>NC_062213.1:160593490-161793490 GCF_902686445.1 Sciurus carolinensis
CTACAAAGATTCATTTGGGCCCTCCCAAGTTCAGCAACAGGAACATGAGAAAAAAATATTCCCATACAATTTTATTTAGCAAATGTTTTCCAAGAAATATTGTTTAATCACTTCAGGGAAGCAGAACTTTCTAAAGGCTGCAGCCAAGTAAAACTTCTGAAAATTGTTTTTGTAATGTTTACCCAGTGAGATCATATTTTCATTGCCCTGATGAAATACAGGTGCAAAATCTAAATACATCAGTCCTCATAGTGCAGTTTCCTGCCGAGACTCTTTAACATGGCTAAAATCCTTCCCCCTTTTTCTTCTACCTATCCTCCACCCTAGAATTTATTGGACTCATGTGATTCTAACAATTTCCAGCAAAAGAGAAAACAGAAGGAGAATACTATTTACTGGATGCCTAATACATGTCAGTAACTTTAACAAGCATTATTTCATTTAACTTGCTCACCAACATATTGTGGGTGTATTTTACAGAGAGAAACGGTCTTAGGGAAGTTAAGCAATATACTCAAGAAAACAAAACTATTAAATGTTGGAGCGAGTAACTTGTAGTGTTCTTATGTTGTCATAGCAGAAAGAAAGGAAGAACAGGATCACATAATGTCATGTTGGAATGAACCTTTTTTATCCAATCTTTATTGTCAATTTAATATGTGATCCTGGAGGACAATGAATAATTTCTGTTCATATTTGAATCTCCAGGCATGTGCAAAATGCTTGCATAGAATAATTACTAGATAACTGTTTAGTTTTCTAAAACTGACTTTTAAATATATTACAATATTTGGAGGCTCACATATGTCAAACATTTTTGCTGTGCTTATTGAATAACTTCTTCCTTTAATAAACACTTAGCACAACACAACATTCTAACATTGCCTAGGAAGAATGTGAGGCCCAGGAAGGTAAAGCAGTTTATCCAAGGATATCCAGACCATTACCGTTTGGAGTTAGTGCTTTTTGTATACCACAGGAAATAATTCTTTATTTTTGGTATATTTTTGCTTAGATGCTTTGAAACAAATTGATTTGAACAAATAGAGAGCTTTAGATTTCTTGCCCATCTAACAGCCAGTGCCAGTTCACAGACCAGATGGAAAGAATGTTTACTCCTAATGGTGGGAAAAGGTGACGACATTGTCTTTTGTTTCCATAAGCAGGGCAGCAGCACCCTCTAGCCTGGACCCTGTGCTTCCACACTGAGGGCCAGAACTGCCAACCATAAATCGGAAGAGTAACAACCTCTGCTGGGAATTCAGACTCACATATCCCTGCATGGAAGCTAAAATTTTTTTCTTCTTAATTCAATCACATACCCAACTGGCAAACTTGCATATCAAAATGGGAATCCTGGGAGGCTGTTGGAATATGCAGATCAACAGAAGCTAATTAGCATTAACTTGCAGCCATCCTGAACTGATTGGCAGCACAGCTGTGGGGACCCAACAAAACATGCTGAGTAGCATGTTTGTCAGGCCACCTGCCACTTGGCGGAATCCAAAATAGTGCAAACCACTATTCCATAATAACTTGGTGACCTTAGTTTGGGAGGAGTAGGGAACAGACATATTTGGATCACGTAGTAATTAGTACTGCCTTTACCTGACATGCATTCAACAATAGGCTGCAAGGCTGTACCTTCCTTCTCTGACACATTGACGTCTTAATTCAGATTGACAGCTTCTTCCTGAGGCTTCCAGTTCTCCATGACATTTGTAATCTTTCTCATGATCACTGCAGACTGCCTAAGCTGTAAGCATAGTGACTCTCAATGTATTTGAGATGTAGGATTTCATCTCCTGGAGCCTGGCTCTCACATTTTAAATGTAGAAATAAACACAAAAGACATTACGACAGGTACAGGAAGCATGGCTGCCTGAGATGTCTTGAGATGCTGTGGGCACTGTTCTTGTTGGACTTTCAGGTGTTATTGAAAATCTGAATTCCCTCTGACTGCCTGTAGTGAACCTTTTGCATTTGCCTGTTAGGGCAAGTTCATGGTGGTAGGAATTCTCTTTGACCCTTTTACCCTATTCCCTCACTACCATTGCTGGTAAAGCCCTATGATCTTTACATGTGACTTGTGAAATGTCTTTAAAGTATATGACATTTGGAATGGGTAACACTCCAACAACTCTGAGATGGACAAATAAGTTTCAGCTTGTATCTTGACTCTGGTCAATTAGTAGTGGAGCTGGAGAGCTGGCTAGAGATGGCTTTGAAGCTGTATTCTGACTCATCAGGACAAGAAGATGTAAAGATGGGATCAATGCACCGTGAACCAGGGAAATGAAATCTCTACTCTTAATTGCTCTTAACTGTTGACTAATTTTTTTTTTTTTTTTTTTTTTTTTTATTTTTTATTTTTTTTTATTTTTTATTGTGAACAAATGGGATACATGTTCTTTCACTGTTTGTACATAGAGTAAAGGCATACCATTTGTGTAATCATACGTTTACATAGGGTGATGTTGGTTGATTCATTCTGTTATTTTTTTCCCCCTTCCCCCCACCCCTCCCATCCCTCTTTTCCCTCTATACAGTCCTTCCTTCCCCCATTCTTGCCCCCCTCCCTAACCCTCACTCTAACCCTAAAACTAACCCCTCCCACACCCCATTATGTATCATCATCCACTTATCAGCGAGATCATTCTTCCTTTGGTTTTTTGAGATTGGCTTATCTCACTTAGCATGATATTCTCCAATTTCGTCCATTTGCTTGCAAATGCCATAATTTTATCATTCTTTATGGCTGAGTAATATTCCATTGTATATATATGCCACAGTTTCTTTATCCATTCATCAACTGAAGGGCATCTAGGTTGGTTCCACAATCTGGCTATGGTGAATTGAGCAGCAATGAACATTGATGTGGCTGTATCTCTGTAGTATGCTGATTTTAAGTCCTTTGGGTATAGGCCAAGGAGTGGGATAGCTGGGTCAAATGGTAGTTCCATTCCAAGTTTTTTAAGGAATCTCCATACTGCCTTCCAGAGTGGTTGCACTAATTTGCAACCCCACCAGCAATGTATGAGTGTACCTTTTTCCCCACATCCTCGCCAACACCTGTTGTTGCTTGTGTTCTTGATAATCGCCATTCTGATTGGGGTGAGATGGAATCTTAGGGTGGTTTTGATTTGCATTTCTTTTATTACTAGAGATGTTGAACATTTTTCCATATGTTTGTTGATTGTTTGTAGGTCTTCTTCTGTGAAGTGTCTGTTCATTTCCTTAGACCATTTGTCGATTGGATTATTTGTAGTCTTGGTGTTGAGTTTTTTGAGTTCTTTATAGATTCTGGAGATTAGTGCTCTATCTGAAGTATGATTGGCAAAGATTTTCTCCCACTCTGTAGGCTCTTTCTTCACATTGCTGATAGTTTCCTTTGCTGAGAGAAAGCTTTTTAGTTTGAATCTATCCCAGTTGTTGATTCTTACTTTTATTTCTTGTGCTATGGGAGTCCTGTTGAGAAAGTCTGGTCCTAAGCCGACATGTTGAAGATCTGGACCTACATTTTCTTCTATAAGATGCAGGGTCTCTGGTCTGATTCCGAGGTCCTTAATCCATTTTGAGTTTAGTTTTGTGCACGGTGAGAGATATGGGTTTATTTTCATTTTGTTGCATATGGATTTCCAATTCTCCCAGCACCATTTGTTGAAGAGGCTATCTTTTCTCCATTGCATATTTTTGGCCCCTTTGTCTAGTATGAGGAAATTATATTTGTTTGGGTTTGTGTCCGTGTCTTCTATTCTGTACCATTGATCTACCTGTCTATTTTGGTACCAATACCATGCCGTTTTTGTTACTATTGCTTTGTAGTAAAGTTGAAGTTCAGGTATTGCAATACCCCCTGCTTCATTTTTCCTGCGAAGGATTGCTTTAGCAATTCTGGGTTTCTTATTCTTCCAGATGAATTTCATAATTGCTTGCTCTATTTCTGCAAGGTACATCATTGGGATTTTAATTGGAATTGCATTGAATCTGTATAGCACTTTTGGTAGTATGGCCATTTTGACAATATTAATTCTGCCTATCCAGGAACATGGGAGATCTTTCCATCTTCTAAGGTGTTCTTTAATTTCTTTCTTTAGTGTTCTGTAGTTCTCATTGTAGAGGTCTTTCACCTCTTTTGTGAGATTGATTCCCAAGTATTTTATTTTTTTTGAGGCTATTGTGAATGGAGTAGTTTTCCTAACTTCTCTTTCTGAAGATTCATCACTTATGTATAAAAATGCATTGGATTTATGAGCATTGATCTTGTATCCTGCTACTTTACTGAATTCACTTATGAGTTCTAAGAGTTTTCTGGTGGAATTTCCTGGTTCCTCTAAGTATATAATCATATCATCAGCAAATAGGGATAGTTTGAGTTCTTCTTTTCCAATTCGTATCCCTTTAATTTCTTTGGTCTGTCTAATTGCTCTGGCTAGAGTTTCAAGGACGATATTGAATAGGAGTGGTGAGAGAGGGCATCCCTGCCTTGTTCCAGATTTTAGGGGGAATGCTTTCAGTTTTTCACCATTAAGAATAATATTAGCCATGGGCTTAGCATAGATGGCCTTTACAATGTTAAGGAACGTTCCCACTATCCCTATTTTTTCTAGTGTTTTGAGCATGAAGGGGTGCTGTATTTATCAAATGCTTTTTCTGCATCTATTGAAATAATCATGTGGTTCTTGACTTTAAGTCTGTTGATATGGTGAATTACATTTATTGATTTCCTGATGTTGAACCAACCTTGCATCCCTGGGATGAAACCCACTTGATCATGATGCACTATCTTTTTAATACATTTTTGTATGCGATTTGCTAAAATTTTGTTGAGAATTTTTGCGTCGATGTTCATTAAGGAAATTGGTCTGAAATTTTCTTTCCTCGATGTGTCTCTGTCTGGTTTAGGTATCAGGGTGATATTGGCTTCGTAGAATGAGTTTGGGAGGGTTCCCTCCTCTTCTATTTCATGGAATACTTTGAAAAGTATTGGAATGAGCTCTTCTTTAAAGGTTTTGTAGAACTCGGCTGAGAAACCATCAGGTCCTGGACTTTTCTTTGTTGGTAGGCTTTTGATGACTTCTTCTATTTCATTACTTGAAATTGGTCTATTTAAATTGTGCATGTCCTCCTCGTTTAGTTTAGGCAATTCATAGGTCTCTAGAAACTTGTTGATATCTTCGAAATTTTCTATTTTGTTGGAATATAGATTTTCAAAATAGCTTCTAATTATGTTTTGTATTTCAGTCGTGTCTGTTGTGATACTTCCTTGTTCATTCCGAATTTTGGTGATTTGGGTTTTCTCTCGTCTTCTCTTTGTTAGTGTGGCTAAAGGTTTATCAATTTTGTTTATTTTTTCGAAGAACCAACTATTTATTTTGTCAATTTTTTGTATTGTTTCTTTCGTTTCAATTTCGTTGATTTCAGCTCTGAGTTTAACTATTTCCTGTCTTCTACTACTTCTGGTGTTGGTCTGTTCTTCTTTTTCTAGGGCTTTGAGCTGTAGTGTTAGTTCATTTATTTTTTGAGTTTTACTTCTTTTATTAAATGCGCTCCATGAAATAAATCTTCCTCTAAGTACGGCTTTCATAGTGTCCCAGAGATTTTGATACGATGTTTCTTTGTTCTCGTTTACCTCTAAGAATTTTTTAATTTCCTTCCTAATATCTTCTGTTATCCATTCCTCATATAATAGCATATTGTTTAATCTCCAGGTGTTGGAGTAATTTCTGTTTTTTGCTCTTTCATTTATTTCTAGTTTCAATCCATTATGGTCTGATAAAATACAAGGAAGTGTCTCTATCTTCTTGTATTTGCTAACATTAGCTTTGTGGCATAATATATGGTCTATTTTAGAGAAGGATCCATGTGCTGCTGAGAAGAAAGTGTATTCACTCTTCGTTGGATGGTATATTCTATAAATGTCTGTTAAGTCTAAATTATTGATTGTGTTATTGAGATCTAAGGTTTCTTATTCAATTTTTGTTTGGAAGATCTGTCCAGTGGAGAGAGAGGTGTGTTAAAATCACCTAGTATTATTGTATTGTGGTCTATTTGGTTTCTGAGATTGAGAAGGATTTGTTTGACATACATGGGTGAGCCACTGTTTGGGGCATAGATATTTATGATTGTTATGTCTTGCTGATTTATGGTTCCCTTAAGCATTATGAAATGTCCTTCTTTATCCCTTCTGATTAACTTTGGCTTGAAGTCCACTTTATCTGAAATGAGGATGGATACCCCAGCTTTTTTGCTGGGTCCATGTGCATGGTAAGTTTTTTCCCATCCTTTCACCTTTAGTCTTTGGGTATCTCTTTCTAAGAGATGAGTCTCTTGCAGGCAACATATTGTTGGATCTTTCTTTTTTATCCAATCTGCCAGTCTATGTCTTTTGATTGATGAATTCAGGCCGTTAATATTCAGGGTAATTATTGAGATATGATTTGTATTCCCGGTCATTTGACTCATTTTATTCATTTATTTGCTTATTTTTGACACGACTTGGTTCCTCTTTATTTGAGAGTTCCTTTAGGATATCTCCTCCCTTTGCTGATTTGCTTCTTTGTTTTTCATTTCTTCTTCATGGAATATTTTGCTGAGAATGTTCTGTAATGCTGGCTTTCTTTTTGTATATTCTTTTAGCTTTTGTTTATCATGGAAGGATTTTATTTCGTTGTCAAATCTGAAGGTAAGTTTTGCTGGGTATAAGATTCTTGGTTGGCATCCATTTTCTTTTAGGGCTTGAAAAATGTTATTCCAGGCCCTTCTAGCTTTTAGGGTCTGGATTGAAAAATCTGCTGATATCCGTATTGGCTTCCCCCTGAATGTAATTTGGTTCTTTTCTCTCACAGCCTTTAAGATTCTGTCTTTATTTTGTATGTTAGGTATTTTCATTATAATGTGCCTTGGTGTGGGTCTGTTGTAATTTTGTGTATTTGGAGTCCTGTAAGCCTCTTGAACTTGATTTTCCATTTCGTTCTTCAGATTTGGGAAATTTTCTGAAATTATCTCATTGAATAGGTTGTTCATTCCTTTGGTTTGTTTCTCTAAGCCTTCCTCAATCCCAATAATTCTCAAATTTGGCCTTTTCATGATATCCCATAGTTCTTGGAGATTCTGTTCATGATTTCTTACCATCTTCTCTGTTTGTTCGACTTTGTTTTCGAGGTTAAATATTTTGTCTTCAATATCTGAGGTTCTGTCTTCCAGGTGTTCTATCCTATTGGTTGTGCTTTCTATGGAGTTCTTAATTTGGTTTATTGTTTCCTTCATTTCAAGGATTTCTGTTTGGTTTTTTTTCAATATCTCTAACTCTTTATTGAAATGGTCTTTTGCTTCCTGTATTTGCTCTTTTAACTGTCTATTGGTGCGTTCATTCAATGCCTGCATTTGCTCTTTCATTTCATCGTTTGCTTCCCTTATCATGTTGATTATGTACATTCTGAACTCCCTTTCTGACATTTCTTCTGCCATGCTGTCATTGGATTTTATTGATATAACATCCAGATTTGTTTGAGGCATTTTCTTCCCTTGTTTTCTCATATTGTTCAGGTATCAGTGGACTGCAGAGATGTTGCAGATTTCCTCTATTGACTTATAATGTCCCTGAAGATTGCTAGTGTATCCCCTCTTATCCTTCAGTAGCCTGAAGTCTTAGAGGAAGTTGATACTTCGGTGTTCCCCTAGGTAGCTGCCTCTCTAGGGGTGGTGGTCTTCAGGTGGGGTATATTCCCTGCTAGAGGGCAGAGGTGCCTCTACTTGTTGACCAATGGTCATCCAAAGGGGAGCTAGACTGCGGGCTAAGGCAATGCCTGTTTGGGCCTGTGTCTCTGGTTTTACTGTCTTTGTGGGAAAACCTCACTCTGCGGGGAAGACCCACCCGGTGGGGAGGTCTCACTAGTCCGTTCCCCTCCTAGAGGTTCTCCTCAGTCCACAACTACCGCCTGTGCAGGGCAGCCTTCCCAAGCAGCGTTTCCAGGGGCCTGGACCTACCTCCTGGGCTTGGGAGCCCTGCCCTTCGCAGACAAGTCTCCTTTGGTGGCCCCTCCTCAGAGAAGCTGCCCACAGTCCTGGAACCTTCGCTCCACCCCTCAGCTGGTCTCTGTGTAGCTCTTTCAAGAAAAGGTGCTTAGATCCCCGGCTCAGACCGTGCTTTGCACCTAATCACTTGGCTATGCGACCCCTCCTCTGAAGAGTCACTTGGAGCCTCGTACATATGCTCCAAGCCCCAGTGACCCGTCACTCGTCTCTTCCTCCAGGCAGGTGTTCTGTGTGGGCGCTTGGAGACCAAGCCACTCACTGCGCACCTCCACCTCCTCAGGACAGCCCCCTCCCCGTTGTTCAGGCAGTTGCTGAATCCAAATAGTTCGCCACCCAACTCTTTCTCTGGCAGCCCCCGGAGCCCTGGCAGATTGGTCCAAAAAACCAAAAAACCAAGCGGTGTGCTGCTCGGCCTCCTCTGCAAGGTCTCCCACTTTCCGAGCTCACTGTTCCAACGAGGGTAGGTGTGTCTTGCTGCCTGGGCAGGGCAGCCTTCCCAGGGGCCCAGACCTACCTCCTGGGCCTGGGAGCCTCACCCTTCGTAGACGAGTCTCCTTAGGTTGTCCCTTCTCAGAGACGCTGCCTGAAGTCCTGGAACCTTCACTTCGCCCCTCAGTTTGTCTCTGTGTAGTTCATTCAAGAAAAGGTGCCTAGGTCCCTGGACCGGACCTTGCTATGCACCTAATCGCCTGGCTATGCGACCCGCCCTCTGAGCAGTCACTTGGAGCCTCGTACATATGCTCCAAGCCCCAGTGACCCGTCGCTCGTCTCTTCCTCCAGGTGTGGGCGCTTGGAGACCAAGGCACTCACTGCGTACCTCCACCTCCTCTGGGCAGCCCCCTCCCCGTTGCTCAGGCGGTTGCTGGATCCAAACAACTCGCCGCCCCACTCTTTCTCTGGCAGCCGCTGGAGCCCTGGCAGATCGCTTCAAAACCAAGCAGTGTGTCGCACAACCTCCCTTGCAAAGATCCCCGCTTTCCGAGTTCACTGCTCCAGCAGGGGAGGTGTGACTTGCCGCCTGGGCAGGGGCAGCCTTTGCAGGCAACGTTCCCAGGGGCCCGGACCTCCCTCCTGGGCTTGAGAGCCTCACCCTTCGCAGACGAGTCTCCTTAGGTTAGAGAATCTGCCCGCGGTCCTGGAAACTTCAATCCGCCATTTTTCGCTCCGCTTCGCTGTCCTTGACTAATTTTTTGAAGTAGAAATTAGTAGGCTTGCATTGGAGGGTGGCAGGCAGAGAGAGCATGAGGGCACTGTATACCAGAATGGAAAAAAATAGGGTCATGCAGATAAATAGGGATAATAAATAATGCTGCCTCTTATTGGCATTAAAAAGAAGAAACAAAAAAGCAACCAAAAAATTTTCAAGTTTGTACAGTGTTTCAACATAACTCTCTAGCAAATATAAATACATTCAGTAATTTGATAGAAGAAAAATCTAAGCATTCGGTGTGCTGCACAGGAAATGATGGTTGAAGATTAGAGTCCAGTCTTCATTTATGCTAACGTTTATACTCTTCTTGCTAAACAATTCTGTCTCAGTCTAGAATGCAAGACACCTGCCAATTAAATAAACGAGTGCCAGCCTAAAGGAGTACAATACAATGCACATTGTTCTAATTCCCTCCCAGCTATGGGTGAACCTGGGCATGTCACTTATTCTTATAATACTAACAGCTCTATTTCATTGGGCTCTATTTTTATTGCAATAAGCACTCAAAGTAATTGGTTGTTTTATTCTTACAGTTCTTTATGAGTGAGATGCAATTAACTATGTTTTATAGATTGTGTTCTGAGAGGTTAAATAATTTTTCCAAGAAACATCTGGTATCTGGGATACAAGTCCAGGTTCTTCAGACTCCAAACCTCCAACTCTTAATCAATATATCATAGAAGCTCAATTATAGAATAACAGATTTCAAAACAGATAAATGCTTTGGTGACATCACTTCTATGATAGTGAATTGAAATAAGGGGAAACAGATTTGAGGGATCAAGAAGGGTATTGTATTGATAGGAAAGAGAATGGACATCAGTGAGAAGGGGGAAAACTCTCTAATGGTATCTTAAGTGCCTAAAGACAGTGTAGAATGAATAACTTTGGATTCTGCCTTTATCAGGAACTCTGGGTTCCATCTTCATCTCCAGCACCATGCACAGGAGATTTAAACCAATACTGCCAGCAGAAGTACTGGTTCTCAAACCCAAGCTTCTCTGAGGAAGGCCCTTATGGAACTTTGGGAGTATCGTCTCAGTAAGCCAGGCTTTATTATCTAAGAGTGTGCCTGCGGAGTATCAGGAGGAAGAATTATAGGATAAAGTAACCAGGATCTTATGTTTTAATATAAGGTCATTGGGTTCATTGAAACAAGCCTGTTGTAAAATAGGGGGAGAAATTAAGGAGCTATGAATGCAGGGAGAACACCTTCTCTGTATGAGGGAAACATCATTATGGAGGAATTATGAGAACCCTCAAGTCTTATTAGGTACCAATAGGATTTTTTTTCCCTGAGTCATATTTTGTGATGTTAAAAGACTGTCCTAGGAGTAGGGGAAAAAAGGAAAAACAAATAAAGGAAAGGACTGGCAATGGAGAGGTGATAGGTGTAGCCAGGAAACCAGCCCAGGGGCCTTTCATTTGACTCTAGGTACCCCAACTCCATGTGCCCGTTCTCTATAGATAAACACATCTTCTCTGGCACTATGGATTTAATCAAATGCCCTCCCCTACCCACCTCAGCTCCATTTTCTGGATATTTCATATAAATGCAACAGTACAGTATGTAGCCTTTTGTTGCACTAATTTTGCTTAACATAATGTTTTTGAGGTTCATTCATGTTGTAGAACACATCCGTTTCTTTTTATTGCTAAATGATATTCCATTGTAAGGATATACCACACTGTTTATCTATTGCCCAGTTGATGGGAATTTGAGTTGCTTCCACTTTTTCTGTTATGAATACTGCAGTTATGAACATTTCCATACAAGTCTTTGGGTAGACATATATTTTCATTTTTCTTGCCTAGATTACAAAGAGTGGAATTGCTTGGTCTTATATTAAATCTATGACACTTAAAAGAAAACTACTAAACTGTTTTTTCCAAAGTGGTTGCTTCATTTTGCATTCCAATTTCTAGTTTATCCACACCCATATCAACATTTATTTTTGTCTCTTTCTGACAACAGTCATTCTAGTAGGTGTAAAGTGATAGCTCATGGTTTTAATTTATGTTTTCCTAATACCTACTGATGTTGGGCATCTTTTCATGGGTTTATTGGTTATTTATACAGTTTCTTTAATAAAATATCAATTCAAATTTTTAACATTTTTGAAATTGTTTTGTTTTCTTCTTTTCCTAGTAAGCTACTTTTTGTTCATTTTAGATATAAAGGACAGTAGAGTACATTTTGACATATTATACACACATGGAGAATAACTTATTCTAATTATGTTCCCATTCTTGTGGTTGAACTGTAGTGTAGAGTTTGACTGGTTCTTTATATATGAACATAGGAAAGTTATATTCAATTTATTCTACCATTTTTGATATTCCTATTCCTCTTCCCTTCCCTTCATTCCCCTTTGGCTAATCCAATGAACTTCTATTCTCCCCCCCACACACCTTATTGTGTGTTAGCATCCATATATCAGACAAAATATTTGGCCTTTGTTTTTTGGGGGATTGGTTTATTTCACTTAGCATGATAGTCTCCAGCTCCATCCATTTCACAGCAAATACCATAATTTCATTCTTCTTTGTGACTGAGTAGTATTCCATTGTGTACATATACCACATTTCTTTATTCATTCATCTGTTTAAGGGCACTTAAGTTGGTTCCAAAGCTTATCTATTGTAAATTGAGCTTCTAAAAACGTTGATGTGAGGCTTGGGTTTTGACTCCTTCGTAGAACACTTGCCTGGCACTTGTGAGGCACTGAGTTCAATCCTCAGCACTACATAAAAAATAAGTAAATAACATAAAGGTATTGTGTCCATCTACAACTAAAAAAATAACAAACAAACAAAAAACATTGATGTGGTGGTGTCACTGTAATATGCTGGTTTTAAGTCCTTTGGGTATATGCTGAGGAGTGGCATAACTTGGTCAAATGTTGGTTCCATTCCAAGTATTTTCTGAGGAATCTCCACACTGCTCTCCAGAGTGGTTGCACCAATTTGTAGTTCCACCAGCCATATATGAGTGTACCCTTTACCCTGCATTCTCACCAACATTTATTGTTACTTGTATTCTTGATAAATGCCCTTCTGACTAGAGTGAGATGGAATCTCAGTGTAGTTTTAATTTGCATTTCTCTAATTGCTAGAGACGTTGAGTATTTTTTCATACATTTCTTGACCATTGTAATTTTTTTCTGTGAAGTGCCTGTTCAGTTGCTTTACCCATTTATTGATTGGGTTATTTGTTTTTTTGATGTTAAGTTTTTTGAGTTCTTTATGTTACCTAGAGATCAATGCTCTATCTGACGTGAACATGGCAAAGATTTTCTCCCATTGTAAGCTCTCTTTTCACATTCTTATTGTTTCCTTTGCTGTGAGGAAGCTTTTTAGTTCTATACTATTCCATTTATTGACTTTTGATTTTACTTCCTGCCCTTTAGGGATCTTGTTAAGGAAGTCAGTTCCTAGGCCGACATGATGGAGAGTTGGGCCTACATTTTCTTCTAGTTGGTACAGTGTCTGGTCTAATGCCTAGATCCTCAATCCACTTTGAGTTGAGTTTTTTGTAGGGTGAGGGATAGGGGTTCAATCTCATTCTGCTACATGTAGATTTCCAGTTTTCCCAGCATCATTGGTTGAAGAGGTTATCTTTTCCCCAGTGTACATTTATGGCGCCTTTGTCTAGTATTTTTCTGGGCTTGTCTTTGTGTCTTCTATTCTGTTCCCTTGATCTTCATGTCTGTTTTGGTACCAACACCATGCGGCTTTTGTTACTCTAGCTCTGTAGTAAAATTTAAGGTCTGGTATTGTGATGCCTCCTGTTTTACTTTTCTAAGGACTGCTTTGGCTATTCTGGGCCTATTATTTTTCCAAATGAAGTTCATAACTGTTTTTTCTAATTCTGTGAAGAATGCTATTGGAATTTTAATAGGAATTGCATTAAATCTGTATAGCACTTTTGTTAGTATGGTCATTTTGACAATATTAATTCTGCTTATCCAAGAACATGGGAGATCTTTCCATCTTCTAAGATCTTTTTTGATTTCTTTCTTTTTATTGTAGAGGTCTTTCACCTCTTTGTTAGATATATTCCCTTGTGTTCTTATTATTAAGTTGTGAGAGTTCTTTTATTCTGGATACAAGTCCCTTATTGATTATATAATTTACAGTTATTTTCTCTTAATCCATGACATTATTTTTCACTTACTTGCTGTCCAATGTTTCTAATTTTGATGAAATCAATTTTTGTTGTCCTCTTTACCCACCGAAGCTTTGTTGCCATATCCAAGAAACATTTGTTTACATGGGGTCACAAAAATTTTTTCTTATGTTTTCTTTTAAGAAAGTTAAAGTGTTAGCTCTTATATCTAGGATCCAGTCTAAGTTAATTTTTTTTGTGTATGACATAAGGTAAGGGGATAAATTCATGCTTTAGTATGTGAATATTCAGTTGACTCAGAAACTTTACTTGATGATGATAGTTTCAAAAATCATCTAGAGATGATCATCATGTTAGTAAATGTCTTCCTCCATTGGTATATTTTTAAAAATTATTTTTTTAGAGTAGTTTCTGAGCTTCCTAACATCTCCCACTTCCCAAAGCCCTGTGCATAATGACCCTCCTTTCCTTGGTATCCCTAATCATGGGTTCATGGGAATATTCCATTGTCTCCTTATCAGTTCCCAGGAGTTGGACAGATACAATGACTTTGCTCCCATTTTGCTCCCATTTTGATTCTGATGTCAGAACTTGCTTTGCCGTCTGCCAAGGCTCTTTTCCTGTGTTTTCTGCCTGAATGAAACCATTCTATCTGCGGTACTGCTAAGTTCTTATTTTGTTTTTGAAGAAGAGCAGCTTGGGAGTGAAACACTGACGATGACATTTTAGTTTATTGACTTGTTTGCTCTGTGGTGAATCCAAAGTATGTTTTATGAGATTTTAAAGCTAAATGAACACCAGAATTGAACACCAAATTGCTATAGTCTCAATGATCTCCCTCTCTCTTTTTCTCTCTCTCTCTCTTTTCCTCTGAGAAATTTTTAGAGTATAACAGGAGGCATTTTAGAATTCCACAGACTCAAACAAACAAACAAAAACTTGTGGTCAGGCCATGGAGCACATCTTATTTCAACACTGACTCCTGGCACAGTACCTGCCATGTGTTTGTGCTTAAATACAAAGCAATTTTATTTCTCCACTTCTATCCTTCCGTGTGTCCTTCTCTTTGAATTTTCCTAGGAATCCAAACACCTCTGAGCTTATCAAGTTTCATGTGAAAAGTACATCCGCTAAAATACTACTGGAGATCAGTGGGCCACCTTCACAGGACATTGAGAATGATATACTGCCATATTTCATTTGCAGTCTTGCCACCTCAGGGCCAGCAGCTGACTCTCAGAAAAGACCTTTTGTGGCTTCTTAATTTGGAGATGTATTTAAAGTTGGATGCCACACAGCTAGGCTGACCGGACCTTTAGAACGTAGTCAAATGTAAGTATTGCAGGATGTCCTTGAATTCATGGAGGTACTCAAACAATAGGCATAGAATATCTACCCTGCACCATCTCTGAGTCGGGTCTCTGAGTTTGGAACTGGGGCAGAAGGGGGAAGATGGTCTTTGTCCTCAAGGAGCTTCCACCACAATTGGGCGGCACAGAGAATGGACTCTGCTGAGCTGCACTGAGTGCTTCATTAGAGGAATGAACACTGTGCTCTGGGAATCAGAGGAGGCAGTGAATGATGTTGCCTGGGGGTGGGGAAGTGTGTTTATTTTGTTGGTGAGATACTCTTTTGTCACTGGAAGCCCTGAGGACAATTTTTACACATACTCATTTGGCAAGATAATATTTGTAAAATATTTTACTGTCCCCAGATCATAAGGGAAATGATTCATATGGCATAGCAGGACATGAAGCACCAGTCTAACACTGGATTAATATTTTCAAAGTATTCACAGGCATCACTGTGAAAGGACCCAGAAAGGTTCTAATTGCATTGTGACAGTGGATGCAAATTGAAGTTTGCTGGACAAAAATCTGTTTCCTCTAACCAAGAATATCTTTCTCTTCATTTTCTAGTGTTAAGAAAATCAATTCTCCCCTCCCTTCTTATTTTTCCCCTCCTCCACACTCTCTCACCTTCAAGTGTGTTTAAGCACTTGCCATGTGTTAGACCCTGTGTTAGGTGTTGAACATACAAAGATGGCTAAAACAGTCTAGCAGAGGGACAGAAATAAACAAATCAACTCTGCTCACTAAGACACATGCTCTAAGAGAAAGAACACAATATGCTGGTGATGCTGAAAAAGCCCCAATTATTTCTATCTACTTCACTACAATCCAGCAAGGCTTTGGAGAAGGGCAAACATTGAACAGGTCTTGACAGATATATGCTACCTGTTTCAAGTGTGAGATTTTACTAATGACCCATAATAACACCTCTTATCCAAGGTCTTGCATTCTGTAGTTTCAGTTACTTTGGTTCAACAAGAAAGGTGAGCACAATACAATAAAGTATTTTAAAGGGAGACCACAGTTCACATGGCTTTTATTATGGTATATTGTTCTATTTTATTATGCCATTATTAAGCTGTTACTGTACCTAATTTATATATTGAATATTATTCTACATATAGTCAAAATCATAGAATTAGAAGGTGTAGGATTTAGTATTCTTGGGGGCTTCAGCATCCCCTTGGGGTCTTTGGAATAGATCCCCTATGGATCAAAGGGACTATTGTAGAAAGTTCCTAGACAATTGGAGTAATGTATTCAACTATGAGCTCAAGTTGTATAGAAATAATGTTATAAATTGTATATTAAAATTTGATTCCTGAAATTCTGTATTATAAAATATGTAATTGTCCATGAAAATAAGTGAAAAGCAAGAAAATTTATAAGACATTAAATAGTAAAATTGTACCTTTAATATAAAAACTATTTCATGAGTGTTCCTTTGAAGTGTTTTTAAATGAAAGTTGGATTGGCTGAGACTTCTTGAAAATAAGTTGTGATGAAGTCTAGATTAAATATTCCTTGTGCTTGATGTCCTTTGATGTATAAAAGGCCACTAAGTTTTTGAAATGCATTTCTGATAGAAGGGTAGTTTCCCAAGCAATCATATAAGGCTATGAAATCTTGTTCAGGTCTAATTTAAGATCTACAAATTTGAAAGATTGAGAATGATATGAATTGTGCTCCTGTAAGTAGTGTTATGGCCCTGATATTTTCCAAGATGATCTCATACTTGTGTCCTCTTTATGTTCACATACATACACATACACACAAATATAGAAAAGTAAACATGTCTTAACTATACAACTCAATTATCACAGTGACACACCCTTGTAATAAATATGCAGACAAGAATGAGAACATTATCATAAAGTTCTACCTGTGCACCCTTCCCATCTACTCATAAAGTAACACCTATTCTGATTTTGGAAAGCATCAATGTGCTCTGCTTGCATGTGTGTGTTTTAATTAGTTCTATAGTACATCTCTGATGTAGTCTTCAGTGTGAGTGCTAAGATTTTCAATGAGCATCTTTATCATAGTCTACATTTAAATAATATTATACCATCTGTTATAATATTAAAACCTTATGACAGTTTACATTCATTTTTTCCTTTTGTGCTGTGTGCTACTGTTGCAATACATATAGATTATATATATATAATACCTTTATTTATATATTATATGACATATATGATGCAATGGTAGCAACATATGTGTGTGTGTATATATATATATATATATATATATACACACACATATATATGTTTTAACCCTCAAATACATTATTAGTGTTTTTCTTTAAGTGAATCTTTTAAAGAAATTGAAAAACAAAAGTAAATGCATAACTTCATTTCTTTGTGTAGAGTTATATTTACATTTGTGTAATTTTTCTTCAGCTTGAAGAATTTCCTTTAATATATATATTTTTGTGGTAAATATGCTGGTGAAGAATCCTTTCAGCTTATCTCTGTAATGGTATTTATTATGCTTTTATTTTTGGAGAATAATTTTTTCTTGGCCTAGAATTCTAAGTTATTTTTAAAAATTTTTCTCATAATATTTAAAAAATCTTATTCTATTGCCTTGGAACTTCCATATTTTTGATATAAAGTCAATATTACCATCTTAGTTACTCTGTAAGTAATGTGCTTTTACCCTCAAATTTATTTTAAGATTTTCTTATTGTAGAAACTTAGAAATTTGTATTTATACATCTTTGGATTTGTTGAACTTCCTCCATCTTTCAGTTTATATATCATCAAATTGAGTAATATGTTGCCCATTATCTGTTTAAACGTTTTTTTCTGCCTCTTCTATCCTGAACACCAGCTACGTGCTTGTTAGATCACTTGACATTTTTCCACAGCTCCTTTCTTTTGGCCTGGCATGTGTGTTACGTGGGCCTGCTCTATTTTGGATAGTTTCTATTTCCCTGATTTCAAATGTATTGATTTTTCTTCTTTCAATGTCTGATTTGTTATCAAGACTATCTGGGTATCACCTCAGAACTTCAACTTGGTCATTTTCCCACATAGTTCTTATTCCTCTCTTCCTCATGTTAATTTTTCCTAAATGTTTATAAAGGCTGTTTTGCAGCTGACTAATGCTGCCATCTTTGTCATTTCTGGGTCTGTTTCTATAGATTATTTTTGTCCAGAGTCATCTTCTTGGCATGTCTAGTAATTTTGGTTGGATATTCGACATGTTTTTTTGTTGAGTGCATTTTGTTATCATCTTTCTAAGAATGTCCCAAGTTGTTTCCAAAGACAAACAGTTAACTTGTAGATTATCTCAATATTTTGTCAGTTTATTTTTAAAATTTCTTAGTGCAAGTCTTAAGATGCCTTTACTCTGGAACTGGATTAGTCTTACTGCTAAACTACAATCTCCTAAAATATGTCTCTACTGAATAAACTCTCTTCATACTGATTGGTAGGAATGAGAACATTTGCAAACTCTATTTGAGCTCTAGTAGTTGCTAAACTTGAAACTTTCTGGAAGTTGTTCTTTTCCTCATAGTTGTTTTCCATGGGGCTTATGAGGTGTCACCTACGTGTGAAAAGCTTAGAATCCAGCAAATGGTTCATTGGGACTGCTATACAATTTTTAAAATGTTTTTCTTTGCATAGCTTCTTTTTCTCATTCATTCTGTGTCACAAATTCCACCCACTTCTGCCTCCTTGAACTCCAGTCTGGGTCCTCAGTTTAGTGATACCACCATGCTCTTCTTGGGTTCCCCTCCTCTAAACAAGGGTCTGGAAAATGTTCAGAGACATAGATATGGGTTAAACACAGATCTCACCTTCTCTTAGGGAGCAAAGTCTATACTATGAGTTTCCCTATATGTGAATGCAGTTGTTTCAAATTTTTTTCCTGGTGTTTATTATTTTTGGTGATAGGACTGGTGCAGAACCAATTATATCATCATGGTCAGGGCATATTTACAACTTCATGAGACTGCAATCATACATGGAGTCATTCCTTGGTTGATGACTCCTTTTACTCAATATTATGTTTGTGAGTTTCATCCATACTTTAATGTGTAGTGGAAGAAGTTCACTCATTATAGTAGCATATACAAATTTGTGAATAGGTCACAGTTTTCTATCCATTTCAACTTTGTTAGACTGCCTACAGGTTTGAACTAATGATCAGAAAAGGAAAGAGAACCATCATTTATTGAACTATATGCCAAGTGATTTCTTTACTGTATGGCCAATACTCAATAGTATTGCTAAGTAATAGGAACTGTTCTAAGTGCCTTACATTTATTAGCCCACTAAATTTACAACTACCTTCTAAAGTAAGTGATGCTATTATTGTCTGTTTCCAGGTGGAGATACCAAGACAAGACCAAATTCTGGGGCCAGAGACATACACTGAAATAGCATGAAGTGGATGCAAACAGAAATTTGCCTTTAGAGGACTTGCTGTGCTGTCCCTTGGTGACCAAGACATTAACTCCATCTCTTGTCTTTGCTACCACAGTGAGTTGCTATTTCAGAAGAGAGGCAGTTTCTTCTGGGCAAGAGCCAGGTACATCACTTTAAAGTCTGTTTCCTGTTTTTGTCTTTTATTCCTAAGCCTTCTTTCTTTCACTTTATTTTAAAAATAATTTTGTATTTACAAACGGTTTCAAAGTTTCAAAAAGATAACAGAGGTCCCACACACACTTTGCCTCCTCTCCCCAATGGTAGCATCTTGTGGAACTAAACATCACTCTCCAAACCAGGAAACTGACATTGGTGCCGTACACAAACCAAGTTTGATTTTATAACAGCTTCCCTAAAAGTCATAGCACCTGAGAGAGACAATAGTTATCTTTTCAGCAGACAAAGGAAAAATTAATTAAAATGGACCAACAGATTTTCTAAAATTTCCTAAAATTCTGATTTTAGGAATCAAACAGATTTATAAACATCTAGGCAGAAGGAAGGTATGTATTAATGGTAGAACTTTTTCTAATATTCTAATATCATATAACATTATTATATATTAAAATTCTAATTCCAAAGAAAAAGATGAGTTAAATTGTGAATCTTTAAAAAAATACATTAAATCATATTCAATGCTTGACAGCAACATCCATGTGAGAAATTATGGAATACCAGATTCTGAAACATATTGTAAGTGTAACGTTTGTCCAGTATCTCTCTAAAGATTGATGTCTGGCCTCTTTCGGAAAGTTTTCCATTCAGTCCATGGTGGAAACTTTTGCTCTGCAGTATTACAACTCTAAAATCTTTTCATGGAAAAGGGAGATTCATTGCTCAGAAATGAGTGCAAAACCACTTACCCTATAAGGCAACAGAGGGCTGTATGTGCTCTCCTTAGGCCATAAAGCAATCTCACCTCAGGTATTCCAATAGCTACAGCTGCATGAAAATGAGAGTTGTGATATGTTCACAAAGATAAATCTTCAGAGCTTTTCCCAGGGTGGAAGACTGAGACTACTCCCACATTCCCTTCAAATTTAAAAACCAAATCCAGAGTTGATGCTGTGCTGCCTGGTCCTTCCATTTATTTATTTATTACATTTATAGAGCACCTTTCCTCCAGAGCAACATCTTTGTCAGACCTGGTTCTAGGAGGAACAATTGATCACAGAGATGTTGTGGAGCCTGCAGGGTAAGCAGAATATCAAACACCCTTTCATATTAGAATCAGAAAAGGCTTCCCAGGATCCTTATGGTAGCCTTGTTTGTTTCATTGTGTTTGAGTGTGGTTACTACATGAATTGCTGAAATCTTGGAAAAGGTAAAGTTCTTTAAGATCATTAATATATTTATAACCATAAATCATGATTCATTCACTGCTACCTCATCACAAGCAGAATGCAAATTAAAGCAGGAAAGTTTCTTATTTGCTAATTTAAACAAGACAGGAGAAAGAAATAGAAACCTGTCTGGGTATTTGGAATTGGGCTCTGGTAGATCAGCAGACATTTCGGTTTGTAGAAATATTTCTGTCTCTCCAAGCTCTGCCATACTTCTGCTTTCCAGAACACTCTGAAAAACACCAGGCAAAGTTTAAAACTATGAATATCCATTTCAGGTTTATTTGTGTGTGAGAAATCAGGTTTGTGACTGATGTCATGATAGTTGAGTGTTAGCGCACAGACGTAGAAGCTTTCTCATCTTACCACTCATTCTGTGACAGCCCCTTACCACATTTCCTCATAGTGGATAAATAGAAATGCTTTAAAAATTGCCACAAAGGACAGGAGAAGAAATATATAATTGAAAGAACATTAGGCCAAGATTTAGAAAATTTGAATTTTAATTTAGGTCTGTCATTAATTGTCATGGGATCTTGGACAATTCATTTGCTGTCTCTGGTTCTTAGTTTCCCTCATCTATAAATTATTAGAAGTATGGAAATCCTAGATGGTCACCTCTTAGGTTGTTTCCTCTTCTTATGTTCTAGAAGACTCAAATCAGATAGTTGAGCCTGAGTTTTCATATTTCACTAATAAGTGAAGTAAAGTTCAATTTGGTCAAAAGCAAAAAATATTTATTGTATATATTTATTTTAAACCTACTATGTGTCAGGTACTGTGCTAGGTTACCAAAACATTAAAAAAGACACCCAGTCTCCTAAGTAACAGAGTTTATAGTCTAGGGAAACTGATAAAAATTTTAAAAACAAACAAATGCTTAATCAATTAAACTGATAATCAAAGTTATGGGAGGAAAAATGCAGGATATTACTGAGAGTTTATAATAAAATCTGACTATCAAAGCCAGGTGCATACTTTGTTAACTTCTGTTAAAGCATCTCTTAGATATTCCAAAGAGGCATGTTTTTCTCATAAATATTTGTTTTAGGAGAATCAAAAGAGTACAATTTTTAAAGCATCCTTCATAGCACCATTTATATCACAAACTATTTCCTGCATGTAGTTAGTTATCTCATAATAAGAACCACCTGAAATCATGTTGGACCTCCACCGGAAAACATAGACCATCAGTCTAGTTTCCTGGCTTATTTTTGTGCCCTTTCTTCTGGGCTATCTTTCAAGGGTGTTGCTTGAAAGAAATTCTTGGGTGTTCAAGGTCTTGGAAGATAGAAAGCATACCTTTCGTGGTGGTGAAGGGCAGATCTGCTTACCGTCCAGGATAACAAAGACGATGTTTCTCCTTTGCCTGGAGAAAGGGCAGGCACATCAAACAACCATTTAAAAAGATTGAGGTTTCCTAATCTCACTGCTCCTTTCCTGTGACACAATTTGTTGTCAGTACAGGTGACAGTTGGTCCTCTTCTTGTCACACTGAGAGAATTGAGGTTTGAGGGACTGATGGAAGATTGTTGACACTCTGACTAGTGCTATTACTATGAGTAATTTTGGCTTTTGCCTCAGTTTTCCACCGGTATCCATGAAATTATGGCAGGCTAATTTATGCAGTTAAGGCCAAGTCTTGAACCTTCACAGTTATTTGTAATAGAAAATAGGGAAGAAGAAACAAGAGTTTCTTTTGCTCTTTTTGTTTTAGAATGACTAATATTACAGCATAAGTAGATTATTTTCTGTCTCTCTTGAAACCAACAATTGTGACTTTGAAGAATTTAGTATTCTCATCTTAAAAAGATGCACCTATTGAAGTGATTGTCTATTTATTTCAGTGCTACTACTATTACTACTAATAATAATTTAAAAACCAGCTATCCCACTCCTTGGGATTTATCCAAAAGAACTAAAATCAGTCTACTATGGTAATACACACATACCAATGTTTATAGCAGCAGAATCATAATAGCCAAGGTTGAGCCAGCCCAGGTGCCCATCAATAGATGAATGGATAAAGAAAATGTAGTATATATACATAATGGAATTTTACTCAGCAACAAAAAAGAATGAAATTACGTCATTTGCTGGTAGGTGGATGGAACTGGAAAATATGCTAAGTAAAATAAACCAGACTCAGAAAACCAAGGGTTGAATATTTTCTATCATATGCAGAAGTTATAGACAAAGAATAAAAAAGGAGAATCTCATGAAAATATAAGGGGGAGCAATGGAATAGAGGGAGGGGATTAAGGAGAATGGAGAAGAAATGGGAAAGGGGAGAAACTGAAATTAAATGGATCAAATTATGCTCTGTGTGTGGACAAGTATAGCACAGTGAATTCCACTCTTATGTGTACCTCTACTTTTTATGTATAACTCTACTTATATGTATAATTAAAATTCACCAATTATAAATAAATAAATAGATAAATAAATAAAAGGAAGAGCAGTAGAGTAGAGGAAGGGAGGAAAAGGAGAAGTACTAGGGATTGAAATGGAGCAAATTGTTATGTACACTTAGGAATATATCAAAATGAACCCCCACTATTGTGTATAACTATAATACACTAATAAAAACACAAAATAAAAATATATCATTTATTGAGCATGTATTATACCCTAGCACCATGGAAGCATTTTATATGCATCATTACTTCTAAACCTAAGAACAACGAATGAAACAAGATGCTTAAAGCTTCGTGCATTTGATAACTATATCTACTGTCTCATTACTTATTTGTGTAGGATCTCTGGTCATTCAACTTCTTGTCTACATGGTCACTTAGAGCTCTCAACTTCTCCATGTAAGGCTGCTGTGGCTCTCAGAATCACTTAGAATTAAAAATGTAACTCCAGGGCACCATTTTTCCTCCCTCAACTATGGCATTTGGGGGAGGGACACTCCCTTTTTCTACCAGCCTGCAGAGACCAGAAAGTCAACTCTCTGCTAAGATATACATTTACTTAACTTTAACTGTGTCCCTAATCACCTCAGGCAAATCCTAAATCTATATTATCCCAGATAAACTAGAATTGCTCTTTTCTAATACCATTACTTGTGATTGCAGTAGTATGGAAGTATTGTCCTGAGGCTAATTATATTTTAGGTTAGTTTTCTTGGTTTTGAGTGTAAGTATTCCTCTTTTTTTTTTCTTGCACTTTTTTTTATTGTATATAAATGGGATACATGTTGTTTCTCTATTTGTACATGGAGTCAAAGCATACCATTTGTGTAATCATACATTTACATAGGGCAATGATGTTTGATTCATTATTTTTTCCCTTCCCCCCACCCCTCCCACCCCTCTTTTCCCTCTATACAGTCCTTCTTTCCTCCATTCTTACCACCCTCCTTATCCCTAACCCTAACCCTAACACTAACCCCTCCCACCCCCCATTATATGCCCTCATCCGCTTATCAGCGAGATCATTCGTCCTTTAGTTTTTTGAGATTGGACATCTTTGTACCTACAAGATGCCACACACTGGGTAAGGTAGAAGATAGGACTTCAATCTTTACAATAACTGAAAAGAAACTAAGATTCAAAATTTCACAACTGAGCAAATTCTAGTATAGTTGGGGTTGTAGAAGGCAGTCATAAATGTTTTGTTTCTGGAATTGGGTTAGCTATGGATTCAAACTCTGGCTTTGCCTTATACCACCTCTGATGACCAGTTGCTAAGCCCCAGTTTTCTTATGTATATAAGAGAATAATAATAGTACCTACTTGTTATGAATTGGTTCTAATGTATTTCCAAGTGCTAAAGGCTTATTGCCAGCATGTGGCACTATTGAGAGGTGGTGAAACCGTTAGGAAGTGGGGCCTGGTGGAAGGAAGTTAGATCATTGGAAGTATGCCTTTGAGCAGATATTGTGACCCTGGCTTCTCTTCCTCTCTCTCTCTCATTCCTTCTCAGTCACCAAGAGGTGACAACCTCCTTTTCCACAGATACTTGCCACCATGATATACTTGGCCACCACAGACCCAAAGAGAGAAGACCAAGGTATTCTTGGCTGAAACCTTTGAAATCATGAGCCAAAATAACTCCTTCTTTTAATCCAATAACTTCCAAGTGTTCAATTCTGTGAATATTTCAATGAAATTGAAACAGGCACATTGAAATAGATTAGCAATCATAATCTAGAGTTTATAAATTATATTAATTAATATCAATTAGTGTTATTGTTATAATGATTGCATTAAAATATAATTATATTTTTTTCATTACTATATTATGTATTGTGTACTATATTTAAGTTTTTTAAAGGTGTTCCATATCTGGGATAATGGGACAAAATGAGGTAAGTTGATTATCACAGATATTTTGATACAGCAACAGAAAACTAACATATTACTTTATAAGACTATTATAAGTATTTAAAA
This sequence comes from Sciurus carolinensis, assembly GCF_902686445.1. Taxonomy (NCBI): domain Eukaryota; kingdom Metazoa; phylum Chordata; class Mammalia; order Rodentia; family Sciuridae; genus Sciurus; species Sciurus carolinensis. The sequence goes on from NC_062213.1 coordinate 160,618,398, forward strand.
ACAATGCTCTCATAATCCTTGAGTATAGGGAAAGTGGCTGAAAATGTCTTCTTTTGTGTGTATCCCAATTTAAATTAAAAAGTGAATGAGTGGTAATTCATTACTTGATAGGGTTACTAAATAAAACAGTGGACACCCAGTTAAATTGAATTTCAGGTTAATTTTTTTTTATTAGTGTAAGTAAATCCTAAATAGTGCTCAGGACATACTAAAAATTACTTAGTCCTTCTTTGACATCTACATTTAACAGGATGTGTTATGTTTTTATTTCCTGAATCTGACAATCCTAACTCAGGGTTAATTGGTCCCCAAGCCCATGTTTTTTCCACTGTGCAGCATTAAAGAAAAAAAAAAATGGTACTTTCTATACCGTCTGCATCATCTCCAATTTCTTTTACTAAATCCCTATTTCCTGTGTTTCTAATTATTCTTAAAAGTCATCAGAGACCAGTTAAGAAAGGGGAGTTGTGAAGAAATTCAAATCCTACAATATTCTTAGCAGCCTAGTAGAATTTAAGAACAAGAAAAAGCTGAATTAAGTGATAAAAAGCATCAGGTGTTACCCTCCCTAGAAAGCCTGCTTTGAGGTTTCCACACTGGGTTAATTAGTCCCTTCTCTACACAGTGCTCTGAAATGTCCCTCTTCCAGAGTGCGCACGCTTTATTTATTATGTGGGTTCTCAGCCACAGGCCATGATCAGAATCACCAAGAGGGCTTGTTAAACTAGAGATTCTTGGGCCCACTGCCTGAGCCTCTGATTCAGTAGATCTGGGGTGGGCTGACCTGTTCCCAAGAAGGCTAATGCTGTTATTCCTGGAACCACACTATTAAAAATATTAAGTCATTTTTTAAATTTTCTTAGTTTTATTGAGTTTATATCAACAAGTAAAAATTGAATATATTTAAAGTGTACAAAGCAGTGCTTTGATATAAAAACACATTGTGAAATGCATTGATCAAGCTAGTTAATATATACATCACATAACATTGACTTTTTATGATAAGAGGACATAAGATCTATTCTTTTAACTAATTTCAAGTGTACTGTACAATATTCTTAAGTTACCTGGGAATATTCTTACAGTTACCAGGTTATATGTTGGGTCTACAGAAATTGATGTTACAATAGGAAGTTCGTTCCCTTGGAACAACATCTTCCCATTTTCCCTACTCCCTGACTCCTAGTAACCACCTTTCTAATCTGTTTCCTTGAGTACAACATTTTACTTTCTCTGTGTTTGGCTTATTTCACTTAATGTCTTCCATGTTCATTCATGCTATTGCAAATGGAATGAATCATATTTCACTCTGTGTAAGTGTGTGTGTCCCCTTTTGTTATTCATTCATCTGTGGACAGGCCTGAACACTTGGTTATTTCTTCCTCCTGGCTCTTGTGGATAATGCTTCAGGGCCCACACTCTGAGGAACATTCTTCTTTTGGAATTGATAGTTTACATCTTCATTTTCTTGGACTAGATGGTGAGGTCCTTGGTGGTGATTCTCTTGTTGACCTTCTAAAACTCAATTTTCCAAAGTCACCAAAAATTAGCTCACCTCTGCATTACAGATTTGTTCTCGGTATGTTTGGGTGGTTGTTCTGGCCCTAGCTCTTGCCTGGAGAAAAAAAAATGGCCATGGTGAGCTGTTTTAGAGTCTGTTCAAAGTGTTTTTCAAACAATTTTCATGGCTGGACCAGAGGTGGGAACAAGAGAGGGCAAACACAAAACGAGTTGTAGGGCATGTATCCATCCCTAAATAAAGGTTGAAATAATACACACACGCACTCACTGAAGAGGAAGAACATACCATCACCTTAAATGAAGGCAAGGGCAAGAGTAAAATGATTTTTTAAAAGAAAAATTTGGTGAAATAGCCTTCCTCTGATTCAATCAGCTCTTAAGTGAATTTTATGTTATTGTTCCTGAATTGCTATTTTAAAAATTGACTTTGATTTCTTCGTGGGCAGGAATTGTGTCTCATTTATGTATCTGTGTAACATCAAACAATATGTTGCAGTTCCAAGTGCTTAATAATTTTTTGTGTAATTGTTGAGTAAATAAATGTATAGAGCTCAATTAGTCATGATATTCTTGAGCCTAGTGACAGATGAAGAATTATTCAAATATCAAATTGGAAGGAAATTTGCAGTTTTTCCTGTAATATGGGTCAAAAAATAAACATTATGGATTTAATGCAATATCCCTAAAAGAAAATATGTCTCTCTTGGGAGTAGCTTCTGTATTTTGGGACTATGATTCCATAAATTATATCTTTTTCTTCTGGCAACAACTCTCTTACTGTATTAAAGAGCAAAGGTTTTACAGAAATTACAGAATAGTACTGAGAAGAAAAGTCAAAATCAAGTTGTCTACATTATCCTGTCTCTTGAAGCTGTAATAATGTAGGATTTCTTTGTTGTTGTTGTTGTTTTTGTCCTTGGTTGGAAAACTTCGGGTTGTAATGGAAAACATGTCAAGGGGATGCTGATAATTACAATTAATTTCGGGGAAGCTTAAATAACAGTTAGGAATGTGGATGAATGTGCCACAAAGATGAAATTTCCATTAGCCTTTTTTGTACAGTTTAGAGGAAATTATTATATGACCTAGAATCTTTAAAAAAATTAACATCATTCTAAACATTATCCATCATAGAATCTCATAATTGAAGATTTGAAAGATTACATCATTAAAATACACATTTAAAATAGAACTTCCTTTTATATCATTCCTTCCTCTTTTTCTTCTGGTGTCAGGGAGTGCACCATTGCACAAGGAAGATGAGGGTTTGATTGCAATTCCTATGTTGGGCTAAAAATGTCCACTTTCAACATACTGTGAAATATTGATATTAATTCATTTATTTACTTATTCAATTTATCTATTAATGTGTACTATCATAACCACTTTTTGAGGTGGGGAGAGGTACTAGGGTTAAAACAAGGAAAAATATGACTTGCTCCTAGAGACCTTATAGTTTGTTGGGAAAAGAAACGAAACAGACCTGGTAGCAAACAACAAAGAAAGATTGTTTTAATGATGATACACATAAGGCATAGTGAGCATTTTGGAGGAGTGCCAAATCATCCCTGGAGGTCAGAGAAGGCATTATGTAATATGTAATGTTTTAATTGATATTTAAAAGGCGAGTTACATTGTGGACAGGAAAATGGCATGCACCAAGGCTCGAGTATTAAGAAAGATCACTCTGGGTTCTGGAGCATAGACTGGACGAGTATACATGTGAGAGTGCATGTGTGTTGCAAGCAGGGGAAAGGGTGTTATGGGGTGCAACTTAAGAACAGACCGATCACCACTGAGAAGTCCACATTTGAGAGTCTTTATTAAACCAGCCGGCTGACTGTCTTGCACAATGTCCCCAAAAATGGCTATTGGGAGAATAGGCCCAACCATAAGGTTGTAGGGGTTCTTATACCAAAAATCACATCAAACATAAGTGTCTGTTGCTATGATTCTAAATTACAAACTAACATCATAAGATCACCAACAAAGGGGGAAGTGGGTCAAAATGACCCTTACCTAGGTACAAACTAAAGAATGGTTACTAACATCCACACAATTACTGTTTACATGGTACATTGGTTAAGAGCTATAGAGATCAAAAGAGAAATTTTTCATTACATAAGAATTGTCATTTTATATTGCTAAACATGTCACACTAAGTAACTGATAATGGGTAAGGGTGGGGTGTTCCCATGGAAGAAGCTTATTTCCTACATAACATGGAGTCTCAGAGCAAAATGGAGTCTGTTTAGTCATTTCCCTTAGAGTTTGGCCTATAACATTCTCATGGAGTCAGATCTGTCATCCCATCACAAGGGGAAGTTAAAAAAGAGTTGCAGGAGTGACAGGACACAGAGGAGGGCAAAATTTCAGACCAGTTCATCTTTCATCCTGCAGGAAGCTTGAAAACTGTTAACCAGAAGGTATTTCATTATCATATTTTCATGTGAGATAGATAATCTATTTTTTGGGGGGGGAGGACTGGTGATTGAACCCAAGTGACCTTTTTTTTTTTTTGTTTTGTTTTGTTTTGATACAGGGTCTCTCTAAGTTGTCCTCCTGTCTCAGCCTCCCGAGTTGCTGGGACTACAAGCATGTGCCATCACACCAGCTGAGAAAGGCAGTCTGGACAAGAGCCAGTAGGCCATACCAATATGGTTGAGACCAGTTAAGTAAGTGAGAAGCTCATTGCAATGGTTAAAAGCAGACAGAATAAAAGAAAGTAGAGAAGACAGGAGAGAATAGATTTGAAAGGTAATTTGGAGGAATAAGTGACAGGATGACAGGATTAGGGTGGCTGATAGCTTTTGAAGGAAAAGGGAAATGAAGGAAGGTTTCATATGAATTCAGGTTTTGTGACTTTGATCCTCACCTCTCATGACCTAGGACTTGGTATTTTCTGCAAACTTGTTAAAAATGTAGATTTGGGGGCTTCATTGTAGACCTACCAAATCAAAATCTTTATTTTGTCTGAATTCCCAAGTGGTCTCTTTGCACACTGAAGTTTGAGAAGCAATGAATGAGACAAAATCATGGAGAGGGATGTCATACATTGATTCAGGAAACCCAGGAGGAAAATATAATAGTTCTGGAAAAGCTTGTTCAGAGTAGGAAAGGTTAGAGGATAACTTTGGCATATTGAAGAGTTTGAGCTGTCTGTGGAGGGTTCAGTTAAAGAAGTCATCTTATATATTTTCTAGAGTACTAGAGATGTCATTTCTCCAATTACCAGAATACACAAAGTATGAAAATATGGGATTTGAGATTACCCAAAATGTAAACAGAGTCCCAATTAATTTTGATATTGAATTTAAATTCTGAGTCATTATAAAGGTAAAATAATTCCCTCAATTTGGATCTTTTGAGAATGTATCTGAGGTTGCTAAGTTCCCAAAGATGGCCACAATGTTCCATTCTTTAAATATGCACTCTCTTCTTCATATGGAGATGTGACACTTAATTAACTTCTCCTTGTTCTGGACTTTTTTTGAGATTGGCTTTACTAAAACGAAGGCATCTGATATGATAACACAAATCCTTCATGCCCAAGCCCTCAGAGGGCTGGCATACTCTGAGTCCATTCTTGTGGAAGTCTGAACAACATAGGGAGGTCAAGTGGAAGAAGACCTGACACTGCCTTCCACATCCTCAGTGGAGCTCCCAGGTGACAACCAACACCAGTGTTAGGCATATGATTGACTTATTGATGGTCCAGCCCAGTCAAGGTAGATGATCCAGCTTAAGTCAACTTCATGTAATGGAACTGCCTAGCTCTGCTGAACTTCACCGAGCCACAGAATCATGGGATATGGTAAGATGGGTGTATCTTTTAGGCAATTAAGCACCCAAGTCAGTTACACAGCAATAGGTAATACGAATAATATAGCTTCTATAATGATTCTCACAATCTTTGAACAGTCAGTCTGATACAGAGCATATTTGTATTGAAAAAAATATGCTTGTGTATTTGTCAAGAAATAATAGAGAAGGAGAAATAGAATTGAATTTGCAATACTCATTACTTATATTTAAATGCTCAGACATAAGTTGGGGGAGTCCCTTGACACTTATTTTTGCCCCCAGTTGTTCTTCTATTCCCAGTCTCCATTTCTGTTGCCATTACTTTAGTCTTTTTTTTTTTTATCTATTTTCAAATGACTGTAAAGATCTTTATATTTCAGTTTGCCAGGTTAGTCTCCTCTCTAAATGCCACCAGAGTGCTCTTCCAGAAACTTTATTTTAACAAAGATTTTTTTTTTGTTGTTTTTTGCAGTATTGGGAGTTGAACCCAGGGCCTCATACATACCAGGGAAAGACTACCACTGAGCTACACCTCTAGCCCTAAATAAAAATTGTAATGCGGTATCATTAAAGTACATATAAAATAAACTAAGTCATTCAATTATGCTTTTTATCAAGGCAAGAAGGTTGTGATTTTAGTACAACCTAATTGTCTGGTACTATCTGCCTCTAAGAACTCCCTACTCCCCACAATGATTATTTGGATCTGTCCACACTGGTTGATCTGTTCTCTACATCTTTGGCATCTGTTGCTACTACCATGCATTTTCTTGAGCCTTATAACTCTTCTCCCTTCTCATTCTTGATTTTTCTGTACCTACACTCAGAATTAATAGCCCCTAGAAATTCCTATTTTTAAACCGTTTTAACAAAGTGGAAGCACATTACTAAGCACACTCTGTGTTAAATACCTCACATATCATGTGCCATTTAATCCATGAAACATAGAAATTGATACAAAACACAAAACCTTGAAGTAGGATTGTTATTTCCGTCTCATAGATTAAAAAGTTGAGACACAGAAGGATTATGTACCTTGCTCAAGGTTATAGCGTTAAGTTCTAGGTCAGGTTTATCTAACTCAAATGACTGAAATCTTAAGCACCCAATTAAAAGGTATTTCCTTACAGAGTAAATTTTAATTTTGTTTCTGCCCTTCTTAGTTATGAAAGCACTGTCTCTTAAGCTCCTCGAGAGAGGGATCTCTCTATCCTACACTTAGCAAGATCTCACTACTGCTTTGCTAAATGCTTTGCTAATTGATATAAAATAGTGTAATTTGTGTTAGTTAGGTATCCCATTTTGAAGAAATTTCTATATGCCCTCTATTGTTTGAGATGCCAAGGGAGAGAGGAAGAAATCACAGTGCAGTGTTCACTGCTTACTTCTTACATCAACCCTGGGAGGAGAAGACCTTACGATCACTCCCACCCCAGCATGGATGGAATTAACAAAAGATTATGATGTAAAAACATCCCCTTTCCAGTTTCTCATTTTCTTTCCTTTTTTATTTTTTTTAATTTTTAAAGATGTTGACAGACTTTTATTTTACTCATTTATTTATGTGTGATGCTGAGAATCAAATCCAGTGCCTCACACATGCTAGGCGAGCGCTTTACCCTGAGCCACAACCCCAGCCCCCAGTTACTCATTTTCTGTGGAAGCATCTCTCACGTTTTCCATTCCTTCTGTGTTAATAGGGACCACAGTTCCCATTGCTGATGCACATTGCCATAGCAGATATTACCCAAGAGAGGAGGGGACAAAAGCACTTCCACAAGGTATGGTCTAATAATAGACCATTTATTCACCTGGCACGTAATAATAACATTTGGAGTGAGCTCATTGTTTTGGCAATCAGCATGCTCCTATCCTAGGGAAAAAAGGAACAGATCTCCCATTTCACATCTCTGCCTCAACCGTATCCTCAAACCTTTCATTTTGCATCCCACTGTACATACTCGTGATGGAAGTTTGACCAAAGAGTAGAGTACACTTTGAGTAGGAAACAGAAATGTTGAAAGCAGGAATACCTCAAGGATTCTCCCAGATTCTACACATTGCCATGAAAATATGATGAAAGCTACAGTTCTTCTCCTTAAAAAGGTTCACCAGGTCCTAGGACTCCCTATTCATAATTCTCATCTTGTTGTGCTAATATTTTTTTGCATAGCAAAAGAGGCTCTTCTCCATTTCTAATCCATTCCCTAACCACGTACCCTGAGTCCTTTCTGTCCATGTCTCAACTTTCACTTCATGTAATTTCTATGTTTTTTTGATGGTTCATAGGACACTGTGGCCTTCTTGCCTCAATGCCTTTGCATATACCCAACTTTCTGAGATTTGCCCATAAGGCATACTTACCACTAACCTTCAAGCATAGTTATGGTTTGGGTGTCCCCCAAGTGTCTGTTGTAATTGAAGGGTTGCTCTGCAGGGCAATGCTTTCGGGAGGTGGTGGAACCTTTGGGACATGGGGTCTAGTGGCAGGACTTTAGGTCATTGGGGGTATGCCCTTAGAAGGAATTGCTCAGGGAATTCATCAACTCTCATGAGAAGGTTGATATAAAAATTTGAGTTTGGCGTCCCAAGCTTTCTCCACTTCCTGTCTGGAGATATGACTGCTGGTTCCCACACGTGCTCCCACCATTCCACCTGCAGTTCACTATGGCCCCAGAACTGAGCAGATGTAGGCATCCTGCTGGTGAACCTTCAGCACTGTGAGCTAGCTAAACCTTTTCTCTTTAAAACTAGCAGCCTCAAATACTTGGTTGCATTGGTGAAAGATGACTAATACAAGCACTAAGTCCTCTAAGAATTCCAATGTTCCAAGTCAATTTAGGCTTTTCTTTCTTTATATTCCCATTAAACCCCTTTTATAAATGTTTGTATTCTTATGACCTACTATGTAAAGGAATTCACTGAATTTTCTGTTCAATAAATAGTCAAATTGTAGTTCTGTATGTCAATATCTTTGTGGGTTCTATTTCAGATTGCCTGGGTAGACACCCCAGCACTGTCATGTCATGAGTTGTCTAATTTGGGCAAGTCATATGTCTCTGCAGCTTCTATGAATATGTTTCCATCCAGTACCACATCTCTATCTTTTACTGAAGACAAAAATGCATGGGAGAGAGCCCTGAATTGCCTGACTTTATTCACTGGCCACTTTCTGTCTAAACTGGACAAACAGAGGAAGATCTGTAGTGGGAGGCAGCCAGATCTTGCAGGAACATACAACTTGGGGAGTTCCCCCAAAGGGAGATAAGGGGGCAGATGGAAATAGGTGCCAGGGACTGGGAGCAACCAAACCATTGTCAAAGGGATAAGACCCTATTTCATTTCAAGTAAATTCCTTTTCTGTTTAAATAGCAGAAACTATTTCTTTTGCATATAACAAAGAATTCTTTTTTTAAACTTTTTAAAATTTTATTTGTTCTAATTAGTTGTACATGACAGTAGAATGCATTTATACATTTTGATAGATCATGAATAAATAGAGTGTAATCTCTCATTTTTCTGATTATACACATTGCAGGATCACATCAATAATGCAGTCATACTTGTATATGAGGTAATAATGTCTGTTTCAGGTAACCAAGAATTCTGAGTAATAAACCTTAACTAAACTTCTAAGGAAACAGCATGGGAGACAGAGATCTCAAAAGGGAAAATCACCCAAAATAATATTTGGGACCCTGTGAAGTTGTCTTATCCCATCTAGAGATATTTGCTAATGTATACATCTTTATTCCTCGAAAGATCTAAGTTTTTATTGAAATAACCTTTGTGTTATCCTTCAAGAGTCATCCTGTCAAACTTTCTGCACTCTGTAATGCCTTCCCTGACTACTTCCTACCCTAAATTATTTTTCTGAAGTTTCCTACCATCACTCGAGTACCAAGTACATGCTTCTATTTTGAAGGTAACAACTGTGTCTTCAATGCTCTGTTTGCAGGTCTGTCTCTGAGGCAACCTAATTTCTATGAGAAAACAGTTTATCTTAAACAGTTGCATACACTTAATACTTAGAAATCTAAGTAGGTTAGTAATAAAAGAATTGATGAATGAGGACGGAAGTGAGTGGATGAACTGCTGAGTGCAGTTGGTTTGGAATGGAGAACCCTACTTAATTCCCTCACCTCCCAGTTGATTTCCCTTTCCCCCTCCAGCTTTCTGGACTGCAGACATTCTTTTTGAAGTCCCATCGACACAGTCTACATTTGCACCATGGCTAATAAATTAGCATCACTCTGAAAACAAAAACGATTCCCGTTTGCACTTGGAATGTGGTCTGAGAATTAGAAAGGGCAGGGGTGTTATTCTCCCTGAGGCCTGGAAAGTCTGTTGGTGTTTTATTAGGTAAAGATTTCTGTTTTTCCTGGATTTGCTGGTCACTAACTTGCCCCAGGGAGCCTGAACAAATGCCAAGAGGAAAAAGGAAAGCGTGCTCCCTGCTACCTAGAGACCAAGTAACCTCCAAACCAAGAAGTATCTACTATTGAGAATAGAGGCACCTCAGGTGGTGATTCTGAGCATGGATTAAAGGGAAAAAGTAAGCAGTACTAGATGAACAGTGAGTGTGCATGGCTTGGTTATAGCACTGGTGCCAGGTCCCCTCTGCTTATGGGGAAGACATACAAATGAGGGAAAGGGGCTTATTTCTCAAGACGACTATGATCTTAAAAATTTGTATTTCATGAAGGCAAAGAGGAAATGGGTCCCCTTTCCAGTATAGTGTGAAATTCAGGAAAGCTGCACTAATTTGGGGTGATTTTATGCTATAGTCACAACCTGGGTATCTCTCAAAATCCATGTTGATCTCCTTCATGAGTTGTCCTTCCTGTTATGTCACAGACCAGAGAAGCTCTGTGTCCTGGAACATGATCTAGCTATTCAATCACTAATTCAGAAGTTAGAAGATATAGGTGTCACTCCCGTCTCTACCTTTCATAGATGAGTGGACCTAGATAAAACTGTTAACACCTCTGAGCTTCTGTTCCTGACCTGAAAGTCACCTATACTGTTAAAAGCCACAGAGGAGGCTGAGACTGTCAAAGAAGTGTGCCAGCAGAAAGACATTTGCAAATGGGCGAGATGATAAGAACACAAGGGGACAGGAAAGGCTATTTCCCTCTTTTCTCCTCAACTGACCCTCTATCAGCCCCTAGCAAGCCATCAGAACTCTATGTGAGGTTGCAGAAACTAAGAGTGGAGAAACAAACCCAGGATTTTGTCACAGACAGACCTTGATTCAAATCATTCGAGGAACCCTGCATTCTCTGAACTCTGATATCTCCATTCTAAACTGAATATGATAATACCAGCTTTTGGGGGTTCCTATAGGGGATGAAAAGGTAGGCAAAGTAAGAGAATGAAGTTGTTAGAAATATAGGAGTTACTTAGCTTTATCATATATATATATATATATATATATATATATATATACACACATACATACATACATACACACTCAGGACATTGCATATATGCTAGGCAAGTGCTCTGCCACTGTTCTCGTACTCAGCACCTGGTTCTCGTTTTCATTTCTCTCTCTCTCTCTCTCTCTCTCTCTCTCTCTCTCTCTGTTTAGGGTTTTAAAGATTTGAAGAGAGTAGAAAACAGTAATTGCTAAAAGGGTAGACATTCTGGTATTTGCTATCCACAGTCTTTGTTGAATAGAAATTTGCCCAGCTGATTTTAACTATAACTGCTCATTCAGAAATACAAAATGGAATTTCTTTAAGAAATCAAAATGTGGCAAAATAATTTCTATTTTGTCTCTTTAAGAGAAAAATAGGAAGATTGGCAATGGATTAGAGCACAAACATGCAAAGTCATCAAATGAGATGCAATATCTTTCTTGTTGATGGTCTTCCCTCCAACCTGATTAAATATATCTGCCTAGTTAAAGGAAATGATCACTCAGGTTTAAGCGATATTGGTCAGGCAACAGAGATACAGAAAGAAGAGAATTACATAGGTGGCTAATGACAGAGCCTGTTTTTAGTTTGTCCTCTAATGAAAAAGTCTTGGTAAAGGGATGGCAAATATTATAGCCCCATTGGCTAGATCACCCAAGACTTGGGAAGGGTCGTGTTGGTCTTAAGGCAGGCAGCTCAGGGTAGGAATCAATAGCACTGCTGTGCGGTAAGACAGACTGAGGCTTCAATCTTGGTCCTGATATTTACTAGCAGGGTAACTTTGACAAGGCTAATGAACCTCTTTAATGTGGGAAATGGGGATAATATTATAGCCAAATCATAGGGCTATTGTGAAGTTAGGATGACAGAATAGGTAGCTATTATTTAGCCCAATGGTTGGCACTCAGAAAACATTAAAAATAGTGTTTTTACTGTTTTTGAGCTTGTTGAAATCTGGCGACCATGCAGTTAAGTCTTTTGGGTCTGAGCACCTGCTTTGAGGAAACCACTTTGCTCTCCAGGTCAGTCTGGTATTAGGAAATGTGCCGTGACCTTCAAGGTCAATAATTCAGAAACCAACAAGGGGCAATGGGGATTAGAAAAGACAGCTAGACATATATATAGAGAAAGTTGAGACCAGGTGGGATGGACATTACACCCAGATGGTGATGCAATGACTCTGAACTAACTCAGCACATTTATTATATAGATTTTATCATTAACAGTTTATTTGTGAGAAAGTTTCTACAAAGCAGGCAGACTTGAAGTTCATAGTGCTGAGGAGACATTACAGTTATCTTGCTATGCTCAGAATCCTCTGTCCCTGGGAGTTAGTGTCTGTGATTCAAGGTTAAAACTGATATCTCCGAGTTTTTGCACAGAATGAACACTGTCCGACATTTCCATAGCAACTGGGCAATGTTAACTGGTACTTTTGCACAGAAAGATCCCAGCCCAAGAGCACCACAACCATGAGGCGACTAGACACCTCCATCTACATCACCACTCCCCACAGAAATGCAATGGCAGTTAATACCACTGTGAGTTTAAAAGTTGCCATTCTTATTTACATGTCCTTTCTACTAGCTGGGATCATTTCAGTCCATTTCCGAGGTTAACACCTACAGACACACAGAGCTCATAAATGTCAGATTTCTGAGTTCATACAGGTCAGATCCTGATATGTGTTCAATGAACTGTGGAAAATACCTTTGATCAGGCCTTTCAGAAGTCAGCAAACTGGCAGTTTCAGGCTGTACCTCAAAAGATCTACATGTGCCTTCAATGAGTGCTTCAGATTGGGAGAAGTTGGTGGGGCCATCAAGGTCCTATCTGGCTGGTTTAAGAACTTCAATTCATGAGTTCATTAGAATAAATTCCAAAGAAATATTTCTTAAATGTCAGCATACATGCATCACAATCACCCAGAGGGCTTGTTAAAGCTCATATTTTGAAGACACCCCTTTTACCCTCCCAGAGTTCCTGAGTCAGTGCATGTTAGCTGAGGCCTAATTACTTGCATTTCTAACAAATTGTCAGGAGATACTGATGTTGCTATGGTTTGGGCATCACAGTTTGAGAATCAGTGCTTCCAAGTTTTTTAGAATATTCATATTTCAGTATAACTTTTCTTCAAATGCAAAAACATTTGTTGAGTGTCTGCCATGTTCAGGTACCCATGCTAGGTTTTATATGTAGAAGAATAAGCCCCTACCAAGAGATAGATAAATAAACCAGAATGCCAATAACTGGAAAAATTAAATAAGCAAGTCAAAGTACCTCATTTGACTGGTCCCTCCTTTCAAGGAGAATCTATTTGGGAATGCAATCATTCTGAGGAACTTGTTGGGATGCTTTGATGTGAACCACAAGAGTATCTAGTAATAGTAATGAGCAGGGATGTTGAGGAACACTTGTATTTCTTTATCAACTTTTCTAACCTTCAATCTGCCTTCTTTCTTTCTTATTTCTCAAAAATGATTTTTTAGTCTCATTAGTCAAATTGAGTCCCCTTAGTCTCATTAGTCAAATTGGGTACTGTCTGAGAAAAAGCTGCATATGTGTGGCTTTGTTCCCCGTTTCTACATTTTCCTTCAAGGTATTTAGATGGATAAGGTAAACCAAAGCTTGCTTCCTAAGGACACATCTTACCATCTTGATTTTGTTAGCCGGGATGAAGGAAAAAATCTTTGTGGCCTTCAAGGTTATAGCAGGTATCACCATGAATTCACAATGAATTTTATTGAGAACCAGCCTGGGTCATTGTAACATAATATCTTGTTTCCCATGATATTGAAATCTTGTTCATGTTTTTAAAATAGACTTTTAAAGGAGTTTTAGGTTTACAGCACAATTGGACAGAAAGTACTGAGAATTCACATATACCCTGTAGCCATACAGGCACAGCCTCCCTGACTATTAACATCATGTGCCAGAGTGGTACAGTTGTTATAACAGATAAGCCCACATTGACATAACATTTTCACCTAAAGTACATAGTTCATGTTAGTTTTCACAGTTGGTATTGTACATGCTTTGGGTTTTGATAAGTATACAGTGACATGTACCTATTATTTTAGTATCAGAAAGAATGGTTTCACTGCTTTAAAATTCTTTACTCTGCCTGTTTGTCCTCTCTTCTCTGCTACCCTTGACAACCACTGTTATTTTTATTGTCTCCATAGTTTTTACTTTTCCAGAATGTTATGCAGTTGGAATCAACACCATTACATTTTTATATATTCAGATGACTCAAGAATGTTGTGAGTGATTGTCAGAAAGCATCACTGGCAATTTTGTGTTCTCTAGACAAATAATATCTCCTAGACAAACACTTACATGGAGAGGAAAGTGGTTGATTACTAAGCCATATCCAGAAACCTACCTGAATAAAATATACTGTCAAATTCTTTCCCTCTGGTGAAAGTAACTAGATTCTGCAGAATACTGTTTTTATTAGCATATCCTTTCTTCATGTGATCAAAGAAAGAATATAAAAATGATAGTGGTACTTCAACAATGGATAAAGACCCCAGAGGATGTTATCTGTGTTCTTCTCTATTATGGTCTGGATATGAGGTATGTACCAAAAGCTCACATGTGAGACAATGCAAGAAGATTTAGAAGTGAAAGGATCGGTTTATGAGATCCTTAACCCAATCACTAAACATATAACTTGACAGGGATTAATTAACTGGTAACTGTAGGCAGGTATGGTGGAGATGGAGGAGGTAGGTCCATGGGGGCATGACTTTGGGGTATATATTTTATCCTTCTTGAGTGGATTTCTTTCTTTATACTTCCTGGTGATGTCATGAGTCACTTTCCTCCATCACACTCTTTCACTTTGATAATCTGCCTCACCTCAGACCCTAAGGAATGAAGCCAACTGTTTATGAACTGAGACTTCTGAAACTGTTGAGTCCCAAAATAAACTTTTCCTCTAATTGTTTTTTTTAAGGTCTTTTGGCCACAGGAGTGAAAGCTGACTTAACCACCCTCTCTGTAGAACTTCCAACACTATAGATCCTATTTTCATTATAGCATTATGGTTCCCGTGTGAGGTGACTCTCCGAAGTTTCTGTATTAATGCAGGAACGTTCAGAGGTAAAGTGATTATATTGTGAGATCTGTAACCTAATCAGTTCATCCTAGTTTGAATGACTGGGTGGTAACTTTAGGCACGTGAGGCATGACTGGATGGAGTAGATCCCTGGGAGCATGCTCTGGAAGGGTGCCTCTTTCTTGCCTGCTCCCCCACTCCCCATGCTTCTTGATCCTGTCATGAGTTAAGCAGTTTTACACCTCTGAGCTCTTCCCCCTTGATGCAATGATGCAGTGTCTCACCTTGGACCCAGAGCAATGAGCAATGGAGTCGGCTGCCTATGGACTGAGACCTCTGAAACCCTAAGCCCCAAGGAAACTATTCCTCTTCTGAGTGTTCTTCGATGACAAAATTTTGGTCACAGTGACATAATAATTGACTAAGAAAGACTGCAAGTCCTAGAATAATGTTTAGTTGTTTTAGTGTCATGGACTCCTCACTAATTTCATGAAATTATGAAACCTACTCCCTCCCTACAAATAAAAAGAAACCTGAAGACCACTGACCCAAAGCAAAAACAACATAAAACACAACATGTAAACAAACTTTAAAAGGTAATCCAAACTAGCCACACCAGTGTCTGTATGAATGAACATATCTAACTCAACTAGGGTATTATTGTCAGTCATAGATGCTGCACCCCATTCAAAGAGATGCTGATTGGTTATTCTGGTGCAATTTGAAGGTAAAAAAAAAAAAAAAACCTCATGAGAATTATAAAAAAATATTATCAGTGATTAGGAAATAGCTTCAAGTGTCTGAGCTGGCGTAGTCACTGAAATTTTTAACCATGCCAGAAACTTTTCAAATGATTTTTTAATGTAAGTATATCTTTGAATACTTGTTTTTGGAAATGTATGCACCCTCTCACTAATAAGCAACATATATAGTTGGCTATTATATTTCAGCTTTCAGTTTTTCTGTGGTTTAAAGAAAATTGACATATGTATTAGGCTTGGTTGTGTCTAAGAACTTTTCAGTCATATCTCACAGGGTTAACTTTTGTGTTTTTTCATTCAACACAAACTCATTCAGACTATTCAGTGCCTGGTGCTATGCTAGATCCTGGAGTTACAGTGATAATCAGAGACAGGGAAAAGACAGTACATAATAAGATACATAAAAATTCTAATCCCACTTTTAGAACTTATCATTATTTTTGACCTTCTTCAAATTATTTAGCATCTATCTTTGAATATACATTTTATCACTTGAAACAAAAAAGAATAATAATGAATATTCAGTGGAATGGTTATAAGGATTATACCTCCATGTCTAAATTGACATTGTGTTGGCTTTTGGGGGGGTTTCCTCCTTTCATGGTGCTTTTTTGTTCTTCTGATTTTGTTGCCATAGTCTGGAGATACTTGAGTGTCACTGCAGTAGATGTATACTTTTATTTATCAGCCATCACTGTTGAGAAACCCCTCCCTTGGTTATTTCAGTCTTCATGTGTCTCCAGTACGTACATTTCAGGGCAGAATAAGATCTGTTTTCTACTGTTACAAGCAGAAAAAATCCTCTGCCAAGAATTTAGCTCTGATGTGCTTGGCACAGCAAAGCAACAGAGAGAGAAATGAATGATCACTGCAATTATAAATGGGTTAACATTCCACTGTACTCCAGAAGAATAGATTTCAGGCAAGGCTGCAATGAGAGACTAGGGGGAGGGGGAGGTGCACAACCGACTCCATTCAAACACGGGAACAAACCCTTCTAAGAATGACTACAGAATGAAACACCTGCCACCCCATTCTTCACATAAAAGTTTGGCAGAAATACAGTGGGCAATTTGGAACAACTTTTATATTCCAAGTTAAAGGAACTGAACAAGAGGACTATACAAACGAATCCCTGAGAATGGACTTTTGTAACTCCAAGTGCTATTTAAAACCAATAGAGCAGAAGTCAGGGGTCAGAGCTCATCTTTCCCATCTTGCTTCTCCGAAATAGGCTTTCCTTTTGTATCAAGATTTAGTTTGGCCATTTAAAAAATGTAGAATTCTGATTGGGACTCTGACCCTTCAGAGCAGTGTGGTCCTCCTTTCTCCACCGTTGGCTCAGACCCTCCTATTCTGGGACCATTTTACTTCCCTCCTTTTTTCCTTCTACATCTTCCCCCTCTCTTTTGTTCTCTCTCTCCCTCCCTCCTTGCCTTCCATTTTCTTCTATTTCTTTTGATTATCATATAATTTTCATACAGTAAATGCATAGATAGCAGATGTACAATTCACTCAGCTTTTATAAATGTAAATACCTGTGTAACCCACACCCTTATCAGGATAGAGGACACCTGCATCATCCACGATAGCTCTCTTTTGCCCACCTGGAGTTTATACCAGTTACCCCCAAACAACAAATGGCAATGAGTGTTTTGGTTTTGTTTGTTGTAGATCAGCTTTGCTGGAACCAGAAATTTAGATAACTGGAATCATAATGGCATACATACTTTATATTTGTCTTATATTGTTTCTCAAATAATATCAGTGTTGTTAATAAATTACTAATACATGATATTAATGTGATGATAAATTACTGATATGTGATATGTTGTATTGCTGGCTAGTTTTACATTGTATAACATATAAATATGCTATAACATATTTATCCCAAAGCTGGTTGATGAATATTTGCACAGTTTTGGGTTTTATGATAATTATGAATAAAATTGCTCTGAAAATCCCCTGTTTATTTGTTTTTTCCATGAAGTTGTAAATAGTATTATTTATAATTTTATTTTTAAGATAGTTTTTGCTGGCATATAAAAAAGGTAATTGATTTTTTTGTATCCTGAGATTTTCTGTATTTACTTAATAACAATTGCATACATTTGTAGGTTTCTAAGGATTTTCTACATAAATAATTGTGTTATCTCTGAATGAAGATAGTTTTGCTTCTTTTATCCAACATATATTCCTTCTATTTCTTTTTCTTGTCTTACTGCATTGGTTATAACCCCTCAGTTCAACACTTAATAGAAATGGAGAGAGTCAACACCCTTGTCTTATTCTCAGTCTCAGAGGAAATGATTCAGTCTTTCTTCATTAAATGTGACTATATTTATAAATTTTCTGTAGGTGCCTTTTATTGAATTTAAGAAATTTCTGTATATTAGTTTGTTAAGAGCTTTTATGATGGGTGAGCATTGAATTTGGCTAAATCCTATCTATGTCCATACCTCTTGAAAAAATTATAAAAATGTTCTCATTTAACTCTACAGTATGACTTAAAAGGGATTCTTGCTGTTATTTGCTTTATTATTAAATCATAATATAAGTAAGGAGTTTCATAGTTATAATGACAAAATAATAACAATAATGACAGTAGCCTGTGTCTATTGACTACTTACTACGTATCAGGTCTTTTCCTAAGGGCACTTCCAGTATCATTTAAATGATGGTATTAAAGGTGTCCCCCATTTTATATAAAAATCCATCTTATGTCAGTTTATTAATACTTTATAATTATACATATTTATGAGGTGAAATTTGATGTTTTGTGTGTATACATGACATACTGATCAAATCAGTGTAGTTGCCAACCATTGACATATGCATTTGTCATTTCTTCATATTGAGAACATTTAAAAACCTCTTCTAGTTATTTTAAAATATGCAACACCTTTTTACATTTAGTCACCCTATTTGTGTAATAGAACAGCAGAATTTATACCCCCTAATTCTAAATTTGTGCTTATTTACCTCCATCTCCTCATCCTTACCCCTACCCTCTACTTACCATAGTCTCTGGTGATTACTACTCATTCTACTTCTATGAGATCACTTTTCGGGTTTTTTTTTTTTTTTTTTTTTTTGTAGATTCCACATATGAATGAGTCCATGTGTTGTTTGCCTTTCTATGTCTGACTTACTTTACTTAACATAATGTCCTCCAGTTTTGTCCTTGTTTTATCTAATGAGAGAATTTCATTCTTTGTAATGGTTAAACAACATTCTATTTAAATTTACTAAATTTTCTTAATCCATTCATCTGTTGTTGGATATTTAGGGTGATTCCAAGTCTTGGCTCTTGTAAATAATTCTGCAACAAATACAAGAGTGAAACTATTTTTAGATGTACTGATTTCATATCCTTTGGGTATCTACTTAATTGTGAGATTGCTGTATTACAGGGTAGTTCTAGTTTTAATTTTTTTTTTTTTTAGGAAATTCCATACTATTTTCCAGTGGCCATACTAATTTACACTCACACCAGGAGTGTGTAAGGGATCCCTTTTCTTCTAACTGGAGTGAGGTGGTATCTCACTGTGGTTTTAATGTGTATGTCCCTCATGATAAGTAATGATGGGATGATTTTTGTATGTGGTGAAAGGTAGGGGTCTAGTCTCATTCTTCTGCAAATAAATATTCAATTTTCCCAGCACTCTTTATTGAAAATACTATAATTTACCTATAGAGTGTCCTGGCACCTTTGTCAAAAAATCAGTTGACTGTAAGTGTGTAGTTTATTTGAGCTCTCTATTCTGTTCCATTACTCTATAGGCCTGTTTTCATGACAGTATGATACTGTTCTGGATACTACAGGCCTGTAGTGTATTTTAAAGTTATGTAGTATGTTGCCTCTAGTTTTATTCCTCTTGCTTAGGATTTTTCTGGCTATTCTGTGTGTTTTGTGATTCAGTGTTAATTTTGTGATTGTTTTCTATTTCTGTGGAGAATGTCATCTGTATTTGTTGGAGTTTAGATTGACTCTGCAGATAGCTTTGGACATTTTAATAATATTAATTCTTCTAATACATGGACATGGGATATCTTTCCATTTTTGTGTGTCTTCTTCAGTTTTTTTCCTCACTGTTCTATAATTTTTAGTGTAGAGATTTTCCACCCCTTTTATTAAGGTTTTACCTAAAATCTCATTATTGTTACTTTTGGTAACTATTGTAAATGGAATTTTTTAAAGTTCTTTTTCATGTAGTTCACTACCAGTATATAGGAATTACACTGATTTTTGTACCTTGATTCTGTATTCTGAAACTTTATGGAACTTTTTATTAGTTGTAAGTGTGTGTGGCAGGGTGGGTGTAGCCTTCAGGTTTTTTTTTTTTTTTTTTTCTGTATAAGATCATACTGCCAGCAAGCATGGATAATTTGGCTTCCTACGCTCCAATTTGGATGCCTTTCAGTTCTTTCTCTTGCCTAATTGCTTTGACTAGTACTTTCAGTATTATGTTGAAATAGAAGTGATGAAAGTGAGCATTCTTCCCTTCTTCCTGATCTTGGAGGAAAATTTTTTAGATTTTGCCTGTTTCACATCATAGTAGCTGTGGGTTGGTCATGTATGGTCTGTATTGTGCTGAGGTACATGCTTTTATACCTAATTTATCAAGATTTTTTATCATGAGGGGTTATTGAATTTTATCAAATGTTTTTTCTGCATTTATCAAAACAATCTTATATTGTCTTTGTGATATGGTACTATATCATATTTATAGATTTGAGTATGTTGAACCATTTTTGCATGCCTAGGATGACTTCCACTTGATTGTAGTAATTGATCTTTTTTTAATGTGTTGTTGAATTTGATTTGTTAGTGTTTTGTCCAAGAGTTTTGCATATATGTTCGTCAGAGATACTGTACTATAGTTTTATTTCTTGTTTTGATGTATCTTTTTCTGGTTTTGCTGGATTCATAAAATGAGTTTGGAAGTATTCCCTCCTCTTCAGTTTTCTGAAGAGTTTGAGAAGAATTGGTATTAGTTATTTTTTAACTGTTTGATAGAACTCAGAAGTGGTCCTGGGTTTTTCTTTGGTGGAAGAATTTTATTACTTCTTCAATTTATCTACTCACTTGTTTGTTTAGGTTTTCTCTTCCTTCATGTTTTAAACTTGATAAATTGTGCATGTCCATGAAATTATCCATTTCTTCTAGGTTTTTAATTTATTAGTGTATAATTCTCAATAATGGTCTCATAATTATTTGCATTTCTGTGGTATCAATTGTAATGTTTCCTTTTTATCTTTGCTTTTACTTATTTGATTATTCTCTTTTTTCTTAATCTAGGTAAAGATTTGTCAATTTTATTTACTTTTTTCAAAAACTCAACTCTACATTTCATTGATCTTTGGTTTTTCTAGTGTCCATTTTATTTATTTCTGCTTTGATTTTTATTATTTCCTTCTTTCTAATTGTTTCAAGTTTTGTTCCTTCTTGTTTATGTAGCTTCTGTAGGTGCATCATTAGGTGTTTTTATTGTAAGACTTTCTTATTTTTGGATGTAGGTGTTTATTGCTATTACCCCTTTGAACTGCTTTGCTGTGTACCTAAGTTTTAGTATAGTGTGTTTTCATTCTCATTGATCTCAAGAAAATTTTAAATTCCTCTTCTGATATTTTATTGATGCATTGGTTTCCACATATTCACAGTGTTTCAGATGTCTCTCTTGTTATTGATTTGCAGTTTTGTTTTTTTTTTTTATCATTGTGATCAGAAACTATGCCTGATATGACTCTGTCATGGCCTAACATATGATCTGTCCTGGAAAATGCTTCATGTGCAGTTGAGAAAAATGTGTGTTCTGCAGCTACTGTCTGGAATGATGTGTAAATGTCTGAGGTCCACTTGCTCTATGTTGCAATATAAGTCCTATGTTTCTCCTTTGGTTTTCTGTCTAGATAACCTCTTCATTATTGAAAGTGGGATGTTGAGGTCCCCTGCTACTATAGTACTGCAGTCCAACTCTTCCTTTAGATCTAATAAAATTTGCTTCATATATTTGGGTGCTCTGGTGTTGGGTGCATAGCTGACCTATAGACTCTCTGAAATGTGCCTGGCTACTTCTGCTCACTTTCAGTTTTAGTTTCCTTGGAATGTCTTCCATCCTTTCCCTCTCAGCTTACGTAAAACATTAAAGATAAGGCAAGTCTTCCACAGGGAGCAGATAGAGCACTTTTTAAAAAAATTTATTCAGCCACTCTGTAACATTTAATTATAGTGGTTTATACACATTTAAATTTTTTATTGATAGGCAAGGATTTGCCCTATCATTTTGCCAGTGTTTTCCAGATCTTCTATTCCTTTTTTCCTCTATCATAGTTTATCTCTCTGATTTGGTAGTTTTCTGCAATGCTAAGGCTGGTTTCCTCTTTTTTTTTTTCTTAT
The DNA here is from genome assembly GCF_902686445.1 of Sciurus carolinensis. Classification (NCBI taxonomy): domain Eukaryota; kingdom Metazoa; phylum Chordata; class Mammalia; order Rodentia; family Sciuridae; genus Sciurus; species Sciurus carolinensis. The sequence continues at coordinate 160,640,370 of NC_062213.1, forward strand.
TTATATGTTTATATATCTATATATCTATATATATATTTTTTTGCTCTTTTTTATTTGACTTTTTACTTTTGGTTTACTTTTACAAAAATTCTAGTTATTTAAAAGTAGATCTTTAGGTAAATGATTTTTGCCTTTTATCTTTAATTTTTTCTGATAAAAGATGGAGTGGTATGTTTCCATCTAAACCATGCTCTAATTGCATACCACAGATTTCAATTTCTTATTATTTCATTATTTTTAAGCTGAAAATATTTGCCAGTATTTTGGGGGAAAGATTTCCTTAAAGTTTCTTCTTTCACTCATGGATAACTTAGGAATATGTTGTTTACTCTCAAAATGTTTCAGAAATTGGCTGAATGACTGTGAAGCAATTTAAAAATATTGAAATAATATTAAGAATAATATTAAGGGTATAAAGAACTAAACCAAAGTGGGGTTTTTTTGTCCACTTGCTTTATCATGTATTGAGAAATAAATTTTGAAGTCTCCAGCTATAGTTGTAAATTAACTTATTTCTCTTTTGTGTTCTAGGTTTGTTCCATGCATTTTGAATGTTCATTACACAGTGACACTTTTATCATGACAGGAGATCTTCTTTTATCTGTGCTAATACTTCTTGTCCACATGTCTCCTTCTCTGTTATTTATATGGCCAATGCAACTTTTATTTACAACTTGTATGATATATCCTTTTCTAATCCTCTTACTTTAATTTATATGTGATTTTATATTTTAAAATACAAGTCTTGAAAACAGTATTTACTAGGGTCTTTGTTTTATATAATCTGATAATGGGGATATTTGGCTTATGTATATCTAATGTAATTATTGATATGATGAGGTTTAAATATACTATCTCACAACATATTTTATAATAGTCCTATTTCTTTTTTTTGCTCCTCTTTCCTCTGCTTTCCCTGCCTTCTTTAAGAGTAATTAAGTATATTTAGTATTCCATTTTATTCCCCCTTTTGGCTTTTTGACTGAACCTTTGTTTTAAGTTTGTTTGCTTTTTTACCCTTAGATTTCCAATGTGTCAATAACATGTAATGTCAAAATCTTAAGCTTGATTCTGTACCATCATTTTTGCAATCCTCATAAGCTTTATTTCTATAATTAGGATAAGTCTCACAGTCTACTTTTATAATTTTGCTTTAGATAGTCACTAATCTTTTAAAACATTAAAAATGAGAATAACATTTTGATATTTATTCATATATTTACCATTTTCATGTTCCTTTTTGTAGATACAAGTATTCTATTATTATTTTTCTCATAGTGTAAGAAACTCTTTAACACTTCTTAGGCTAGTATACTACTTCTAGATCCTCTCAGTTATGTTGATCTAATGAAGTTTTAATTTCATCTTCATTTTTGAAAGCCATAAGCTTTATCTCAGGTTAGAGAAACTAAGAGCTGTTTTTTGCTCTCTAGTTTTTGTTCAGCTCTTTTAAGAATTCTCTCCCAGCTGAATAGAGACACACCAGGCCATCCCTAAGAGGAACCCACAACTCCTGCAATTGATTGAGCCCTAAGCTTACCTTCATTACAATTGTTATTTTATTTGCCTTTTAATTTCACTGAAGTTGTGGGAAGCTATTGGCTAGTTGTATCTAGTACAACTCACCATTCAATATACACTCATACCTTGATAAGTGAAACTTTCAGGGTTCCTAATATGTGCAAGGCCCTAAAAATAACGACAAAAGTCCTATGTTACAGAACATCATCTTGGTACACACACACACACACACACACACACACACCCCTTTAAGCCCTAGTTTCAAATCTGTTAATAATTAGCTTTAGGTTGATCCCTGATCATTTTTGACTCATGATTTGCTCATTGTTTGCCCATCTGTGAAATGGAGATAATACCTATTTCACAAAGTTGTGGAAATAACTGATGACATAGGAAAGTGCCAAACCCACTACCTAAATGTAATCAATCATTGCTAAATCTGAACAATTCATACAAACATGATGTGAGCATGCCAAAAGTTACTTATGTAGACGATGTCAAGATGAATTATAACATGAGTGGATTTCTACCCAGGCACAAATAAATTCTGGGAGCATGCAACAGATTTAGGGAAAACAAAAACTCTTTGAAAATGCTAGTTTTATGTGAGATGCTAGTAAAGTGGGAATGTGAGCAATAATATGGGGAAAGATTAAATAACCACTCATTCAATGCAATTCCTTTCGATTCATTTTATTTGAGTTCCTTCTGCAAACTGAATTCTAGTAATTCAGAAATGAAAACTAAAATCTCATCCATCAAGGAACTCATAGTTTAATAAGAAACAAGGTAAACAGTATTAGGTGAGACAGTATTGTACTTTGTCTAGATGTACACACTCTGGCACTACACATCCTGATTTAGAATCTTTACTCCACCACTTACTAGTTATTTGACATCTGACAAACTACTTTATCTCACTGTGAGTATTTGTGCAGGTAATGCTACATGCTGGTTAAGGACAGAATCTCCATATTCTACCATGGTAAAAGTCTACTTCTTGCTCATATAAAATCCAAATGACATTGTGAGTGGGATGTGGTGAGGACTTTCTGTCCCACAAAATCTAAAGTGCAGACATTCACAAATGTTAAGCATGTAGAACACACATTGTAGTTAATAACTACTGTTGTTCTTTTTGTTAATAGTCAAAAATTGTTGGGCAAGAACTGATATTAGTGGGGAGAGCAGAGAAAATGACTTATTCATATTTTATTTAGTCTCTGATTCTTGCTGTTACTTTTGCCCAGGAATCTGGACACTGTTTGACTCCCAGGGCATTGTGGTTTGGAACTTTAGAGGGAACTGGTTTTTCTGAACATGAAACCACACCACATTTTGACCCTTAATAGTCTCTCATAATTATCTTTTCCGGCAGGAGAGTTGAAAAGCTTGATAGGTGCATCCTAAGTACCTTTCCAGATAAACTATAACTGGTATTTATTCCCTCAACTGTGTCTTAATTGGCCAATGAATTCCTGCAATGAGATCCAAGTGTATTTTGGAAAAGGATTTTAAAAAGTCTTTCTTGTGATTGTGAAAGACAAGATCATTGGCCTATGCAGCAGGTCTATGTTTCTGGACAAGTTTATGGTGTCAGAAAGCTTAGTTTTTATGATGAGTGCACAGTCTTAGCAGTTAAAAAGCCTGGTTCTAATTACAGTCTTACTTTGGAACTCTGGGACTTGGAAATCCACTTAATAAAAGTATCTGTCCCATATATTTACTTAGAGGATGGTATAATACATAAGGTCTTTCTCAGTGTCTGGTCAACAACAGCTATTTGAGAAATGGTGATTGTTATAATTATTACTATTATTATCTGAAACACAATAGAATCTATACCATTTTTGGTGTAAAGTAACCTGGCTTTAGATTTCTTCTGGGATGCTTGTTCATTTTAATTCAAATTTGTTGCACCTGTGAGATGACCACATAAATATCACTCAATAAGGTGTTGAGTCTGTAGCAAAAAACAATAGATTTTTGAGCCTCTACTTTGGGTCCCAGTCTTCTGGGATGTCCCCATCTTATTGCACCTTGACAACAATGCCAAGTGGTATAGCTCATTATCCACCATTAGCAATGGGATGGAAAATGGTAGAACCAAGATTTTGACCCATAAATAATGTAGGAAGGTAAATAAATTATACAAAGAACCTTATACAGGCCTGATACAAAGTAGTCAAACTGCATCATGCTAGTTAGCAGCATTTATACTAAGTTTCTTCTTTTTTTAAAATTTATTTTTATTGTAAACAAATGGGATACATGTTGTTTCTGTTTGTACATGGAGTAACAGCATACCATTTGCGTAATCATACATTCACATAGGGTAATGAGGTTTGATTCATTCTGTTATTTTTTCCTTCCAGCCCACCCCTCCCTCCCCTCTTTTCCCTCTATGCAGTCCCTCCTTCCTCCATTCTTGCACCCCTCACACCCCCCCATTATGTATCATCATCCGCTTATCAGTGATATCATTCATCATTTGGATTTTTGAGATTGGCTTATTTCACTTAGCATGATATTCTCCAATTTCATCCATTTGCCTGCAAATGCCATAATTTTATTGTTCTTCATAGCTGAGTAATATTCCATTGTATATATATACCACAGTTTCTTTATCCATTCATCAATTGAAGGACATCTAGGTTGGTTCCACAGTCTGGCTATTGTGAATTGAGCAGTTATGAACATTGATGTGGCTATATCTCTGTAGTATGCTGATTTTAAGTCCTTTGGGTATAGGCCGAGGAGTGGGATAGCTGGGTCAAATGGTGGGTCCATTCCATGTTTTCTAAGGAATCTCCACACTGCTTTCCAGAGTGGCTGCACTAATTTGCAGCCCCACCAGCACTGTATGAGTGTACTTTTTTCCCCACATCCTCGCCAACACCTATTGTTGCTTGTATTCTTGAAAAACGCCATTCTAATTGGGGTGAGATGGAATCTTAGTGAAGTTTTGATTTGCATTTCTCTTATTACTAAAGATGGTGAACATTTTTTCATATGTTTGTTGATTGCTTGTAGACCTTCTTCTGTGAAGTGTCTGTTCATCTCCTTAGCCCATTTGTTGATTGGGTTATTTGTATTCTTCGTGTAGAGTTTTTTGAGTTCTTTATATATTCTGGAAATTAGCGCTCTATCTGAAGTATGAGTGGCAAAGATATTCTCCCACTCTGTAGGCTCTCTCTTAGCATTGCTGACAGTTTCCTTTGCTGAGAGAAAGCTTTTTAGTTTGAATCTATCCCAGTTGTTGATTCTTGCTTTTATTTCTTGTGCTATGGGAGTCCTGTTAAGGAAGTCTGATCCTAAGCCAACAAGTTGAAGATTTGGACCTACTTTTTCTTCTATAAGATGCAGGGTCTCTGGTCTGATTCTGAGGTCCGAGGTCCATTGTGAGTTGATTTTTGTGCAAGGTGAGAGATAGGGGTTTAGTTTCATTCTGTTGCATATGGATTTCCAGTTTTCCCAGCACCATTTGTTGAAGAGGCTATCTTTTCTCCATTGCATATTTTTGGCACCTTTGTCTAGTATGAGAAAATTATATTTATTTGGGTTTGTGTCCGTGTCCTCTATTCTGTATCATTGATCTCCCTGTCTATTTGGTGCCAATACCATGCTGTTTTTGTTACTATTTCTTTGTAGTATAGTTGAAGTTCTGGTATTGCGATACCCCCTGTTTCATTCTTCCTGCTAAGGATTGCTTTAGCTATTCTGGGTTTCTTATTCTTCCAGGTGAATTTCATGATTTCTGTAAGGTACATCATTGGGATTTTAATTGGAATTGCATTGAATCTGTATAGCACTTTTGGTAGTATGGCCATTTTGACAATATTAATTCTGCCTATCCAAGAACATGGGAGATCTTTCCATCTTCTAAGGTCTTCCTCAATTTCTTTCTTCAATGTTTTGTAGTTTTCATTGTAGAGATCTTTTACCTCTTTGGTTAGATTGATTCCCAGTATTTTATATTTTTTGAGGCTATTACAAATGGAGTTGTTTTCCTCATTTCCCTTTCAACTGTTTCGTCACTTGTGTATAAAAGTGCTTTAGATTTATGCGTGTTGATTTTATAGCCTGCTATTTTGCTGAATTCATTGATGAGGTCTAGAAGTTTTCTGGAGGAGTTTTTTGAATCCTCTAAATATAGAATCATGTCATCAGCAAATAGTGACAGTTTAAGCTCCTCTTTTCCTAGTTGTATCCCTTTAATTTCTTTGCTAATTGCTCTGGCTAGAGTTTTGAGGACAATGTTGAATAGAAGTGGTGAAAGAGGATATCCCTGTCTTGTTCCCGTTTTTAAAGGGAATTGTTTCAGTTTTTCTCCATTAAGAATGATGTTGGCCATGGGCTTAGCATAAATAGCCTTTACAATGTTCAGGTATGTTCCTACTATCCCTATTTTTTCTAGTATTTTGATCATGAAGCGGTGTTGTATTTTGTCAAATGCTTTTTCTGCATCAATTGATATAACCATATGATTCTTATCCTTAAGTCTATTGACATGATGGATTATGTTTATTGATTTACGGATGTTAAACCATCCTTGCATTCCAGGGATGAACCCCACTTGATCGTGGTGCACAATTTTCTTAATATGGTTTTGGATACGGTTTGCCAATATTTTGTTAAGGATCTTTGCATCTATATTCATCAAGGATATTGGTCTAAAATTTTCTTTCCTTGATGTGTCTTTGCCTGGTTTGGGTATGAGGGTGATATTAGCTTCATAGAATGAGTTTGGTAGGGTTCCCTCCTTTTCTATTTCCTGGAATACTATGAGAAGTATTGGAATGAGTTCTTCTTTGAAGGTCTTGTAGAACTTGGCTGAGAATCCGTCCAGTCCTGGGCTTTTCTTGGATGGTAGGTTTTTAATGGCTTCTTCTATTTCATTGCTTGATATTGATCTGTTTAAATTGTGTATGACCTCCTGGTTCAGTTTGGGAGGAGCATATGTTTCTAGAAATTTGTCAATGTCTTCGGTAGTTTCTATTTTTTTGGAATACAGATTTTCAAAGTAGCTTCTCATTATGTTCTGTATCTCAGTGGTGTCTGTCGTGATATTTCCTTTTTCATCACAAATTTTAGTAATTTGAGTTTTCTTTCTCCTTCTCTTTGTTAGTGTGGCTAAGGGTTTGTGTATTTTGTTTACTTTCTCAAAGAACCAACTTTTTGTTTTGTCAATTTTTTGAATTGTTTCTTTTGTTTCAATTTCATTGATTTCAGCTCTGATTTTAATTATTTCCTGTTTTCTACTACTTTTGCTGTTATCTGTTCTTCTTTTTCTAGGGCTTTGAGCTGTAATGTTAGGTCATTTAGTTGTTGACTTTTCATTCTTTTCTGGAATGTGCTCCATGCAATGAATTTTCCTCTTAGTATAGTGTCCCAGAAATTTTGATATGTTGTGTCATCATTCTCATTGATCTCTAAGAATTTTTTTATCTCCTCCCTGATGTTTTTTGTTATCCATGTTTCATTTGTAGCATATTGTTTAGTCTCCAGGTGTTGGAGTAATTTCTGTTTTTTATTTTGTCATTGATTTCTATTCTCAGTCCATTATGATCTGATAGAAGACAAGGCAGTATCTCTATTTTTTTGCATTTCCTAAGGGCTGCTTTGTGGCATAACACATGGTCTATTTTCGAGAAGGTTCCATGTGCTGCTGAGAAGAAAGTGAATCCACTCGTTGATGGATGGAATATTCTATATATGTCTATTAAGTCTAGGTTATTGATTGTGTTATTGAGTTCTATGGTTTCTTTGGTTGGTTTTTGTTTGGAAGATCTATCTAGTGGTGACAGTGGTGCATTAAAGTCACCCAGAATTATTGTGTTGTGGTCTATGTGATTCCTGAAATTGAGAAGGATCTGTTTGATGTACAGGGATGCACCATTGTTTGGGGCATAAATATTTACCATCGTTATGTCTTCCTGATTTATGGTTCCCTTAAGCAGTATGAAATGTCCTTCTTTATCCCTTCTGACTAACTTTGGCTTGAAGTCCACTTTATCTGATATAAGGATGGAAACCCCCGCTTTTTACTGTGTCCATGTGCGAGGTAGGTTTTTTCCCATCCTTTCACCTTTAGTCTGTGGATGTCTTTTTCTATGAGATGAGTCTCTTGCAGGCAGAATATTGTTGGGTCTTTTTTTTTAATCCATTCTGCCAGTCTATGTCTTTTGATTGATGAGTTTAGGCCATTAACGTTCAGGGTTATTATTGAGATATGATTTGTATTCCCAGTCATTTGGCTTATTTTTTGCTTTTAAATTGGTTTGCTTTCTCCTTTGAGTGGTTTTTCTCTAAGGTAGTTCCTCTCTTTACTGACCTACATTGTTATTTTCCATTTCCTCCTCATGGAATATTTTGTTGAGAACATTCTGTAGCGCAGGCTTTCTATTTGTAAATTCTTTTAACTTTTGTTTATCATGGAAAGATTTTATTTCATCTTCAAATCTGAAGGTTAGTTTTGCTGGGTATAGTATTCTTGGTTGTCAACCATGTTCTTTCAGAGCTTGAAATACGTTGTTCCAGGCTCTTCTAGCTTTTAGAGTCTGGGTTGAGAAGTTGACTGCTATCCATATTGGTCTCCCCCTATATGTAATCTGATGCTTTTCCCTTGTGGTCTTCAAAATCCTATCTTTATTTTGAATGTTAGGCATTTTCATTATAATGTGCCTTGGTGTGGATCTGTTGTGATTTTGCGCATTTGGTGTTCTGTAAGCCTCTTGTATTTGATTTTCCATTTCATTCTTCAGGCTTGGGAAATTTTCTGATATTATTTCATTGAATAGGTTGTTCATTCCTTTGGTTTGTATCTCTGTGCCTTCCTCAATCCCAATAATTCTTAGATTTGGTCTTTTCATTTTGTCCCATAGTTCTTGGAAATTCTGTTCATGATTTCTTACCATCTTCTCTGTTTGGGCAACTTTATTTTCAAGATTAAATATTTTGTCTTCATTGTCTGAGGTTCTGTCTTCCAAGTGATCTAGTCTTTTGGTGATGCTTTCCATTGAATTTTCATTTGGTTTATTGTTTCCTTCATTTCAAGGATTTCCTTTTGGTTTTTTTTTGAGAATCTCTATGTTTTTGTTGAAATGATCTTTTGCTTACTGCAGTTGCTCTGTCAGCTTATTGGTATTATCATTCATTGCCTGCATTTGCTGTCTTTTCTCATCTTTTGCTTCACAAATCATCTTAATTGTGTATAATCTGAAGTCCTTTTCTGACATTTCTTCTAACATACTGTCTTTGGATTCTACTACTATAGAATCTAGATTTGTTTGAATCATTTTCTTCCCTTGATTTTTAATGTTGTTCATGTTCTAGCAGTGCAGATCTAGGGTATTGCAGATTTCCCCCTATAGGCTTATAGTGGCCCTATAGGTTTCCAAAACCCTTTCTTTAAGGGGAGATCAATATTAGCAGTGCCCTATTCAGACACTATGCAATCCTAGACCAAATAGCGCCTATGAGGACAATAACAAAATTGTCATAATAAACAGAATGAGTTCAAATATTATCTTCAGTAAAACAGATTTGCAATAAGGTCAGCAGTTTCAAATGGAGGACAAAGAGGATGCAGAGGGATGTAGATGGTGGCTGTTAATGGGATAAGAAAAGAATATACAGAAGTTCTAGATAATAGAATGGGTGAGAGTGTAATCAAAAGAAATTGGATGTTAGCATGCAAAAAAGGGAGAAAGAGACTCTGAGGGAACAGGTAAACAAAAGGAAAAGAGAGCAAGAAAAGTAAAGAAATAAAAACTTAATTTTTTTCAATCAGGAGAAAAAAGAAAATCTACAGTATAACAGTCATATAGTAATGAAACCTCCCAGAGTTCAGTAGCCTGATGCATGAGAGGTACCTGACAATGAGCTTCAAGCCTCCAGCAGACATCTCAGGATGGGTTTTGTCCCACCTAAAGATCCGAGCTATGGCTTCCAGGATTATCCAAGATGGCTGCTCTGGCTTCAAAACATGTTGGCACATGGGGAGCTGCAGCTCAGGGTGTGGCCGTGGTCAGCAGGAGGTCCTGGAGGCGGGATGCAATTGGTCAGGCATGGGTCCTGGAGGTTGGGTGTGTTTGGTGTGGTTGTGGGATCCTGGAGACCGGTTGCAGTCAGTCTGGGTTCCTGGTGATGGGGTGCAGTCAGTTGGTCTGGGGGTCCTGGTGGCAGGGAGCAGTCAGTCGATGTGAGGGCCCCAGAGGCAGGGAGTGATGGGTTGGGCTGAGGGATCCTGGAGATGGGGCTCAGTCAGTCCGGCCAGGGGTCCTACAGGGCCTGGCTGTTGTCTCAAAATGGTGGTAGCCACGTGTAATCAAACCTGCAGGTACTGAAACACTGCAGGCAGCTGGTGCTCCACTGGCGGTCGGTCGTCAGTTTGCTGACTGTTGTCGGATGATTGGAAGGTGAACCTCATGCGTTGGGTGATGGATAGGAGTAAGGCAGGCAATGGACAGGCGAGAGGCAGGCAAATGGCAGATGATAGGCGCCTGACAGTGAGCAATCTGCACTCAAAAAACGCGTCGATATGCTGGCAGACTGCACGTGATCATAGCAGACAAATGGGGTAAATAGCAGAGGATCAATAAGCACTAAGTTTCTTCTTGCATTGATTAGAGACAATAGTTTGGTGAAGGAAAGTTGACGATTTTGTCCTTTGGTGGCATGTAGAAGGGCTCTGTACTTTCCTGGCCCCCAGAAAGCATGCGGCCCATGATCTTGGCTTGGGTTCCAAATGTGATTTCCTAAGGAAAGGATCAGGGCTTCTGACCAGCCTTGTCCTTCTAGCCTTGTTTTCTCCTATAAGCCAGCCCCACATTTGTTACTTTCTCTTGTTCCACTGGTCAGAATCCCTGTTCTTAGTTCTGGTTGGTGACCTCTGGCCAAGTTCAACTCTTTTCTCCAGGGAGGGCTCAGTGTTCTTGTCTCTCTTCACTAGACCTGGTTGGACACCAGGCTTTTTGCTGCCTCCAAATATTCAGTGCTGGTTTCTGCATGTTCACCTTGGCACCTGTTTAGTCAGCTGTTTCACTGCTGTGACTAAATGATCTGACCAGCACAATTGTAAAGGAGGAAAGGTTTATTTGAGAGCTCAGGGTTTCAGAGATCTTAGTCCACAGAAGGCCAGCTCCATTCCTCAGGTCTTAAGGTGAAGATGAACATCATGGCTGGAGAGGGTGGTGAAGGGAAACAGTTTATATCATGGTGAACAGGAAGCAGAGAGAGAGATCCCACTCTACAGATACAAAATATATACCCCATAGCCACACCTGCCCCAATTTCCACCTCCTCCAGCCACACCCTACCACTTCATTTAATCCCATCAGGAATTAATTCACTGATTTAAGATTCTTACAACCCAATCATTTCTCCTCTGAACCTTCTTACATTGTCTTACATGTGAGATTTTGGGGGACACCTCACATCCAAACCATATAGCTCTCTCAAGCTTTAGGAATTGTAGAATCTGGTAAGAAGCCCAGGATCCATTCCTCCCTAACACTATCCTTCTTTAACTCACTTTTAACTTCATGGAGCCCTGAGGTATTATAATAGTTCTTCACCAATAAATACCTATTTTATATAGTCACCTTCAAACAAAATTGAAGGCAAAGTTCATCTTGTCCATTTCTTTTCTCATCTCAACAAAGGTCTGATTTCAGCATTCTTTAGGTGCTCTGCTGACCATGACCTTCTCCAGGGCTCTGTCCTCAGACTTGGCTTACCCAGTGATGAAAACTTTGGGCTTCTACTGTATCACCTTCTGCTTCATTTTCTCTTCCACATTTAGATGTGCTACAGGGCCTTACTAATATCCTTGGATGACTTTTTCTATAACATCACATGCCATCCATATGGGGGTATTTGGGGTCCCAAATTGAAACTTTTGTCTTCTTCCTCATCAGAATTTAGCTGATAATCAACTGCATCTGTTAGGATTGCATGCAGTGGAACATAATAGAAGTCCATCCAGAGTAGATTAGCTAACCTGGATTTCATATTCCTCAGGAACACAAAGTCTTGGGAAGAGCCATCAGAAGCAAGTGACAATGTTGCCATGAAGGACTTAAGTCCCTTCCAGCTTTTATCTTGATCCTGTGACTCTTTATCTTATAATCACAAAACGGAGAAGGTTCATGAACAAAAGGCATGAGTCATCTGAGCCCATTTCTCTTTGTCAGAAAAACAGTAACTTCTCTGGAAGATGAGGAAACCTCCACTCCTGCATCCACCTTGCTCCACTCCAGTGGCTTCTGCCTGTCTTTCACTGGCCACACCTGTATCACCTGGCAACTTCTAACTTCAAAAAAGAATGAAAGAATATGGGAATGCTAGCACACAATACAGGGGTGGGGGAGGAAAGAATAGAAGTTCATTGGATTAGACAAAGGGGATCAAAGGGAAGGGAGTGAGGGGTGAGAATAGGAGAGACAGTAGAAAGAATCAGACATAGCTTTCTCAAGTTCATATATGAATACACAACCAGTGTAACTCCACATCATGTACAACCACAAGAATGGGAAGTTATACTCCATGTGGGTATAATATGCCAAAAATACATTCTACTGTCATGTGTAATTAAAAAGAACAAATGAAACAACAACAACAACAACAACAAAAGAATGAAAGAGGGGCTGTTTCAACTCCACATGGTCAACTCTGAATTTGGAGTTGTATTCATACAAAAGAAGAGGACAATCATTATAAGAAAGGAAACCTGAAGTATTAGTTTCACCCATTTATATGGACTTTATTCCCTAGGTATTTCTTTGATTCATTACTTTCCCATATTGCTTCATTGGATGGTTACAGTTGACTAAGTTGTCACTCCTTGTTTTACCTTTACCCTTTAAAAATCCATTTTCTGACCACAATGATTTTTCTAAAATGGAAATCTAACTTGTCCCGCCCTGTGTCATCTCTTCAGTATCTCTTTATGCAAAGGCTTTCATGTTTTGTTTCTGATACTGCTGATTATCAGTGACGAATTCTGCTCCCTCAAATGCTGAAGTTTAAACATTAGAGAAGTGGCTGAGGCAAGCATAGAAAGCAAGTTTTATTTAAAAAATAGTAACATAGACTTCTCCTGGGAGGGAGAAGGGGTCCAGAGTTGGTGTCCTGTCATCCCAAGAAGTGAGCAGGTCCTGCCTTTTTTATACATTTTAGGTTTTCTTTGTTCTCCTGACTTCTTCCCCTTTTCTCTCTCCTTCCCGTGTAGGTGACTAGGCCCAGGAGATGTTAGTGGGCTGGAAGGGACAAGGTAGAGTGATGGGGTAGGAAGGGAGCAGCAGCCCACTGGGTCATTAATTAGAAGTTCCCTGTCTGCTCAGAGGGTAATTCATTTACAACATTCTGGAAGGGGCAGTATAAGCAGGTAATCTTGGTAATCAAAGGGCTCTGGAGGCATTACCATTCCAATCTCCCGGACAGGTCTCCAATTTCCAGGACCCAAACCTGCCTCCATTTTTAAGATCTGACCCGATTACCTATCTACACTGACTGCCTGTCTTTAGTTCTTGCTTCAGTTTCATCTACTTTTTCATTCTTACCTTCTATGTCTTCTATTCCCCATCCTGTGCTTCACACTCATTTACTCAGAAATAGTGGGAGTTCTTGCCTCATGGTTCTCTTTCTTACAGCCATGAAAAAGCCAAAGTCAGGTTCTTGCCCAACCTCTTCTTGTTTGTATGCATTGAAGATGTCCCTGGGGCATCTTTATTACCATTCATTTTGGCAAGGACATATTTCCCATGCAGGATTGGCTGTATAGTTTGTAGGGCCCAAAGTCATAATAAAATGTGGAGCCCCATGTCAAAAATTATTTAGAATTCCAAGACAGAGCATTAAACAAAACACAGGCCCTACTAAACACAGAACCAGCTGCCACTACATAGAAGTCAGCCTGCTCCTCTGTGCTGTGCACCTCAGGCTTCCTGAGGACCTATTTAACTGCTGGTGGACCTATGTGACTCTGAGGACAGTAATTGGGTAATAGTCATCCCTTATTGCTGACAATGACTGTGTCTATAAGAAATAGAGTGAACTGGGCTTTCTTTTTTACTTCCCTTGTTTCAAATAAGCAACAGAATATTTTTGGAGGACTGGGCCAGCTGGTTTCCTTTTCATTATTCTGTGGCTTTGGTTGTTTAGTGGACCTGAGGAAAGTCCAGGGACAAGAATCAGTTCCTTGCATTGGAGAGTCCCAGGGTTTTCCCAGTACTTTTGCTTCAGTTGGGCTCACTGAACTCAGGTTAATCAACCTGTGGGGAAACTTCTACACATTCTTGAGTCCTGGTTTTCATGGCAAATAGTGTAGTTATTGAGCAAGCACTTCTAAGAAATGACAACAGATTGTGAAAAACAGTGCAAATTGCAGGAATTAAATAAGTTGGTAACAGCAGGACTATAACAGGTGAGAAAGGAGGAGAATGCAGGAATGTGAACCCTGCAGAGATGTGTATACAGGCTACGTGCAGCTGCAGACTAGGCACTAATTTGGGTGTTTTTTGGGGGGAGGGCAGTGACTTTGTGGAAAGAGCATTGATCCAACATGTGTAGGTCTGTGTTTGTGTCCTAGTTCCATTGCTCACCAGGGAGCTGATCCTGGGAAATTGCTGAACTGTCTCAGTTTCCTAGATTACACTTGTAGAAATTAAAGACAATAGTACTGCATGTGAAATGGTTAATAAATGAGTGTATTAGCAAAACAAGCCAAACTACAGAGCACTAGCAGAACATAGAAAGTGCATAAGTGGTTTCCATTCTGTATCTTTTGGTTCCGTACCTGAACTACAAGTTCTTTTAATACAAACAACATTCTTCCATTTCTTTCTCAACTCCCATCTCCTGAGAGTTCTAACTATGGATCCTTATTTAACACAGCATGTGATGGTCTGCCTGCCCCTTCCTGATCTGTAGCCTCCATAAGAGAAGAGGGTCAGTAAGAGTATACAGAGGCTTACAGATGGATGGACAGACAGACAGAGATAGTTCTATAATTTAAAAGCTGTGAGATTTGGGGCAAGCAGCTTAATGTCTTAAGTTTTGGTTTTAACAGGGATCATTTTTAGAAGTTTTGTCAAGGTTTTATGAAATAATGCTTTATGAAGCCCAAATACAATTGAATGTCAATATCGATTTCCTGATATGTAGTTTTATTCTGTTACTCTGCACCCGTTGAACCTGCACTGTAGTAGTTGCTAAAAGGAGTGAATTCCAGTCCCTACCTGCTTCCCCATTTGTCTATGTGACACTGGGCAAAGTTGTTTTGCATCGGTCAGCTGTTTTGCAGATAGTCACATGCCACGTTGAATGAGAATCTAGAGTTCCTCTCTTCCTGAACAAATGAAGAAGAAATATATTCCTGATGCTGGTTAAGTATGTAGACACAGCCGTGCTTGAAGCCAGCTCTTCCATGAGTGAACTCATCCAACCCTAGTTTTTTGAGTAAGTCATTTTGTATTGGATTTCTGTAATTTGTAACACAGAGTTATCTGGCTAATACTTAGAGAATGGAGTGGGAAACTGGATATTCACATGTTGAAGGGTGAAACTAGACCCTTATCTATCACTCTGTACAAAATTAAACTCAAAATGGATCAAAGACCTTAATGGAAGACCCACATCTCCAAAATTACTAGAGGTAAACATCGGGGAACACTTCAAGATATTGGTACAAACAACAATTTCCTGGAAAGGATTCCAAAAGCACAGGAAATAAAAGCAAGAATTGGCAAATGGGATTACATTAAATTAAGAAACTTCTGCATAGCAAAGGAAACAATCAACAGAGTAAAGAGACAACCTACAGATTGGGAGAAATCTTTGCCGGTTATTCATGTGACAGAGGATTAATATCCAGAATATATACAGTATTCAAAAAACATAACAGCAAAAGAACAAGTGATCCAGTTAAAAAATGGGCAAATGATCTGAATAGACACTTCTCAAAAGAGGAAGTGCAAATGGCCAAGAAGTATACAAAAAAGTACAATTCTTTTTCAGGGAAAAGCAAATTAAAAGTACACTGAGATTCCATTTCACCCCAGTTAAAATGGCTGTTGCTAAGAACACACATACATCCAAACACATACACACAAAAACAATACTGGTAAGGAAAAAGTAGACCCTATAAACTTTTGGTGGGAATGCTAAATTAGTATAGCCATTATGGAAAACAGTATAGAGTTTCCTCAAAAAGCTAAAATGAGAACTACCATATGATCCAGCAATCCCACTCCTGGGTATATATCCTAAGGAAATGAAGTCAGCATACAAAGGAGGTACCTTTATACCTATGTTTATTGTGGCACTATATACAGTATCCAAAATATGGCCCAGGTGCCTATCAACAGATGAATGGATATACAAAACATTGTAGATATACACAGTGGAGTGTGAAGGGAACAAGGCTGCAGCCACTTCTCCCCTGATTCTGCCCCACATCATTTTACAATATAGATTGTTAACTTCCTCATCAGTCATTGGTGTGATTAACCCGTGAACTTCCACTACTTAAAAATAGTTCCCCTGCCATTTGCACTCTCTCTCTCTCTCTCTCTCTCTCTCTCTCTCTCTCTCTCTCTCTCTCTCTCTCTCTCTCTCTCTCTCTCTCTTTCTCTCTCTCTCTCTCTCCCTCCCTCCCTCCCTCCCTCTCCCTCTCTCCCTCTCCCTCTCCCTCTCCCCTCCTCTCTCTCTTCCTCTCTCCCCCCTCCCCCCTCCCTCTCCCTCTCTCCCTCCCACTCCTCTCACTCTTGCTCTCTCTCTCTCTCCCTCTCTCTCTCTCTCTCTCTCTCTCTCTCTCTCTCTCTCTCTCTCTCTCTCTCTCACCCTTCAGGGCAGATACTCTGCTCATCTGCTTAATAAAAACTCTCCCTCTCACTCTCACTATCTCCCCTGCTCTCTCTCCCCTTTTCTCTTCCCCTCCATCCTCTCTCCCCCTCTCTCACCTTTAAGCACACTTGCTCATCTGCTGAGTGCTTTCATTGGTGCCATGACTCTAATGGCTCTTCTATTGCCACTTAGGCGAGTGGAATCTCATCTGATGCCCCAGACCCCCAGATGCTGGTCTCACCTTCCATTTGCTCAGACGCTGGGTTCCACATCCACTGCTGGCCTTTAGATTGGTGAGTTTTCCCCTAGGTCGACTTAAACACTCCTCTGCTGACCTGAGACACAACCATTGATTGTCCAGTGCCCTCAAGGCACTCGAGGAGTGGGGTTCCCCCAGTCATGACTTTTAGAGTTAGTGCTGGTCCCTTTAGTTGACCTTATCTGATGGGTGGGTCGCCGATCTTTATGATGGAGATTCCCTCTCTGGATTGAGGCTCCTCTTCACTTTTCCTCTCGAAATTCCTGGGGCCACGTCCTCAACCCCCTCAACTTTTGCCTGGCACACACTGATGGGGATGACAACTCCCATCATTGTGCTGCCTCCTTGTCTCCAGTCGACTAATCTGTGACCTCAGGACAACGTGGAGACTGACTTGGCTCTTTATCAGACTCCACCATGGGATCTAGGTCCTCCATTCTGGCAGATTCACCCCTGGGGTGTCTACTAGACATTCTTAAACCCCTTTACCTTGTCCCTGACCTAAAGCCACTAAAACTTACTGGCTTGTGTAATGATATTTGGCCACAATAACCTTAAGATAATCAATCAAAATGGCCACTTAATGACACACAACTTCTGTGAGTAAGCAGGCAAGTTATAAAGAGATTTCTCTACATTCAAGTTTTCTCTTTCTTGTGCACTAAACTTGATCTTTGCTCTTTTGGTAAACCTGAACACTTTCTTTTGGCAATGAAACCTTGTCTTCCCCCCACTTTTTCTCCCCCTCCTAATCCCTCCTTTGACTTCAACCTGGCTAACGGTACCACCCCCATACTGGTCTCCTGTGGCAGAGGCCCCTCCAGTTCCTGCTCCTCCATCTCCTTTGCCCCACTCTGTTTCTGCTCCGCACCCCCACCCAGCCTACCCAGTCCTCCTGCCATGTGGTCCCATGCACATGTTAGCAGCTTGCTCTGCTGGATAAGATGTGGAGGGTGGTGGAGAACAACTTCAGCATTGGGCTAAGCAGCCTGGTTGCTTTCCTGGGCTACCTGTTGCTACTGAAGAACTTCTTCACTGACATCTGGGTCTTCCTGGTCATCACCTCCTGTCAGTACTCCCTGCTCAAGAGCATGCATCCTGGTGCAGCATCTACCATGCATGGCCACAATTGGTTGATAGCATACAGCTGGCCCATCTACTTCTACATCTGCTGTCTGATCATCTGGTTGCTGAATGCCTTGGGCTCAGGACAAGCCCTTCCCACTCATCTCCCTCTATGGCCTCACACTCTTCTCTGCTTCTTTCTTCTTCTGTGCCTGAGATGTGGCCACCATGTTCACCTTATGCTTCCCTTTCATTTTCCTCCTGGGCCTCCTGCCCTAGGTCGACACCTGCCTCATGTACCTGCTGGAGCAGTGTGGGACCACCATTCACAGTCCTCTGGCTTCCACTCAGCTGACACTCCTGAGGCAACAGGAGGTCTGAACCTGCTACAGCCAAGGCCCATGGTTCTTCAGGGTATGCAGGTGTGCCAGGTGCCACTGGAGATCCCAGAGTTTGACCTACTGGACCAGAACTCCCTGCATGAATCCCAGGAGCAGACACTGATGAAGGAGGGGCCACCCCATCCCCAGCACAACTACAAGTAATCAGTTCTATGTCCATGCCCAGCAAGAAGCAGTTACTGAAGATGGACCTTTGCCCATATGCTCAAAAGGGATCTTATAAAATGGGTGAATGAAGAGAACAAGGCTGTAGCCATTTCTCCCCTGATTTTGCCCCACATGATTTTACAATCTAGATTGTTAACTTTCTCGTAATTCATTGGTCTGATTATCCCACGTACTTTCATTACTTAAGAATAGTTCTGCTGCCATTTGCTCTCTCTCTCACTCTTCTCACTCTCACTCTTGCTCTCTCTCTCTCACCCTTCAGGGATGACACTCTGCTCATTTGCTTAATAAAAACACTCTCTCTCTCTCTCTCTCTCTCTCTCTCTCTCTCTCTCTCTCTCTCTCCATCACCTTTCAGGGCAGGGCAGACACACTGCTTGTCTGCTTAATAAAATCTCTTGTGTGAGTTCCTGCATCTGGAGTGGTTTTCTGGGTGCTTTCAGAGTGTTATTAAGCCATAAAGAAGAATTGGAAACCTGTAATTTTCAGCAAAATGGAAGGAAATGGAGGACATAAGGTTCAGGAAAATAAGTCAGATGCAGAAACACAAGCATTACTTGTTTTCTCTCATATGTGGAAAACATTTTTTTTTTAATGAACTGAATATAGAAGAGGGACATTAAGAACTGGGAAGAGGGTTTGGGGAAGGGGGGAAAGGGAAGGAGAGGGCAGAAGAAGGGTGGTGGACATGATCAATGTATGTCATAATCATGTATGGAATTTCACAGTGAATCCCCTTAATTTGTATAATCAGTATGTGTTAATTAAGTAATAAAAAAAAAAAAGGATTGGTTTGAGTTGAGTGGAAGGGCATATATTTTTTTATCCAAAATGCTCTCCTATATGGTACGAAGCAATCCAGCTATAATGCTCTCCCCACTTGTGGTAGGCAAGAACTTGTGAGTTGTTCCCTTACATGGCACAAGGGACTATGCAGATGTGATCACATAAGGGGTTAAGATGAACAGATTATGCTGGATGATTCTGATGGTGCAGTGCATTCAGAAGTGTCCTCACGAGAGCAAGGTAGGGAGTGAAAATCAGAGCAGATGTGGTAACTAAAGCAGAGTTGGGAGAGATGAAATGACTGCCTTCAAATTTTGAAGAGGACAACTTTTAGAAGCCAGAAAGGGCCAAGAGGTAGAGTTTCTAACACAACCTCTAGAAAGAAATCAGCCTAACTACCACCTTGATTTTAGGCTAGTCAAACACATTTTGGACTTCTCAACTGTGAGCTAAAAAGTTAGTGTTGTGTTAAGCAACTAGTATATATATGATAATTCATTATAGTGACACCAATAATCCAAATTACAACTCAAATATCCAATTTGTGCCTTTCAAATAATATGAATAATCAGTACTAAATATGGAGGACTGAACATGTGCCCAGTCAGTCATCTTTATGTTTATTTTCTCGTGTGTATGTGTGTGTGATTTATCTCATATCCTCATAACAACTCTGAAAAGGGTAAGGATAGGCCATTACCTGCATCTGTTACAACTTGGTCCACCTGTGATCTCAGGATCACAGCACTCAGTGTATCCATCGTATTGCTCTGGGTCACAAGTAAAAGGATGATAGTAGAATTAACTTATATAAGAAAATTTATTTGACAACCATAATTTTGAGTATCAAAGTGTTCCCAGGGTTTATTAAACAATAGGTCAATGACGTCATCAAAGGCTCAAGCTGGTGCTGTCTTCAGCTGTCTCTTCAATATTTCAAGAAGTCCATAGCAGCTGGAGCACTACTACTTCCCTCAGGTACAACCAGAAGTAGAAATGGGAGGCTTCTCTTAACCCATGCTTTTTTTTTTTTTTTTAACTTCAATAGCTATCTTTCCCCTAAGTTTTCCACCTAACCTTCCTTTATTTTTCTTTTTGGCATTATTTTACTACATTTTGAAAGTAGATTTTGGTTTTCCAAAACTTTACCAAGCTTTCATCACCACTTTTGAAAAACACAAACATTGAAGTATCACCATTCATAAAATATATGAGGTAATACCATTCATAAAATATATACGCCAATAGAGCTTACCTGTTTAAGTTTGCACTCATTACATTTGTAGTGAAAATATGCATTACTATAAGCAAATAACTATTATATATTCAAAGGCAATCATGCCTGGAAAGAATTGTACATTAAAGGGCATAATATTTCATTAAAATTACTTTTATTTATCCTTTAAGTTATGGTTATGACATTATACATACATATATGTGAATGAAGGTTATATCATCTGTTCTTTAATTTAGAGTAATAAAAGTATTATAAAATATTTGTTATAGAATCTTTGATGGGAATAAGAATGACTGCTATAATTCCTCAAACAGTTTGTCATTTAAAAAGTATATTGCATGTCCTCACATCTAAGGGACATTATAGATTTGCTCCTTCTGTTCAGAATGCTGTCTCCTGCTTGTCTGCCTGATAGACTCTTTGTTCATCTGTCAAGAACTGGCTCCTTTCTTGACTATGTTCTGTTTTCTAACATGACTGTGTGGCTACTCACTAGAAATTGTCACATGGCATCAAAGTCATGTGTGAGTGTCCATCTCTTTATTGGCTTCCTATGGCTGCTGTCACAAATTGCCACAGATTTTGTGGTTCAAAATAGTACAAACTTATCCTAATAGATCTGTAGTTCAGAAGTCCAAGGTGGGATTCACCAGGCTAAAATGAAGATGGCAACAGGACTGCCTCCACTCTAGAGGCTCCAGGGAGAACTTGTGTCCTTCCCTTTCCAGCTTCTAGAGGTTGCTCACATTCTTTGACTCCTGGTAGTCTGACTCTTCCATCTCTAAAACCAATCATGTTGCATCTCTCCCCCCCCCTTTTTTTTTTTTTTTTTTGTCTCTCCCCAGAGTTCTAGCTTTCTTTCTGCCTCAGACTTTCCTTTCTTTTGCTTCAGGATTCTTGCATTTATTTTGCACCCTCCTGGATAATTCAGGAAATCTTTAATTCCATCTGCTACCTTTGTTCCCTTTGGCCATGTGCTATTCATGGCTTCTAAGAATTAGCATGTGAGCACCTTTGGGAGCTCTGATTCTGCCTACAGCAATTTCCTTCACTTGACTGGGCACTCCTTCATAGGAGAGATTGTTCTAATTACTCTTTGCATTCCCAGCACCTATCACAGTTCCTGGCACATAGTAGATGACACCCAATAATGCAACCAAACAGATGAGTGACTTAATAAATGCATGTAGATGAAATTAAGTGCTGTGGCATGAAAGATGAGATTTCAAAAGTTAACCTATATTAAAATGGGTGAATGAGTAATTTTGTTTTGAGAGATGGATAGATAGAATTCAACAAAAGTAAGTGTAGCAAAATGTTAATCATATGTAAGCAACAGGAATATGGGTGCTCACAGTAAAATATTTTCAACTTTCTTATATGTTTGAAACTCTTAATAACAAGATGCTGGGGAAAATGTTAATCTAGGTCTTCACATACTAAGCTACCTCCATTAATAGTTGTTGAGAAATGGATAAGTTTAGTGAGACTCTGCCTGCCAATTAGCTATAAGGTTAAGAAGGAGATCAGGACAATCTGTCCTTTTCATGTTTCTTATGCACTGATCCTTTTATGGAAAGTATTATGCAATATTATAGGCACTCCATTTGGAGGTGCTTATGTGCAGAAGGAGCACTTGCTGCAACAAGCCTGCTGATGAGAAGCCCGCCAGCTAGTCCCAGTAATCTGGGTTAGTGTTGATCTTGGGCTGTAAAGCAGCAGGTGTCTCTTGTCTAATGTCTTTGGGGAACCCTATGGTTACTGTGCATTACAGAGGATGGATTCTATCCAGTTATGTACATGATACTCAGATGGAAAGAGAATGAGTGGGAAGTGAGGTCAGAGATTTTCAAGTCCAATTATGAGCATTAAATTTTATGGTTTGTTTATGACCATGTCTAAAAAAGTAAATTAACTCTTTGGCCAAGAATAAGACAGTAATTACTTCAGTTAGTCATTTAACAAGCATTCTCACTGAGCACCCACTATGGACCAAGCCCTGTGTTAGATATTATGATATATGAATAGATAAATAGCAGGCAGACATTTGGTGTAGGCCATCCACTCTAGACTCTAGGGAGCTCTCAAGGCCTACAACTATCCTCCACACCCTACTCTTTATAGAAAAGGATCTCTGGTATAGTTCAAGGACAAAATAAATATTTTTACAGAACAATGGAGCCACCTTAGGGAGGTGTACACTTTGAGAGTGTAGAACCACAATACTTGGATCCACCTCACAGCTCACCCTCTTCTCTCTCCAACTGGTGTCATGCTATGAAGAAGTCCTGAAGAAGCATTTTCAGAACCATGTTTGCCTTTGGAAGGCCAAATGTAACAAGAGTCAGAGGAATGCCCAGAATGGATGGTTTAGGCCAGTTCTGCCCTAGATCTAGGGTAAGGGTGGGTGAAGTGACACAAAGTTGAAAGAAAAAAGGAATAAAAGGACTTCATTTATTTAACTCACCATTGGCCAGTAGAGAACTACAGAGGGATTCTGGCTGAGCATGGAACTAGCACTAAGAAGGAGCATCTTTTCAGATAAATGAGGATATATTCTTATATAGGTCTTATGTATAGGTAGACATTTTTATAGACTAATCCAGAATCTCTATGGAGGTAAATGTCTTACCAAGAAAGAGTCAGGACTAAGACATCTACCTCAGGAGACAAATCTTACACCTAGCTCAAGGAGCTTAGGTTTTAAAATGTAACATAGGCACCCTCACAATTACTGATCATGCCTTTTAGCCTCTGTTGTGTGATATATTTTACATGCTTATTTCCTCTACTAGTTTTTGAGCCATTAAAATCAGGGACTATTCTTTATTCCCCTCTCTATTCCTTGTGCCTTGTATAGTGTCAATTCATTCATGAATAAATATTTTTGAATGAAGTAAATAAAGAATAGAGCCTTTATGGAGGTAATTAAGGTTAAATGAGATTGTAGGAGCAAGTCTCTAATAGAGTAAGATTGATGTCCTCAAGAAGAAACATCTCTGAGCTCTCTCCATCTCCTGCCCCCCCACCTCCCTTTCCTCTCACTGAGGAAAGACCATGTGATGATACAGCTAGAATGTGGCCATCTGCTAGCCAAGAAGAGAGCATTTACTCAAAGCTGATTCATCTGGAATCTGGATTTTGAACTTGGAACCTTCAGGACTGTAAGAAAATAACTTCTGGTTGTTTAAGCCACCTAGTTTATGGTACTTTATTCTGGTAGCCTGAGTGCCATCAAAGTACAGTGAACTTAGAGCTTTTGAAAGCATAAAGACATCACTTTCGGCTGAGGAAGGGAGGACATATCAATGAGGAAGTACACTGGAGAACCTTGAAGTGTAGAAGATGCAGTTTCTAGAAAGAGGACATGATATACAAAGGCTAATGAAGGGGAAGGGTAGAAAGTCAGATCACAAGGAGATGACATGTATGAAAGTGGGGTTTGAGAATTTAAATATTGGGGGATAATCTAATCTCCCACTACAGTTTTTTAGTTTATTTTCACAAGCATCAGAAAGAACTATTGCAATTTGAGCAGCAGTACTAATGTGGTCAGAAAGATGCTATGAGAGAAACAGTTTCAGTATCCAGGTTTCCTTTCTAAGAGTGACTGACATCAGGCATGACCTCACTGTTGACAGTCCCAGTAGGATAATTCTATCTTCTGTATAATACATCAACCCCCGAATTCATATGTGATACTCCCATAGCTGCAGGACTTCATTCTTGACATCACTTCTACTACAAGAGGTTACACTGGGGCCAGCTCCTATCCAAGCAGTTTATCAACCTCGGGTCACAAGGAAGCCATCGCGGGAGGAAACAGTAGCTCAGGAGCCTCCTTGAGTTTACCACTGGATTTATTTCCAATACCTTTGTAATCTCTTCCTTAGAGCAGTAAATTCTGAGTTCACAGGGCTTTGCGTTTAATTCCAGTATTTGGATCCTGAGAGCTTTTAATACCTGTGGAGTTGGCTGTTTGCAGAGAGTAAAATGCATCCCCATTAATCAGCACTGGACTGAGTCATGTTACAAAACCACAGATTTCTACAAGAAAATTAAAAGGCAATATCATTTCACTTCTGCTAAATGTTTTCTTATGATTCAAGGGGAAAATTGGGACACTCTATATTGTGTCCAGTGACGCTGCCAAAAATATATCACCCAAAGACAGGACAAATGAATGTATAAATAGGAATTACTCAGAAGGAGTTAGTCATAAATCACTGAATGAACCGGAACCCAGGCTGCTTCTTTGTGTGTCTGTGCATTGCTTAAAATGTGAAACATTATTGGTGACTTTTAGAAAAACAATTTGATTTTTGTTGCATTAGAAGATTGTGGGAAATAGGGAAGTATAATTTCCCTAGGTGAAACAAAAGGAAAGAAATAAAATTTTCTGGTGACTCTGGGATTATAAAAACTACTTTGAAAAATGGAATGGTGTTTGTTGAAGAACCGCAATGGTGTGGTTTCTGGAATCCTGAGTTTTCATCTCGAACATTTAGAAATTCGGGTATGGTGATGGGCTGGCTTTGGGTCAAAAATGCACTATAATAAATTGAACTGAGGCAGCAGCAGCAAAAATTATGGAACTTTATCTGCTGGAGTCCTGTAATTCTTTCATAGTACTTCTAGAAAACCTCTCTTACCATTTTAAAAGAAACTTCTTTTTTGTTGTTTGGAGTTAAGTTAGGACAATTATTTCAATTATTTTTTTAGGAAAAATAAGAAACAGAGTTCTGTTTATTAAAGTAGAAACTGTAGAATTATAACAAAATGATTCTAAGTGCATGAATATAAGTGCTAAACATTTTAATAAAATTGCAGATGTGGTTAATGTTAAATGGGCATTTAAATTTTCTCATCAAATTTTCTCTTGGTTAAAAGTAATAAATTTCTTTTTGTTTAGGAAGAAAGGGGTTGAGATTGCTACTTTCATTTCAGAACACCTACAAAGAGGTTTGTAGACGAATTGACTAGTTTCATCACTGACCCCAATATTACTAGTTCCTTAGAAGTCAGCCAGGAGTTGGCTGAAAAGGCCTGGGCTGTCAAATACATAGCCAAACTGCTGTGACTTCTCAATGGCCCATTTTCTGAGTTTTATTTTTTACATGTAATCAACCACCCCAAAAACTATTGACTGAGAACACTCAATGTTTATTAGTTCATGATTCCATGGGGTTGGCAACTTGACCTGGGCTCAGCTGAGCGGTTCTTCTGCAGATCCTATCTAGGCTCAGTTATGTGGTTGTGCTCAGCTAGAGGACTAATCTGGGACTTGTTGGTCCAGATGGACTCACTCACACATCTGGAGTATTGATAAGACAATGTGGGCAATTGAATCACATGCCTTTGACATCTGGCAGGCTATCCCTGGTCATTTCTCATGGTGACTGGTTTTTAAAAACAGCCAGAGGGAGCAAATGCCCGTGTGCAGGAAGTCTCTGGAGATTCTGCTCTCATCATGTCTATTCATGCCTTATTGTTCAGAGGAAGTCACAGGCCAACCCAGATTCAAGGGATGGAACAATAAAACTCCAAACACAGTGGGATAGTTCTTCCTCTTTACAGGTTGGTAGAAAACAGTATTAGCGATATCAAATGTTGAGCTCTTGTAAAAAGGAGTTGCAAAAGATAGTAGGAAGTGTGTGTGTGTGTGTGTGTGTGTGTGTGTGTGTGTATTTTCATTAATTTATCATATTCAATTTTTTCTTTAATGATTTGATCCCAATGGTAGATACATATTGTAGCCTGTGACTTAGGAATACGTCTTAGTGCTCTGAACCCATTTCCTCATTGCTTCAGGGGACTAATAATAGTAAATATCTCATAGGTTTATTTTGAGAATTAAACAAGTTAGTAGTTGTAAGGCTTAAAACAATGTTTGTGATGGAGTATAAACTAAATAAATTGTAGCTCTTACCACTCTGGATCTGAAATGCTGTATTTGCTTTCTACTAGTGCTTTAACAAATGACCACAGACTTAGTGACTTTAAAAACACACACATTTATTAGCTTACTATTCTTGAGGTTACTGGGAAACCTCTGGGTTTTACTGAGCTAAAATCAATATGTTTATGTTAATCTGTTTCTTTAGCCCTTAAGCTTCTAGAAGCTGTATGCATTCTTTGACTCCTGGGGCCTTATTTCATCTTCAAAGTCATTAATGGCTACTGGGGTCTCCCTCATGTCATATCACTCTGACCTCTGCTTCTTCCCTAACTCAACTCTTTTGCTTATAAGACACCTTGTGATCATATTGGACCCACCTGAACGATCCTGCCTTATCTCCCTATCTCAACTGTCTTGATTTAATCACATCTGCAAAATCTCTTTTTCCATGTTAAATACATAACTGCAGGTTCTAGAGATTAAAATATGGACATGTCTAGGGAGACATTATTCTGTCTGTACTGAAAATTCTCCATGCTAGGAACTTGGGTCATTCATTACAAAGTAAAATATGTTTAAAATATGTTAATAAGTCCTTGCTTAGCTGTGCTTCTGAGGGAAAGATTCTAGTACTGATGAAGAAATTTTATTTTCTATGATGGTGAGAATATCTCTTTCTACTATAAACTGCCAAGAGAAGAAACAGTTATTTTGAGTCATGAGACAAAAATGGTTTCCTACCTCTTCTCAGAGTGTGGTAAAGAATATACTATATATTCACCAAACCAAACTTATTTTTCTGTGGACATTCAAGTACATATACTTCCATCGTACCTGCTTCTTAGTGTAGTCTTGAAGCAAATTCTCACAAAGAAATGAGCAGTAGTGATCACGCCTATGATGAAGCAGATAAGAGAATGGTGTGTGTGTTCCACATGGCAACTTCTCTCTTGGGTGGCTTCATATGGGGATTCACAGAAATCTGAGACCCTAGGGATGGGAAGGACTCAAAATAGAAAGGTCATTGGATCCTAAGTGACTGCATGATAGAGAGCCCCATATTCCTGAACTTTGTGGTTGTTTCTTCAGCAATTGTCCTACTACGACTAATACAAGAAGTCATCAAAACACTGGTCTTCAGAAGAAACCCTCCATCCTTAGCCCAGTACCCTTAGTGAAAGGGGATAGAGTTTGTGCTTTATCTTGTCTACATCCTTTTCTTCTCACTTCTAGACAGCAAGCACAGATTTTAAATGCTGAGAGAAGGTGGTATCTATTGATCTTATCATGCTTTTGGCCAGAAAAGTTTCACAACATTACAGAACTTAAGAACCACAGAGTCTGCTAGCAATTGTCTCATCTTGTATCCTTACTGAACAGATGAGGAAGTTTAGGACCATAGAGTTTCAGTGATTTCTTTTCAACTTTCTGCTAGTGTAACTCAGTGGTGGAACTGGGGGTTGAATTAAATGCAACACTGAGCTCATCAGTCAGCACAGTGTCTGGCAGACCAGGGGGTTTGTGAGAATGTATGAATGATCCACTCATCTTCAATGTCCAGCTCAATGCCACATTCTCTGTGGAACCTTTCTGGAAATCTCCCATTTCAACTTCATCTTTCT
Source organism: Sciurus carolinensis (assembly GCF_902686445.1). NCBI lineage: Eukaryota > Metazoa > Chordata > Mammalia > Rodentia > Sciuridae > Sciurus > Sciurus carolinensis. The sequence continues at coordinate 160,668,175 of NC_062213.1, forward strand.
CATCCTCTCTCCATGAAAGATGATATTGATCTTCTATATATCATTTAATAAAATCTTCCTAAAATGTTAATTTACATGCATCTGTCTAACCCTGGAGTGACAAATAGATTTGATTTCTCATATCACACTTGATTGATTGGTAGTAAGGCTGGATTGTAATAGTAAAATAGAACTTGAGATCTTATCCAACTCAGTGGAGAAGAATGTCACAATTAGTAATGTTTTCCATGGGAAAAAGAATAGAAAATAATAATACCCACATCATGTTTATCAATTCCATTCTATTGTTTATTAGACTTGAAACTTCCTTAGGACAGAGGAACATGGATTTTTCTTTTCTTTTCGGGGGGGGTGGTACTGGGGATTGAACTCAGGGGCACTCGGCCACTGAGTCACATCCCCAGCCTTATTTTGTATTTTGTTTAGACAGGGTCTCACTGAGTTACTTAGTGCCTCACCTTTGTTGAGGCTGACTTTGAACTTGAGATCCTCCTGCCCCAGCATCCAGAGATGCTGGGATTATAGGCATGTGCCACTGTGCCCAGTTTTCTTTTTCACAACCTGCATGGTATGAAGAAGAGTATCTTGTATATAATAGATAGGTGTTTAAAAATATTTGTTGAAGGAGACTGAAATAAAATTCACAAAATATTGAATCTATGTCTCAAAATTATAAACTTATATCTGCTCCTCACCCACTTATTTTCCTTCTTTCTAAATATTAAAAAAAATTGAGAGGTGTCCTGAGTTTTGTGGTCAATTTACATTTAGCAATTAATCTATTGGAAATATTTACTTCAAAATATTTATCAACTCTCCTTTTTCTAGTCTTCTTACATAAAGGGCATTCAAATTAGTGTATTTCTTCTATAAGAGCGTACTAGAACTAGTAACCTAGAAGATTGCCACTGTGTACCAGGGAGGAACTTTGTCTGCCAAATAACAAATTCCCTAATATAGTTAAGACTGTATCTTAAAAAGAAATAAAGAGAACAAAATGAAAAAAAAACAGCAGGCAGGAGAGAGAATGTGAAGATATCAACTAATACTGCTTTAAATGTAAATGAAGAAATTCAAACAATAACAACGAAAAGTGCTATCATTGCCATTAATAAACTCCATGTACTATCTGATATTTGTTTTTTAAAAATCAAAACATATGACTTTTATACCATAGTATCAAATTTGCATGCTTTCCCAATAAGTCAAAATTACTGCTCAGGGATTCTGTCTGAATAAATGGCAAAGGAATGAACTGACTTGTAGTCCCAGGACATGGAGGAAAGAATACACTATAATGGCATAGACATTGGCTCTGTATATGAGCAGGAAAGAACTAGACTGCATCAACTAGACTGTGTTTGGGAATTTTAACTGGTGCTTTACTTAGCACTGAGATTTAACGTTTGTATCTGTCTTTGAAGGCTGTATCCATATATCAATTTTTGCAGTCCAAATCTGGTCCTCACTATTCTGCCTGCCCTCTCTCCTCATCATCACTACCCTTGTTCAGGACCTCAGGACCTGTTACCTAGGAGCTTACAAGCACCCTCTTCTCTACTTTCCCTGCCTTGAGCCTGTTGCACCGATGCACTTCTCATCAGCTTCCATTGTTGTCTTGCTGGAGCTTACCTCTGATGACATCATCTGCCTTCAAAAAGCCCCTGTGAGTATGTACTCTCATGCTGCCTCTTCCTTGACTTATTAGAGTCTCCCAAATGGAAGGAAAGGACATTTCGTAGAAGGCCACACTTCTTTGCACATTGTACTGCCTCCACAACCTTCACTGAGAGTCCTCAAATACTTGAAAAATATAAGGTTGAGTTACATTCAAGGTTAAATTTCAGACTCTTAAAAGAAATGGAGACACAGACCAAAGTTAAATATAGATATATATCCCTTCTCCTTTCTACTGTGGGTGGAAGTGTGTGTGTATGTGTGTGTGTGTGTGTGTGTGTGTGTGTGTGTGTGTGTGTGAAAGAGAGAGAGAGAGAGAGAGAGAGAGAAAATGTTGGGGAGTGGTGATAATAAACTGCCCATTAAAAACTGGTCTCTTGTCTTTGTGTGCATTTTCTTTCTTTTTTTTTTTTTTTTGCGGTGCTGGGGATCAAACCCAGGGCCTTGTGCTTGCAAGGTAAGCACTCTATCGAATGAGCTTTCTCCCCAGCCCTTGTGTGCATTTTCTATGCACTGCTCCCATGAGATTCCATGGGTCAGGTCAGAAGAACTTGGTTATAATCTTACACTAGAGGCAAAAATATCTTCAAATCAAAGTGACAAGAACGGTTTATAGGTCAAAGCCTTATAGTAATTAATAATTTGAATTTCAATGGTGGGAAGCAGGTTTTGAACCCTATTATAACTCTTTCAAGTGTCTTCAGGGCTGGAAGTAACTAGATGGGGGATTTATAATTCTGGAATCCTAGTCAGATAACTTTATAATTTATCTCAAAATAATAAAGACTTGTTTTTAACTTCAATTCAGAGAGGAGTCCTGGAGCACTTCCTCTTTGATAGGCACAACACGTGACCCAGAATGAAAAGATAAGTAAGGTTCAATTTGTTCTTGAAGCATTAAAGCTTTTGGAGAGGTAGACACATAAATAAGGGAGATGCAGCATGAAAGTATTGTAAGAGACAATGTATACATTTCTATGGAATATATATATATGAAAGTAATTAATATTGTCTAGGAGAAAATTATAATTTTCAGGAAAATGAACTTGAGTGAATGAAGACGGGGGAGTAAAACTGCAGAGGGTCTAAGACACTAAAAGAGGCCTGCATGTAAGATGGCTTCTTTGGGGCAAAGAGGTGCAGAGAGAGAGGTTGGTTAAGAAATTAAATAGGAATAGTAAATTCACCAATTGATATACATTGTATGTGAGTTTCTATTTTTAATTCTGCAGTGTTGGGTGGGCTACATTCCCTGAAGAACTTTGCTACTAACTATGCAACTTTTGAACAATTTTTACCTAGGAAGTGATGTGGTAAATCTACGTCTTAGAAATATAAAGGGACAGGGGAGTAGGAAAGATGGTGGAATGGGATTGTCATCATTAACCTAGGTACTTGTATGATTGCATGAATGGTATGAATTCTAAATTATGTACAACCAGAGAAATGAATAGTTATGCTCCATTCACATACAATGAATGGGAATGCATTCTGTTGCCATGTATAACTAATTAGAACAAGTAAAAATTAAAACAAAAAAGTATATAATATTGGTGACACAGTGGGCCTTTAGTGAGAAACCACTTAGAAGATTTTCGTACTAAGAGATAGAGTGATGAAGACTGGGTTAAAGGAATTAATAGTGGGTAATAAGAAGGGAGATGATGTGTTTGAAATTTGGTTTATATTATTGCAAAGACTCAATTGTTAAAGTGCTATACAGATTCAATGCAATTCCAATTAAAATCCCAATGACGTACCTTACGGAAATAGAGCAAGCGATTATGAAATTCATCTGGAAGAATAAGAAACCCAGAATAGCTAAAGCAATCCTTAGCAGAAAGAGTGAAGCAGGGGGTATCGCAATACCAGATCTTCAACTCTACTACAAAGCAATAGTAACAAAAATGGCATGGCATTGGTACCAAAATAGAAAGGGAGATCAATGGTACAGAATAGAGGACATGGACACAAACCCAAATAAATACAATTTTCTCATACTAGACAAAGGGGCCAAAATATGCAATGGAGAAAAGATAGCCTCTTCAACAAATGGTGCTGGGAGAATTGGAAATCTATATGCAACAGAATGAAACTAAACCCATATCTCTCACCATGCATGAAACTAAACTCAAAATGGATTAAGGACCTCGGAATCAGACCAGAGACCCTGCAGATTATAGAAGAAAAAGTAGGTTCAGATCTTCAACATGTCATCTTAGGACCAGACTTCCTCAACAGGACTCCCATAGCACAAGAAATAAAAGCAAGAATCAATAACTGAGATAGATTCAAACTAAAAAGCTTTCTCTCAGCAAAGGAAACTATCAGCAATGCGAAGAAAGATCCTACAGAGTGGGAAAAAATCTTTGCCAATCATACTTCAGATAGAGCACTAATCTCTAGAATCTATAAAGAACTCAAAAAACTCTACACCAAGAATGCAAATAATCCAATTGACAAATGGGCTAAGGAAATGAACACACACTTCACAGAATAAGATCTACAAACAATCAACAAACATATGGAAAAATGTTCCACTTCTCTAGTAATAAGAGAAATGCAAATCAAAACCACCCTAAGATTCCATCTCACCCCAATTAGAATGGCGATTATCAAGAATACAAGCAACAACAGGTGTTGGCGAGGATGTGGGGAAAAAGGTACACTCATACATTGCTGGTGGGGTTCCAAATTAGCGCAGCCACTCTGGAAAGCAGTGTGGAGATTCCTTAGAAAACTTGGAATGGAACCACCATTTGACCCAGCTATCCCACTCCTTGGCCTATACCCAAATGACTTAAAATCAGCATATTACAGAGATACAGCCACATCAATGTTCATAGCTGCTCAATTCACAATAGCCAGATTGTGGAACCAACCTAGATGTCCTTCAATTGATGAATGGATAAAGAAACTGTGGTATATATATATACAATGGAATATTACTCAGCCACAAAGAATGATAAAATTATGGCATTTGCAGGCAAATAGATGAAATTGGAGAATATCATGCTAAGTGAGATAAGCCAATCTCAAAAAATGAAAGGACGAATGATAGCACTGATAAGTGGATGATGACACATAATGGGGGGTGGGAGGGGTTAGTGTTAGGGTTAGAGTTTGGGTTAGGGAGGGGGGCAAGAATGGAGGAAGGAAGGACTGTATAGAGGGAGGGGAGGGTGGGAGGGGTGGGGGGAGGGAAAAAATAACAGAATGAATCAAACAACATTACCCTATGTAAATTTATGATTACACAAATGGTATGCCTTTACGCCATGTACAAACAGAGAAACAACATGTATCCCATTTGTTTACAATAAAAAAAAAAAAAAGACTCAATCGTTGATTGGTTGTGGAAGATGTCAAGGATAACCATGAAATTTTTCAGTGTGGGCAGTTGGGTGGATAGAGATAAATTAAACTACCTAGAAAAGGCACATTGATAAACAATATTTAGAAAAGAAGATGATGGTTTTGTGTATAGTGAAGTTTTTTAGTAATCTTTTGTATAACGTCTTACCTGAGATGTTGGTAGACAATAGGAAGTGGGAAATAAGGAAACAAGTTAGGATTTGGAATATAGATTTGACATATAGGTCTCAGCATGGAGGAACCTTTGAAAGGACAGGGGTGATGGTCTTCAAAAGAGGGAGATAGAGTAAGAAAAGAGTTTGGAGCAGATCTCTTACAAACTCAGTAATTCAAGGGTGGACATTCTTTCTTTGCACATTTTCTAAATTCTACCTTCAGTCTAGAATTCCAACCCCTGCGCTTTACATCTCTTCATTGATTTAGAATGCATGGATTTTATGCAATATTCTATTTCAAGAAAAATTATAGTTATCTTTTAAACATTCTGCAAAAAAAAAAAAAAACACAATTCCTTACCTCCTATGTAAAAGCTGTTGGATTCTCTTGTGGTAGGTTTGGAAAGAAATATAAACTAAACTATGATTCCCACACAGACACAGGTTAAATGGGCCATATCCACAGGCAATACTGTTAAAAATCTGCAAATGGTGCCAGGTACCAAGAAGTACGGAGCGATTCTTAGCATGCTGAAGGGTGGGGCCACCCTCCTGCAATGCCTGCGCCAGTTCTCAGGAAACACCTTGAGTTGGTGAAGAACTTGAAGAGAAGAGATTCTTGCAATGGAGGAAAGGAGGCCTATTTAGGAGAAGTGTCATCTGAGAATTCCAAGGCTGAAAAGGGAAGGCATAGATAATGCTCATAACTGAGGATCTCATTATGCACAACTCCCAAGAGATCAGAATTCCCTGTGTCATTGTGCCACTGGTACTTGAGCTTGAATTTGACTGTCTTATGATTTGGGAGTCTGAAAGAAGTCTGTAGTTACTTGAAAATGAATGGGATATTTCAAAGAAAAGCCAAATATTGAATCCAAAGCAAGCAAATATCCACCCTTTCCTAATGGCTCTGGACAGGGGCACAGAGGCAGGAAAGCCGGGCAGTGGTATTTCATGTGTCTCTTGCCAAAAGCCACAGGCTTTTCTTTCTAGTTTATTTTAAGTCATTCTCTCCAAACTCACCTCATAGTTCAGATTGCCAAGACCCTTACGTTCTAGTGGTCTGCTTTCCTTTTCTCACACCCTTCTCAAACATACTGTGGTGTTTGATCTGTTGCCAAAGACTGACCACTGGGAAAATTTGGAAATGAAGCCACTCAGTATTTTGTAACTAGAAGGAAAGGGGGTATATATAATTCTAAAGGTGCTGCCTACCCGGAATATTTCTTCTCTTCATTTGGAATCTCTGTATTTCCAGAGAGGTGTATGAAGGTATAAAGCAAAAAGAATAAAGAAGCATCCAAAAATCCCAACCATAGTCTTATCATCCCAAAGCAACCATAGCTCCTTATTAGCTGTATTTTTACAGTCATTTTAATTTTGGTTTCTAAAATAGTTTAGAGATGATGGTTATTTCCTTGCTTCATCAGTATTTTTCCCATGCATGTAAAACCACAGAACTGATTATATGCATTTTACTTTCATACCAAGTAAATATTAGATATACCCACTTTATAGATGTTTTTCTGAATTAGAGAGGTTAGAAGACTCTTATTGTCAGACACCTAATAAATGATCAGGTTGGGATCTGAACATAGGTTCATTGGCTCAGGATTGGAACTATTCTCAGTATAAAGATAGCTACAAAATTGTGTTGCTAGAGTTCACAGGGTTGAACAACTTAAATTTCAAGTGGCATGTTAATGGAAAATGCAGCCTGAACAGGTCAGTATCCACAGGTGTTGAGATTCAGTAATAAAGTTCTGGCTTCCTTGACCCCTACAAATTTTGTTCCAGAGTAGTATTTCAGCTTTTTTAAAAACAGAATTAATACAACCTGTTCAGACCTCTAATTTCCTACCTGTGAGTTGCTGAAATGCTTTTGCTGGTGGAGTCTGATGCAAAATAAATGCAACATTCACACCTCATCTTGCAGATAGGTAGAAACTAGCTAGAGGGCTTTATGAAGAGACTTGTGTTGCCATTGTTTTATGAGCTGTAATTTGTACAACCTTAATTTTAAATCGTGTTGATATTTTTCCCCAATCTGCTAGTTGAAAACTAGCAATGTTAGACCATCGGCTTGTGTTAGTTTGATCTTTGTCATTTGTTTGTTTACTAAACACTCATCTTCCTAGAATTAAAGTAAAATTAAGAATGAGTTTCAAACCATAAATAGAATTTACTTATTTATTTTTCAAAAGTAAAAGTGCTTCCAGACCAAGACAGGATGCCCTGTTCCAAGTTCTAGTCATGTCTACATTTTTGTAATTGAGTTATGACTCCGCAGTAGCTGAATTTTATGATAGGAAATTCAGAAACCACCCTCCCAATATCATATATCATGCATATATTTTTTCAGAAAAAAATTTAATTGCCTACTTCCTTCCCAGAATGTCACTGGGGTACTCAGCATCACTCATTACAATTGTTGAAAACCACTGATGAGACCATAAGCACTTCCAAATCCTTTTCCTGCTTTGGCTTGAAGTTTCTTCATTGAAGATCTCAGTTGTAGCTGGAAATGTGCCTTTCATTATCCATCACTAATTTGTGTCTACTGGAATAAGTCGGATCTCTTGACAGCAAACTCTTTTGAACAGGATACACTGAAAAGGGGAATATCAAGGTACATTACTGTTTTGTTTTCTTTTCATTATGACCTCATACTGTAGTTAAAAATTGTCCTAGAGCCATAGTTTATTCAAATTCTGCTCCAGGTAAAATATATCAAATTATCCTAAGGTTTCTAACCATTTTATCTCACTTTATAAACTTTCTCAACTCAGCTCCATGGCCGAGAGTTTGCACATACATCCTCGGCAACTTAGTGAGGCTCTAAGCAACTTAGGAAGATCTTGTCTCAAAATAAAAAAAATTTTTAAATTATTGGAGATGTGACTCACTTGTTAAGCTCTCTGGGTTCAATTCCTGGTCCACTCCAAAAAAATTTGCATACAAATCATACATGACAAATTATTTACATAAATTGACAAAAAAGCTTAATTAATTTTTTAATTAGAAAAAAATTGATAGATTTCATTGTAGAATATCTGAAAAATATAAAAAATAAATATAAAATAATCAGTAATCCTAACATCCATAAAATTCTGCTAATATTTTTGTGTTTACTTCTAGTTTTGCATGTGGTTGTATTGCATATGTGTCCATATGTATAAAGTTCTGCAAATAAAATTTTATATTCTAGCTTTTCACATGCTGGTATCAGATAAGACTTTTAATCTCTAAAATGTATAAACCTAATTATGGATGATTTAGCCAAACATATAATTTACTTCTTTGTTTTCTCATATTGGCTATTTGAGTTGTTCTTGAACTGTAAATGATATTTTGGTAATTTAGAACTAAATACAGGGTGTCATGATCGAATTTGTTTTTGTCAATGAAAAGCCTGATACTCATTGGTATAGCAAAATGTAGAAAAACAACAACCACTCAATTGACAAAATCCTTTGCTTTTATGTTGTTTTGGTTGTTGTCTCTATTAGGGGATGATGGTTAAAAACTGGTTTTGAAATAAAATTGCCTTAAATTCTTATCTTGGATCAGATATTGTTCTTTAATACATTGCTTATAAGACCATGAACAGGTTACCAAGTTCTCTAAGCTTCCTAGTCCTTTTTCACAGAGTAGTTAATGATAGCACTTTCTCAATAGAGGGGTTGTGACAATTAATGAGATAATGCGTGCAATGGGGCTTCTAGTTAGGAGTGGTATAAAAGACAGATATATAAGCAATACAAAACAGCATCACAGGTGAAGGATGAGTATAGGATCTCAGGGGCCTGAATAGGGAGGCACTTATATAGAAAAGACAGGGTAGGATCAGATCAGCAAAGGTTACTAGATGGATGGGTAGGAGGTAGTCAGGTGTAATAATGAAGTCAAATTTTTCCAAAGGGCCCAAGATGTTTAAAAAGCAATTTCATGCCAGACCAGGTGGTGCACACCTGTAATCTCAGCAACTGGGAAGGCTGAGGCAGGGAAATGATGGGTTCAAAGCCAGACTCAGCAAAAGCAAGGCACTAAGCAACTCAGAGTGATCCTGTATCTAAATAAAATATAAAAAAGGGCTGGGGATGTGGCTCAGGGGTAGAGTGTCCTGAGTTCAATCCCTGGTACCCACCCCCCACCAATAAAAGCAATTTTATATGGAGAGTGATTAGGAAAATTGGCAGTCATAAGAATTCAGGAAAGACAGTTCCCCACCATTCTTAGACCTGGTCCTCTGGGCAGAGGATGAGCAGGAGCACCATGACCTTTAGTGACCTCTGGGAGTCAAGACTCCTGGAGAGAGGACTAATGTTCATTATATATGTGCAACATAGGTGGTGCAACTCTGATTTCCTCTCATGGTTCCTGTAGAAAATCAAAGGGAAATTTTGATCTATACTCTTAAGGCCCAAAAGAACTACTTTTATATGTTGATATTTTGGAAATATTTCTCTAAATGTGGTTATTTTTATATGATATGTATGTACATAAGTTTGCCTAAATCTTTTCCCAGTTTAATGTTTTCTGGTAAACAATTTTCTATACTCTCATGAATTTTTAAATTTTTAAAAATTTCCATCTTTAAAAAATATTGCATAATACTGAAATTTAGAAATTAACCACGATACTCCTAATCCTCCTCCTGTTCAATTTCTAAATCTGTAAACATTATTTTCTAGTATTAATAATGGTATGGAAACATTTTCTCATTTCTATCATCTTTATTCACATTTTACCTTCAATTCTTAGGTTAGAAACTAGGACCTGAAGTATAGTGTCAAGGGGAAAGATGAAAGGGATTCTTCTGGGGCTCTACCTTGCATTCCGCCTGCTGGATCTCTCATTGTTTGTGACTGAGATGGTCTATTCTGTGAACACTGAACTGGTTTTATGCTGACACTCTCTCACTGTTACGGGACTGCACACCTTTGTCTTTCTAACCCTAACACCAGGACGCTGGCAGGTGCTTTCATGCCCTGTGCACACATGAAGTTCAGCAGAGTAGAGGAATGAACATCCCTGAGAGGCAACCAAAGGTTTGATTTAGGTTGATGTGACTTTTTAAAATCTTTTATTAGGACATTATGGTTATGCATCATAGTGGAGTTCCTTTTGACATATTTGTAAATGAATATAACCTTATTTGTTCCATTTCAGTTCCCAGTACTTCCCATTTCCCTTCTTTCCTCCCTCCCCCTCAATTCCCTTCCCTTACTCAAGTTTTCCCCATTCTATTTTCAAGATATCTCCCTTTTGGGGGTGGGGGTGCCAGGGATTGAAATCAGAGGCACTCAGTCACTGAGTCACATTCCCAGCTCTATTTTTGTATTTTTTATTTGTTTGTTTAGAGACAGGGTCTCACTGAGTTGCTTAGTACCTTTGCTGAGGCTGGCTTTGAATTCTCAATTCTCTTGCCTCAGTCTCCCAAGCAGCTGGGATTATAGGTGTGCGACCACCACACCCAAATCCCCTTTTCTCTTTTTATTTCTATGTCACTCAAGCTTCTATGTATGACAGAAAACATTTGACCCTTGACTTTCAGAGTCTGACTTGTTTTACTTAGCATGATGTTCTTTGGTTCAACCCATTTACCAGCAAATAATATAATTTCATTCTTCTTTGTGGCTAAGTAAAACTCCATTGTGTATATATATGTTACATTTTCGTTATCCATTCATTTGTTGATGTTGGGTGTCCATGATTTTTAAATAAACAACTAAGGGTAGTATTTTGTGTATTTTTGAGCAAGTTTTGGAAGGATCAATTTCCCATTTCCCACAGTGGTAACCTTGATATTGCATCTATCATCTTGGCTTATCTTCTTTCCTTATTTCACTCTTCCTTGTCCCACATTCTTATTTCCTGAACATAACTTCTTGTCAAACTCTACTTTGGGGAAATCTCAAGCTAAAGAAAACATTGTTAAGGATCACAATACATTTTATTTTCAGAATTGTATTCATTCCTCATAGTTTTATCTTACTGAAATCTGATTTGCTAGCTTCCCCTGAGGCTGGAGCTCCTAAATAAAGACATACTTTGAGTAATATCTGACCAGTGAATATCATCTTGTTTCATCCAGGAATCAACAGTAAATGATTTGTGCTTTTCAAACTGAGTTGTATCTGAGTTATAAGGACAATAGGAGGTAGCACAATTAATACAAGAGGAACTTTTGCTCCACCAGTAGACAATGCCTACAAAGAGTGTTGCCATATGCCTAGAGTTTGATGCCTGGAGGGAACGAAAACTAGTGCCTTTGCAAGCATGGGGTCTCAGCAATCTGACCTGCCATCTGCTTTGAATTTTAAAATTTTATATCCTACTCCTGGTCCTGCATTAATTCTGGAAGCCAGAACCTTACAGAAGACTGCACAGTTGCTGGGGCCTCACTCCTCTTCCACATGGCTCAGTTAGTTCCAGGTGCTACCTCTGGGCAGGGGTCTGGATCACCAGCATGATTTCATCCACACCTTTCTAATCCAGGCTTTTTGCTTTTGGCTCACTCCTCACTCAGGACCCCTTCTGTTGTTGACATCAGTTTGGTTGGAACTGTAGTCAGCTGTATGAAATACATTAGGCATCAAACTGGAAGATTATCAAAAAGTAGTTGAGATAAGTCTTAGGAATTTACTGTACAGAATTGTGCTCATAGTTAACAATACTCTAGTGTATACTTAAAACTTGATAAGAGGGTAGATATTACTTTAAGTGTTCATGTAATAATAAGTAATAAAGCAGGAGGAAAATTTGAAGGTGATGGATAGGTTTATAGTGTAGAGTGTGGCAATGGTTTTATGGGTGAAACTAAACTTCACACTCATCCAGTTGTGTATGTTAAAAGGGAACATATTATAGCACTTAGAATCAATTCTAGAAATATCTAACTTTGGGATGAAGATGGATGTTAACTTAATTATGATATCAGATAAAAGTTGGGAAGGGAATTTGTAAGTAGTACTTTTTACATGGGAACCTAACAAGGAAAACTCATTCTCCTGAACACATGGGTAAACTGTCAAGAAATTGACAAGCTCCAGCAAGTTTCAGGCAGAATATGAGGATTTCTAGTCATATTTGGGAGAAAAAAATAACTTCTTCCTATTTCAATGAATTGGACAATTACTTCATTACCCAGTATCTCACTTTGACTTAGGAGTAAAATATCTTATTTTAAGAAAATCATTTTTATTTTGCAAAGTTGCATTAAATAGTTAGTCTATATAAAGTGCTCAGAACCATGAAAGGAATCAAATACTAAGAAATATCACCTATTGCTGTTATTAATGCACCAAAGAATCTTGGGAAGTCAGGATTTTGGATTTTGGACTCCACAGTATTTAATTATCATTCATGAAGTCTGCCTAGAGATAGTGTGATATTGGCTCTGTGCTTCTGCAAAAAATAAGCAGAGGACTGACTGGCAGGAGTGAATAAAAGCCAGAAGAGGAGGTCAGGAGAATGAAGGAAGAAGAGCTATAAAGGCTTGGAGAGAAAGGGTGCCTACCCCAGAGTCATTAGGAAGACTCCAAGAAGATGTGACTTGTAAATTAAGTTTCCAAGAGTAAGGAGTGTTTAGCCACCTAGAGAAGAAGGGAAACTCTGTTAGAATAAAAGAACGAGGTGTTGTGGAACAACAAATAATTTATTCTAGCTGTTGTACAGGGCATAGGATGCCCATGACACTTTGGGTAATGGTGAAAGAAGACATTAGAGAGGAAATCAGAACTCATGTATGCACAGTCTTATGTGGAAATAGATTAATCCAACAGAAGTTTACTCCTCAATAATGTAATGGTAGATAATGGCAGTGGTCCAAGTATCCTTTAATATTGTTTCTCCATTATCTTTGAATATTGTAATATAGCCAAAGAATCTTCTGCTGAATCATAGAGTTCTGTGTTTAAAATGTCATACTCGGAATTGAATGCCCCACACCTGCATTTCCCAAACTGCGTGCTGAGGCATCCAGGGTACTATAACTGACCCATAAAGGCACTGCATACAATTTCAAGAGAAATGCAGTGATGCCTCTCATCTTTCAGAGAACTCATGAACTACTGGCTCAAGATAGTTCATAATTTCAACACTAGATCACACTGCATTCCCTTTGCTGATGTCACATCTTTGCAAAGCTCAAAGTTTTATTAAAAACCAAATACCAGGTGTGAGTGAGAAAGAGAGTATATGGCTACTCTCTGTATTTTCTGCTCAATTTTGCTGTGAATATAAAACTGCTTTAAAAAATAAAAGTCTGTTTCAAAAGCCAAACAATACCACAGGCATAACAGGAAAGTCAATATGAAACAAGAAGCAAGAGTAGGGTCCAGTCTCATTCAAAGCTGAGAAGTTATGTAGGACCTTAAAAGCACACACTTCTTATTAGTAACTGTTTATATAAGAATAAAATAAAAAATATTGTTTTTCTTTCCATATATGTATTTTTCCAAAGAGACACTAAGTAATTAGGATATAAATACTTCTTCAGTTGTTTGTGGCAACTACCTAATAAGTAAAATTGTTAGGTATTTCTTTTGCCAGAAAAAAATATTGCTACTGTAAAGTTAAAAGTTACCATGAACCAAAGCCATTTGGGAGACTCTACTAAGCTATAGTAAACCCATTTGTGTGGCATGTTCTTTTTAATCTTTCTGTCATGATTGAAATTTAACTTTGAATATTTGCTATTGCCATTTTGAAAGTAAAAGACCATTACTGTCATTCCCTCTGGGAATGTTTTAAATGATGTTTTAAATCTTTTTGTCACAGAATTCATAATAATTTTACATTTATAATTGTTTTTGTACTTTCAAATTTTTTGTTCTTATCTATATTATGTATCCATTAAAGACACAGATGTCTTATGCTCTTTCATAGGTGTATACATATCAGAAATCAATTTGTGCTAAATACAGGAAAAATTCAATGGGTATACACTATACTGTTAAAAATGGTTACTTTTAGGGGAATTCATTTGTATAAATTTGTTTTAGTTTGCTTTTTTGCTGCTGTTAACCAAAAGACCTGAAAAAAAGCAGCCAGAGGAGGAAAAGTTTATTTAGGACTCTTGGTTTCAGAGGTCTCTGTCCATAGACAGTCAGTTCCATTCCTGGGGCTCAAGAGGAGGCAGAACATCATGGCAGAAGACTGGTGGAGGATTGTAGCTCAGGACACCACACCAGGAAGCAGAGAGAGAGAGAGAGAGCTCTGCTCAGCAAGGACAAAATTTATACCCCAAAGACACGCCTCTAGGCACCAACCTCCTCCTGCCACACCATACACTGCCTACAGTTACCACTCAGTTAATCCCTACCAGGGAATAATGCACTGATTAGATAAGACTTATAACCCACTCATTTCACCTCTAAACTTTCTTGCATTGTCTCACACATGAGCTTTTGAGGGACACCTCAGATCTAACCTATAACAAAATTTTAAGTGGTTAGACTATGAATGGGTTCCTTTTATTTTTCTGCATGTTTCTTTGGCATTTTTCAAGTACAATAGTCGTCACTTGTCTATAGGGGATACATCATAAGACCCCAAGTGAATGCCAGAAACCAGGGACAGTAACAAATTCTACATGTACTACGTTTTTTCCCATACATATATTCCTATAACAAGTTTTAAATGACAAGTTAGGTACAGTAAGAATTAGGTACAGTAACAATGTTTACTAACAATAAAATAGGTTATTATAACAATAGACCATAAGAAGTATAAATGTAGGCTCTCTCAAAATATTATACTCTACTTACCCTTCTTGTGACAATGTGAGATGGTAGAAAGAGACATGCTAAGATAAAGTGAGATGAATGATATAGACATTGTGACATGCCTTTGGGCACAAGCACCATGATATGACCATTGATCTAATAACTGGGATGATTCCTAAGTGACTAATAGACAGGTATTGTATGTAGTGTTGCTAGGCTGGAGAAAAAGAATCATTTATGTCCTGGGTGAGACAAGTGGACCAGCATGAGATTTCACTACTTCTCAGAATGGTGCACAGTTTAAAACATAATGTATTTATTTCTGAAATTTTCTATTTTAATACTTTGAAAGTACAGTTGACTGTGGGTAAGTGAAACAATGAAGAGTGAGACTGTGGATAAGTAGGGACATTTTGATTGACAAACATAGCTTGTGTAAAGCATCTCATTGCCATTTGTGCAGAAAGATGTGGGTGCTGCTTTTGGCGTGAAGATTTGAGATTGCCTCCTTAGAACTGCTCTCAGAAATGAAGTCAATTTTGCTAGCAACTTTTGTGTGCCAGGTATCATGCTACCTGCTTTAGTATATTATTTGATTTGCTTCTTTCAACTGTCTGAGGAGGTATTATTTTCTTTATTTCACAAATAAGAAAATGAAGTTCCAATTCTTGCATTCTTTTCTGGTGACATGGAAATTTAAAAACTCAAACTCAAGTTGTATGATTTTATTGTTATAAAACATGCAGAATAGAGAAACAAGAAAGAAGATGAGTGGTTTCCTGGGGCTGTGAGCGAGGGGTGTGAGGGGAGGGACCACCCATGGGATGAACGGTGTCTGACAGTGGGCATGAATTTTGGGGATGGATCTGTGAATATACTAAAATTTGGCAAACCGTATAATATAAAAAGTTGAATTTTATAGTATGTGGGGTGTATCTTAATAAGACTAATAGAAAATCCTCTTACTCTCCATTGTTTAAGCTTGAAGGGGAAATTTTTAATGAACTTCTGTTATGACCTAATCCAAAGGAGTCGAAAGACCCCAGGAAACCATAAAGGCAGTAAATCCTGCATGAGAGGAAGTGTTTCTTGTGAGATTACCTGTCCTTTGAAAAATATTGTAGCACCCCTTGGAAGTATAATTAAAAAAACAAGAGTGTCACTAATACGGCAAGGCCAGACGGCAGCTGTCATTCAATCAATGCATCCCACATCTAGTATGAGACCTAACTCATAGTGGCCTTTGGCAAATATTCATATAGTCGAAAATGTATCCGTGACATTCAGTAGTGAGGGTCTATTTCTGGGAAGAAGAATCCTTATGTAAAAGGAGATGGTTTTCCTGAGATGGCTTCAAAGAAGCACATTGCCCATTTGAATTTATAACTTACTCTCTGGTTTCAAAGAAGTTGTTGGGAATCCTCTAGGTCATAATTGTTTGATTACCATGGAACCTCTAATCCAGGCCAGAAATTCCTCACTGCCCACATTTCTTTCTACTTCAGAATGCATATCTAATAGCAACCAATTACTTTTCCTATTTTCTCACTTGGAATCTGTTTTGGGAGCTGGGAATTGCTATCTTCCAAAATCGGTAACATCTGTGACGAAGGGCAGCAGAGTGGGGCTAGTTAGCGGGCTAGGCAGATTTCCTGCATGTTAAGGTCCTTTTCTTCTGCAGGGATTGCTCTGAGACAGTCACTTGTAAAGCCTCCTCTGACTTTTTCTCTCAGGGGGAGAAAAAGAGTTTTGCGTTTAAGGGGTCAAGCGATTTATAGGGACCCTTGTAGCCTCCTGAGAAGTTTCTCTTTCACATACATGAACGGGCATTCTGAAGTTACAGCCCCAACTCTGCTTTGCTTCTGGGTATAGCTTTGATTTCATGTTGGCCATGTCTGCCACTAACTATTGAATTGGTCTTCCAAGAAGTCAGGCTCCATTCCTGAACACTGGTGCCTTTCACATTTAGCCACAGCAGAGAGCTATTGCTGGTTTTGAAGCTTTAAAGATTAGAAACCACATCCACTCTTATGCATACCCTTAAGCCACATGGAAATAAGTCTTCTATCATATTCAGAAACATGGTTTAGTACTTTGGACACACATCCAAGATACAATGTTGTTGGATGACTTTAAGAAAGAAAGGAAAAATGATCCTTTGATATATATTAAATAATTTGTTTTAGATTCTTTATCCTTGCTTTATATTTTAAACCAAAATCTATTTTGTGTTCTTTGATTCTATTTGTGCACTGATACTTTTGCAATTTTCTAACCAGGCAAGTTCAAGGGTGAAAAAGATCATTTTGTTTGGTAGGAACTAATTTTGTTGTTGTTGTTGTTGAACAGCCTCTCTGCTCTGTGAGCAGACAACAAAAGTGTCATTATCTGGATTTGAGAGATGCTGATAAATTATTCATACCACTCACAATGATTCTGAACCTTCCTGGGAAATGCTTTGACTTATTTTTATTTCTCATAAAAAAAAAAATGAAACCACTTTGGTGGACATTTCTGGCACACCTGGTGCTTGAGGCAATCAGGTGCGATGTATTCCTACACACATTCTTTTCCCGCCATTCTCCAGATTGCCATTTTGAAATAGAATCCTCTGGATGTTTGACCTTCTTTTGTATGATAGACATAATTTTAAAATGAATTCACAAGGTTAGGTGAGAGAATAAAACTCCCACATAAGCTACTTATGATTAAAGATCTGACACTAGGGATCACATTAATATCCAAATTGCTGATTGCAGGTGCACTTGCCTTTGAAAATGCAGACATGTGAAGAGCAGAGACAATATTAGTAAGAAGACTAAGCTATCAAGGTGGAACTCACTGGGTAGTCTTCACTGAGAGCTTACACTTTGATAAATACTTGATGCATATTATCTCATTTAATTCTCATAACAGTCTTATTTTGCTATTAAGGTAACCAGTCTTAAATAGGTTAAGTAGTCTTTATCAGAGATACTCAGCAAATAAGTTGTGACACTAAAAAGCAAATTAAGAATATTACTCCATCCCAGAAGGTTGGGAGACTGAGGCAGGAGAATCGCAAGTTCAAAGCCAGACAGCAATTTAGCAACTCAGCGAGACGTCTTTAGTAAAATATAAAAAAGGGCTGGAGATGTGACTCAGTGGTTAAGCACCCCTGGGATCAATCCCTAGTACCCTCCTCCCCCCCAAAAAAGAATATTATTCCAAACCCTATGCTGTTTATGATACAACTGTTTCTTAAGGGTGTGCCATGTGGCAACCAGGATACTAAGTGTTGAGATTATGAAGGCCCTATGAGAATCTGCACTTGAAATTCATATACTTTGATTACATTATTCATTCATTCATTGGTTTCTTTGCTGTGCAATGTGAAATATGATGGCTTGATCTTCAGAAACAAAATTCGGGACATGCCATCTGACATGGAATTGGAATAATGAGATAGGATATAGTGGATGAAATATTTGAGTTGGGATTTTTGGCACTAACTGTAGGGAGTTAAATGGGGGAGTGGTGCAGGAGCTCTTGAGAAAATAAACTGTAGAGACCAAAGGAATGAGTATCTCTAAGTTTTCATTGTGAAGAAAACTGGGCCATGTCCTGGGAGATGGATGCTGTCAGTCACTGGTGGATTCTGGCTTCAAATAAATTCCTCAACTGAGCTCAAGATGGACAAGTAAAGAAGCAGACGCCATAGCTCTGCCAATGCTTTTGCTTGCCGAAAACCTGGCAATTAGTAAACAAGAAACCAAGAAGGAGAGAAGCATAGCAATTCCCTGCTCCTCTCCCTGGGGCATCTGTGGGGTGGATTAACCCAGGAGTGGAGTGGGGATAGCTGTGAAGACAGGGCTTACACTTGCCCACTCACTTCTTCCCATGTCAGATGGCCAGAAATGGCAGTAACTCTTCTACTTGGATAACACATAAGATCTTTCTAACAGGCCAAATTTTTGTAATGAATTAATTTTGTGTGATTATGAATTATTTTGACCTTTTGAAAGGAGGAAATGTCACTTTTCTTCATGAGACAAGCTTTAGGGTCCAGTTTTCAATTCTGACTCTTCCATGGCTTTTCTTGAAAGAGGAGCCAAAGCTGTTACTCAATGAGAAGTCTTTGCCTTGTAGTCTCACTGCACTGTTGTGTTATTATTCAAAGTACTGTTTTCAGTGAAATATAGAAAATAAGGAGGAAAATATTTTCCTCTCCTCCCAAGGAAAATAGGGAAATAAAAAATTTAGAAGTATTTGTCTAATAAATCACCAGAGGCAATTGGAGGGGAGAAAATTTTGTCATTCCAAGACAGGCCAATTCTACTTGAGTTTGAGTTTTCTGCAAGGAAATTAGTTTAGTCCATTAAATATTCTATGGTCACCTATTCTGTGTTGGATCCTGTGTTAAGATAACGTGTATCAATCAGGATAGACTAGGTTATGCTGCAATGACAAACAACCTTCAAATCTCAGTGGAGGAAAATCGAATGTTTATTTCAAACTCGAGGTGCATGTCTAATACAGGGTCACAGCACAATTCTGCTTATCAGAGTCACTCAGGGATCCTGCTTGGGAAAAGATGCTGATGTGGCTACAGCAGGAAAAGAGTCGACTCAGTAACTGCAACTCAAAGTGTTTGTTCACTTCTGCTGCTATTGCTTGACCAAGGGAAGCCACCTCCAACTTCAAAGGATGGGGAAGAAAAATTCTACTATGTGCTTAGAAGGAGAATAGGAAGTATTTAGTGAACAACTTTATAGATTGCCACCATGGAGATGCACCTTATGATGCACCTTCCCCTTTCTTAGTATAAAACTCACACTGGCTACAGGATGGGACAGGGAGTATGTGTGGTTCCAGTTCACCTCCCAGTGCTTTGGAGGGAAGCAACACACAAGTAGTGACTGGATTGATTTTGTTTTTCATGAACTTAAGGAGAATACAGATGAAATGCTCCATTTATTTATTCTTTGAGTTGTATACTTACAGGGCAGGAGAGAACTGAACTAGTGGATTTACATGTATCATTTATCTTAATCTCCTCAAAAGTTTATTTATTGTGTGTGAGTTTTAGTTATTTATATTAATGTCCCATTGACTCATGAATTATCTTTTCATTCAGTCATTCATTTTCATGTACTAATTGTCCCAGATACAACTTGGGAGAAGCATTTCAGGCTGACTCCGAGGAATTAATCTTTTCAGCAACTTTATTGTGATACAATGTACATATCATAAAACATCTCCATTTTTAACTGTATAGTTCACACTTTTATCTGATGTGTACACTTATAAATAATAGACACCATCAATATCCAGAACATTTCCAAACATTCCCCCAAATTCCCTTGTGTTTCTTCCCAGATAATCTCTCCCCATCCTTATTTTACCAGCAAAGAAATTGAGTTTCAGAAAAACAGAGTCCAATCATTGAACTGCTTATTCCAATTTTTTTTCAAGAAACTACATGCAGGTATCATGCTAATTCCTGTGGACACATGGATTAAATGACCTGTCCTCTGCCTTCAAGGAACTTCCTATACATTTAAAAGGCAATCATAAAATAAATTTCAAAAGGTTTCTAGTTCTTGCAATGTGACAGATTGACTAATGCAAAATGCATCCCATTTGTAAACACTAGAAATTCTGGAGAGAATTAATGAAAAAATTCAAAATAATGACTGGGAAAGTTTACCAACAAAGGTCATATGAAAATGTTATGGAAAAGAAACTTGTACTATTTTGTATATTGATTTTATGTACTTCATATAGTGTGTAGTTTCAATGTATACTTACCAATTAATAAGCTATTTTTAAATATTTAATGGCTCAATTAGAAATTTAACACTTTTCTTGGAATTCATGCTTGGAAGTGATTAAGATTCCTAGACTACACAGAAATAAGTAATACCACTATAATCCTACAGAGAACTAACAAATTGAGGATGTGGTATCTGAGAATTTAATTTTCAGACTTTTCAAACTTTAGCCTTATTATGTAAAAATTTGGTGGAAAATGGGAGGAAAAACTTGAGATGTTCATATTCTTTTGTTCTAGAGAAATAAACCAAAGGATTCTAATCTGTTTTCTCCAGTGTCACTCTGATCCTTTCTACCCAACCATCCAGCTGTTCTGTGTACTTTCATACCTCTGGATCTGTGAACAAACAATTCCTTCTGTGTGTGATGCCCAATCTGTCTGGGAAGCTACCCAGAGAGAGTTCAACTTTTTTCTTTATTCAGCCATAAAGAAGAATAATATTATGGCATTTGCAAATAAATGGATGGAATTGGAGAATACCATGCTAAGTGAAATAAGCCAAGCCTAACAAACCAAAAGCCAAATGTTTTCCCAGATAAGTGGAGGATGATATATAATGGGATTGGGGTGGGGAATGAGAGAATAATGGGGGAACTTTAGAATATGTAGAAGAAAATGAGAGGGGGGGTATGAAAAATAGTGGAATGAGACAGACATCATTACCCTATGTACATGTATGATTACACGAATGGTATGAATCTACATTGTGTACAACCATAGAAACAAAATTATGCACCCCATTTGTGTACAATGAATCAAAATGCAGTCTGTAAAAAATTAAAAGCTAAATAAAAATAATAATTAAAAAAAAACATTCATTTCACAAACCATATTCTCTGGAAAGTTTTCCCTGAAACATTTTCTCAGATGCTACCTTCATATATTCACACCAAAGCAATAGCTATGTTTTGTCATAATGGTTAGTCTTGAACTCTTGTAGGAAGAGGCTTGTTTGTTCTATGAATCTTCAATTCTTCACACTTAGTTGGATTTTCAATATTTGTTGAACAAATAAGCTGAATGAATACTTATGCTGATATTATTAGAATGCATCTCTCTTTTTGTTTGATAGTCTCTATAAATATAAGCTCTTGATTTAAAAAAAATTCTTTGATTAAAAGAACAGATAGCTTATGAGAAAGAACAGTTTAGTCAGCAGACAGAGCCTGATTAGCCCAAGGCATTTAAACAGGTGTAAGTTCTCAACCTGGGGTTGAGTACAGGCTCCTCCAACTATGGGCAAGAGCTATAAATCAAGTTCTGAATCTGAAGTTCATCATCTTGTTCAATTTCTTAATATCTGTGAGCCTGAGCTCTTCATCTTTTAAGATGAAGAAGGATGATAAGGCAGGATTTTTCTTTTTTTCTTTTTTTTTCTTTTTTCGGTGCTGGGGATTGAACCCAGGGCCTTGTGCTTGCAAGGCAAGCACTCTACCAACTGAGCTATCTCCCCAGCTGCTAGGCAGGATTTTTGAGAGGAAGAAAGTTAATGTATATAAAGATCTCAGCTTCCCTTAATCTTCAGTAAGGAACAGTTCTTCTAGGAGGGTTCCTTTGCACTTGTAGAAACTGCCCAAAGTGGTAACCATTCTGAGACGGGTCTTTCCATCTGCATCAGATGCTGTGGGAAGCACACTCAAGAATGACTTCCACAGCACAGGATCCTGTTGCTTAAAAGAACTGGGCTTGCGAGGCTGTAACCTAGTAAACACCACTGACGGGATTCATGTGAGTCATGAGCATTTCCCCATTTGGTTATATAAGACCCACCTTCTCAACTCCGTGCAATGGATCAAGGGTCCAAGAGTTGTTTGTTTCTTCCCGCCAAGCCTGACATCAAATGTGCCTGCCTTCGCCGCTTTCAGAAATAATTAGCTGTTGAAAGCTCTGACTAGAAAAATTAGAGATATGAATAATAACTTGACAGATCAAATCAAATAAATTCTGATTTGATTACATTACAAAGTCAATTATTATTTCTTGTCACATTAATTATGGCAAGAGTTATAAAATGTGTCTTCCAATAATTCCCTAACTGAATTACAATGGCCACATCCTCATGGTGAATCTGGGAAAAATCAAGACTACATTTTTATGCTGACAGTGGAGGAAGCACCAGAAAGAAGGATTTTTATATGCACCTATTCATTTATTTATTGAATATTTATTAAGCACCCACTCTGTGTTAGGCACTAGACTTATTATTTGTAGATGTTGGGGATATAAAAATAAAAAGATTTGGCCCCTGCTACTCTTCAGGAGCTCATAGTTCAGAGGGTGAGTCAGACCTCTGAATACATGAGTCCATTGAAAGATTCAGGTGGGAGGGGAAAAGTATGAGAGTGAAGGAAAGCTCGATTATGTTGGTAGATTTAGAGAAATCTTCAGAGAGGAGTTTTTATTTGGCATTTTTATTTGTATTTTATGTAATTTTGCATCAATTCAAGCCTGAAACTTGGGAAGTACTTGGAAAATTATGATAATAATGTTTGAAAACAATCTTTGCCTGATGCTCAATAGCAAGGTTTTCTCATTAGCATTGAAAAAAAAAATAGGAGATATTTTGCTGAGCAAGATCATGGCTAGAACAAACCACCCAGGATCATCCTGAAAGGCTCATCAAAACCTAGAGAGCAAACATGTCACTCTGCCCACATCAATACATGCACCCAGTTTTAAAATGGGGCTAAGGTCTATTTAATACTGAATCCAAATATATGTATATGAGTGTGTACTCACATGTATAGTGAGTTGGGCTTAGTGGTCAGGGTGAGAAGAAGTATAAAAGTAGGAAGCCAGGAAGGGTTCTCCCCTGGTGTGACTCTGCACATGCTGCCACCCTTAACTAAGCAATATGCCCTAAGCATTTTGCTAAGATTATTATATTTAATCTTTAAAGCAACAACATGGGGTTGAGCTCTAGCTCAGTGATAGAGTGCTTGTCTAGCATGCCCAAGGGCCTGGACTCAGTCCCTAGCACCACATAAAACCAAAATCAAAAGTCAAACAAGTAAAAGCCCAAAAACCCTAAAATGCTGTAAAACATCCTGAAATAGGTGCTGCTATAACTTTTATTGTGTGGAAGTTGAAACTGAAGAGCAGAGAAATTATATCTCTAGCCCCAGGTCACAGAACTAAAGAGAGGTGGCATTCTGGTTCCAGAGCTCATGCTTCATCATTTTTTCTTATTTAACACGGAGCATGATAATATGAAGTATTTTATTTGCCATTTTCCAGATGAGGAAACCTAGATTCAAAGAAAGAGATTGAAATTCCTGAGGGTTCAACAAGATCGAGGGACAAAGACAGAACTTGAAACTAACGGCACTGAGTTTGTTTTGGGCACCATTCACTGACTCCCAGATGCAACAGAGGTGTCCCACACAGGGCAGCGCCATCTTAGCTCTTGTCTTACCTGGCTTCCTCCCTTTCTCAGCACTTGCCCCAAAAGAGAAGTGTTATTTGCTATTGAAAGCATCTGAGATTCAGAAGAGGAACCTGGGGCTAAAAAGAAAGGGAGTGATATTACTATATATTGAGAATCAGCCAAAGGCAGACAGAGGACATTTTTTCTGGTGTTCTATCTTGGTACCTCTCTTATTCAATATCATTGGTGAAACATTTCAATCTATGGGAAGATTATAAAGGGCATGAAGCTGAGATCTGAGGAGATGTTTAAAAGTAAATTAATGTATTACATAAATATAGTAATCCGATACATTACATTGGATGTTTTTTAAGGTCAATTAATGAATTTAGATAAGAATGAAGTTATCTTCCCATTTTGGAATCTCATTTTGTATGAGTCTGCTTATTGGAATTTTGTGGAACTCACTTATATTATTCATAAAATAAAATTACAAACCTTACTGTCTGAATTTAGGGGATCAGTAAAAATGCAATTTCAAGACTTAATTTTCTGTTCTAACAGATATTACTGAGGGACAGATGATTTCACATGTTGCTATTTTTAAAAATTATTCCTTTATTTACAAATAAAATCGCATGTATTTCTGGTGTAGAACATGAACATGCTTGCTGTGGAATGGTTAAATCCATTCGAATAGTGGCTTTAAATAACCCTTGGCTTGATGTATTTTGGAATCCATGATAATACAGTAAATTCTCGCTCACTTTTCAGCATTTACATAATTGGTCCCTAACAGAGTTCTTTTTGTTCTATTTTTTTTTCTGTTTTGTACAGTAATTCTGAATTTTGTCAGAAGTTGAAGATCTTTCTAATACTCTATATTGAAGAGGGAGGCAGAACTTTCTGTGTGTAGGAAACCCTTCGGTTCAAATGGTTGCTGCTTAGGCAAAATATCCAAAGATTGTTCATTTGGAAATTATGACTCCTTTTCAGGATTTTACATTGCATTATTTGTTTTATGGACTGTTCAGTATGCATTGCACCAACACTAATTACTGCACTAATAAGTCAGCATGTAACCAAGATGTTTTGCCATTATAATTACAGCCACATGTTGTTGTCCTTCCTCAAATAGTCCAGGCTTAATTGCATCATTTTTCAGGAAAATTTATGTGGTGAAACTTAATTCAAAATTAGTACATGAATAAATGAAGTGCAAACTATTTTCTGCAGTGACTCACATACAGAATAAACACACTAGAGAGGAGAGTGGCCAAGCTTTCGTGTTCTCCGTTATCTGTGGTAATTTCCATGATGAATCTCCAGTGGCAATTTGTGGAATGGAGATCACCAAATGACAGAGGAATCTGAGTAGACATGCAGAAAGAACATTGTAGAAGGAACTAGAAACATGGGTTCTGATGTGTGCTGTTCATTCATCATATGAATCTTGGGGGTAATTTTCCCTTTCCAAGGTCTCATTTTTCTCACCAGAAAACTGAACAAGTTGTTCGAATGACCTCTGGTTCTCTCTAATTCTCCTATCTAATAATGTTTAACTTTTGGGTATCATTCTGTGAAGGTGATATTAAAAGTTGGCCTGACTTTAAAAGGATTGTATTCTTTGCTACGTTAGGCAGCTTTCTATCACTATAACAAATACCTGAGATAATCAATTATAATTAGGAAAAAGTTTACTTTGGCTCATAGTTGTGGAGGTTTTGATCCATGATTGAGTGACTTCGTTGCTTTTGGGCTGGTGGCAAGGTAGCACATCAAGGTGGGGATTATCTGACAGGGCAAAACCTCTCACCTCATAGCTGGGAAGCTAAAGGTAGAGAAAGCCAGGGTCCCATTATCCCCTTCAAAGCCATTTTTCAGCGATTTGCCTCTACCCCTTAAAGTTTCTCCTACTTCCTAGCAGCATCAAACTAGGGACCAAGACTCTAACACATGGGGTTTTGTGGGAAATTCCAGATCCATACTATATCACTTTTCCATGCCCAAAGTTAAAAAATTACATAAAATGAAAATAAACACAGGTCATGTGAGTTCTACATTCTGTAAATTACTCCCATTCCCAACGTTAGCTAATATAATCTTTCTTACACTTCCATAACTTTATTTTTATCCTTCATCTCTCATTTTACCTTTCCTTCCCATGAAAAACATTTAATTTGGTGTTTGAATAAATGTATATATTACTATCCTGGTTTTTGAAGTTGAAGTCCCACTGACTGCTGATACTCATATTTGCTGATGTGGATGAAAAAAATGTTTCAAGCACCTTGTGCTGCACACTTGGATTATTCTTTAGTTTGTGACTTTAAATTCTAATATTTCTAACTATCAAGTGCTGGTAGCAGGATGTGAAAGATTATCCCAGAAGGCAAACTCTTCCTCTTTTTCCCACAAAATGCTATGCTGTGGTTTGACATGACAATGAATCCAAGTTCATGCCCAATGGCTTCTGGTAACCAGTCATGTTTTATTCTTGAATAAAAAAAAAAAACAGCTGCGTTTAGCAGAGCCCTCTGCCCCCACCAACAATATTTGAGTAAAAAGAAAAGTAGGAGGAAAAAATAGAAGCGGCTCTCAAGGTATATGCTGTAGAGGACATCAAATTGCAACCTAGTTCTGGCCCGTTTGGACAAATCTTTGAAACTTGATTCCCTCATCTGTCAATTGGTGATACGCCAACTCACATTATTAAATGAGTTATATAAAACTCATGTGTTCTGCAAGTCCCCTAACACGTGTTGGTTGTCTGTGTTCTTAAAGGTATGACAACAAATACATAATATTGTTGGTAAGAACATTTCGGATGGTGAGAAATGGGCCAGCAACATTGTGAGATGGGGAAACAAGGTGTGTTTAGGGACCCCCACAAAGTGAAACTGAAATTTCATGAAGGAGAGAAGTCGGAAAGAAACAGAGTGGTAGGTAGGGCCAGAGCTCAGAGGGCTATGGATGCCAAACTAGAGAACTGAGCATCATGCTGGTTCCAAAAAGAAGGATTTAGTAACAGAATATTTAATGTCAGGGTAAGGAATCTGCAGGGTGTAAAGGTTAATTTAAATCGTCAACTTGACTGGATTAAGAGATACCCATGATTAAGAGGCCTCTGGGTGTCAATGAGGGCATGTCTAGGAATGATTGGAATGTGGGATAGTGAACTGAAGTGGAGCCCCTCCCTAAATGTGGGCAACACCACCCAATAGGATGGTGGCTTGGATGGAATAAAAGTTGGAAGAAGAAGGAAGCAGATGCAGATGCAAGCTTAGCTCTTCTTGAATAGCTCTTGATTGCTGCTTCAATTGTCTGAGGACATTGGACTCTCACTTCTTCACTCTTCCAAAGGGGACTCAGCCAATGATTCTCCAGGGAGTTTCCAGAAGTCTTGTTCTCGGACTAGGTAGCATTGTTGATCCTTCTGGGGTCTCCGCCTCTTGGACTACGCAGCTATTCGTTCTTCCAGCTCTCTAGCTGCAGATGGCCATTGTGCAATCTCCAGTTTCTGGTCATGTAAACCAATCTAATAAATCCCCTTTTTATAATCATACTTCCTGTTGATTTTATTCCTCTAGAGAACCCTAATACACAGGGCTCCACCAGACTACTTTTGCAAGCACTTTTTTTGCAAATTAGAAAGAAATCATTTCTTCAGACACTTTTTTCATTAGCCAAAAGGAGATCTTTATGATAAATATACAATTCTATTGTATTTACGATCCAAGTTGGGCTCTCCTGAAACAGAGGACCTTGTGCAGGGTACCTGAACAATTGCAGGAGAAATGAGAGCTTTCAACCTGTGAAATTTTATGACTCTCAGTTGAAATGTGGAAAGTCATGGATTGATCTATTCTTTCTCTAAAAATATAATACAAAGCCCTCTTAAACACCAGGCAGGGTGTCAGGCACTGAGAACATGGAGATAAAAATGTATCTCTTGATATTGTTGAGCTGCATTAAGAATGAGTAAATAGAAATGTTAGATTTAGAGCAACCAGAAGAAGATATCCAGGAAGAGTCAGAGAAGTGGGAGGAAGTTTGGGCCACTGGAATACCCTGGCAATGGGAAGTATTGGCAGTGTACTTGAAGACATGAGAATGAACTGAATGAAGCTGCTCTGCACAAGGCAGACTTAATGCAAAGAAATGCCTGATTGACTGTGGCTTTGGTGGCTAAAGAACCTGGACATTACCCGTCCTCTACCCCTGCCCTCAAAAAATCACAACACCCTGTTCCTTTCTCCACTCACAATTACTCTGTTCCAGGCCGAATTCCTCTACAATTAATGGATGCAAAGGATGAGAGTTGAGGGAACAAATGGAATCTGTCCCACACTTATTCAATTTCCATTAAATTACATGGTCTTGAAAGATAAAAGGAAAAGGTCTCTGAGAAAACACATTTTAGGTTTCATTGCCCCACATTTTGGGTTTCCTAATCTGGGGCTTGAGTATTCCACTCATTCACCCAGAAACTATGAAGGAAACCATTGCAGGGCTTGAAATAATCATGTGGAATCTGGATCCCACAAGACCAAACAAGTCTCCCTTTGACTCAGAGGGATGTGGCAGTTGCTTTTATGAGTGTTTCCATTTTTATGAGATTAGAAACTTCCATTGATGAGGCAATAGAAGTAAATGTATCTGCCTGTCTTCTATCTTTCCCTATATTTTCCTTCCCTTGACAAACATTTATTACATGCTAATTACAGAGCATTTTTCTAGGCCTCAGGGACAGAAGGATGACATTTTACAGCTATCAACCTTCACAAGCACTCTCCACAAGATAGGCCAGGATTATCTGCACTGTTCCGTCAGGTAGCTTGGGCTCAGGATAGGTGCACTTTGCTTAAATTTAAACAGTGCCTTTAATCTCTCTGAGCTGCTATGACAATATATAGAGCCTGGGTGGCTTATATACAATGGAAACCTATCTCTTACGGTTCTGAAGCCCGGAAAATCCAAGATGAAGAGAGCAGAAGATTAGAAGTCTGATGACCTGGTTCAGAGTATCTGGCACCTCCTAGCGGTGTCCTCATGTGGTAGAAGTTGTGAGGAAGCTCTCTGGAGCCTCATTTATAAGGTTGCTAATCCCATTCATGAGGGCTTTAAGCTTATGACCTAATCACCTGCCAAAGGTCCCACCTCCTAATACTGTCACATTGGTGATAATATTTTCAACAAATGAATTTTGGAAGGACACAAACATTTAGTTAGTTCATAATACAATTGGTCCTCTGTATCCATGGGTTCTGCATTTGCAGTTCCCACCAATTGTGGCTTAAAAAAATTAATACATATATATACATACACACACACACACACACACACACACACACACACATAGCATTTACATTGTATTAAGTATTGTAAGCAATCTAGAAGTGCTTTAAATTATATGGAAAGATATGCATAGATTATATGCAAATACTATGTCCATTTATACAAGGGACTGAGTATCTATGGATCTTGGTATCTATTGAGAGTCTTGGAACTAATCCCTCATGGATCCCAAGGGATGACTATATACCTAGGACTAGAGGCAGGTCTCCTCATTCACTAATCTGAGTGAGGAAAGTGGAGGAAACTGCATAGCATTCTATACACTTTGAGAACATGTACTGCAAAGACCAAGTGTATGAGGAGGAGAAAAATGGTAGAAAAATAAATCCTGTGTTTAATTGACCAGTTGTGTGATATTTTTCCTGATTTGGTTTCTTCATATGTAAAATGAGACTGCAAGCTGGAAGTGATTTTTAAACTTTTTAAACAGGTGAAACTTATTTTTCAAATGAAGCACACTTCAGAACCTTGATAGATAAGACAGATTAAAATGGATCTGCTCTTATTGAAACAGCAGCAGGGATCCCAGAGCAGACCCACTAGGTTCAGTTCCTTCCCTATTGCACCTAATCTACTCCAGTAGCCATTTGGGCCCCTGTAAGACTTAAAGTCCTGAAGATTCAGTATACCCTGAACTTCATCTTCCTGGTCTAAAAGTACATGTTCTTGTTGTGGACATCCTTTGTCTACTATGAATATTACTTTCAGCTCCATCATTTTGAGCTACAGGTAAGAAAACTGAGGGTGTGATGGGCTAAGCAACTTCCTCAAGATCATGTGATTAATGTGAAGTGGCTCCAAAACCTGGGTTTTTTGTGCTGCCTTGAGTTGCTTCCAGTGGGTCTGAAATCTGCCTGCATGAAAGGAAACTCCAGTACCATAGCTGTGGTGTGCTGGAATCAAAGGCCTTGGGAAATTAGTATGTTTATCTTGTCTTTCCTGTCTTGTGAAGAAGGCTCTCTGTGTTATTCCTAGTTGTGCACCATGGCATGTCAGACTGATGCATATTGTTGTTTAGTCATTGTATGCAAATCAGTGAGGAAAAAAATTCTGGGCCCTTATAGCTGGCTTGAACCATATGGTTATAAGGGAGAAGGAAGAAGGGACAGAGGAATACATTTGTTAATTTATGCAGTCAACACTGCCTACCATGTGTTATATGCTAGCTACTGGTAATACAGAAGTAGGCACAAGAGATGTGTTCTCTTCCCTGATAGAATTTACAGTCCAGTAGCAGAAATGAATAGTCAAAGGACTAAGGAAGGGTGAAACAATAAACCAATTGATGCTAAGAAGAAAATGATACTTCTATGAAAATACAAAGCATCTAAACAAATTTGCAAAATCAGAGAAAATCCTTCTGACTGGTTGGCATTTGAGAAGACATGTGGAGGAAGAGGGTAAATTAACCAAAGACTGAAAGAAAAGTGGTACAGGGAGAGGGTCTAGTGGAAGCATAAGGAAGGAGACACATGTGGCTGAACTGGAAAGATGGGAATAGTGTGAGGTGGGGCTGGAGACCAGCCAGTATCCAAACTGCTAAGTACCTGGAAGGCTGCTTGATGGGTCTGGACTTTATCCTGAGTGCAATGGGGAACCACAGAAGGAAGGGGCGTTGGTAGGGGTGATGAAATCAGAATACTTTTAAAAAGATCCCCTGGCCATTACATGAAAATGGCCCACAGACCTGAAATGTTTCAGATCTTTCTTGCCTTTAAAATGATCAGAAACCACTGGAGACACTTTTGGAAACAAACAGCACCTAATCTAACACCTAATGTAAATGTAGACTTTTAGCACTTCAGAAACTGACATTTGTGTTTCTATAATTGAAAAAAAAATATGGTTTTAAATTTGGACTCATGATCTTCTTTGACATCAGATTATTTCACCTTTCCCTTAAATTCCTCATATTCCAAAAATAGATAACAATACTTACTTTAAAGAATTTTATAATATAAAAATATATTAAAAATGCAAGATACCTGATAGTGAATATTAATTCAATAAATACTAATGATTTATGTGAATTAAATTTTAGTTTTACATTTTAAATGAACTAAAGGCTACCTGAAATTCAGATGTTTAGACAAGAAAGCTAGACAGATGATTAATACTTGCTTATTGAACTGAACAATGATAGTTGACATTACATATGTTAACAGTTGCTTAGTTGCCATTTCCTGCCTGAAGAACATGCTCCCAGGAGCAGTCTGCTCCAGTGGGCTCCTGAGGCTGTACAGGTGCAGCCTCCACTTGGACACCTTGTCTAGAGGTGCCAAGTGCATATTCTGACAATCTGAACCCAAAATGTCCAACATTTTCAGTAAGATTCAGAGCCAAAGCCTCTTTCTCAATAACAACCTATTTAGCTTAAATCTGGAGGCTCTACTGACCCAGAGGAAAGAGCCAATGCTCATTTGGCAACTGTAGCACACATCCAGTTGCAGCCAAAAGACAATTGTCCCAGCCACAAAAGGGTGCCAACCACAGCAGCCTGGCTTTTCCAGGAAGTCTACTCTTGGTGCCCTCGCTGAGTCTCCTTTACAAGGCCAGCATACCCATATGTTTGTACTGTGAACACTGAGTTGCTATTAACTCAGAATTTTTTTTGGAGAGTAGCCTATGGAGGTAAGTACGATGTCATAAAGAGAAACATCAGATGTTCATAGCTAAGATCTTCAGGTGCAAGATTAGACAGCTCTGGATTAGGATCCAAGCAGCATCATCAACTGGCCATGTGACCTCGGGAATGTTTCTTTACCTCTCTATCAATTTCTCTAGGGTTAAAATGAGGTGAGTGAACCTACTTCAAAGTACTGCTATAAAATAAATGTTTGAAAACTGCTTGGCTTTAAATATTTTTTCTAGATATTGCCTTACATAATGTAACTACGCAGTAAAAGGTTATTCATCCACTCAGTGATTATTATGCATAATCCATAGTATGTCAGGAGTTGTTGGTCTAGATATAGAGATGAGTCTAAGTAGGGCAACAAGAAATATGACTGACATGTATCATACAATGATAACACTGGGGGTGAGTGACCAACTATGCATGGGGTATGTGGGAATAATAGCCATGGGAGACAATGTGAATATCCTCATCTTTCTGTGTGATCATATACTGTCTGAACAAAACTTATTGGCAACATGGGTTAAATCATAACCTTAATATAGTAAAAGACCTCAAAGAGGAAGGGAGTTAGAGATTACCTCACTTGAGCTAAGTATTTAAGTCTCAAAGCAGTGTAAAGTCAGGAGCCATTTGCTAAGATTCCAAAAGGTTGTAACAACTTTGGGATGTTTCCTAGAGAGGATATGTTTAAGATAAAAAGGAAATGTTTATCTTCCTCACTTTAAAAGGGTGGGAGCAGCTGTGCAGTGGTTCCTATATGAGTTCCTGGATTCATAATTTTGGCATTCCTCTCTCTGAAGGACCCATATCACTTTGCTCAGAGGGGCAGAATGGAGCTTGGGGACCAGTACAGTTATTTCTGTAAGTAATAATAAATCTGGTCTTTGATCCAAAAACTCAGTGCTTTTCTCAGAACAAAATAAACATAAATATTCAAAATTTATCAGTGACCTAAGTTGTTAGATAAGAAATCACAGATAGCCTATTGGTATAAGCCATGGAGGATGAATTGCGGTTCACCAGGCAGGGTGGAAAAAAGCATATTGGGCAGAAAAAGCAAAATGGGCTAAAAGGTGGACACATGACAATAAAATAGAAGGACACTTCAAGTATAGGCATTTTACTTGCCTGTAGCTTAGGTCTGTATTCATTTCCCACTATGCACAGCTCATCTCTTTTTTGTTCTCATAATGCAGTAGTTTTGTCGTTAGTGCTGTCTCAGTGGCAACCGATTTTAGGGAGGAAATACAAAGCAAAAGTCTTAAGGTAACATATTATAAAAGATTGAATATGTTCTCCTAAGTGTCAAAAGCAAAGTGAATTAAAATAAAGAAACTTTTATTGCTCAGAGGGCATTAAAGAGGCAGAAAGGTGCTGTGCTAGAGCTAATTGTCCATACAGCCCCAGTAGAGGGACATTACCAGTCACAGAAATGAAGAGAATGTTTTAGAGAAGAAAAATCAGGTAGCACACAGAGGATGAAATGAAAGAAACTCCACTGATGCCTGATGTTAGGGTTTGGATGTGAGGTATCCCCTGAAAGTTCATGTGTGAGATAACACAAGGAGAAATGATTGGGTTAAAGAACCTTAACCCAATCTGTGAATGAATCCTCTGATAGGATTAATTGAGTGGAAACTAAAGGCAGGTGGGGTGTGGCTGGAGGAGGTGAGCATTGGGGGCTTGCCTTTGAGGTCTACATTTGATATCTTGCTAGTGGAGTCTCTCTCTGCTTCCTGATCTTGTGAGCTGCTTCTCTCTGCCACACTCCTCCACCATGATGTCTTGCCTCACCTCAGTCCCCAAAGCCAGCTGTCTACACACTGAGACCTCTGAAACCATGAGCCCCCAAATAAACTTTTCCTCATTTAAAATTGTTCTTGTCAGGTCTTTTAGTCCCAGTGGCAAAAAAGCTGACTAAAACACTTGGTGTCATTTTTCTCCATCTTCGCCCTAATGGTAGCTGCCAGGGCTAGGGGCTCCCCAGGGGATATTTCTGTGGTTAAGAGGTTTGAGATATTTAATAACATATTTGGAAAGCTTTTGTAAGTCCACTTTAAATGAACAAAATTAACTTAATGATTTAAGAATACAGCTTTAACTCTTCGAATAATATTATTTTTGGAAGTATGCAAATACATATACAGAGTTCTAATGTTGGCAGGCAAAATCATAGAGATGCCAGAAGAAAGTCTCTTACCTTGAGTAAGAGGGATAATAAATCCTTGCATCTAAGTACCACTTTAAGTGTAAAAGTATCGTTATGTACATGGTTTCACTGGATCTTTAAAGAAGGCAACCAGGAATTATAAGAGCAGATCTGGATTCAAATTCTAGCTCTCCCATGCCCACATTATATTGAGCAGATTTTCTAATCTCTCTGGAACTCAGTTTCTTTTTTCATAAAGTTGGAAAAACAAACACCTTGTAGAGTCTGTTGGAAGATTGGACTTCAAATGAAGAAATCACCTAGCACCACATGCTGGCCTAGTAGGCTCTTAATAACTTTTTGTTATATGCAGCTGAATTAAGATTGCTTGTTTAGTTTGCTTTATTCTTTCTGGAGATGAAATGAAAACTTAAAAGATACAAGCAGTGATACCAAAGTCATAAAAATATAAAATAGATGAGTTTAAAACCCAGATTTATATCCTCAGGATGAATACTTCCCATGATACCATGCTGCAGCCCTGGTGACACCAGTTTTTGAGTAGCTCCATTTGGGGCAAAGAAAGTGAGTTCACAAGAGGAAAATGTGGAAGAGTGAATAAAGCCCCACTCCCCAACCCACCATAGAGGCCCACATCACAGTTCCCAGAATCTGAATATGTTACCTTACATGGAAGAATGAACTTTGCCAACATGAATAAGTTCAGAATGTTGAGATGTGGCATTATCTTGACCTCTCTGTTGGAACCAAAACAATCACAGAAAACTGTAAGGGGAAGAAAAAGGCCAGAGAGGTGATAAGATTTGCTGCTGGCTTGGAAGGTGGAGGAAGGAGCCACAAACCAATGAATGTAGGTATCCTTTAAAGTTGGGGAGGAAAGGGAACAGATGCTCCTCTGGAACCTTCAGAAAGAACACATGGACCTTCTGGTTCATTTTATTGTCTTACATTTCTGACCTCCAGTAAAAAAAGAGTGAATTTGTATTGTGGTAAGTCACTGTGTTTATGGTAATTTGTTACAGCAGAAATATAAGACTAACACAGAAACCCCCCCAAAATTTTAACTTGGATAATTGTATGAAAAAGTGGATTTCCTGAATCTGCACATGTACACATGTACTGGCCATGAGGGTATTTCAAAACTAAATAACTGATACTGCCTCTTCCAGCTTCTAACACAATTCAAGGAAATGCATGGCATAGGACATTGTTGTTTCCCTTAATTGTAAAATGGGAACAATAACAATGGGTATTAGAAAATTAAATAAGGTAACATAAAGTTTTTAAAATTATCACAAGTGCATTAATATCTGTCAGTATTATATATGTAAAGTTTAAAGTAAGTAAAATGTTCAATATTAATAATCTAGCTGATTTTTCTAAACAACCATACAGGTAAATATCACCATGGAGAGATTTTAGTTGCTCCAAATAAATGGTTTATGGTGTTTTCTCCTTATACTTCAATAGGGAGTACCTGAGTAAATATACTCCATATATATTGATCATAGAATCATAAGATCTCACAGTTAGAATGAACTTTAAGGGATGCTGGATCCAATTATTTGGCAAATGCCTTCATCTTCTATTATGCATCCAAGATGAATGATTTACAGGAAATAGAACTTTTCATTTGCATAGCATATACTGGATGTCTACAATTCCTTCATTCAAAATGAATCATTTGACTCCCACAATGACCCTTTGAAATAGGTTGTACCCACATTAATGACCTCTTTCTTAAGAAAAATCACAAGCAGAAAAAAGTAAAACTTCTTCCCCAAATATACACAATTGATTAAAGTAACTTCAGTACATTTTGGGGCAAACCCTTTAAGGCTTCTTTGAATTGTATTTTATAAAAGCATGGAGTTTGAAGTAAAAGTTAGGGACATCACTTGGGGCTGGAAAATCAACACTGAGAAAAACAGGCTTATCCCTGTCAGCATGGAAATCATAGTCTAGAGGAGAAGACAGGCAATTAACCAAATTATAATACCACGTGGTAATTACAGGTGACTAAACCCACTAGGTGACATATGGAGTCACAGGTCAGGAAGACTTGATTCATAAAATTTTGGCTCCAACTCCAGATTTTATTTCTTACACAATGAAGCCTCTTCTTGAAGGTAATTGATTCACCAAATTATCCAAGATTGACCTATCTGTGAACCTCATTTACCTGTTTTCCTCTTCTCCCTGTGTGCATGTGCGTGCACACATGTTCAAAGCTACAATAATGGCAGAAGCAGCCTAATTCAAGAATCACTGCAAAGAATCATGTTGAAGGTGAAGGTTCTGAAGATGTTTAGAGATCCATAGTGGAGGTGAACTCTTTGCAACTTAAACTTCTTGACATCATCAAGTGATTCCTGGAATAGGTGAAGGGAAGGTGCAGGACTCTTTAAAAAGTACTCCTACTTCTACTCAGATGAATCATAACTTTATGTTAAATCAAACTATTTCACAGAGATTAGAGAAGTGATTAATTCTACAAAGTTTGAGCCAGAGTTATTATAACTTCAATTAGAATAATAAGCAAACTATAGGGGAAGACTCACAATGCTTCTTCACTTTATGTCTAAATCTGGAAGAATATTTCACCCTTGTAAATTTGTGTGTGTGTGTATGCACACACACAAGATGAGAGAGAGAAAGAGAGAGAGAGAGAGAGAGAGAGAGAGAGAGAGAGAGAGAGAGAGAGTAAGAGAATGACCACGTGGACAATATCTGTTGTTCCAGCCTCATACTCTGGCATGCTTTGCCATGGTTGGAGAAAACACAGGACTCAGTTCTGAAGATTTTTCTGGAAGTGGGACTAGGATATCAACATTCCACCTCCTAATTCTTACATGAATGATGTTTCCATCAAGGTAAAGCTTAGCTCTAAAATGTGTAGCTTTTAGTTCCAGGTTCAAGTTAATTTGAAATGTTGACTTAAAAAATATTTTTATGGATATGTATGTGGCTTGAAATACACAAAACTAAGTTATGAAGTGATTGTCTCTCACATCCCCATTATCCAGTCTGTAGGCTTACTCCTGAACCTCTGGACAGTACTGACTTTCACTTCTGATCAGCCTTCTCCTTCTTTACATTCCTTCTCCAGCTTCCCAGGTGCTATGCTTCATCTGGATCCCTTCCTGTCACTGTGTCCTCCTTGTCTTTTTCATTAGTTCCTCTCTCTTTCCTTCCTAAGTCCCTCTACAAGTGTGATCTTTGTCCTTTATATATGTTTTTCTCTGTTTCTTAAAAATAGTATAGTAAAAATAATTAGAGTATGGAATTAAAAGTGTGACTAAGACTATAGAGTCACACTGTTTGCATTCAGCACAGGGACTAGCATATAGAGAGCCCAAAACAAAGATTTATAAACATCATCATTGATAGCAACATTCTCCTCCTTATCATCATCATCATCATCATCATCATCTTCATCATATTTTCTTTCCTGGAATGTTGCCACAGCCTGTAGCTCTAATTTTGACCACTGATCTTCCAGTTTTATACTGGCATTTCCACTGACATTGTTAAATTCACACAACTAATTCCAAACTCAGTCTTTCCTTCAGAAATTTGAATTGGAACTAAATTTCTATCTAAAACATCATTTCTCTTTAGCTTCATGATGAATAGGGCCCCTTATTACCCATTTGAGAACTTGATTCTATCTTCTAACAGTGTCTGAATAGAAATCCACACTGGAAGTGAGGCAACACAGACTTGTGGCCTCCTGAGCAAGGCACAGAGTGCCTAGAATTTGTGAGCATATCTGTATTTGAGGTTCATACTGTGTGTATGCTGTCTGAATGTAGCCACAGGTCAGGGCACGCCACAGGCTCAAGATCCGTTTTTTTCCAGGTAATTCTCTTTCTTGGCTTAGAGTGGCTGGCTTGATTGGAGCCACAACCTTCTGAGAGTTGGGATGTATTAATTCCTATATGATGGACTTGACAGACCTTCTTGGTCTCCAGCATTAGGCAGAAAGCTCAGTGGCAGCACTAACCCTCAACATTCATTCCATCTAGGACACCTATATCCCATCCTTTTCTTCATTAATTTATTTCTACATTTCCTTATTTGCTTTATTGATTCAGATGTCTTAAAATGACTAACTTGAATACATTTTATTTTCCATTATTCTCTGTCTATACACATTGAAAATTATGAATTCACACTGATAAAGTAAATTCCAATACAACAACAAATGGGTCAATTCTATTTTCTTCTTGTCTATATTTCCAACTGTCTTCTTCAATAGTGAGCCAACTGGCTTCCATTATCCTTGTATTTTTCCTTACTTAATCAATTCACTGGCATTCTATCAGTCTTACATTGTCATTACATCTCCCGCTCCAGGCAGAGGACCTCCCTATTCCACATGAGCTCCAATAATGTATTAATCCATTTTCTGTTGCTATGAAAAGTTCTTGAGGACAGGTACTTTATAAAGAAAAGAAGTTTATTTAGCTCACAGTTCTGGAGGTCTGAGCGCAAGGCATCAGTGTCCTGGCATGGTCCCCCTGGCTATGTCTCAACATAAGAAACTGAAAGGGATCCAGGTACATGAGGAAGGGTCCATGTGTGGGGATTAGCCTCAATGTATAACAATCCCCTCTTGTGATAGCTAGCCCACATGTGAGGCCAGAATTAATTACCTTGTACCAGGTCCCACCTCTTAGGGGTTCTATCACTTCTCAATATTGCCATGCTTGGAATGAACCTGATGGGAACACATTCAAAGCATATACAAATCATAACAAACCTCCAGTACAGGTCTCAGATACCTCCCCCTCACTTGAGTCTTCACCCTGCTCATGCTCTGATGCTGCATGCAAGGTTGACCCTCTAAGATACACACCTTTCCTCTGCTTGGGATGATGTCAAATCCCTGCATGCACGGGTGCCTTTTTCACTCCATGGTTCTCTTTTTTGTATGTATCTTTTCCAGCCTACCTTGGCTTTAATACCCTACAGCAGCTTGTCCCACAGGGAGATTACCATGAATGAGACTGTCTACCCTTTCAGGGTTGACAGACACACTCCTCACCCTTTCTGGGCACAAACTCATTTCTCTGGGACACCCTATTATTTTTATTTATTTATTTATTTACTTGCGGAGGGAAGAGTTTTCATTTGCCGTGCATGATTCCCTAAACTTCTGGGCCTGTGTCTAATATAAAAATGACCTTTTCTGAAAGAGAAGAAATAGGAAAGAGGAATAGAAGGATGTGGAAGTGGACTTCTCCCATTGGATGGATATGGACTTCTGGTCTACCTGTGAGCTGTTGCGCTTTAGCTCTACTGATCACTCTGGCTTTGCATTTCTTCCTTGTTTCCTATAGTTGGGAAGGAGGTGTGCATGCTTAAGCATGTAATTTTTTAATGTTATATTTTACCCAGCATATTTTAATGTGCTTTGAATCAAAACAAAAATATGCCTGGATCAGTCCATTCTGTCACAGTGAATATAATGACATCAGCTGAAATCAAAAGAATGGGTGAAGTGCTAAAGAGATAATGGGGTAGGGAAGACTGTGAAGGCACCTTTGAGAGCAGAATGGAGTCAAAGATACTGAAAGCACAGTGGCTAAAGTGGAGAAAGTGAAGAATAGAATATGGGGTTGGAAAGGGAGGAAGCATCCTGACTATAAAAAGTTTTGTCTATAGCCTAAAAGAAAGGGGAATCAGCTCTGATGTTCTTATGCAGTCTCCATTTGTAAGATGCTTCCACCAGTAAAGTTTTCTCTTGTCCTACCAGGTAGCCAGGTTAATAAAACAATGACAAACTTTTAAGGAAAATTCATCAGATTTTTCTTGTGCCAAATCCCTGACTTTTGCCTTCAATCCCTGCCTACTCTTTCTGGTTCCTAACTCTGTCTTTCTTGGAATTCAGCACATTTCTGGCTCTCCAGAAGCTTCTGAAGTAAAGTCCCAGTGTTTATCTCACTGTCTGCCCTAGTGCTACTTCTGAAATCTAGAACAGAGTCTTTGATCCTAACTTAGTCACACTAATGTGGACTCCTACCAAGTCCCATTTCAATAGGTGAAATTTCACTTAAATTTCTGGAGACATGGATCTATGAGGAAAATGCCATTTTCTATTATCATTAATAAACACCTTATCCCCCACAATGATTAAAACCTCACAAGTTCTCCAGAATGGCATTTGTATTATACTTTTTCCTTGCTAATTAAGAGTCATTGATTCTTCCTTTGCAAAGAGACCTCTTTTATTTTCCAATTAGAAAAACTGAAAACAGAACTCATAGAGAAGCATGGATTATGAGTACATGGAATCTCATCTGAGGACAAATTTAATTAACAAGCGTCTATAAATACTCAGTGATGGTTAAAATGCTTGCAGGCTGTGCTGTGGTGCATGAATACAATTAATTACAGGTTTTTTTTTTTTGAGAAAAAAGGAGATGAAATTGAGGAATAGAATAATGACCAAATGTGTAACACCTCAACTGTGTCCATATGTCCATGTGATGAGGTCTTTAGTAGACTACTCAGATAAAGTATTCACAGTGAGAAGAAAACTCTGAAGTGGCTTATAAAAACTCTAAGCATCATAGATAATTGATTGAACTTCCTTTCCTCTATAGATAAGGAAAATGCAAGGGAGACAACTCTGGCTATGAAATCTAAGAGAGTTTGGTTTTCCAGTCCTGGGTACTAGCTGTGTTGCTATAGGTAAGCTACCTACAGTGCATTAGGAAACATAGGCATAAATATGGAAGGGTATTTTAAACACCAAAAATAGAGCGGGCATTCAATACATGTTAACCCCATCTCCTCCGTGTGAGCCACAGCTAAAAGCCCACTTCATCATATTTAAGTATAAATTGATTCTTGAAGCTGTCCTTTGGGAATGGATGCACATTAACTTTGCTTGATTAATTCTGTAAAATGAGACAAGTACTTTGGGCTGCCAATGGCTTTCCTAACTTCTAGAAATTTTTTTATGTCAAAGTATATGTAAGAAAGGCATATTACACAACCAAGTCTATACTTCTTCAAACTGTTTGCCTCCCTAGCTCTAGCTCAACTGAAGAGAGCTAAAAGGCTGTCATGAAATTGGAAGATGGGATACAACTGCCCTGTCATTCCAATATGGCACAGCAAAGCTCACAGGGCAGAGTGGTTTCCTTTTCTTCCAAGTGTGAGACTTTTTTCTCAAGTAAAATTCAAGAAAAAAAATTGGAGGGCAGGATATTATGTTATATTCATTCATTCATTCATTCATTCAGTATAGTTTAAAATGTTATTATTTCTGGTTATAAAAATAATATCCAATTACTCTAGAACATTTGACAAATATAGACTATTATTCCAAAGAATATAATTATCTAAAATCCTACCACATGAATAGGCATTTTCTTGCAAAAGGATTCACTGAGTGCCTGCTCTGTACCCATACTTTTCCAGGCACTGGGTATGGGTGATAAAAGAGACAAAGTTGTTGCGTTTGTGTAGTTTGTTTTAGTGGGGAAGAAAAGAAATATGAAAATAAAGAAACAAATCAATTATTAGTCATGGTAAAATCTGTAAAGAGAGTAAATAAGGTGGTGTATTGCAAAATAGTGGCACATTAGATACAATGGAGTGGATTATGTAACTTCTGAGTAAAATCTGAAGGGGAGAAATGAGGCATCCATAAAAAACTTGTGGAAAAAGGCTTCCTGGCAAAAGGAAAAGCAGGAAAGAAGCTGGTGGAAGAGAAAGGAGGTCAGAGGCATTGAATGTTGTGTTTTAGGGGGGAAATGGTATAAAAGAGAATTGTGACATGGGAAATTAGCACTTTGGTGTATATCCTTCTAATCTTCCTTCTACACATAGACATATAACATTTTCCTGATCATCTTCTCATAATAGTAAGTAGTTTCCTAGTGACAATAGGCCTCAACCAACCCAGTGGTAGGTCCAGAATAAATATTGTCTTTTGGAGTTGTCTCCTGTGGGTCCTGAATGGCCCACCCATGTACTCCTGGTTTGGTTGGTCACTGAATGTGGAATACATTGAAAAGAGTGCAACTTTGGACAAGATAATTCTAGAAGGAATATCCTTGAGGAGCTGATAATTGCTGAATGCTACCTGTTGTATAGACTCAAGCTTAGTTAAGAGGATCAAATGAGTTACTCTAGAGGCAGTATATATTGCTAAAACTTTAGACAGGTGTTAGCTAAATAAAAATAATAAAGACATGAATATTGCACTGAGTTTTAATCTGTTA
The DNA here is from genome assembly GCF_902686445.1 of Sciurus carolinensis. Classification (NCBI taxonomy): domain Eukaryota; kingdom Metazoa; phylum Chordata; class Mammalia; order Rodentia; family Sciuridae; genus Sciurus; species Sciurus carolinensis. Next base: position 160,710,701 of record NC_062213.1, read on the forward strand.
TAACCAGAAATGTGTCAGTTAGTTTTCTAGTGCCTTAAATAGGACCCTCAAAATAGTGACTTGACATAACAATTTTTTTTAACTCCAGAGTCCATTGAGTGGCTCAGCTTAATGGTTCAATTACCCAGGCCAAGTGTGGCTAAGTTCCATTAAGTTCCATTGGACTTGCTTGTACATCTGCATAGCTGGTGGGTTGGCTAGGGGTTAGGTGATTTAAGAGAAACTTCTTCACATGTCTAGTAAAATTCAAGAAAAAAATTTTGGTGGGAAGGATAAAACAGAGAATGATGGGGGTAATTGAGCTGTGCAAGTCCTTTGTTACCAGTACACTGGACTTTTTTCACATGGCATGGGTCACGGAGTTCCCAAGGGCAGGGCAATGTAAGTCCTCAGTGTGCAAGTGAGCTACAGGCACAAGCATGTTCCCTGTCCTGCTTGCATCATGTTTTCTCATCTCCCATTGGCCAGAGAAAGTCATGAGGCCTACCTAGATTCAGTGGTGGAGAAACAGCTTTATCTCATAAATAAAGGAGAAAGGAGAAAATTGGGGGCCATTTTTTGTGACACATCACCAAAGGATCCCTTGAAGTACATGTACATAGGACAGTTGAAAGTCAGGATCCCAGCTGAAAGTCACTTCACCACAGATGGTTCAAATGAAGAGAGTGTAATAAAAAGACAATTTGCAGAAGTGTGGATAGGGTTAAAGAAACAAAGGAGTGGTGAGAGGTCCAGAGAACAGCGGCAGCCAGAAGCCATTATCACCTCTAGGGATGGAGGGCTGAGGGGAGAATATAGGGTGGGAGGTGAGGGTGTTGGAGAGACACCACTTCTGTCTGATAGGTGGTGCCCAGACAGAGAACACAAAAAAACGAAATACTGTTTTAAGTCAGGCTCAGTGGCACAGGTCTGTAATCCCAGGGACTCAAAAGGCTGAGGCAGGGGGATTGCAAGTTCAAAGCCAGCCTCAGCAACTTAGCAAGGCCCTAAGGAACTTAGCAAGAACTTGTCTCTAAATAAAACATTAAAAAGTCTGGGGATGTGGCTCAGTGCTTAAGGACCCCTGCGTTCAATTCCTGGTACCAAAAGAAAAAAGGAAAAAAGAAATAGTGTTTTAGCTTGGTTTATTAGAAGCAGAATCTAATAAAGTGGTCAGGATATACTTGATGCTGCTGCTGTCATACCAATTTAATAGGTCCTCAGTTCCTTATAAGAGCAAGCCCTGTAAGTTATTTATTTAGGATAGTTGCCAATATGTGAATATATAAAATAGCTATCTTAAAATTATGACATATGTATTTTAATATTTTCAACTATATAAATTACTTGTTTCTGACACCTCTAAGTTGTAAAACTTGTGAATTTATTTTACCTTGCTATGGAAGAACAAAAATCATTGGAAGAAGGCTCAAAGATGCTTTAGCGCAACCTCCTGCACTGATCAACATGCCCTCTTTACGTGGTAGCCTGGCACCTGTTTGCCTGTTACATGAGAGTAAGAGCTCTCCTGCCCAAGTCAGAGTGTTCCCAATGTACTTAAGGGTGATCTTTCCTTGCCTCATTTATAGTTTTGGATTTTACCATCTAGTTAAGAATGGCTATGTTTCAATCAAGATTCTTTGGGGGCAAATAACAAGAAGCCTTCCTCAGCATAGTTTAGACAATTAAGGACAATTATTTTTCCACAAAAAGTCCTGAGGCAAGGTAAGTCTTCAGGTTGATTATTTCAGTAGATCAACAAAGTCATCATGATCCAGATTTTTTTCCATCTCTCGACTCTACCATCTCAGGTTGCTGACTGCAGTCCCATGGATCGAATCCAGATACAATTACATATAAAAGGAAAAAGTGGCTTTTTCTGGAGGGTGCAGAATCTTTTCCTAAAAGCAGACCAAGCGACTTTCTACTACATTTCACTGGTCAGAATTAGAGCTGTCATAATAGTCTTAGAGCAACCTTCTGAAGAGGAACGGAAACAGAGAAGTCAAGTTCATGGGCCACACTTATGTTTCCTTTCTCATTTCTCCTTTATTTCTTCAAAACATACTGTACAGAGATGGGTTGAGGAAAGAAATGTAGATGTGGAAGAAGGTAAGGGAAGAGTAAACAATTAGGCTCTGTTTTTCCAACTCAAGCAACAAGGGTTAATTCCTCACTTGGAAATATTTGGCACATATTACATGTGGTGTAGTGAATTGGATTTTGGATACTGAAATCCAACTGTTCAAGCTTAATTTTCAGTTCTACTCATCACTACCTAGTTGATGTTAAATATACTACTTATATTCTCTGTGCCCTTCTTTTCCAATTTGAAAAGTGTAAACAATAATTGTATCTATTTCAAAATTGTTCTGAGGGTACATGCATACATGGATGCTAAAGTGCTTAAAAAATTCCTGGAATGTTATAAAGTATTATTAAATACATTATTTTTAAATAATTGTCTTTTCCTTTACAATAAATTAGCTTTTTAAAGTAAACTTTTTCATCTTTCTAATGAAATAAGATTAATTTCCTTCAGTTTGGATGTAAGAATTTGCAGTTTGGTGACTGCAAATCAGGTATACTAAACTCATGTTCAGTAAATATTGTAGATAGCATGATCAATGGGACATCATGAACTTTAAAATCCATTTAAATAAATTCAACTCCCAGCACAGCATCTTTTGGGAGTGAGGCCCCTCTTTCCAAGTCTATCAAGTGGAAACAAATTTTCTGATCAAAAAATGGGGAACAAATTTCTCTCTCTCTCTCTCTCATGAAATTTGTGAAGTTTGAATGAAATAATGTATCTAAAGTACCTTTCCAGTTGTTCCCAGTAGGGCTTGTCAAATATATCAGGTGACAGAGCACATTTCCTTGGCTTATGTAGGGTTCTGACCAGTTCTCCTTTGCCGGGTGCCTGCCCTGGCCCAACCACTTTTCTAGAGTCTGTGAATGATACCAAGAAGCAGAAGATGTGACTGATAAGAGCTGCAGAGATTTAGTGCTAACCTGTGACTTGTAGAACTATCACCCATTAGACAGTCAGTTGCTTTGCAAATATTCTGAGTGAATGTTCCCAAGGAAGCCCAACCCTATCCACAAGCATCTTTGCATAGACTTTCAAAATTCTTTGTCATATGAGTTTAATAGTAAATAGCAAATATTTTTTATTCCTTTTCTTTTAGCTTGGTCACCAGAGTTCTCTTGAACCCTACCCTGAACAAAATTTAACCCAGCTTCCACAGTTAGTATTATATGAATACTTCCCAAGGTCACCCATTTTTTTCCCACTCTTGAGACTCTCTACAGCAAGCATTTTGAGAAGACCAGGGCAGATCCTAGGTCTTGACTGTGGCTTCACAGCTCTCTGCTCCTGTCATGGGGCCATGCTCATTTCTACTTTGTCTTCATCCCATATTCAAAGAGAAAGAAACAAACAGAGAAAGAAAGATCGTCTCCTCTTCCTCAAGCCAGGAACTGAAGATGGTAAGATGGGAGAGTGGCAGAGCCAGAAAAAGAAGCTGCTCTGACTCTGCCAAGCACTCTTCCGTGCTGCCAATTCCAACTTTTTGTATGCAGACAGTCTGTGCAGCTCTGAGGACCTGCTTCAAGATCCGCATCTGCCCGGGGCTCTTTCCCAGTATAGTTTACTGCTCTCCAATCCTCCCCTGATGGTGTCACTTTCTGATCCTTCTCCCAGTCCTCAGCGACAGCTTCCTGTCAATTGATTCTCCCCCACAAGTCTTTTTTTGACAAACTCAGAGATGCAACAGCTGGTCACCCTTCAAGACTTTCACATGTCTCTGCTGCCACTTACACAGATTTCTTTCTTCCTTATTGATTTTTTTCCCATTTCTCATCTTCTGCTTTGTAGGGATCAACTAACAGTTTACACTCTCTTGTATTGCTCAGTTCTCTCTGTTTGAAATCCCTACCTTGTAGCAACTTCTGCACATATGGGCCTCCCAATTATAAAACAATAAGAAACAATGAGAGTTACTAATGTGTCTCTGTACCCATTCTGCTTCACTGTTCAAAAAGTATCTGCACAAGCAGTCAGATCACAACTTCTCTCCGAGGGAAGCACCTGATGCAGGAATTTATTTTAAAATGTTTTTTTGGATGATTGTGTAGCTTTAAAGTAATAATCAATATGGTGTATTTAATTGTACAGAAGTGCATCCATGTTCCTAACATGGAATTTGTAAAAAGGAATATTATCATCACCCCTGAACCCCCAAGAACTGGCTCTCCTTCTCAGTGCTACCCTCCTTCCCTTGGGTTTCTGATGCAGTTTGTGTTTAACTAATACTTTTTGGATGAATAAGTGAGCAAATGTGTAACTTCTACATACCAGGTTCCTATGGCTTCATTTGTCTGCAGGGCAATCCCAGTGAACTGTAACCAAAGAAATTAAAACAATCACTTGTACCACTAGTGGATAGTAATATAACTGAAAAGCACCAGATCATATGAAGCCTAGAAAAAGCAGAGCCAAAGAGGAGCAATGTACCTGCATCCCTCCATTGCTCATGGGAATGGAAATTCTTGTTCAAAGAGATGCATAGAGCGTGTATTTGGATCAGCAGACTGATTTATTGAGCCTAAGAATAATAGGGAATCCAGAAAAAAATTAACTGATTTAGAAAATCTGTCTTAAAAAAAAAAAAAAGAGAGATGCACAGGAGATTTCAGTAAGAGCTTCTCTGGAATCTGGATTTCAATATTTCTTTGATTGAAGAATAATATTTTCTGAACAGTTTTTCTAGAATACAACAATCACATTTTATGGAATGCTTGATCCATATGGTAATATAATGTTTATATGAATGTCGCAAAATAATATAAAGAAAATATAATTTGTACTTATAAATCTGCGTTTATAAAAATAAATAAATGAAATTTAAACAAAATATTGTATTATATCTTAACACATTTAAAACTGTATTAGGTTACTTCATATTTACATTTTTGGGTGAATTTAAGGAGAATAAATTTCTCAAAATCCTCAGGCAGAATTCTAATCAGAGAGCCCTAAAAACACAGGTGCCTTGGGGACCTCTCCTTCCATCTGGTCACCCAAGGACCCTTCTCATTCATAAAATCATTATCACAAACCTTGTAACAGACAGAAAGAAACTGCTGCATTAAATTGGGGAATAAAGACTAGGAATTGATCATGCACAGAAACTGTTGAGAATGCCTGATCAATCTACACTGTTAAAGAAAAGTTTGAAGGAAGAAAAATATTAGACTCTAGAGAAATAACAATGAGGCTAGGATGTTAATAAGAGGAAGGCCTAAGAGATCATAGCACATATTTCAAAATAAATTTCCACTGGATTAATGACCTGAACATAGTATTAAAAAATAATAAGTAGTCAATGGGACCACCATGACTTCATTAAGACCTATTAAAGATGTACTTGGCTAGGGGATTTCAGCAATACCTGGCTCCTACTTCCCTGGCACTGCCTAAGAGAGACCTGTACTCAAGGTCTTGGGTAGGGTAGGGAAGGGTAGGGTAGGGTATTCAGTGTAAGAGGAAATATGTCTATGCTCTAAACTCCTAATCAAATCCACTGGAGGGAAGGAGAACAGGGAGAACAGAACCATCACACAATTCACACAATCAGAGCACCCTGTGTTGGGTAAGATTGGTCTCGATCATCAGCACAAAGAAAATGCCACAATGAAAAACAAGTTGGACGATCATTCTCCATGGTTCTTGTCAAAAGTTCCAGGATAGGTTCTGGCATTAATTGTGCATTCTTTGTAATGTTAGTTACTCAAGTGGCATATGGCTGTTTTGTTAAAGCTGCATAGACACATGTCTGCTCAAATAAATTAATGTTCCCATCTCAACTGGATGTTTTGGCAGGAATAATGCACTTGCCAGCCAATATGTAGACTGACCCACAGAGTGCCCCCAATGAAGGGTCAAAAGTGAAACACTATATTTTGCTGGTAAGCAGTTAGAGGCAGTCTGTTTCCCTTTAAATATTTTCACATCTATTGAGCTTTACCTAACATCCTATACAATGCCCTTGCGTTAGAATTTGAAAATGCAGAGAGAAGCTGGGAAATGGTACACAGACTGGGAATGTGGGCAAGAAGTGTTTTTAAAGTGACCTGGATGTCCTAACAGGCATCTGTCTCATTCCTTTTAAAAACAGACTCACTTCAAGGGTGAGATGCTGGTACACATACACATATATATGTAAACGTGTATGTGCATCACTGTGTGCTTACTGCAATGTTTGTAAAATTTTCTAGGCTTAGATGAGCAGAAAATGAACAAATGATATTTTGTGCAATGACTATTTTTAACCAGTTTAACCCTACCCCAAATCTTTCCATGTATTATTGCCAGACTAAATAATTTACTGTGTCTTCTACTCCGTTATCCAAAGGAGTATGTAGGTATATTGAAGCAACTGTGTTTTCAGTGTCATTTATTCAACTACATGACTAGGAGTTGCACTTACACTATTTACAAGTGAAATACTATGTAACTAAAATTGATCACATTTACCATGTATAATGTGTGAACTGAGATGCATAATTATATTTGAGGAAAAGCAAAAATTTTACTTTCAAACTTCAGTGATTACAGTTCTCCCAAGGGGAACAAAATAGTCAAGTGGGCTTTCTAATCATACAGGCCCTGAGTTCAAATTCTCACACTTTTTCTTACCTGTTGTGTCATCTTGGTTGGTTGCTTTATCCTGAGTCAACTTCCTCATTGGTAAAAGGATCGTAACTATGATGGTTAAATAGAATATGTGAACAACTTTCAAATGCCTTGTCCCTGCTAATTCAAAGATAAGTTGGAAGACCTGGTAGTGAGCACAGCACATAATGAGCAGGGATAATGTGGGGATGTGAACCTGGTAAGTCAGTGACCACGTTCAGGGGTCTCAGTCATAAAAATCGGAGTATCTGTACTGTGTGCATGTTGAATGTGCCACCATGAGTTCCACATTTATGTATACCTATAAAGCACCAATTCATAAACACAAATAGATGGAGGAAAGACAAATGAAGCAGAGGAGGAGAAAGGGGGTGAGGGGATAAAGGGAGGGATGGAGGAAGGAGTTATCTGGAACTGAAGTGGAGGTAATTATATTCCACATATGTGTAATCATGTCAAAATCAATCCCACTATTATGTACAGCTATAATGCACTAGTAAAAACTTAAGAATTTGAATGAGAAAGTGATTAATATGCAGATACATTCTTATGAAGGCTTTTTGCAGGAACTATTTTAGAGGAACTTAATGTGTGGTTACACTTTTCTGGACACTGGAGTTCAGAAAATCTATCAGCTGAGAATCTACTCTCAGATAATCTGAGATTAAATTTTATCAAAATTTCCAATTCTAAATCTTATTAATCATTTTGATATCAACAAGGATATCTCTTCCCAGTAAGTATAGATCTACCTCTTAACACTTGTTTTTGTTTTGTTTTAGTATTACAGAATAAGATGTTTATATGTCTCTGTCTCAGTTCTCTTTCAATTTCTTTCAACCCATGAACCACATGCAGTTTCCTATTTTCAAAATAAAACCAAATCTTGGCCATGGTCCTTGAAAGTTGATAATAATGTGGTTCTAGCATGTATTACATACCCAGTTCTGTCAGCAATATTTTGCTGAGCATACCTGTTTGGGAACTGGGCATTTGTGTACAGGAATTTTAAACATCTTATGTGTTATATTGGTACTTAAATAATCTTTTGTACCTTAGCAATGATTTAGCCTCTGAAAGGTGAGAAACTTGAGGTTACAATAATAGCACTTCAGAAATTTGGAAACTGCAGTCACTGAATAAACAATGTTTCTATTCAAGTATATTGTGCTCCTTTTACTGGAGCTAAATAGAAAATTAACTTACGAGAGGAAACATTTGGACTTGAATTCTTTTGAATTTTAATTAAAATGCCAATTTAATATTTGGAATTTCCTTTCACTCTGGGAATTTAGTGATTGATTTATAGTGTCCAAACTGGAGGACTTTTTGTATTGTAGGCAATGTATTAGTTTAAGTATATTTCCACTCTCATTTGGGCACATTATGTAACCTGTGATGTCCTGTATAAAAAAATGTGCCTCTGCAAAATTTGAAATGAGATTTGGAACAAAGAATGAACATCCAGTCCAGGCCCCAGGTCGTCTTTAGTCAGTTTAGTTGACAAATTCTACTGACCCACATCTCCGATCCTCTCAGTTGGAGGGCTGCTAGGTAGGCTGTAGAGATCAAGGATGAGGAAAAAAAGTTCACGTAGACTATCATGAAAAAATGCCCCCTATAGAAATCTGTAATGGTCTCCTACTTCTGGATACAATATCTGATTTATCCACCACCTTGCTTTTAGTGAGAGGACTACTCAGGAGCATTTTTGTCTTGCTAAGCTCAAGAACTTATACTTCAGGGAGGCAATCTACTAGAAGTTGACAGGGAATTCAGTGTTAATATCAATGAATTGAAGAAATGAAATTCTTGAATTATGGAAAAAAATGTTTTACTTTCTTTTTCTTTTCTCCAGTCATGAAATAGAAATCTCTTCTTTCTTAGAAGTACTAGGAAGCACCTTTGTCACCTGTCCCCCCATTCAAACTCAGATAGAAATAATTTTCACTGCCACTCATACTCAGATAGAAATAATTTTCTCCATTAAACTTTATCTAAAATGACAGGCATTTTGCTTATTGAAGCATAGTGTATTTCCAAAAGGTTATACAACTTAAAAGGTTTGAAACTCCATTCTGCTCTTAAAACCCCAGAAATACTCTTTCCAAAACATTTCTATGTATATAGAAAACTTCATACTGAGAAAAGAAGCAACTCCTCAAGGAGTGAATGACCTTGATCCTGAAACCCTCATCAGATAGCACCTACTTAGGATGATTAGAAGGAACCGTAAGTTCTAAGAGAAGAAGTGCTTTCTGAGGTGAGATGTTACCATAAACTGGACATTGTTTAGGACTTGCGACACAAGTTCTAGAGAAGAGTAAACTGACAATGGAGGAGGGTGAGGGACTTAGTCAGGCTTATTTGGCTGATACATGACCAGATTCCATGATTTTTCAAAGCCAAATATCTCTGTCACCTTTGTACCTTTCTCTAGAATTCATGAAATAATCAGGGAACCACAAAAGCTATAATATTGACATTATGTTTTGTGTCTGTCTAAATTGACCTCGGTGGGCATTAGTTAGGTCTCACTTGAGACAGATCTGAGAAATGAACTGTATTTGAAGCTTTGGCCACTCCCTTACACAATTTGCCATGCACAGGGGTCTTCTGTCATGACCTTCCAACACATATTAAAGGACTAGGGTATTTATGAGAAGCTGTTATTTCTTCTAAATAATGAGTCACTTTTCAGGGTCACCTGCTCCTTGCATTTTTAGGTGCACGTCTCCTCATGCACATGCTTTATGCTAAAGCACCTGTTGGTGATGGAGCAGGAAACAGTTGGCAGTGAACTACAAGTGTAAGAATCAGAAGGTAACTAGGTCTTATTACCGTATGCCTGCATAAAAATATTATTTGCCTACTGTGGATGGAGGAACAGAAGCCTTGTGTCTGCAAAGATATGAACATTTGTTTGGGAAATTTATGTTGATATATAACAGCATATGGTCTTTTTCATCATGGATTTATGTACAGGAGGCAAGCTTCATGTTCACAGTTAGAGGCATTAGAGATGGAGCCATGTGAAGTGACCCAGCCTGTAGCTGTTGACATCTGTGATGGGAAGAACAGTGCTTGGCACGCATACACCATTACCTTCCTTTCCAAAGAGGCAAGGACAGCATGCCTCATAAAGAAACTGATCTTTGAAATTATCAAAGAGACACTGACAATACCCTCAGATAGGGACTCTACCAAGAACGATTGTAAAGGATCCACAGTATTTCCCAGCAGTCTCCTAGCATGATGACCCAAACAAACATATCAAGTGAGAAGGAGTGAGAATATATTACTAGGTCTTGCTAAAATTCAGAAAATATTCTTTATACATGCTTTAAAAGATAAAAAGTGAGACCCAGAAGACCCCTGGCAAAACAAGTCTGTCAATACTTGTGATTAATAAGTTAGGGTTTTAGGAATTGTTTTACTGACTTTTCTAGAATTGATGCTGCATTTTATTTATTGATTTTTTTTTTGGTTCACTTTACTCTTTTGTTTATTTATGCCATTCATTTCACAAATACTTGTGGAATTAAGAGAAAGTTCGGTACACTTAAAGCCTAGGGGTTTGAAATTAGAAAACCTAGATTCAAATTCTAGCCCTGATATTTTCAGTACTGTCCTGGAATAATTTCTGAACTCAGAACTTCATTTTCTTTATGTGGTGAAGTTAATCATTGCTCTGTCTTTGTAAAGGTGTTATGAAACTCAAATGTAGCAATAAGCCTGAAAATGTTTTTAAACTGGGGAGGAAATATGGGAGGGAGGCAGGGGCATTGAGGGAGTGGGGGTGGGGAGAGAGAGAGAGAGAGAGAGAGAGAGAGAGAGAGAGAGAGAGAGAGAATAAATAGGCATATTAATATAAACTATGTGTGTGGTTGTTAGTTTGCAGAGTTGCCGTAACAAAATACCAGTCATTCCTCTGTGCACACATATCTCTGACGTTTCTTCTTGTGTCCAGATTTCCTCTTCTTATGAGAACACCTGTAATTGGATTATGGCCCACCCTAAGGAACTCATTTCAACTGATTAGCTCTGGAAAGGTCCAATCTCTAGATACAGTCACATTCTGAGGTACTGGAGTTTAGGGCTTTACATATGAATTTGGTGGAGCATACCACAGTTTTATTCCCTTCACACACTATACTTGGGGTTTCTGGTTTTGTGTAGATTATTTTTTTCTTGTTGTTTCTTTCTTCATCATTTATAAGGTAGAGGAAACAGGTCACATGCTGTCTTTCACTATTCCATTCCATGACTGTGGGATTAAATCTATTTTATTAAGAAATATCAATAAACTTGGGGAAATGATGGTAGCTTCAGTTTGAGGCAAAATATGAGAGAAAGGAACTCTTGAACGCATAACACACACCTCTGTAAAATATCTTTGTTCAGTTGGAATGTTTTCTTCAAAGAAACCTCATTTGAGGAAGCATACGTGTCAGCATTGACACGTGTAATGATAAAGCGCCCATTCCTGCTGCTTCACTCTGCTTGCTGACTCATGACCATCTCTCACCTGCCTCTTGGGCTTCAGCTTCACTCTCCTGGTTCTACAGCTACAGAGTTCTCTCCTTCATATAGCCCCACCCCTCACCTTCCATTACCACCTCTCAGTCCAAGGCTTCCACAGATAGTGCTGAAGCCAAGACCTGCCCTCTCATTTAACATCAGTATCTCTCCTTTGTTCACAGCTAAAATCATCTGTGCACAACCTGGCCCCAGGTGTGGGTCTAAGTAATTAATTCACTATCTACCTGCATTTACATGTCACAGGGTGTGGAAAACGATCACATGACTTACACAACCCCCTCCTGTCCTCTCCTCTGATGAGAAGCCATTCCCCAGCAGAGGGACCTGTGCTTGCCTTGAATTTCCTTTGGTCTCACACTTATTATATTGCATGCAACTGCTCATACTTTCTTTTGTTTTCTTTGCTGGACAGTTGCTCCCTTCAGACGGGGACCATGTTTGTCTTCTTCATGTCTTTTCTCTTTAATTTAGCACAGTTCCTGATGTGGAGTAGATATTAATAAACTTACAAAAGATGGAGTTATCTAGTGGTTAAAGCTGTATCCTAGGACCCAACTGCATCCATTTCTGCCAATGTGTGATCTTTGATAAGTTACTTAGACCTATGTCATCTTTAAAAGGGAGATAATAATACTACTTATTTCAGAGATTTGTTTTGAGGATTCCATAAGTTAATATCTTTAAGCATTTAGAATAAGACCTGGCACACAGAAAACTTCAGAAAAAGTCAGAAGTTACTATTATTATTTACACTTCAGTGACCAAAGCTTAGTTGATGGAATGAGGGAAAGAATGCATGAAATCATTCTAAGTAGACATTTGGCAATAATTCGCCAAGTTAGTGTCACTAATGAAGTTTGGAACATTTTTTTCTTTTAAACATTTTTTTCTTTTAAAACTCCATCAAACATCTAAAACATCTTAAAACATGGATCGTTTGTGCTTTATTATCTAATTTGTCTTGTCAGCAATGATAACATGAGGTCTATCAGAATTACTATTGTGGCAGGCCTTTTTAAGAGGGATGGGCTAAAGTGCAGTTTTTCCCTAGCATTTCCAACAGTATCTGGAAATGCATGCATATCGGAAGCTTCCCTTTTACTTCATGTTGATGTTTCATTTTTTAAACTGTTTTTCCCCATGTTGCTGGCATGTGTAGTAAGGCCCTCCATTAGTATTTATTGAAGGAATGAATGAATGCCATTGGGAAAAGAATTTGATTAAGTATTGCTTTTCATAAATTTCACTGCTAGGAAAATACTGGAAAATTTCAACTGGAAAATAACTGGAGTCAACCCTAGCTCGCTCTCTCTCTCTCTCTCTCTATATATATATATATATATTTTTTTTTTTTTGATGCATGAAGTTGTAGAAATCATTTAAGTTCTATGAACTTCAGTTTCTGATCAGTAAAATAAAGATAATTATATTCATTTTATGGTGCAATGCAGATTAAATGATATAGTTAAGTTGAAATACTTGCTGCATAGTGATATCTGTGAAGGTTTTCATTTCCTTTCCTCTGGTGAGTCATCAGCAAAATGGGGATGTATTTTTAAGATTTTTCAGTTTCTCATGGTCATAAGGGGATGGAAATGATAAATGAGACACTGTAGTTATGAGCAACTCAGAGGAAAATGCTCTTCTCTATATTTCTGAGCGTATTAATAAAAAAATTCATGTTAAAATGCCAACTTTATGATGGAAAATGAAGCTAAGAGCAGAAAAACATCCTTTGCAGTATTAAAGTTTGGGGTCAATGAATGGAATCTTAACTTTTGATTAGATCTACAAGCTGAGGAGTATCTGTGAACTTGATCAAGACTTGAAGTCTTTGACTTGAAATAAAATTTGCAAGGTCAATATAACTTACAGGCATTTCTACTAATCATATACACAAAAGTGAAATCTGCATTTGCTGCATTTGAAACAATATTTACATTTTGTCCTATTTCCTCTTTAGTTCTTATAGAAAAAAACTACTGTCATTTACCTACATGTGTGCATCTGTCAGTTGGTTGAAATTACTGTTGTGTATAACTTGGAGGGAGGGCACTGCCCCAGGAGAATGGCGATATGGTTTCTATTTCTGGTCCTATCCCAATTAGAACCTTTAGCAAATCTCAGCATCCATCTAAGGGCCCACGGGAATGTGAGGCAGCTTTTCTCCCTCAAAGCCCTGAGGTTTTGTACAAGAAATACCCAACTTTACCCAATATGTTCCAAGAACCTGTAAAGTGGAGAAGCCAGAAGAAATAAATGCTAGGAAAGCAGTGGTTCATTTTAAAAGCAAGATTGTTGGCTTCATTTGTGATAAGTGTCACAGGGAAAAAGTCACATTCATCAACCATTAATCTGATTAAATTTTCATTTTGTTGTTGATTTTGTCCTTTTTAAATTTTTGAGGCAATATGTGAAATGGAAATTAGAAACTGAATTAGAAATCAGAAGGAAAATTTCCTTGTTTGATTCAAGCTTATGATTTTCTCAAGTTTCTTTGGACAAATCATTTAATCTTTTCTTTTCCTGTTAAAAAAGTGAATAATGTATTGTCCTACATCATTTAAATGTGTTCTGTGATAAGCAAATTTGAATTTAACCTATAGTTTTGCACTATCACTGGGTGCCAGATACTATTCTTGTGTATTTTTTATTTTTATACTCAATAAATAATTCTTGAGCATCTACCATTTGCTAGATGTAGTGATAGATTCTTGACTTTATTGTAGCAGGTTCAGTCTAGTGGGGATAGTTATAAAATCTATTGATTAGCTAAATACAATGCAAGAAGTGTGAATAAATACAGGGGAGGGGTGGTTAATTCTGCGTGGGGTACTGGCAAGGTCAACAAAGTCCTCAGAGAGAGAAAGACACATAATTTAGGTTTCATGGACAGGATTTATGCAAGATGAAGAAGGGATTAGCAAAATAGAGAACGGATATAAAAATGTTTGGTAAAATGTGAAATCATGACATTTTACTGCTGTGCTACTATTTGTGATATTCTAACAGTGTCCTCTAGATGTTGGAAAAAGAATTGACTATACTTTTTTCTTAATCTACTAGTCAGGAGCACAGATGAAAAAGTCAACTCCTATAATCATTTTTTTCCTCTTCTTTGCTGAGTGTCCACATGGGATCACTATTTCGGAATTCAACTGCTGCACCATTACTTTCTCTACACTGGACCAACTGATTACCCCATTGCTTCATTAACATGAAACACCTAATAGTTGCATAGGCCACATGCATAAGCTCATGGTAAGTGCTTTGCACACATATCATTTCTACTTTTGGTGATCAAATTATATAGATATTATTATTATTATTATATTTACAGAAATAAAATTGGATACCATATAATGAATGTGACTTATCTAATGACACAGAATGTTAGTAATAAACTACAAAATTGATATGAATTCTCTAACAAGTGTATGGGGCTTTGGTTTAAGACATTGGGTGTATATAAACACACACACACACACACACACACACTTGCTTCAAAGTCTGGTACGTTTGATACCTCTTCAGTTGTAGATTGTTTTCCAGTGACTTCCACATTTCTCAGAATGATTCCATTCACAGAAGTGCAATTCCATTTCCTTGTCTGTGTAGTGTGGTCATAACCCCTTGCTCAAAGATGATTGAGCAAGGTACAGATTTTTCTCCCTTTAGGTGCATTTTGTTCTGCTTGTTTGAACTGGATCTGGAGAAGATTCTCTCTCTGGTGGTGATAGTCACAATATATGACACTTTGCCTTTGCCAGGGCCATTTACCTCGACCTGGGGAGGAAGTCATCAATTTCTTTGAAATAAAAGCTTTCTTAGATATAATTCATATACTCTAAGTTTCACCATTTTAAAGAGCACAATTCAGTGGTTTTTATTACATTTGGAGTTACAACTATTCCCAACAATTTAAGAACATTTTAATCTCCCTAAATAAAACCCTGTACCCATTAGCAGTGACTTCTCTCTCCCCTTTCCCTCAGCCCCTAGGTAATCACTAATCTGCTTTTTTGTCTATTTCATCTAACATGAGGAAGCCATTCTTTAGTAGAAGTGACTAAAATTGACACAAAGAAGTCATAAAATCAGCATGTTACATATATTTATACATATAAATATCCTTTTTACTTTCGATGACCAAATTGTATAGATATTAGTATTAAATTTACAGAAATAAAATTTGATACCATATTAATCAATGTGACTTATCTAATGACATAGAATTTGTTAGTGGTGGTGTTACAAAACTGATATGGATATCATACACACAAATATGCATAGGATATCTCTCTATATATTTTATATGTATGTATTTATATATATGCACACAAATCCAGACACACCTAGATGTCTATATATCTATATATAACGCATACATACACACATATATATTCACATTTACATGTAGATATATATATTTGAGACTCAGAAACACTTGAATTCTTAATTTTAGTTGTTCTAAAACCTAGTTGCATTCCTATTCTTCTGCATTTTTGTTATTCTAAACTTCCTTTAATTGAATTGCAGAGCAGAAGACTAATTCATTTAACTCAGATGTGCAGATACAGTTATTTTGTCTAAAGTAATTTAAACATCCTCCTTAGCCTCTCAGTTACTAATCAGAGGGAGAAACTATCCAATTCAGTTTAAAGTTTAGTCCAATTCAACAATATTAAGTGTCAATTCAGCTACTTCTCACATTCTTTTGAAGAAACATGGAAATCTTTGGTAATGTGAATCTTTCTTTGATTCAGTGGATATGGGCTTTGAAATCAAATTGTCACAGATTTAATTCCATGTTCTGTCACCAACCATATACATCTTTTGGGATAGTCACATTCCTTCTTTGAGGCTTAATTTCTTTTTCTGATAGTCAGGATAATACTTCACAGACCTTTTAGAAAGATCAATTCAGATAATATGAAAAGAATCTCATACACTGCCTGTATTAGATGATAAATGACATTCCCCTTGGGAACCAAGGCACATCTAGGGAATGTATGAATGGCAGAATCTAACAGAAAGTAGTACTCAATAGTGTGGAACTGTTGAGATGTGGCTGACCCACCAGGGACATGATTTTTTAACTTCCCATATGAATGGGTCATAAGGTTGCTCTCAAGTCTCTAGTGAAATGTGAATGGAAAGGATATGTATTACTCTAGAACTGTATTTGAAAGATGCAGGTGTATCTATTTTTCCTTCTCCCTTTATCTAACTCCATGTTCCTTAGGAGTATCAGAGCCAAAAGGATGTAATAAACTGAGCTCCTGAGTTTCTACATAAAGGCAAACTGCATGCCCAAAAGGAACAAAAGCATGGGACTCTTCTATGAGTAAGGAATAACTTGTATTAGGTAAAGCCATTGAAATTTGTGATGTACTGAATATATCAACTAGCTCAACCCTTACTAATAAATACAATATGCACCAAGTCTCTATTATTGGGTTCTCATTGAGAAAACACAAATTATAGTACCCTAGAGTTCATGGTTCTATTTCTTTATGGAATAACAAATCTAATTCATTTGAATCAATGTCATTTATATTTATGAGAGCATTTTTTCCAGAAAGATCAATGAAATAAAACTGCAAAATTCATAAGAATATTCCATGACTCTTGATTATTTTTCTATCTTCAACATTCATTCAACAAATATTATTGAGTACCTTGGTTAGAAGAGAGGGAGTAGTTAAGACACATTTTTAAGAAACAGATAGAAATACCATACTGGGTAATTGGAGGGTAGTGGTCAAGGCAAACTGTAGACCATGGGTTTATTCTAACAGCTTTCATGAAAACCTACTGACTTTTCCAAACATGTTTGATTATTGTGTCAACCGTTAAGTCTTTAGTTGCTGCTTATCTGATGTAATGTCATCTAATTTTTAACAAATGTTTTTCCCTCCAATTACAGAAACTTGTGAAAGACCAATGCTAGAGGGATTTTCAGGAATACAAATGATGTAGTTGTTGAGGAAACAGAGACTCCCTCCAGCAGTGGGATGTTGTAGGAAGGGTAAGGCTTTGAAGCCCTTGAAAGTCAAGTTCCAATCCCATCTTTGACCTTTGAGATTCATTTTCCTCATCGCTAAAAGGAAAAAGAATGACTTTCTCATGGAATTTCAGAGAAGATTTTTAAGTCATTTACATATAATGAGGATAGTCTAGTAAATGCCCAATAAAAGGTAGCAAGTATGATTACTGTCCAGAGGAATTCATTTAATCCACTAACCCAGGGTCTCTGACAACCTCATAACTTACAAACACTACTAAGATTTGTCTCCTTTCTCTTGTCCAGACAGAGAACTCTCTGACCAAGTTTAACTCCGGTATGGATGGCTACATATATGTGTGTACAATTGCACAGGTATACATGCACACACAGGAATACATATGCATGCACCCATGTAAACATGTGCACACATGTGCATGCATGAGCTCATACATGCTTTTCTTCTGCCAGGGCATTCATCAGGAAAGCTGGCTTAATTTCTATGGTCCACAGTTTCTAAAAATTCTGCTATTTCTCCCTGTACTTTAAATCTCTATTATTCATATTGCTTAAAGAAATCTGTTCATTTATTTTCCTGGGACCTGCTTCATTTCTCTTAAGTCCTACAGAGGAATGAAAATTGTGTCATGCAAAGAACCAGACCCAGAAATTTTGAAAACTTTTCTTGAGCAATACTCTATAAATAAGTTAAATTAGAATTCTTCTAAATGAAATGATGTTTCTGGGAATTTAAAGCTCCAGTGCGAATTGAATGTTCCCCCACTTTCTGTAAAAGCACTTGAGTTGGTGACATACTTAATAAACTTTGACCTTTCCCTTGAAAGTAAGTGTCTGCCCCTGGTGTGCTTTTAGCTCTTTGTGTCCATGATACCGAGAGAGAAAACCAGAGGAGAGGTCTTAGCAGGAAGGTTTGTTTTTACATGGTTCCTGAATGGGAAAGCCAGATTTAAGGCATAAACGAGGGGCGGAGGTTCTGGGGAATTTTCAATTTCATCTTTTCCCTGACTGCTTCTAAGCAGGAGTACAGCCTGAGTCTGATGCTACTTCCAGATGAACATAGGGGATGGATAGCAATTCCATCCCCTAAATATGTGGTAGAGAAACCATCCTCTTTCTGGCTCTTATCCCTACACGCAGGTCATCAACAAAGCCAGTGTCAAAGGAATGACAAAGCACTGCCCTAATGGCTAGAACTAGACTTTATGTGGCACATATTTATGAGCATCTATAAGTCTTGATCATCTCAATTCACAGCATTCTCAATTGTCCTTTGAGGTAGGTACTCTTATTATCCATGTTGATAGGTTAAAAAAGTCACATATTAAATATGCTGTTAAATGAGTCAAGGTTTGAACCCAGTTGTCGAGCTCTTGACAACTTGACTGTACTGTCCCTCTAAAGTGGGTATCCAGAAGTAACTTTGGAACTACTAGTGGGATGCTGTATGATACTGGTTAAGAGCATGCATTTTGGTGTTTGATATGCTTTATGAGCAATTGTGTATGATCTTGTGCAAATTATATAATTTACCTGAGGCTCCTCACTAGTAATGAGAGGGCTCCTTAGGAACTTAATGGCACACACAGGCTGAGCACTCAATAAGCATTAGCTTTTATATTTATCTTCTACTAATTCATGAGGTCCTCACCAATTGTTCAGTGCCCAGCACCATGAGTGACACATAGCAGATGATCAATAGAGGTGGATTAATGGAAGAAAAAAGCATGTCCATTTTGAAGGGAGCTGAGTGACTTCAAATGTGTGCCTTTTATCTCAGAATTTTCTGTGTCTTTCATTGAGAACTGGGTCAATGAGATATGGAAGGGGTTTATAACAAGGGGCTCCAGGAGACAGAAGTCCCTTTATTTAAATGGCTTGGGGTAATTTCTCTCTAGGAAGCTCTGTAAAACACGAAAAAAGTCCCCTGTAGACAGATCTCATTAAAAGCGGTATACTGTTTGGTGGAAAGAAGTCATCCTCAGAAGAATATGCATGAATCCCTCTGGCTGTTCATTTGTTCAACAAGTATTTATTCACCTATATTCGGTGTGCATAGCTCTGTTAAATACTATGAATGGAAAGTCAAGCAACTTCAATTCTCTCTCTTCAGAGCCTGTGACCTGAAGTAAAGATGGCAATTGTATATTCCCCATACTCACAATGAGGTATGACACTTGCCCTCTTGCTACTCTTCCTGGGCCAAGAAGTTACTAGAATGAAATTCCTCAGTATCAAGTTCTCTGGTGTGTTCACCACATCATCTTCAGAAAATGGTCGTAGTAGAAATCCAGTAAATATTTCTTGAATGAAGGAGTTAAATCCAGGTCACATAAAGAGGGCAATCTGTTAGACTTCTAGAACTTTGGGAAAGCTGTAATTCTGATAGTAAGAACCATTGGATTATCCAAGGCAAATTGGATAAACTGGTGATGAAGGTAAACTCTTCTAATGAATATCTTTACATAATTAGTTGAAGAAGAGCCTATCCTTTTTCCCTTTCCACATATTCCCTTAAAGATAGATCTGTTATGTATTGCTCGTGGTTCTACTGTCCTTTCTTCACTATTATTATTGACAGAAAAAGAAAATACATGAATATAAATCCATCTCAATGTATAACAAAAACAAAAGCTACAAATAATATTGAAGTGCAAATAAGCACTTAGAATCACTGAGTCATCATACAAGAGACAGAAATTTTTTAATCCCAATTTCTGGTCACGTTTGCATCTTACTTGCTGATCCAACAGTCTGCCACTCTTAAAAACAACCTTAATATTGACTCTTGATGATGGTCATCTTATTCCTAATCACAGGGGTTCTTCCAGAAGGTATACAATTTAAACTTCCTGGGTATCATCATTCCATCCCCACCACAATCCACATAACTCCATAACTGTAGAGAGATGTAGCTTCTCTCTAATCACTTAAAGTGAGAGGAACATTGAGTCTTGTTTCTCTTAGAAAATCTCCTACTCATCAATCCAAAGAGCTCAGTAACGAATGCCTCCCGTAATACCCAAAGAGTGATACATTAAGACTTACTCCTTCTCACACGCAGTATCAGTCAGCCAAAGGACTATATCCTCACTCTCTTATTGCTCCTTATATTTGTATCTATATGAGAGAGTGAGTGCCTAGTAGAATCAGTCATTTGTTCAATAAATAGATGTGTGGATAAAGGGAAGGTGATTTAACCACCTATGGTGAGACAAGAAATACCATATTTTTCACGTTTATGTCCATGTGCAAAATAGGAAAGTGGCATAGCTTCTCCTTTTCCTTCAGCAACTCACATTGAGTTATCCATCAGGATGTCGCCAGTGAGACACCACTGGATGGTCTTTCTCCATGTGAAGGAAGTGAAAGTCACTTTCTAAGCTGAAGGAGTTCCCACTACAGCGGAGAAGAGAGAGAAAAGAGGGAAGAGGGTCATGACACCAAGATCACATTTAGGCCTGTAGAGGGCAGTGTGCTGAGCCTCCAGCAGGGCTCCTCAGGACAGAAGGATTTCCCCCAGAGACTGGCCAACCTTTTCCTTCTGATGAAGAGAGCATTCCCCTACCCAGGGCCAACCGAATGTGATGGTTAGTTGATGAAGAAGGGTATGTCATCCCAACATGGAATAACACAGAAGGGCCATCCCTGTGTCAGAGTCCCTTATGGGTTTGGTTAAAGACTTTCTGTGACTTCTTTAAACTTAACCTCTCCCTCGGCTTATTGGCATTTCTTGTGGTTTCATGTAAGTGTCAATTCCAAGTACTCCTAATGACCATCCTGTAGCTGTTCTCTGTCCCAGAATCTGTTCACTAGAGAAAACAGCTTGAAACATATTTCTTATTTATTCACTGTTCTTAAAAGTGGTTTTGAAATCAGGATATAGGGAAGGAAATAGATAAGTTTTGTTCTATGGCATCACTGTGCCCATGACACTTTCCATGGAAGGAGGGTGCCAGACTAGTTAGGCACTAGCCACAATTAAGACTGTTGAGAAATAAAATGATTATGAAAAAATGGAGAGGAAAGAAGTTTTAAAATCAAATAGATAAAAATGTGCTTCCAACTATTGCTTTATGATATTAAGCAAGTTGCTAAACTTTTCTGGAATTACATTAAGTAAAAAAAAATAAGAGTTAACATGGCATAGGGCATGAGGTTATTGTGATAGTTACGTGAGATCATGCACACTGAGAACCTAGTGTGGTAAAAAGCTAAATTGTTAATAATTTCTAGTGGCAGTCATTGTTTGATTCATCTTTTAATCATAGTGTAGCCAGGAAAGGACAATGTACTTAAAGTATGCACCATTTCCTAATTATCCTCTGAAATGTGATGTCAATTAAATGAGTTTCAATTATGCTACACTGGAATAACAGGAGGGTCATGAAATTGAAATCTAATCAGCAAAAGTGCCTAGTTCTAACCAGGGCCTGTCTGACCTGTGTCCCCTTTGCTTGTTAGCTTAGGAGCTTCAACTGCCAGAGTAGATATTCTTTGCCTCTAGCCTCTTGCAGTAAGACAGCTATTTTAGACAGCATCCCTGCAGCAGCAGGATAAGGAAGAACATAGAAAAAAGTCTACTACATGGTAGTATATGACTTTTTTAATCATAGTGATCTGATTTCAAAGTGTGCCTCTGCTATCAGTTATGTGGATTTTGAAAGTCACTTGACTTCTATGAGTATCAGTTTCTCCTCAAAAGTATGGTGATATCATGATTGGTCTCCTTGGTTTCAGTCCTTAACCCTTCAAATGTATATTCCATTCTACTTCTGAAATGGTCTTTCTAAAGTATAAATCAGTGCAGAGTTCTCTCTTGTTAAAACTCTTCAAAGACTGGCTGCATCAGTATCAGTTGAAGGTGGGAGAGATGGTGTTAGTAAATCACAATCTCCAAGAATGCGACCAGGTACCTATAATTTCATTTAGCTCCCCTATGACTAGAATTTTCTTCCATTGGTCTAACCCCTCCAGGATCTGACCCCAGACTATTACCTATTTGCTACACTATTTCCATGCCCCTAGGTCAGAGGCTATCTGCAGTCATAATAACCATTGACAGAGTTTTTAATATGGTGTGTGTCTGCCCTTTTTCATGCAGCTTGCTCTACTGGAATGACTTTCATAACTCACTTTTCTACTTGGAAACCCTATCCACATTTTACACTTCACAGTGGAGGTCTGGGGATGTTTTTCCTGCCCCGCACCCAGGAAGAACTGACTACTCTTTTTTTAGGATTCCCAATACACTGCACAGACTGAAAATCAAGGACAAAACTCTCAAATATAACTACTCATTTTCCTGCTTGTGAGCCTTTAAATGGCAGAATATGGGTAGTCTTATTTGTCTTTGTATCATCAGCACCTGCACATAGCATATGGCCAACACAATTTTGATAAAGAAATGAAGTCTGTCTTTTGAAATTATGAACTCTGGCGCTGAGATGCATAGCTGTGATGAGCAAGAGCACAGAGCTACAAGTGTAAAAGATCTCTTTGCCTTTGATATGGTAAGAAACAAATCAGTCTTTCACTTTGGATCATTAAACTGGGACCATTTCATCTGGGGCTTGGGAGAAGCTGTTTCTGTTGAATGCTGTCTTCTAGTTTTTAGTGCAATCAGTGGTTTCAGACATCGGTCTGCAGCTGTGGTATTAATACAGACACCGACATGTCAGGATGCCCAAGGAGCAAATCTTTTTTGGGTTGGAAGTTACCAAAGCTTTTCATTTCAGTCCAACACAGAGGCTCAGGGATGATCTAAACAGCACACTGTTTTACTCATCTGTGAATGCCCAGGGAACTGTGCTTTATTTTATGGGAAATCTGGTGGCAGGAGATGTATTGTCCAGAGGTTTCTCTACCTGCTGTTCAATTCACAATTGAAGGTCAGATATATTATGGCTCACCTGCCAATGCTAAGTACCTTTCACAGAATTATGGTCCTGCTGAATGGATGAATGTGCCTTAGTACATACTTTCCATCAGAGTTTTGTAGGTAATGGTTACTGATGCAGATTGTTTCTTGGCAACAGCATTAAGCTTCAAGTCATAGATGATGAGGACCCTTGGACCTTCTGATGTGTGGCTCAGGCCCTAAAATCTTTACAGGGAGTACAAATGGTGATGCTAAATCAGGTTGGTGTTTTTCTCACTCTCTTTAAGCTTCCTTGGCTATCCAGTATCATGTTCCACTGCTGTAAAGAAGTTAAGGATCTGTCAAGCAGGTATTTATTCTCCGCTGAGTCAGGAAGTCACTCTCTAACTGCATATTTTTTATTTTTTTTCCTCCATCTACAAGTAGTGATTTGGGGCTCCAGCTAGGTGATGAATTCTGTTGAGAAATTCCAATATGAAAAGGGTATATTCAAATTATTTTTGAAGTGATGTTTTGGCTATTACTCATGGGATAAAATACATAGGCTGTCAACCCTATAACTCTCCTATTCCTACGGACCTTGACCATCTGTAAGATTTCCACAACTGTGGAAACTTCTCAAGGAAGTGTGATAGAATGCTGAGTTCATGTGATGTGAAGCTAGACAGGACAGGGTGTAATTCCTGCTAAAATCACTTAAACACACAGCCCGGAGTGAATGGCTCTCTGCACTTTTCAGAGATAACAGTGACATTGGTCCATGCATAGCATCTAGTAAGCACTCAGTGACTATTAGTTATTTTATGATTTTTATTACTTATTTTTAGTCAGTTTTTCTAATCATTAATAAAAAATTGTACATTACTCCTCAGTGTATGTCTGTATTTCAACATTATAACAAGGTAAGAGTCTCATAAAGTTAATCTTACCTAAAACTTTCCAAAAATATGCATATTGGTGCTCTAACAAAATATTTGCAATATTTTATGTTATTTTAGCATTTTTTTTTCTAGAGTCATCTATTTTCTGGGAATGATGCTTATGGATGTGTTATCTGAAAAAATATGTCACCTTAACAATTTCCTATCAGGAAGACTTCGTAGTGAGCCTAAGATATAGCAGGACAGAGAAGAGATTGAAAGCATGAATTTAGGATTCAGCAAGATTTGGAAACATGGCTATTTAACTATATAATATGTGAATTTGGGCCAATTAATCTGCAAACCTCAGTGTCATTTTTTTGGAAAATGACAACAAATGTACCTATTTTATAGGAACTTCATGAGAATGGATTAAGAAAAGAAACAATTGTAAAAATAATAGTGTCTGCCTCATAGTTAGCATTTAATATAAGCTCTCATTCCAATAACAGACTTGACCTAAAAATGTCCAGAATCTAGCACCTAGACTGATAGACAAAATAGGAGCAAAAAGCATTCTTAACAGTAAGTAGAGATCTGTAGAAAATATTCACTATCATTTTCTAAGTTTCCTTTCAACGAATTGCAGTTCACCAAACAGTGTTATAGGGAAATGCCCTTTGGAAAATGTCCAGCAAAATGAATGCATAGTACAAAATATGACCCCTTAGAAACATTTTTCAGTCACTGCCTGGAGAGTTACACCCAGGGATGAAATGAAGCAGCACAGCACAGCATTGTGGTCATTGATCTCCACAATCATTGATGACTAAGGAAAGTATGAAGATCGAACTGTGGTCACTGACAGGAAAGATTTTCCGTGCATATGTAAAAAACGCTTGTCTGGTCTTAAGACTTTTTGATATAACCAGGTAGAACACTGGGTTTGAGTAGTCCAGATTTCTAATCTAGCAAGCCTAATAATCAAGTCCTAAAGTTACCCTTGAGTAATTCCTTGGCTTAGCATAGCAGAATATAAAGTGCAAAGTTGTTGAATTAATAGATGGATGAATGAATAAAGTTTGGAGATATCCAACACATAGTGTTTCCATCATGTGCCTGCATAAGATAGAAGCTCAAAAAATAATTAACTTCTTAATTAATTGGAAGATAGCAATAGGTGACTCATAAGCCACAGTGAATCAGGGATAATTGTAATTTTTCTTCATATCTCAAAGCATTGCTTAAATAACCTTTGCTTTTCCTAAGGAAAAAAATTTGAGATTCTTCCAATACTTAACTGGTCAATAAAAAGTCAGCATCTTTTTCATAACTTGGCCAGAATTATAATGTACAGAGAGAAGGGCAGGTTTATTTTTAAAATGGAGTATAAGAGGTTCCCTGTGGGAGATTGGACTGCCCCAATAGTTCTTGACTCTTGGTGATTAATGTTAAAAAAAAAAAGGTTTGATGATTAGAATACACACATTTATCTGTTGGTTCTCACTCTAGCCACTAATGTCAGTGAAATGCCTGATTCTCTTGCTGGTAGGCCCCTAAGGAAAGCATCCTTATCTGAAATAGACCAATGGTATTTTGACTCATCTTTTCCTCTCTAGCTTTCAGTTGTCTTGCAGATTGGAGCTTCACGGGATACAGTTTAGAACATCATTCAGATATGACATTCTTTCAGCTATTAGAAACGCTATGAACCTTTTGCACTGCCTTCAAGCATCTATGAAAACTTTGACTCTTATATTTGAAAGTGAAGTTCACATGACCCAGCAGTGCAGCATTTTTCTGCCTCTGCAGGACATTGAAAGCTCTTTAATGATGAGCTATGGAACTATACTGTAAACCGTTGTATGGACAGCAACTCCCGAAGAAGCATGCATTTGTTTCAAGTTCAGTCACTCTAGTCATATAAAACTATATGACTCTAATTGCTTTCCGCATAATAGAAGTGTTTTCTTAGAGAATATTCTATGTAAATTAAGAATATTATTGAATTGGTTTTTATTATTGAATTGGGATACACATTCTTGATTCAATTATATTTTTCACTCTTCTTAAAAAAGTCCTATTGGCTGACTTTTTAAATACTGACAAATTTATTCACACTACATCATAAAGACCTGATATGCATTTTAAGAGTCAACTAATATCCCTAGTTTTTCTATTGTTTTGAAAATGGATCAGTGCTGCATTTTGTCAAATACTTTTTCTGCATTTATTGAGATGATCATATGATTCTTTTTTTTAAGTTTATTGATTTGATGAATTACATTTATTGATATCCACATGTTGAACCAATCCTGCATCCCTGGGATGAACCCCTCTTGATTGTGGTGCATGATTTTTTTAATATGTTTTTGTATGCAAGTTGCCAGAATTTTGTTAAGGATTTTTGTATCTATGTTCATCAGAGATATTGGTCTGAAGTTTCCTTTCCTTGATGTGCTTTGTCTGGTTTTGGTATAAGAGTGACATTAGCCTCATAGAATGTGTTTGGAAGGGTTCCCTCCTTTTCTACTTCATGGAATAATTTGAGGAGTATTGGTGCTAATTCTTCTTTGAAGGTCTTTTAGAACTTGTCTGAGAATCCATCTGGTCCTGGGCTTTTCTTAATTGCTAGGCTTTTAATGGCATTTTCTATTTCATTACTTGAAATTATTCTGTTTAAATCATGTATGAATGGAACCACCATTTGACCCAGTTATCCCACTCCTCAGTTTATACCCAAAGGATTTTAAATTAACATACTACAGTGACACAGTCACATCAATGTTTATAACAGCTCAATTCACAATAGCTAACTATGGAACCAATCTAGATGCCCTTCAACAGATGAATGGATAAGAAAATGTACACACACACACACACACATTTATATATGTATATATATGATGAAATATTACTGAGCTTTAAAGAAGAATGAAATTCTGACATTTGCTGGTAAATGAATGGAGTTAGAGAATATCATGCTAAGTGAAATAAGCCAAACCGAAAAAACCAAAGGTCGAATGTTTTCTCTGATATGCAGATTCTAATTCACACTAAGGGGGTGGGGATAGGGAAGGATAGAGTTACTTTATATTAGGTAGAGGTAGGTGAAGGGAAGGAAAGGGGTATGGGGGAAGGAATGATAGTAGGGTGAAACAGACATTATTACCTCATGTACATATATGACTGCATGTCCGATGTGATCCTGCAATATGTAAATTAGAAAAATGAGAGATTACACTCTTTATGTATGATCTATCAAAATGTATAAATGCATTCTACTGTCATGTACAATTAGAACAAATAAAAAAAATTTTAAAAAGAGTCAGCTAATAAAGAATCCTATGGTTTTTTCATCCCTGTAGAGTCCAAAACTGTTGTGTCCAGTATGTTAGCCACTGACTCAATACAGCTAATTAAATATAAACTTAATTTAGTTAAAGTTAAATAAAATTGAACATTTAGTTTCTCAGTTACAGTAGTCACATTGCAAGTACTCTATAGCTGCATGTGGCTACTCTATTGAATAGTGCAGTTACGGAACATTTCCATCATTGCTGCATGTTCCACTGACCAGCTCTGCTCTAGGGTGACCAAGGAGATCTCAAGCACAGCTGACTCCACTGATATCTGAAAAGGAGGGCCACATGATGGTGCCTTCATCCCATTATCATGGTGTTTTCGAAGGCAATGTGTTCTCCCTAAAGGATACAGACTCTTCCATAGCCAATTCCTTACATGTGACCTCTCTCATTTTTGCTTATTTTTTGGCCCCCCTGCTCTATTTCCATTTCCCCAATTAACTCTTTGTTCCTCACATATTTCTTTAAGAATGGCGGCACACTGTCTGGTGGGGAGTAAGGAAAGAAAGGAAAATGGATTAGAGGGCACACTGATGTCTAAGCAATAAAACCTCAGCATTTGGGGTTTAGAAGTTCTCACATTGTAAGAAGTTCTAAAGTTTCACTTTAGAAAAAGAAAGAGCCTTTACAGGGTTGATTTCTGCTTTTTCTGGCAAACCTTAACTTCCTGGTTCAAAGAAAAGACGTGTATAAATGAGGCCCGCAAGGCTTTTTTGACATCAAATCGCTCTTACCGCGCAACATTTTGATGAGTTAAGTGTAAATGAACCAGAAACATATGGATTAAATTTCCCCCATGATAGTAAGGGGTTAGAAAAATCAAGGGGGAAAAGTGCCTGAGAAAATGCATTTGAAGGCTTGCTGGGTCATCAGTGCTTAAAACTAAGAGCATAGTATTTTGCTGGAAGTGAAATGAAAAGTAGAGTAAGTCACCTAAGCTCTATTCCTTGTGCAAAGCTTCCAGAGGAAATTGGACATGACATTTGGGTTTCCCTTTTAGTTGGCAGGACTATAACTTGAGAAAGAGCTTGTGGCTGCACCTGGCACAATGATGAGAAAAGGGGAGAGTGGAGTGGACTGGAGTGGG
This sequence comes from Sciurus carolinensis, assembly GCF_902686445.1. Classification (NCBI taxonomy): domain Eukaryota; kingdom Metazoa; phylum Chordata; class Mammalia; order Rodentia; family Sciuridae; genus Sciurus; species Sciurus carolinensis. The sequence goes on from NC_062213.1 coordinate 160,739,140, forward strand.
ACAGTGCTCCCTTCCTTCCCTGCTCCAGTGAGCAGAAGTTAGTGGATGACATGAGGTGGCCCTGACCATGGAGGCCACTACAAGAAGCAGTTTTGTGAAGGGTTGCCCTCTGCATTTGAGTTCACCTACAGGGTCGTGTCTGCTTTTCTGGGTACCACTGAATGCATGGAAGCTGGGGAAGAAACATACTCAGATCACCCCAGCAGCCCTGGGGAGGGTGAATATAGAAGAAGAAAGGCACCCATAGAGAAAAGGAATTCAGAAAGATTAGGCGAGAGAAGATGAGCTCCATAATTCGGGAGGAAATGAGAAACATGTAGAGAAAAAGAAAGTTAGGAGTCAGTGATTCACTTGAAATAGAAGTTGAAATGAAATGGTATGCCTTTACGCCATGTACAAACAGAGAAACAACATGTATCCCATTTGTTTACAATAAAAAAATAAATAAATAAAAAGAAGTTGAAATGAGAAAAGGCAAAAATTAAGTAATGAGCTCAGTCACAAAACTTTCACATCCAACTCTTTTTACTCCAAAGTTCCTGACTTATATAAATAAGAAGTCAAGGATATTCATTCAGTTATTCATTCATTCATTCATTCATTGATCACTGATAAATGTTTATTAAATACAAAATGCTCTGGGTACATAGACACTGTGCTAGGTGCTTGAGACCATGATGCTTAGCTTAGGAATGATTGTTGTTGCAACAGGGAGAGGAGCTCGCTCACCTCCTATGCTATTGTCCACTAAAATAATTCCTGGAGACAGACAAGATAATCAGAGAAACTTAAATCACTGAGACTCCAGCCAGATTCATTTAGAATCCGTGCTGTTATACTTTGTTTAAAGATCTGGAAATACACTTGAGTTAAGGAAGAGCTGCCTGTCTATCTAAATCAGTCAAGTGAACTCTTGACCAGAGTCTCTTAGTAGGAAGCAATATGCCACATTAGAGGAAATAGTCACTGTTAATACACGAAAGTCATTATAAATCACTGCATCCGTACAAAGTCTCAGTCTAAGATGCACCAAGTTCAACCATTGCCCTAAAAGAGCAACCTCTTTTATTCAGAGGGCAGTACATCCCCTTAGATTGTCACATAGTTGTACCACCTCTGACCATAAGAATCTCTGTTTTCCTTTCAGTTCAAGGTCATATGTTTTAACGAATTCACAGCTAATGAAAGCTTGTTTAAAGTAAAGGCTGGACGAATGGAAGGTGGAAATGTTAGAATGCCCTTCCAGAACTTATTGCACTGACCCAAGTACTGAAACAGTGAGCAAGTGGTAGGACTGGGATGTAAACTGAGGTCCAGCTATCTCCCCAATACATGCTTCCTCCACTATTTGTAGAGCTGAGAAAAAGTAGTCTTACTTTGCCAAATGAATCCCTTCTCTTCTAAATTGTCTGCCATAGAAAAAGTGGTGAAGAATGTTTGCAAACCAAAGAATAAAGACCCCCAAATTTGACAAGTCAACCCAAGTGCTGCAAATCTCTACACTCTGCAACAGTATGTATAATACAGATTAAACCTAGACATAAAAGATGATAGCTTCCAAATATATAATATATTGGTTGAGAAATGATTGATGTATGGTTTCTCATATTCTTGACTGCAACTTGCTGTTTGGCTGTAGTGTAAAAGATCATTGCTTCCCTGTAACTAGCAACTACTAATTGCTGAGTTCATGCTATCTGCATATCTTCTATAAGGAGAATCAAACCATTTTTCTCTCTACAAAAAAAGGAATACTAATGAACATTTAATATATATTTACTTTAATGAAATGCCAATGATTTTTTTCTTTTTTCTAAAACTACCAAGAACCAGGAATTTTCTTCAGGAAAAAAAAAATGAAAGAAAGCTTAAGTCTCTTAGGGAGACACATCTTCTTATGAATAACCCATACAGAGAAAGAAAGTAAATCCTAGAGTTTAAGAGTCAGCTCTGGAAATATCTAATCCCTAGTTTGAGACAAGACTGCCAGTTTCCGGTTGTGTAAACTTGGCCAAGTCATGCGATTTTTCTGTATCTCAGTTTCCTTGTCTGTAAAATGACAAAAGTAATAAGATTGGAAATTAAATGATTTATTATGTTTAAGGTCTTAGTACTGGCATATAGTAAATAATTATTGTCAGCTATTTACATTTTTCTTCTGTAGTAAATCCAAGTTCCCTCAACTGTTACCATGTTTGTGAGTCCAAACTATTTTTCCTTAATGCCAATTTTTCTTCTGACACACATGAATTATTTTTAGAGTCAGGAAAAAAACAGTCTTTTTAAAGAAGAAATTTCCTTATTTGATTAAGTCTTCATTTCCATAATAGAAATTTTCTTTGTAGTTTTTTAACTTTGCATAATTTTATACGCCAACCTTCTTATACAGTATTAAAAAAAACCTAATATGTTCCTTGCTAAATTACTATTTCTGCTCTGCCACTTGCCACCCTGCTACTGCTGGCTGCTATTTCTAGAGAGCTTACTATGTGTCAGGCACTCTGCTGCATGCTTCACGTGCATTATCTACTTTAAACCCTATACAGACTTTGAAGTAAGTACAATTCATCCATTTAATTCATATCAGTTCAGGACCTACTTTGTGCATGTCAATGTTCTGGATCCTGACAATACAAAGGTGAGCAAAGCAAAGCTCCCATCTTTGTGAAGCCCATTCTGTCTACTCACTTCTGTTGCCCCCACTTTAAGAAGATATTTGAGTCCTCTGAAGATAGAGTAGCAGAATAGCAACCAGATTCAAGGCTATTGGATGCTAAATTCCATGCAAAGACATATTTTCTAGATACAAAAGAGAATTTTTTTAGTTTTCTTCAAGCTTCTACTTTTCTGTTATCAGGCAGAATGTTCTGCACTTCCTGTTTGGCTATCCAAAGGGTTCTGATCAAGTTGATTTTTATCTTAGCTCCAGGAGTGGAGAATGTGATGTAGTGTCAGGGAAACGGTCCATGCCTTTAATTCTGTCCTCCACAGAGATTGGTTCAGAGGTGGGTATGTGACCTAAGATGGTCAAATCAGAGTGAACTCCAGTATCCTTCTCTGATTTATAGACACAAATCCTCTATCATCCTGTGGACACAGCATAACAGGAGTACACAAAACCTAAATTGGCTACGCCAATCTTCCTCTATGTGGAAGCCACAATGAGAATGAAACCAAGCCTTGGAGGAAGGCAGAGCCAAGAGAACTTCAGAGGAAAGGAACTGGGGTTCCAGTGATAGCAGGCACCTCAGGTTCAAACTCTGCCTGAAGTTGCCATATTTCTGAACTTGTAAAATTCACAAGGCAATAAATGCCCTTCATTTTTAACCAGTCTGATTTAAGATGTCTGTGTTTTTGCTGGTTTTTTTTTGTGTGTGTGTGTTTTAATTGAAAGCATCTTCAATGATAGACAAAACAAAGATCAATGCCATTCTTTTCCTTGACTCCACTGATTATTTTCACCTTTTACTCAACTTATCTGTATTAATCTTTATTTTACTCTGCTTTCTTCTCTTGTCTATCCCACTTTCCCACCCTTTCATTCTCCCAAAATTCATATGGTAACTATCAACACTACTGGTATGTACATTAACAGACATAATAATGAACTCTCAAAATATTTATTTCATAGAAAAATATGTTAAGGCTTGAAGGAACTTTGAGAGATAATGTATTCCAGCCCCTTCCTCCAGGTAGGTAAGCCATTATTATTCTCCCAAGACAGATGAAGCCAAGAAATATTAAATAATTCATTCAAGTTAGTTAATATCAGGCTGGGGAATCAACTCCAAATCAGAGGGTCAGAGAATTGGAGAATTCAAAAGTTGTAAGGATTTCAGAGACCCTCTGGAGTCAACCCACTCATTTTGTACTTTAGGAATAATGACGAGGTTTACTTACATGTCTGAATTCACGTTGCTACTCTGTGGCAGTCAGTGGACAGAAACATAAACTTTCTGAATCCCTCTCTAGTGCTATTTCTATCACATTAAACTGCTTCCACCTTATTAAGTCATTTTTAAAACCTGTGGGGTAATTATTAAAATTAACCTCGTAATACTTGAGATCAATAAATGCTCCATCAAAATGACTTGATATCTATGGGACCCTAGGATTTAGAAACAACTTTAACTATGATATTTTCTCTGTTGAAATCAGTTGCTTTACACAAAAGTATTCCTAACTAAATTTCAATAAGATTTTCTTTCTTTTTACCTCCTTACTTGTGGCTCTCTAGTATTTGTGGTAAGAAAGAAGATTAGGCATTAAAACTTTTCTTGTCTACCCCTGCACTTACTTGGAACCATCTGGATTTGTGGGGAGGGTAAAAAGACTTCTCCACCAATTATTACTTGGGAAATTTCTGGTAACTATCGTTGTCAAAACTTGTCTTGCATTCTTTTAGCTCCAGTGTCTAACCCCAGAAACAATCTGACCCCATGGGAGTCAAACAAGAAATTATCCTCACACTTCAGTGGACTAGGGCTGGGGCACCTACTTGCAGAAGGCCCTTCTTCCAGGTTCAAACCTAGCTATCTTCTCCATTCTCCTTTTGTCTAAGATGAACACAATCATAGGTCAAAAGCTTTAATCCGGTTTTCCTTCCAAGTCCACAACTCTTAAGTTTCTGGCAGGAAATTCTGATGTGAGAGGGAGACCCCTCCCCTTATTAGCCTTCTTAAATGTCCTTCACACTTGACAATGTGCTCTAATGAAACAAGTCATAATATGCACAGTCGTACCACAAGGATTTTAATGTTATGATTCCATTTTTAAAATCCCTCCAAATTCCCAATAGAATGAAACAAGAAAGGTTTTCTTTGTTTTGCTTTCTTCTCACTCACGCTACGACATGTGCAATGTGGGTCAACTAAAGAAGCCCTTGGTGTCCTCACTGAACTTATTCAGTACCCAGGCTGAATGGCAAAATTGATGTTGCTCTGGCAGAGAGAAAAAGAGTCCTAGAAGGTCTAGCATCAACACTACAGCCCCAAAGTGGCACATACCTGACTGGTGTTTGAATTCATTGAGCAAATATTATTTTTGTTTTAAAAACAGGAAACAAAAAACACGTAAAGATTAAGGCTTATGAAGAAAGTAAATTTCAAAGGATTCAACAAATGCCTTTTCTTATTATTACCCTCCACACTTTTCTCTGTCAAGCTATATTTTATCTACAAAGTAGTCTTGAGCTTGGTTTTCTTTTTCTTTTTTCTTTTTCTAGAAATACTTACATTGTTCTTCATTTTTAAAAAACACTGTAATGTGGTTTTCTTCCCTCGTCTCATGCTTTAAAAAAAAAGAACTTTATATTTCTGTTATAAAAAAAAAAGAAAATCAAATGACCACACCTAATTACATTTAGAGTGAAAGAAACAAAGTCACAAGATGCACACACAAAAGATCTAAAAATCATAACTACAACACTTGATAACAATATCTCTTGAAAAAAGTAGGTTGAGAAAGAGGATAATGGTTGATCAACTTTGAGGATCTTATGGGGCTTAAATATTGGTATTTCCTGTACTGTGTAGACATTTCAGGGGCAACCATAGGTGCAGAAATAGGCAGAACCAAATGTCTATTATGCTCCTGGAATAGAGATTCGTTTTATTCACTAGGGGATAAGGAGAGGCTGGGAGCCCAAGAGTAAGTTCTAAACATCTGTAAGTAGCCAATAAGAATCTTTATAACTTGAGCTCTGTTTATCTCATTCTGTTCTTTGCTATACTCTATCCAAATGAAGAATTTTTAGTTCTTTTTTTTTATTACTATTCTGAATTTTCACTCCTCATTTACTTTAACAAGAAATTGACCAAATTATACCATTACATTGTGTGCATGTACAAATATGTAACAATGAATCCCATTGTTGTGTATAATTATAATGGATCACCAACAAAAAGAAAAAATAAAAATGACCATTATTCAAAAAATAATCATGGTAAACATTTTTTTATCCCTCACCTGGATGACTGTATTAAGATCAAACTACAACTGAAGTTGTTCTTTATAACCTAATGTTTTCTTGTTTTATATAAAGTCTGCATGGAATAAGGCACTTTAGAGTTCTCTAGATTATTTTTATTTTATCAAACATAGAGTTGTTGGGAATATTATTTTTTGGAAATAGAAATAGAAAAAGACCCAAAGTTTACAATAAAACTCAGTATCTTTTTATCACCAGTAAAGGCAACAACTTAATGAAGCTTTTTCTGCCATTTCCTTAACTCTAATAGAGATCTGCTAAAACTAAAAATAGCTGTGAAGGTCATAACCTTAGAGACAAATCTTTGTATCAGTGAATTATTTTGTTTTTTTGTCTATAAATTCATGTTGTCTCTCAATTCTCTGTTAGAATCTCCATTTTTATTTACTGGAGCTTTAAAACAAAAATCTTTTCCTGAGGTCAGTTCTGTTTTGGAAACCAGAAGCCAGTTGATATGTACTCATGGATCATAAGCACACTTGTTACTTAACTTCTTCTAAACTCTTCATGCAGAAACTCGCACTCCAGTTTGAGAAAGAAGTAGACATTCCGTCCCTTGAATTCTCTCTCCTGATGAAGGGTGCACTAATTCAGGCATCTAGTCCATCCTTTCAGGGGAATCTGAAGAGAGGGACCAATGAGGAAGGTCATAATGTTGGAAGGGAGTGAAATACCACAGTATTTATAGTTGAAAATATGTGCCCCCAGACATTAATCTTATTTTTCTCCTTTTTTCATATATAGAACAAGTCTGAGATTCCTCTTTTTTATTTGTCTTCACATATGGAATGTTAGCTGTCATAGCTTCCAAACTTTTTATTTTCTTAAGCTTATCATGTCAAAAATCTTAAGATGTTCCTTTATGAGATGGATCACAGTTTTTATTGTGCTTCATTGGAAACAGTTATTTGTCACTGTCATGCTTTAGTACATAATGCTGCATGTGTGAAACTTCAGTTACTGGAATTTCATCATATGCTGCATGATGAGTTACTTCCTATAATACCTGGAACACTTGGTGCCTTAGACAAACTGAGTGTAAGTGTGCCTTAGATAAATTTCTGCGGTTAAATGGAAAATAGTCTCACTCATTCGTTTCAAAAGTTGCTCTGAAGGTAGATGCATTTGAGTGTAAGTATACAAATACAGTATACATAATAGGAACATTAATCATGTGTCTTAGCCTCATAAAGGCCAGGCCATCTTTAAGACAGGGCAATAACTCCAATAGTCAAATGACACCTCTGAAAACTCAATGGGTCCTTCAATATTTCTTCCTGTAAAAGCAGACATCAATCCACTCTTTGGTGCTCTCTGCCATTAATATACCTCTGTTTTTTGCCTGTGTCTGGTTTTTATTATGTATCTCCTTTTCTTCTACTACCAGAATCAATCAACCATTCTCATATCTATTGTTCTCATAGATTCCCAAATGAATCTATTTAGTCCATGAAATTGTTGTTCTCTGTGGGACAAAGCTTTTGAACCAGTGTGTATTATAGGCAATAGTACAGTCTATATTTTGCTTTTGTGTGTGTGTGTGTGTGTGTGTGTGTGTGTGTGTTAGATGGCTACCCCTGGATCAATCAGGCATGATCAAGAGAGAGTTGGGACATGTGATATGAAACATAGCTTCCTTTCAATAAGGAAATACATATGGTTGCCAACTTATGAAGAGTGCTGGTTACTGTAGTGTCAGAGAGGAATGATAGATTCTTCTTTGGGATCAAAGGAAAATGAACAGTAGAAAAGAACCAGGCTATGCACATGGATGAACTGATTTCCTCTAAAAAGGAAAAATCCAACAATTCAGAGGATTTTCTAAGGACATTTTCCTTAGGCTATACAATTTAAGAACCTACCTGTAAATATGGGCTATTTGTTAGAAATACACCAGTTAAGGGAAGAGTAGATAATGCCACTGCCCAAAGGAAAAACTTCATGAAGGTAGAGTCAATAAGATACATTTCTTTATAAACTCAGCCTAATATTAAGCACGTAGTAAATTTCACATAAATATTTGTGGTTTTAAAAAAAACCCTTGTATTAACAACTAAAGAACACACCAAGTTTCCTTTAAATAGACATCTTTGAAAATAGGAAATGAATTTCCCCAGAAAGTGTTGGCATTGACCAAGTAGAAAGCAGAAGCTAAGACTCTGTGGTATCTTATTACATAGCTAGCATGTCATGCTTTGATCAAATAATTGTTTTCTGTAAAGACTGAAAAAGGAAACTTTCAGTTTCCTCTTGCACCTCTTGCATATTCTTGTATATATAGTTTTATCACAGTTGTACTACCCAGAATTTTAATGTTATGATTTTTTAAATCCCCCAAACTCACAGTTGAACAAACAAGAACTGTTTTCTTTGTTTTGTTTCCCTCTCTTTTTATTCAGGCTACTGCATGTGCAATGTGGGTCAACCGGAGGCTCCCTTTGTGTCCTCTTTGCACTTATTCACTACCCAGGCTGAATGGGAAAATTGATGTTGCTGTGGCAGAGAGAAAAGAAGAGTTTATTAATATCACTCCATACCTTCCTGAAAAGTAGAACTTGAGATGATGGACATAGATTTAAAATAAATCTAGCTTTCACTTTAATTTTTTTAAAAAAAATTTCTAATGATCAGATATTTTCAAAGATGCTGTCAGGATTTTAAGAGTAGAGTCTCTGTCTTCCAAGGACTTCAGTAAATGCCTGCCTATCATATAGTTTGTGAAGTGAATTCTAATGACTTTGCAAATCCTGGTTGAGTTTCAAGTGACTGTTTTCTCTTTATTTATGTTTTTGTGTTGTGAGTTGTGGTGTGTGTGTGTGTGTGATGTCATAGACCTGATTAGAGTATTATCAATTTCTATCCCATATCAATGGCAGACATCAATCAATTACAGCCACTGCCAAAAGGGATAAGTTAGCATGGCAGAAAACTTCTTTGATACTGACCTTAGCCTTAGCTCATATCTGATTCGATAACCTCACTTACTCTAAATTCAGGATTTGGTAATGTTCTTAGATATTATTTGTCAGGTTGCTACAGTCTCAAATATTTCTTTTAACTTTGGGTACAATTCAAATTTGTATTTACCATGAATTCCATTATAATTATGGTCTGTTTTCTTCATCAGTAATTATTTTTCTTTTCAAACTGTTATTCCTTACCTATTTGCAGAGTTTACCACTCTTTATTTCTTTTCTTTCAGAATTTATCTAGACTAAATTTAAAATCCATGCACAAACCCTGGAACTCAAATTTTTTCTCTTGATTGTATAGCTATGCATGGAACAGGAATCCAATGTGGTGTGGTTGAAAATATCATTTAGCACAACTACTATTGGAGTATTTTTTGTTTAAATAAATCAAGTGAAAAGAATCACTTGGCCAACTAGGAAATGCATTCAGTGATCATCAATTAAAAAGATATCTACCTATATTTAAGGAGTTCATTACTCAGTGAATTTCATTCATTCCCAAACTGTTCTCCCCTGCTGACACCACACACACACCACACACACACACACACACACACACACACACACACACGAACACTTAAATGTTTGCTGTTTATATCCATCTGCATGCTTCACAGGGATCTCCAACCCACCATGTTCAATAATGAGTTCATCATTTTCCCCCTCAAACCATTTCATCATCCTTCATTTCCTATGAGTCATTAATTCAACAATATTTATTAAACATTCAACTATGCTAGTAAGCATACAAAATGTTTTAAATAAAGAAAGGATAAGCAGGCCTACTTTCTGCTTTCACAAAGTTTATGGTGCAGTTAAATAGACAGACATAGAATAGGCAATTGTACAAGTGATTGGTCACTACAGCTACAAACTAAGAGTCAAGTAAAATTCTTTCTCTGACTCTGAAGATAAAGTATATTACTAAGTTTCTTCAGATTATAACACCTACATATTTTTCATATCAGAAGTTTTCTGTGCATTTCTACTTCCACTGCAAGAGTTTTATTATTTCTCACCTGCAATCTCTCACATATCTGTCACCAAAATGATTCTTCAAGAATGCAAAATCCAATTCAGAAACCTCTAATGACTCCCTATTCCTAGAGAAGAATTTCCAAGATCCTTACTCAGCACCTGTTTCTACAACTCTATCTCTATCCTGAATGTTTTGTTCCCACAAGAAACATTTCACTTTTGCGTACATAGGCTACATGACACTGCCATTTTGTTCGTGGTGACTCTCTGCCTAAAACGTTTTTCTTTGTTTGATTTTTCCAAGTCTTAACTACATTTAAGACTCAGGATTTATTTCTGAATTCCCTGCCCTCCAAGGAAGAAGCAGCAGTTTCGTCCTTGGACTTCCAAAGCAACTAGACACGTTCCAGTCACTGTACTAACATCTTTATACTATAACTGTCCATTTATAAGTCTGACACTAACATGATTTTGGAATTTTCAGGTCAGGAACTCTATTTTCATCATCTTTGGGCCCTGGAAACCTCTAACTTTTAAACTTTTTAAAGTTTAGCACATAGCAGACATCCTAGAAATATACTATACAGAACAATAGGTTTTATAAAAAAAAATCCAAATATGGGCAAAGATATTTGTTGACCAAAAACTACCCATCCTTGTTTATGAATCTGTGTGTCCTGCTCAGGCATTTGCTTTACCCACATGCATAACAAATTAAGACTGGATGGCTAAATTTCATCTAACCCAATCAATGGCAGTCATAGAGGTAGGTTTTCTCTTTAGTTAATGCAAACACTTTACCTGGCTAAACGGTCAAAGTTGATGTTTAAAAAAATGCACTTTGCGTCTGTTTTAATGCACCATCCAAGTTTCAAGCTTTTCCACATATTACATTGGTTGATTTGATCCATCATCATGTACCACTTTATCTCAAAACTCCATCTTTCTCTGAATCTGTTCACTAAGGAGTTCAAGCTATGCACTCTCCTGAGTTGGCCTTAAGATACATTTTTGTCACTTAAGCTTATACAGTTTTGATATTTCTATGTAAATCTTCCTATCATAGAACAGACCATGTAAGGAGGCTAGATATAGGGTAGCTGCTGCATTCCAGATTCTTTAATGTTCATTTTCTCATTTTCCCAGTGACCCAAGTGCAGTCCATTGATTGGTTTTTTTGGTCTCTTCACATCTAATTATGGCTTTTGATGATTGAGCTGTTAGGTTAATAGGGAGTCCTTTAGGCTACACAGTTAAAAAGCTACATAGTGAAAGTCATTGGACTATCCCTTAGTGTCCACCTACCTTTAACATTATCTACCTCTTTACCTTTACACAATTTCTCCTGAGTAAGCAGCAAGATGGCTGAAGATACTAAAACCATACTATTTGCTTAAAGAGAACAGTGGCCACCATTTCTTTTTATTTTTTCTGCTTTTTTAAAATTTTATTTCTCTCTTAACTCTATACTTGGAATTTTATATGGATAATCTCATTAAATACTAAAATGAATATTATATATTTATCTTAATTTATGTGTTATCTTTATTTATCCATTTCGTAAATGAAGAAAGTGAGCCTTGAGAAGCTTGATCTACCTTGCTGCTGGTCTATAGCTATTAGCTCAGAGGCATCATTTAAGGAGAAGTTATGCAACAGTAGCCTTGTTAAATAGAAGCAAAAGAAATACACATCAATCAATCAACTACTTTTTAGAAACATAATCCTCTGTCAGGATAATATCTGTCACATATAAGAGTTCAAAGGCATAGACTAAGGAATATGCAGAGTGACTGATAGAAAATATTTTTTGATACAGAATTAACAGATTATTGCAACCCAGTGTGATAGAACATCTGAGCCAATGAGTTTATTCTAGTCATTAAAACCTCCCAAGTTGGTGAAACATGGTGCCTGTTACTGTGAAAATCAAATGAGATTTAATGTTAAAGTACTTTGTAATATGTTGAGCTCGAATGTAAACTTTAGAGAATTATTACTAGGGTATATGTGAGCCGCAATTGACCTGGTAAGATCTTAAATGGTCCTTTTTTGAGAGATTATATTTAGAAAAAGAAAAATCTTAAATATTTGGAAAAGGATAGAAAGTACATAGTTAATATAAAGTAATGTATTAAGTAATTCATTTCAACAGGAATTTATGAACACTTTGGCAGCAAGCAGAGAATCTTACCAAAATTACCTAATGAATTATGATTTTCTTTTAAGCCTATTGCTTATCTGCCAAAGAAAATCACTTCAATCATTTATACATGTATATGTCTATTACTCTATTATATACAATCTATCTGTCACCTAGTGATATCTTCATGTTATCAGGGTAGTCATCTTATAATGTTAATAATAGGGAGATGGAGAAACTTCACCTTTGAATGAAGTATTCTGATTATTAGTCGTCATACCTATCCAACAGAATTTTATAAATTAACATCTTCAGTACAGTTTGATTTTGTGCAGTATCAGGTTTATGGTGCTCTTTCAGTTTAAATAATATGACAACCAAGCCAGCCAGGGAAAATGAAGAAAGGGGAACAGTTTTAAAAAGAGGATCAAAGCCAGGCTGAGCAGTGTTCAGATATTATGGTATAGAATATGAGACTTTCTAGGTTTAGTCTCAGGTTTTCAATTACTGAAACTTGCTTTTCTGAAATGTGTCCTTCAAAGTCTTTTCCCTGAATCTAAATTAATTTTTATACATAACACTTTTTGTTTTTTATTTTTAATATTAATTTTTAAATTAATTTAACATCCATATATTGTATACAGATCTGTATACTGTATTTTATAATCTAAACTGGAAAATATTATATTTTGCTTATATTTATTTATTTGGTGGTGCTGGGGAGTAAACCCAGGGCCTTGTGCATCCCAGAAAATCACTCTACCATTAAGTTACATCCCTAGCCTAAAGATTATATATTATTAATTATTTCCTTATTAATTCACTTCAAAAAGCTTTTCAAGTTACAGACTTCGAACAATTTGCAATCTAATAGAATAGGCTGAAAAATCAACAGACCAATACAAAAGCGATCCATTCTCAAATTAGAGATTCCTGAGGCAGAGGAGAGCAAATCACCATAGTCTGAAGATGGATTATGCTCAAGAAAAGGTTGTCCAGGCAGGAAAATATACTTATAAGCAATGAAGAATGAGAATACACAGTATATTACAAAGGTTTAATATTCTAGTAATGCCCACAGGGTAGGATGTATATTAGGAAATGTGGTCAGAAACAGGACTGGAGTAAATGAGCAGATAGATCCTGAACAGATGTAGGTATCATGCTAGATGGGGTAGAACCATTAAAATGTGAGTAGGAGAGAAACATCATAATATTTAAGAGTTAGAATGATCTCTCTTGCATCAAAGTGAAGGTGTATTGTAAGCACTCAGACTAAAATTCAGGAGACCATTTAAAAGTCTCTGGAAATACTCCAGCAAAGTTACCAACATATAAAGGACAAGGAGTTGAGGAAGGAATTAGAAAAGAGGAACAGAATATCAAACTACAGGATTAAAAATTTTGTTCCTTGGATCTGAGGGCAGCAAGTAGAAAAGACGATGAATAATCCACTTCCTCTCTCTCAAAGTCTAGCCTCATGCTTGACACAAGCATCAAGAAGATAAATGCAGAATGAGTGAACAGAAAAGTAAATGAAACTTAAAAACCATCACCTCCATTTCACTATCATCCACACCAATGGCTAAATGCAATGGTATTAACTGTCCTTCCTGAGTTACTTATACATATTGACACATGGAATATTCAAACCTCCATGCAGTTACGATTCCATGTGTTCTATTGTACTTCCATTTTGTAGGTGAGGAAACTGAAGTTTGCTAAAGTCACTAAGTAGAGGAATCATTACTTGAGACTCAAAAGTGTAACTATAAAATTTTGTCTTCAATAAGCATTCCAGAAAGTCAAAATTCATCCATTGTACTTTAAATTCTTAACAATATTATGAAAAGCTTTTTTCATAAATTCCAAGGAAATTGCCTTCAGTAGTTTACAAAGTACTCTAGATACTGTCATTAAAAAAGTAGTCAAGTTAGAATGTCATAGAGTATGACTAAACTCTGCTTGAGTATGAGCCAAGAAACTTGGGAAAATATAAGGTTATCTGTGAAAGAAAGTAATGTTGCTTTTCTCTGGGAAAATTCAGCTCACAGAGGAACAAAAACAAGGAGAAAAGCAACATGGTGCTTTGTATTCGGTTGCTCCACTGCCACTAAAAATAACACAAGTGATGCTGCATTTTTCTTCTCTCCATAATGAACGACCTAGCTGCATTTGGTAATTGGATATGACTGAGAATAATTTAATTGAAAATGAACTGGTGGCTTTGCTTTTTGCAAATACAGGCATCTTGGGTTTTGCATTCTTTTATGTTTCTCCTGGGCCTTGCACCGTCTTAAGAGGGAGGTCGTCAACCCTTAAGATTTCCCTATGGAAATCCATGGGGTCATAACTGTCACCATAAATGTCAACAAGCCACATTGTCAAGGGACAAGTTGATGCTATCCCTTGAGCTCTTTCACTTCCCTATTACTGAAAAACAATTCATCATAATATTCATCATCATTTTATCATCATCCCAATTCCTGTAATCAGTGTAATGTTTGAGAATCTACAATGCAATTCCATTTATAATATCACACTGGATACTCTGAAAAATAAACATGAGATGAATAAGTTAGGTACTATATTTCTTTTTTGCTTATGAAAAAGAAGAGTAGTTAAGTGACTTCCCTAGATTGCATATTCACAGAATCAAAGCATAGACCTCCCAATTTAAATACAGTATTTTTCAGCTGATTAAATGTCTTCCCAAAGACTTAATTAACAAAGAACAGTCATAATATACCCACACTTAGGACCCATAAGGAAGGTATCGAAGAGAAATAGGGTGTTCTTATAATAAAAACATTTTAATTTAAATATTGAGGGTCATTTAAAAGTCAAGAAGGCAAAATAAAACTAGATCAGGAGTTTTTCCTTCCAGAATACCTAATAAATGGAATAAACAATAAAAAGAAACTATTTATTTTTCACATTTTTATTGGTGCATTATAGCTGTACATAATTATGGGATTTATTGTTACATATTGGTTCTTGCACATAATGTGATAATATAATTTGACCAATATCACTCCCCAGCACTTCCCCCTTCCTTCCCTGCCCCTCACTGCCTGGCCATTTCCTCTACTTATTTCCCATTGCTTTTCATGAGATCCCTATCCCCTCCACCCACTTTGAAAAGAAACAATTTAAAAATAGACAAAGCAATCATCTCATCATCATGAGTAGCAGCAGCAGCAGCCAGGAAGGAGAATAAGTAATTAAAGTAAAAATCAAAAGGAGGTGGCTAAAGGAATGTACGGAAGATTCCGTACTGCAGGATGAATGGTACAGTTTCTTTTTTTGCCCCAAATGTTGGAAACGGTACTGAAGAAAAAACTGAGCAGGAACAATTCTGAGAATTCTCATTACATGCCCTTCAATTGTAAAGAAGCAGGCAGATGGGGAACTAGTTGATAGGCAGCCCAGGAAGATGCAAGTTGCATTTCATTTAGGTATATCTCATGTGTTTTTTTTTTTTTTTTCATTTTTTAAAATTTTGTAAAATACTTATAACATAAAACATGCCATCTAAACCATTTTTAAGTGTGCTGTTCAGTGATACCTTCATATGGCTATGCAACCATCATCATTATCTATCTATCTCTAGAACTCTTTTCATCATACAAAAGTGAAGTTTTATATACATTAAACAATAACTCGTCATTAACTCCTCCTGCTCATACCCTGGAAACCACTAGTCTTCTCTCTGTCTCTATGATTTTGACTACTCTATTTACTTTGCATGAGCATAGTCATATAGTACTTGTCTTTTTTTGAATGACCTACTTCACTAGGCATATCATCATGGTTCATCCATGTTATACCATATGGCAGAAATTCCTTCCTTTTTAGGGCTGAATAATATCCCATTGAATGTACAGAACCACATTTTGATTACTCATTCATCTGTCATTGAACACTTCAGTTGTTTCCACATTTTAGCTATTATGAATCATGTTGCTATCAACATGAACTCAAATATATGTTTAAATTATAGCACTTAATTCCTCTGGATATATACCCAGAAATAAATTGCTGCATCATATAAAAATTCTATTTTTAAATTTTTGAGGAAATTTCCCACAGTAACTGTCATGGTTTGGGTAGACGGTACCTCCCTGTGTTAATGCAGGAATGTTTAGAGGTAAAGTTATTGGTTCACGAGAGCTGTAACCTAGTCAGTCCATCCTAGTTTGAATGGACTGAGTGGTAGCCATGGGCAGGTGGGTTATGGCTGGAGGAACTGGGTCACTAGGGTGTGCCGTTGAAGTGTTCAACTTCCCTGTGGCCCCTTTTCCTCTCCCTCACTGTCTGCTTCCTGGCTACCATGAATGGAGCAGATCTCCTTCACCACACCCTTATGCCAGATGTGCTATCTCTTCTCAGGTCAAGAGCAATGGAGGCAGCAGCCATCCATGAACTGAAACCTCTGACACCATGAGTCCCAAATAAAAAAGTTGTTTTTGTTAAGTATTTTGGTCACAGCAATACAAGGCTGGCTAACACTGGAGATAATCCATTTTACATTCCCACCAAAAGTGGACAGGGTTCTAATTTCCCCACATCCTCACCAACACCTGATACTTCTTATTTCATTGATAATGGCCCTCCTAATGGGTGTGAAGTTGCATCTTCTTGTTTTAGTTTATATTTACCTAATTAATAGCAATATTAAGAACTTTTGAAAAATATGCTATTGGCCATTTGTGTATTTTCTTTGGAGAAGTATCTACTTATATTGTTCCCATTTTTTTTCAGGGTGCCAAGGATTGAACTCAGGGGCACTAGACCACTGAGTCACATCCCCAGTCCTATTTTTTGTATTTTATCTAAAGACAGGGTCTCACCGAGCTGCTTAGCACCTTGCTTTTGCTGAGGCTGACTTTGAGCTCTCAATCCTCCTGCCTGAGCCACTAGGGATTACAGGCATGTGCCACTGTGCCTGGTTTATTATGCCCATTTTTGAATCAGGTTGTTGTTATTGTTTTAGGAGTTATCTATATATTCTTGTTAATCCCTCACTAAATATATGATTTCCAAGTGTTTTGTTCTATTCCACATGTTGCTTTTTCACTGAATTTATATACAAAACTTTTCAATTTTTATGAAGTTCAATTTGTCTATTTTTTCTTTTGTTGTTTGTTCCTTTGATGTCGAAGCCAATGAGTCATTATCAAATCCAGTGTTAGGATTTATCCTATGTTTTCTTCTAACAGTTTTATAGTTTGGGTTTTTATGTTTAGCTCTTTGATCCAGTTCAAATTAATTTTTGTAAATGATACTTAGTAAGGATCTAACATCACTTCCATGTGCTTATCCAATTTTCCCAGCATTGTTTGTTTAAAAGACTATTTTGTCCTCACCAAATAGTTTTGGCACTTTTATGAAAAATCATCTGACCATGTATGTGAGGATTTGCTTCTGTTTTTTATCATATTCCATAGGTCTATATGCTTGTCTTTATGACAGTGTCCTACTATTTTTATTATTGTAGCTTTGTAAAAAATTTTGAAATAAGGAGATATGATGCCTCTCATTTTGTCCTTTTTCAATTTTTTTTAAAACAGGGTGTCTTCCAATTTCATATGAATTTTAGAACAAATCTTTATATATCACAAAAAAATGTCATTGGGATTTTTGACACAGATTGCATTGAACTTTGTAGATTGCTTTGTATAGTATGGTGATTTTATTATTAAGTCTTCCAGTCTATGAACATGGAACTTCTTTCCATTTATTTGTGTTTCCCTTAATTTCTTTCTGCACTATTTTATCATTTTCAGTATTTTCTAAGTATTTATTTCTAAGTATTTATGTATGATCTATCAAAATGTATAAATGCATTCTACTATAATTTCTAAGTAATTTCTAAGTATTTATTCTTTTGATTGTAATTATTCTTTTAGTTTCCTTTTCAGATTTTTCATTGTTAGTGTAGAGAAAGACATCTGATTTTTATTACTTAACTTTATATCCTGCTTCTTTTCTGTATTCATGTATTAATTGTAATAGTTTTTATATGGAATCTTTATGGTTTCCTACATTTAAAATCATATCATCTGCAAACAGAGATAATTTTTCTCTTCTTTCATTTGATGCTTTTTATCGCTCTCTTTTTTTTTTTTTTTTGCCTAATTGCTCTGGGTAGGATTTCTAGTACTATGTGAAGAGAAGTGGCAAAGGGAACATTTTTGACTTGTTCCTGATCTTAAAAAAAGAAGCTTTCAATCTTTTGCCATAAAGTATTATGTTCCCTGTGGTTTTACAATCATAGTTTTTATTATGATGAGGCTGTTTCCTTCTATTCCCACTTTGGGGGTATTTTTATTATGAAAGGATGTTGAGTTCTGTTAAATGCCTTTCTATTTCAATGGAGATGATCATATAGACTTTTTTCTTCTATTATTAAATTGGTATATTATATTGATCCATTTTTTTTTTTACTGAAGACCATAGTTTTATTGTTTTTTGTTTTTTGTTTTTTGGTTTTTTTTTTTGTACTTAAGACATATTCCATTAAGGATTTGCAAATTTTTTTTCTTTTTTAAAAATTTTTCATTTTATTTGTTCTAATTAGTTGTACATGATAGTAGAATGCATTTATACATTTTGATAGATCATACATAAATAGTGTAATCTCTCATTTTTCTAATTATATTATTGCAGGATCATATGGGTCATACAGTCATACATGTACATGAGATAATAATGTCTGTTTCATTCTTTCTTCCCCTCAACCCCTTCCCCTACCTTCACTCCCCTTTGATTCATTTTTATATGTTGAGTCATCCTTGCACTCCTGGAATAAGTCCAATGTGGTATAAATAATACTTTTATATAATTGTAAATTTGGTTTTGTAGTTAGTATATTGTTGAGTATTTTTGCATCAAGATTTATGAGGAATATTGTTCTATAGTTTTCCTTAGCTGCAATGTCATCGTTTGGCATTTAAACAATGTTGACCTCTTGGGATGTGTTAGGATTGGTGTTATTTTTTCTTTAAATACTTTGTAGAACTTAACAGTGAAACCATGAGATTCTGGGCATCTTTGATAGAAGATTTTGATTACTGATTTGATCTTATAAATTATATATCTGTTCAGATTTTCTATTTTTTATGACACAATCTTAGAAGTTTTGTTTCTAGGAATTTGTGCATTTCATCTACAATTGGTAAGTGCAGTTTATAGTAATCTCTTAAAATATTTATTATTTATGTAAAACTGACAATAATGTCCCCACTTTCATTTCCAATTTTAGTAACTGAGTTTTCATTGATTTTTCTTAGTTATTCTATGTAAAGGTTCATCAAATCTGTTGATCTGCTCAAAGAACTAACTCTTGGTTTAGTTAACTTTGTTGTTTTTCTATATTTATTTGTCTCTGCTCTAATCTTTATTATTTCCTTTCTTCTGCTATTTTGTGTTTAGGTGTTTCTTCTTCTTTTTGTTCTTGAAGTTATAAAAGTTGGGCCATTTATTTGAGATCTTTCTAATTTTTTGAAGGTTAAGATTAATACAAAAATTTTCCTCCCTGTTTTCCCCGAGTCCCATGTTTTGATATGCTGTATTTTCATTTTCATTCATCTCTAAGTAGTTTTCAAATTCCTTTTGATTTACTCTTTGACCCATTAGGCATTTAGGGGTGTACATTTTAAGTTACACAAAGTTGTGAGTTTTCCATTTTTATTGATTTGATTTCTAACTTAATCTTATGATGGTCAGAAAAGATATTTTGTGTGATGTCTATCTTAAGACTTAACTCTTTGTAAAACTCATGATCTCTCATGGAGAATGTCCCACAGGCACTTGAGAATAATATATATTCTGTTCTTATATTGGGTAGCACATTCTGTACATGTCTATTAGGTCTATTTGGTTTATTAATTTTAAGTCCTCTATTTCATTACTTAAGTTTTGTCCATTTTTTCTTATGAATAGTAAAATACTAAAGTCTCCAACTTTAATTTTAGAATTAACTATTTCTTCCTTTAATTCTTATTTTCCTTCATATATTTTGATTGTTATTAGATAAGTCTTTATAGTAATCATCATATTTTTAATCAAATAGAACATTTTATAACATATAACTTTATTATTTATCTCTTGAAAAATCTTTTAATGTGAAGCATAAGTGATGGTTCTTTTTATTCTATAATGTAGAAATTGAACATTTTCTCTCAAGGTAAAATATAAAAACAAAGAAAGTGAGAAGCTCCTCCATTTGGCCATCTTGTGGTAAGAACTAACACAGCCTGGTGCCCTGTATTCTGCCTCATAACCTATTCTTTGCACAAACCAGGTGGATTGAGGTCCTCCTGTAAGGAGGTGCTAGGCATTTGGATAGTTACAAGTGACCATAATTAGGAGGAGAGAAGAAAACTCACCATGTTATGGTGCCATGGTCTATAAAAGCTCTTGCAAAAATGATATATATATTTTTTTACTTTGAAGTTTATTTTGTGACTAAGGGTATAACCCTTGTAGAGTATTTGCATTGCATACCTGAGGCCCTGGGTTTGATCCCTAGCATTGCAAAATTATAATAATAACAATAAAAATTAATAATAATGTCTATTTGGTCTGATATTAATTTAGTCATTCTGATTCACTTTTGGTTATTATTTGCATACATATCTTTTTCCATCCTTTTTCTTTCAACCTATATGTGTCTTTGGATCAAATATGAATCTTTTCTAGATAGCATGTAGTTGGATCATGTTTTTTATTGTTTCTATCTATCTATATCTTTTGATTAGATACTTTAATTCATTTGCATTTAAAGTAGTTAGTGATGAGGAAGGACTTTTGCCATTTTGTTCTGTTTTCTTTTTTTTCTATATGGTTTACAGTGTTTTTATTCATTATTTTCTGCATTACTGGTGGTTGTGTTTCTTTTTCTTTTTTTCTTTTTTTTAAAAGGTTTAAATTCCCTTATCTTTTCTTTTTGTATAATTCTGCATTTACCATCTTTGTGATTACCATGGGGACCAAATTTAACATACTAGAGTTATAACATTCTAATTTACATTTTTATCAGATTAATTTCAATAAGATACAAAATCTCAGCTTTAGTCCCAACTCTTTCAGTGATTGATATCACAAACTTATAGTCTTACATTTGTGTTTAAAAACATAAAGTAAGAATTTTAAAGCACTAGTATTTAAAATTGTGTGGAAGACAAAATAAGAATTTGTAAACCACAATTGAAATAACATTAGCTTTATAGTCACCTAGGAATTGGAGACTTCTATTTCTTCATGTTGCTTCTAGGTCTGTCTAGTGTATTTTCATATCAACCTGCAGGGCTCCCTTCCATATTACTTGCAGGGATAGTCTAGAGACAACAAACTCCCTTAAGTTTTGTTTATCTGGAAATTCTCTAAGAAAAATTTTGCCAAAAATAGGATTGGAGGTTGAAAGTTGTTGTTGTTGTTGTTTTCTTGTAGCACCTTGAAGGTATCAGGACTTTGCCTTCTGGTTTATAAAGCTCTGATGAGAAATTTGTTGATATTATCTCACATTTCATTACCACATATACTATAAGCCACACTGTGCATTATTATTATTATTATTATTACTTTAGATAATAAATTCTTTTATATAAATTTAAAATATACTGCTCTGCCTTCTTTATTAAAGTTAGGAGATTCATCAGGTGTTATCCTTACTCAGCATAATAAATATCTTTAATGCAGGTCTATTTTAGAAAAATTCTTCCAAATTTTGTTGGCCTAAAATGGTTTTATTGTAGCCTGTGTTTTAAAAAATAATTTACTGACTATATTTAGTTCCATTTCCTTTTTCTTTCAGATCTATCTTGTGTTAAATATTTAAATAAAGTGTATTAAAATGAGTCACATTGACTTCAGTGATATACACGTTCAAAAGAGAAAGAGAAAGTCATTTAGTTCCTCAATGGGAAGTTTATAGAGAAGATTGGATTTAAACTAAATTTTATAAACTAGAAACCCGTGGCAATAAAATACCTTGGAGGAGGTTGTTTCTTCTTTTAGTTCCACTCTCAGGCTATGGCTCACTGCCTCTTATTTCCTTCTTTTCAAGGAAGGAACAAATAGATCTAAGAAGATATCACATCAAGATATACGTCAAATGAGAGGTTGATACCCACTGTGTCACAAGGAAGTTATTGCACTGAGAAAGTATTGTAAGCCCTACTGATTCACTCTCCTGAGTCCTCAGGTATTTTGAATTCTTAGTAAGATTGTGTTTCTAGTCATGTCACACTCATTTAGCTCCATAGTGGTCCCTATGGTGAGATAAGTACTTAGTCTTCTTTGCAGGATCAATTGTCCCTACAGTTTCAGAGTCTACATTTGGAGTAAGGGTTGCTATTGCTGGCATGTGTTATCTCCTCAATTCTTCAGTCCTCCTGGGGATCCATGGGAATAAATACTTTCCAACACCTCTATTAATAAAACTGATGCCTGCTTATTTCCCATATATCTTCCAATGGCTGTTTATCTCTTAATGTAACCTAGTTTGGGGAAGAGGGAATAGAATGTGATTTTCTTCCAAAACCTCCAACACCAGTGAAAAAATAGAAAAGGAGAAGGAAGGACCCACAGATCATATTCTATAGATAGCAATATTGAAAAATGAAAAACAGACGAGAAATTTTGGACCCCAAACATATCTGCTGTCTTAGTTCAGATGACATAGCAATTGAAAGGTGAGGTGGCTTTGATTTATGAGACCATAAAAGCAGTCTTCTTGGCCACTACAGATCTGTGTTTCCTGGTGTAATTCTTTGATAAGAAAAGTAACTATAATGATGGTGTTTTACATACTTTTTCTTCCTAGAAATGCAGTATCATGTAATAAATAATAGCAAAGCCTTGGGATTAGACTTTCTGAGTTTGGATATTAGTTAAAACATTTATTGGCTATGTGAGCTTAGAAAACATTTATCCAAACATTGTAAACTTTAGTTTATTCTATAAAATTGAAAAAATAATAGTAATAATGCTATCAAATGTGTAACAATAGGTTTTATAACCTACTTTCTAATTACATATATGTATACATAAACACACTTACATATAAATATATGTAATTATGTATTTATAATACATTATAAGAAAGAGAGTCAAAATATAGTGTTGAAAAAATTGTGTCTTTAAAAAATTAAAAAGTGAGCATTCATTCCTTCATCATGTTGGGCTTTCAAAGTGGAGGAAAAAACAAAGGTAAAGAGTTAATATAGACTATTACATCCAAAGAAGTAATAAGGTCTTACCTATACCTAATTTAGGCCTAGAATATTAAATTTGAGGAGTTTAAAGAGAATCAGAAGGAGAAGAACTGTCACAAGATTATAAGACAAGTTACTGACAGAGTCAGAGGATTAAAACATAATATTCATGTTGGAAGAGAAAATGAAAAATTTTAAGGAAATTATTATGTTTAATATAGTTTTATATTATCTGGGACCAACTAAATACCTGGCATGTGTTAAGTGTAACATAAATTATTTTAGAATTAAAAGTGAAAGAAGACTAGAGAGTTAGAATATATAGAGAATAGAAATCAAATGAAAACCAAAGACAGTGATATCATCTCTGAAATGACCATAGCTCCTTGTCTTTTCAGAGACTTCCCCATTGGCCTGATGCTTTAAGCTCTAGCTGCACATTCTTGGATGGTAAAATGAGGGAAGACTAGGTTTTACTCTGACTTCCTTTAGTTGAGAAGATCATTTCAGAGAACCTAAGCTAGGAAATTCTTAAGCTGGTCACTTCTGAAAAGTGGACCACAGAAAAATCCATTTTGAGAATAGTGAAATGGTATTCATAGACAACAGGGGGTGCTGAGAAGAACAGGGCTGCAAGAAATTACTGTCAGTCTCCTACTCATTCAAACACATCTTTAGAGGGCCTCATGTTTCATCCATAGCCCAGTTTAGATATTAAATTTATTGAAAGCTGGACCCAAGTATAAAGTGAATTAGTTCAGAGTAATTCAATCCTGAAAGAACCAAATAGTCACTTGGCCCCAAACACCCAAGAATTGAATTAGTACCCTGGCAATACAATAAAAATTATGCTGCAAAAATAAATGACTAAAAGTAGCATATACAGAATGATAAAGTAAGGACCTCCAGAAACATACTATTCCAACTAAGCAAAGAGAACCCTGGAGTAAATGGCCAATATTTTCTATACTTTGGAAATTAAAGTGAGACTTATAATAATAAGAGAAGTTTTACTTCAAGAAAATGGTTGAAAGTAAATCAATTTTTATGGTGTGTTTACAGACTCTGTTCCCATCCCTGTCTTGCCAACTCCACAATAGCCTTGAAAACCAACAAGCTTGCAATTGTAGTAGCTGTAAAGAGCAGCAATCTAGCTGCCATTGGGAGGGTCCATTTCCAGCAGTGTCACTATTTAGTCTATCTGGAAACTCCATGAAGGGTTACATTCTCAGAGCTCATATTCATTTGATCAGACACAAGGCTTGATCTACATTAACAGCTTTGTCTATAGGATATTTTTAAAAATAAATAAACAGTGGCAACTGGTGAGCATAGAAATTGTTTGGGTGACAATATCAATTGTACCTATCAAGAGGCTGATAAAAAAAAACTTAAAGAAATTAGTAAAGATGCCTATAGCATGCTTTGAAAAACTTTGATATAGTCTTAGAAATGTGGAAGTCCACATGCATCTGCAGGGCTGTGTGTATTCCCAGGAAATGCTATATAAGACCATGGTCTCTTAACTCTGGATGACCATAGATTTTGCACAAGCATAAGGTGAAGATAAAGGCATAATTATAAATGCCTGCCAGAGTCTTCAAGGCATGTCCCAATATACACAAAGCCTCTCAGCAAATCTTCTTAGTTTAAATATTGAAGGAAAGAGCAGTGCAATGAGTAGATGACAACTAAGGCAACCAAGTAGAAATGCCAGTAACTACACATGATAAAGATTGCAAACTTTACAGATTAGGCCAAGAAAGTTACTAAACAAACAAACAAAAGCAACAACCAAAACAACTTTAGAGAAATAATCTGGTCTCAACAAAAAAATATGAAAGATACAAAGAAACATGAGAATGTGACCATATACAGAGGTAATAAAAGAGTCAGTAAAATTATCCTACAGGTAACAAAGATATTGGAATTAATAAAGATTTAAAATCAGCTATTATAAATATGTTCAAAGACCTAAATGAAATCATGTCTCATACCTTAAGGGAAAGTATGAGCATCATGTGAATCATATGTCATAAAATAGAAAATGCCAACTGTGAGATTGAAATAATATATTTTTAAAAAGATAAGCCAAATAGAGACCATAAAATTGATAAGAAGAATAATTGAAATAAAAAATTCACAAGTGAAACCCAACAGCAGATGTTAGCTGACAGAGGAAAGTATGGGTGAATTTAAAAAAAAAAAAAAAGAAAGAAAGAAAGAAAGAAAAAAAAGAAGCCAATTGAGATTTATCCAGTGCAAGGAACAGAGAGAAAAATGCATGAAGAAAAATTAACACAGCCTTAGAGACTTGTGAGATCTCATCAAGCATACCAACCAACATATAATAAGAGTTCCAAGAGAGAGCAGAGAAAGAGACAGAATAAATATTTTAAGAAATAAATATTCTCAAACTCTTCCAATTTGATGAAAAGCAATCTACACATTCAAGAAGATCAATTTTCTCCAAGTGAGATAAGCTCAAAGAGATGGACACCTAGATACGTCATTGTGAAACATTTAGAAAAAATAAAGACAAAGGGTATCTTGGAAGCAACAAGAAAAAAGTGACATTTTACAAACAGGGGATCTTCAATAGTGTTAATAGCTGACTTCTTATCAGACACCATGCAAAACAAAAGGCAAAGAGAAGACATATTTGGTGTTCCTTGTCAACCAAGAACTCTATAATTAGCCAAACTACCCTCCACAAATGAAGGGGAAATTAACATATTTTCAGATAAACAAAACCAGAGAATTTATGAGTGGTATGTTGGTTCAATAAGAAATACCAGAAAAAAAACTTCAAACTGAAATGAGAAAACACTAAACATTAACTTGAATCCAGATGAAGACAAAAGAGTACCAGATAAGGTAAGTAAGTACCACATAGGTAAGTAAACAGGTAAATGTAAAACACAGTATAAATGTGTCTTTGTTTATAACTCATTTCTTCTATTGTCTAATTTAAAGGACTCAAAGCTATCAAGCAACATTTATAATACTGTATTCAAAGGATTAAAATGTAAAAAGATGTAATCTGTACAGTAAAAAAAGCACAAAGGAAGATGGTAGTCAAGCTGTATTGGAACAAAGGGTTTTTTTGTTTGTTTGTGGTGTTGGGAATTGAATGTAGGGCCTTATGCATGTAAGGCAAGCACTCTACCAACTAAGCTATATCCCCAGTCCCTTTTCTTTTTTTTTTTTTTTTGTATTCTCTTGGGATTTAAGTGGTATTAATGCAAACTTTATCATTTCAAGTCAAGATATTAATAGCAATCCTCAGAGTAACAACTAAAATTTACCAAAAAAATACAGTACAAAAACAGCAAAAGAATCTAAAGTTACTCCTTTTGAATCAAAGACACAAATAGTTATGTAAAAGTAGAAGGATGGAAAATTACATACCTTGGAGTAGTTATACTGATACACAAAATGAACTTTAATAAAAAATATGTTAATAGAATTTAAAATGACATGAGTCAATTTATCAGGAAAATATAGCTATTATAAACATATATGCACCAAAAATCAAAGCCCCAGAATGCATGAAAGAAAAAAATGACTAAATTGAAAAGACAATTCAATAAAAGAAATGGAAAAATTAAAAACTTACTTTCAAAAATGAATAGAGCAGTTACTCATAGAGCAGTTACTCAAAAAATCAAAAGGAAAAGTAGGACTTGTACAGTGCTATAAATTAACTAGCTCTAACAGATATTTGCAATTATCTTCAACCAACAACAGTAAAATAATAATTATTAAATGTACATGAAACACTCAAATAACTTTCATGACAAGAAACACAGAAAGCTAGAATTAGAAGAAAAATTCTTCAATTTCAAACTTGAAACTCCCACACTTAACATCATACTTAATTGCAAAATACTGAAAATAAGGAAAAAGACAAGCCTGTTCACTTTTGTTCAACATTGCACTGGAGTATCTAGCTAGGCCAATTAGACATAAAAAGAAATAAATGAAACCAATTTGGAAAGGAAATATAAATCCTAAGGAATTCTCAAGAAAATAACTCAAAATGCTACAGGATGTAAGATCAATGTCTTCTAAAAATCTATTGTATTTTGTACTGGTAATTGGCAATTAACCATCTGAAAATAAAATTTTAAAATGTCATTTATATGACATAACAAAAATAAAATGCACAAAAGCAAATTTAGCCAAAGAACTATAAGACTGTATACTTAAAACTACAAAATACATTGGAAGAAATTTAAGAAAACATAAATAAGTGGAAAGATAAATCTATTTACCTTTTCTGAAGACATTGACAACTATTTGTTTACTTATTCATTTATTTATTTGGTACCAGGGATTTAATCCAAGGATACTTCATCACTGAGCTACATCCCTAGCCCTATTCATTTTTTTTTTTTTTTTAATTTTGAGACAGAGTCTTGCTAAGTTGCTTAAAGCCTCTCTTAGTTGCTAAGGTTGTCTTTTAACCTGAGATTCTCTTGCCTCAGCACCTTCGCCATCAGCTGCTGGGATTTCAGGCATGTGTCACTGTACCCAGTCTAAAATTCATATAGAAATTTAAAAGACCTGGAACATCCAAACTGATCTTGAAAAATAATACTACCTGATTTTAAATCATACTACAAATCCTTCAGATAGTGTGATATTGTCTGAAGAATAGAAATGCAGATTAATGGAATAAAAATGAGAAATAAGTCCAGAAGTTACATGTTTCCATTGATGTTGAATGTCTAGAATATGCAAATTCATAGAGAGAGAAAGTAGACTGAGAACCAAGGATGGATTGGAAGTATGGACAGCAACTAACAGTGAGTACAGGGTTTCTTTTGAGGGGACAAAAACATCTACATTTAAATAAAATTAAATAGTTTCAAAACTTGTGAAAATGCTAAATGATACTATATTTTATATTTGAAAGGTTGAATTGCATGATGTCTGATTATCTCAATAAAGCTGTTACAAAAAAGTAAGTAGAAGAAAAAATCTGTTATGAGAAAACTTAAAAGATGTTTATGTAGCATAGTCTAGCTTTACATAACATTTACTATTTATCTAAATTAATATAGCAATTACAACAGACTGTTCTGAATAAGGATTCTATTTTCCTCCATCATTTTTCTCTGTTTTTCTACCCAATCAATGAATACTTGTTGTGTTATATGCAAATCTCATCTATGTACTTCTCTATTGCTTTTCTCTACCTTTCTTTTTTCATGAGTGTCTACTTGATTCTATAACTACCAGGGCAAAGGAATACAATCTAATTATTATTTTTTTTTTAACTCTCAATTTTCTTTTCCTCAAAGTAGTTCCTCTGAAGGAACTCTTTTTTTTTTTTTTTTTTTTTTTTTCAGAAACAACCAGGTCACCTATCTATCTGAGAGGAAGCTAAAGGCAAGGGAAGAGATGGAAAAGGTATTTATCAAGGCAAAGCTGCAAAACTTCATGCTCTATTTTAAAATGTAAAGGATTTACAAACAAAGAAACCACTGCTTATTGTAGATAAACAAACTGAAGTTCACTTGCTCCTTTTTGAATTATGACAACAGAGGACAGTGTTGGAGGCCTGGGTAAGGAAAGTAATTTAGTTAACACTGAGGTTGAACAGGACCTAACAACTATCTCATGCTATCTCTCATCAGTAGATGAAGTAGGAAAAGGCAGCAACCAGTCAAGATACTGAGGCCTTCTGATTTCTTTTATAGTGCCTTTTCCATTTTGTCCTTATAGGAAAAAAGTTAAATGCCCCCAGTATTCATTCTTCCCCCTTTACATATGGGACAAGAATCCTCTGGGTTTGATAGATCATATGATCTACTTTTCATTTCCCAGCATGGGAGCCTGGGGAATGTGCCCTTTTTGTACTTCTACCCTAAAAACGATTATCCACCTTCCATTGCTTTAGTCTTATTAACTTAAATTGTAATGAGAGAGAAAAACTTCCTCAGAGATGATGCACACACGAAAAAAAAATCAAATTTCTGTATAATTTTGTGGGGCAAAGATTCCTCAACTGCCCCGTGCTACTCTCCTTCAAACTGTTCTGTGAAGAAAAAGAAGAACTTCTATCTTCCATAATCCACTGCATTCTGATGTGTCTTTTTTATAACAACTTAGACTATGCCTAACAAGTACAATAGGAAAGGAAGAACATTTCCTTTGGGAAAGGAAATGCATACAGCCAGTGTGTGTTAGTCATTCTAGCTGCTATAACAAAAATGCCATAACTGAGAACCTTATTTTAAAAAATCTAATTCCTTATAATCCTGGAATCTGGGAGGTCCAAATCAAGAGCCCAACGGATGTGGTGTCTGGTGAGAATCCATTCCTTACAGAGGGCGCATTTTCCCTGTGTCCTCTCTTGGTAAAAGAATCAAGGCAGCTGTCTGGGATCTTTTATGAGGGCATTAATTCTCATAAAGGCAGAGCCCTCATGATCTAATCACTTTCTCAAGTTCTCCTCCTCCAATACCATCAACCTGGGGGGTCAGTATCCAACCTGTAAATTTTGCCAGGAGGGGACACAAACATCCAGACCACAGCACTGACTGTGTACTCCCAGTGTTTTGCAGAGTATCTGGTTCATAACATGATTTACACAATGGGATGCTCAATAAAGACAAAAGTGAAGGAAGGGACATCTAGGAAGGAAAGGGGAAATTGTGTGTGGAGAGCAACATAGCAAAATTACCAGTCAGAGAAAACTGAAGTAACTTTGCAGAGAATACTTCCCCAGGACCTTCCACTTTCCTCTGCTACTTCTCAGAGTTTGAATTCACAGAGTTAGCTAGGTTAGTTTACAGAGGCATTTTGAAGTGGAGTAATTCCTGAGAATTCCCCTAGAGGTTCCAGATTGCTTGTCTGGCCCTGATCTGGGATGTGAATCTTATCTCTTAACTGAAGCATACATTTGTAGTTGTTTTTTAAGAGAACTACAATTGGCATTATTCCAGACCACCTGAATATCAGGAAAAAGGCCATCTGCTCCCTACAAAACTTGTGTTTTCCTTGTGTCAGAATATAGATAAAGCAGAAGAGCCTGGCCTGGTCAATGGATTGATAACTGGATCCAGCAGGTCATACTTCTAGTCCCTTCACAGTTTCTCCTGGGGAGCTGATGATACAAGCCACCACCCATACCCTAAAAAAAAAACCTGTAATATATGAGAAAGATCAGAGCAGTGTTTGACTCTAACCCCGAAGAGATACCTTTTCACTGTAGAAAGCACTCTTTGTATTAACATTCAGCTGGTGATTGGCAGTGTATTAAAGAAACCAAAACTAAAAAAAGAAAAAAAAATTAAAAGGAGGTAATGAGAATTTTCCAAATGCCCAGGAAGTTGTGCTATGGAAAGTAGGACTTTAAGGGGCCTATCAATTCATCTCCTACATCCTTGGCCACTAATGGATAGTTCCCTAGAGCAAATTTCCAATTATTTTAACCAGGCTACTTTTAAATGGCTCAGGTGGTGAGGATTTTTACAACTTCCATTGGGGGAGAGTATTCTGCGGTCTGATACACATCGCTGTTTCGAATTGGTTGATTTGGTAGGAAAATTTCTTTTTTAAATTTATTTGTTTTGTTATTTTCCACCAAGAACCTGCTATATTGGGAAGAATTGGGTTACCACATGCTGGCTTCTGATCCTATTCATCAGTGTGAATCTCCATTCTCATGAAGTTTCGATCTGACTCTCAATATCACAGTCTGCCACATCAATTCCATCCCGCTGCAGGATCCTTGGGTGAAGCTCCCTGGAGAGGAACCACAATCACTATCAGAAATAATTTTAACAAACACCTGGAGGCTTCTTCTGGCTGACCCATTCATTTGCCCCCCTCCTTCTGTCCTTCAGATTTCCTCCTCCTCAAACACAGAAACTAAACCTGATCACAAACATAGCCATTCTATTCCAAGTTTTCATGTGATATAGTTTCTTAACTTTTAAACCCAATGTGAATGTACAGAACTACAAAACACTTTTCAATAGCATTTATTATAATACTGTTACTGGGGATCTGTCATGTATTGTGTACTTACTCTCCCCAACTCAAAAATGTAGGCAAGATCATGTTTTCTACTGTTGCATCTCACGGAATTTGCTTTGTGTCTGACATGTAGCAGGCACTTAAGAGAGAATTTTCAAAAACGTTAAAGAAATATAATCTGGATTTTTTCAAGATTGCTATGATAAAACTCAAGACATTTATAAAAGTATAGCTGAACTGTGTCACCTTAATAAAATAGCCAGCATGTTGCTGTCTTCATAATTAATTAAGTGAATATATCTTCTAATTAAATTTGCATTTATACTACAGTCTTTCCAATGAGTTGTCATAGTGTAATAAAAAGTGCATGGACTTTAGATTTAAATAGTCTTTGGTTTGACTCTTTACCACTTGTTTTCTGCTTAAAGTTGGGTAGGTCATCTAACCTCCCCCAGCTTCTGTTTCCTTATCTCCAAAATGAGCATAGTAATAATTATTCCATGACCTTGTCTTGAAGATTAAATGGGATCACTTATTTGAAGGTACTTAGTCTTGTGCCTGGCCTGTAGTTTCTAAATTGAATCAATTAAGATGCTTTAGCACATGAAACAGAAAGTCAAACTAAAAGTGGATTAAATGGTAAGAAAAATTTATCTTATACTGTAAAGCTGCATTAGGGCATCTTTAAAGTTGGTAGATGAGATGGCTCAAAGATACTCATTATTGTGCTGTTTCTGTACCACCATGCTCCACGTGATGGCACCTTCTCTGCTTAGAGATTCTGATTGGCTGCTACAAATGGTGCTTACAGAGAGTCATATCTAGCAAATAGGAGAGCTATTTAGGGAGGAATATTTTTTTCCAGAAGCTCCCAATGTATTTTTTTTCTGTAGACATTGGTTAATATTGCTTCACAAGTCATGCTTCAGTAGCAAGGAATCCAGGAAAATAAGCACCTGTCATTTTCAACCTCCTGAAGGAAGAAGAATCCATCAGACAGAAAGAAATTGGGAAAAGGCTATTGATGGGTGAGGTTATTGAGATTATTAACTGCTTGCACCCTTCACTGGATCCAACCTTTGTCCTATTCTGTAAGATGACAGAGATGCTTCATAGTTGCTTTTAATGCTCATCAGTTTTATTCCATACATAGGGAAATGAACCAGATGGTTTATAAAAACACAACCTGAATTGTCAATCTGATTTGTGAACTAATTTCAAGTCCATAATGCAGGAAATAATCCTAGAAGTATACAGTTGAAGTATTTAATGTATCCACACATCTTCTTACTATGTTACACTGGGGGCTAATTCTTTAACCTCTCTGATCCTTTGTTTCCCTATCCATGTGAACAATTAAATACATTCCTAGTTTCATAGGCCTATTGTAAGCTTTTGAACAGCTAATATTCATGTTGACATCTAAAATTATTACTGACATTATAGAATTGCATTCACTACGGATTCAAACTGAAGCTTAGTGAACTGGTTAAGGACATTTGCCTTCTTCCCCTATCGCAACTGTTCTGAAAATTTAGCATCATAGAAAAATGACACTTTCCTGAGGACCTAAATTATGTTCTAGTTCCAC
Organism: Sciurus carolinensis; assembly: GCF_902686445.1. NCBI lineage: Eukaryota > Metazoa > Chordata > Mammalia > Rodentia > Sciuridae > Sciurus > Sciurus carolinensis. The sequence goes on from NC_062213.1 coordinate 160,772,027, forward strand.
TGTTACTTTCTGTGAACTTACCAGGTACATTTGCTTCTATAATTGTCAAACTGTATTTTCCTTTCCAGGTATGGTACCACATGACTGTAATTCCAATGACTCAGAAGACTGAGGCAGAAGGGTCACAAGTTTGAGGCCAGCTTAGGCAGTTTAGTGAGGCCCTAAGCAACTTAGGGTGACACTGCCACAGAATAAAAAGAGATGGGTATAGTTCAGCAGTAATACACTTCTAGGTTTAAGCCCTGGTGCCAAAAATCAATTTTCCTTATTTTATGGTGTTGTCACAAGAAATCACATAGGTCATTCACTGTGCCTATGTTAGTAAACATTCAACTAGTGAATGAATGACATATTTAAAGTTCTTTTATTATTTTTCTTTTGTAAGAAAGATAGTAAAGATATCAGATGTTAGTGAAACATGGAGAAATGAGAATTATCATATATTGCTACTGAGAATATAAAATTGTACAAGTACTTTTGAAAATCATTTAGAAGTTATCCAATTATTCTACTCCTAGGCAATTATTCAAGAGAAAAGGAAATACATATCCATATGAAGACTGGTACACATACATTCATTTATTCATAATAGTCCCAAACTGAAAACAACCCAAATGTCCGTCAACATGTACAAGGATAACAAATGGCAATACATAGCTATGCAATAAAATAATACTCATCAGTAAGAAAGAACTGTTTATTCATACAACATGGATGAATCTTAAAATAGTGTGCTGAAAGGATCCAGATGATATAATTCCATTAATATAAACATGTAAAAAATGTAAACTGATAGTGACAGTAATAGATCAGGGCTATGGAGGTTGGGGGTGAGGGAAGGACAGGAGGGAAGGGTTACCAAAAGATAAGGAGAGAGGTATGCTTACTGTTCTGATTGTTGTGGTATTGTCACAGTTGTATGTATACACATGTCAATATGCATTAATCATAACACTTTAAATATGTGTAGTATATTAGATATTAATTATATAGCCAAAGTTGTTTTTTTTTAAGGATGGTAAAAGTCATAGCCCAGTAGGTGCAATCTTCTGAAGCATAGAGACACAACCAAATGATTAAGTTAAGTGGACCAGGAACAATTACCATGTAAATGCATTTGTAGGTCAATGACTAACAGAAGTCTAATGAATTATTTTAACCTACATGAGGACTTTAAAGTAAAAGTGGCTTTGGAGCTAGGATTTGGGTCTCAATTAGAATCTTAAGCAAAATAGGGCGTGTCTGGATTCACAATTCTTACCTTGCTTAATTGAAGTGAGTCTTGCCTTGCTGTGGAGCCAGGAGCTTGGCTTGTACTTTCCATTGTCCCCATTTTACTTGATCTGAAGCTCTTGATTTACTGCTAATCTCTCCACCCCCTTGCAATTCGATGGCCATGTTCTACTTCTCAAGCACCTCTCTAGCTTATTATTTCTTTAATTGCACCCTTTACCCAGGCTGCTTTTCTTGGTCACATTTGCTCAATTAGTTTCTTAATTTTAGACCAGGGACATCACAGTCTTGTGTATTGCATTTTTTTTAACCCTCCTGCACTCATGATAAATGATGAATGTAAATACATTTAACATCAGGGGATGCTCCTCTTCCAATCCCAACACAAACTTGTCATCTTGTAAATCATCCTGTAACCTGATATCTTATTTTGGAGGAGAAAGAAAGAAAACCTTACAAGAGAATGTAAAAGAGAAGAAAAATAACTTTCAGGGTGGCCTTGATGAAAATATAGGTCAGAGAGAAAGAACAGATTCTAATTTCAGATGCATAAAGTCTGCATGGAGCTGCCTACCTTGTGCTCAGAAATGTAAATTCCTTTCTGTTTAGAGATGCTTGGCAAGATATTCTATTCCAGATGTTGTCCATATCCTTTTAAAACAATCTTCATCTTGTCCTCTTTTGACAATGGTCTGTGATAAAGAGAAGAATGTCAAGGTTCAGAGTAGAAATGAGGATGTTATTTAGGAAGCCAGAAATAGGACATAATTCAATGTAGTGATGTTCAACTCTCTGATGTCTCTTATTGTTTTCTGGGGCCCCATTTTCTGCCAAACAAAATTCTTGGGGATGGGGATATATTCTATGTGGTTGGAATATGATCTTGAATTCTATTTAAAATCAAGGAATCTCAGGAATATGAGTCCTCATTTAATCTAAACTTTTCATTTTGCAAGATAAAGAAAAACCTGAAGCTTACAGAGAAAAAATTATTTGCTGAGGTCACAAAGTTAGAAGAAATAGTTGGGGAAAATGGGGGGAGAGAAAACTTCTTTAGGGAATAGAAAAGTCAGAGCCGACAGTGAGCTGGACCCTTGACAGCAGAATACATGAGAGTACCAAAGCCTGTTTGGACAAGGAGCAAGAGAGTGATGGTTAAAGCAAGGACAACAGAGGCTGTGGAGGATGATTGACTGGCCCAATCCACTGCCCAATGGGCCTCTTGTTGTTGAATGTGGCTTCTTAATCAACCATTTCTAGTAGACTACACAACGAAGGCAAACACTCAAAATTCAAATAGAAAATTGTTTCCCCTGGGCTGGCAAGGCACAAAATAAAACAGCCCTGTAAATCTGGACTCCCATATGTGGTTCTCAGCTGGTGTGAGTCCCTGAATGAATTACATGCAGCCAGAGAAATTAATGCCACACACATGGGGGCCCAACATGAAAGGAAGAATTGCATCTGAGAAGATTCTGCCAGGCATTAAGGAACTCTGGAAAGCAGACAGAGTCCACATTGATATGGTATGTTACGTAGGACCCCCAGTGACATGATGATCAAGCACAGGAATAATGTATAATAAATGAGCAAGGACTCAAATTGAAAGGAGAGCAGAAACGCATTAGAAGGTTGCCTTAATATTCAGCCTCTACTAGTTGGGTGGAACTAGGTGGGTGTTAACTCCCTCTTTCCTGCCCATCGGAAATGCTGCCTGTTCCCAGTGAATTTAGTGCTCTTTACACCAGTTAAAACCTGTAGCTGAATGATTTAGGGTGACCCCTTTTCCTCCTGGCCTCAAACTAATTGACTTGAGAGTGAGTTACAGTCTCTAGAGAATAGCAGCCACACATAGGGTATATTTTTAATGTCAATTTCTGCAGGAGCTTTTACACAAGGAAATTGTTGAAACAATTATTCTCTCTGTCCCAGGCCCTAGAATAGATATTGATTTTTAGCCCATTAGGTGGAGAAGGAATAGACTGGTGTATGTAAATGCAGAATGAGATGATATTCACTTGGGTTCTTATGTAAAGTAGTTATACCCAGATACTGAGGGAGTTGTGATTTTTTTTTTTTTTTGACCTCTCTTTAAAGAGTCCTGTATGTTTGGAAATCTGGGAAACAAAAAAGACTAAGAGATTTTTATGGCCATAATCATGGGACAGATAGGTAGAATTGAGATTTGTGAATTCTGATGTAAGAAATATCAACAAGTGATTTCAGAGATGCTTTATTTTTGTCATGGATGGTAGCAGTTTTTGTACTTAACGTCTAAAATCTAAAATTTAAGATTATTTAGATATTCAGAAGAGTTTCTAAAGTGCATAACTCAAAGAACATGGTTCACTAGCAGGGCTGCCTGCAGTAACCAGGGATCTTTGGAAACCAGTCTGTAGCACATCACGAGATAGAATAATCCAGAGTAGGCATGTGTAAGGTGTAGTCCAGTGACACGGCAAAAACAGAAATTTGAAATTTCCAGAGTTCAAAAATAGTTTCCTTCAAAAGCTCAAGTTAATTAAATAGTTTCTGTTTGATAATACAATTGTGTTTGGATTGTTTTCTTAAGTGGAAACTAACAGGTGGTACACACTATGCAAGAGGAAAACATTTGATGCAAGTTTTGATCAGAGAACACACAAAACAATCTCTGAGTTGGCAAAGATGCAATATGAACATTATTGTTTTAACAATTTCATTATTCTCAATTTCTTACTCAACAATTTCTTTTCAGAACACCCCTTAGGCACCTGCTCTTTTCTGGTTGGAGGTAGCAAAGTTGATGAAAGCTGATTGTCATCTTTACCTTTGACTAAGATGCCTACATAATTTAAATCCAGGTTAACTTTTCTGTCATGTTTGTTTTGTTTGTTTGCTTTTTGTGGGGGAGTGGTTATAGATTGGTCAGCATCTTTACCCTGATTTTCCTTTGCACCACTCTTACCGTCCTCCAGTGTTGCTGCAGTCTCTGATGCAATGGAGAAATGTTTAGCTCTGGAAGAGTATGGCGAAACTTACTGAGGGAAACCTGGAAAGGAGAAGGAGCTGGGGAGGAAGCACCTTCTGAAATCATTTCCCTTTAAGGGAAAACCCTCAAATTGTAAACATGAGGCTTGTACCTCTGAGATTTTATTCTGAATCCTCTTTTAATATAGTGTTGAAATAATAAATAGCTTCCCATGTCATGCACCTGTCTGAACAGTACCTTGAGTAGAATCTTCATGGACAAGGAATAAGCTGTATTTAAAACCAGACTAAATAGCTGATAAATTCTTATGAAGAGAAGCAGAACAATGTGATAGGAAAGATGTAGGGAAACAAGAGAAAAGAAGCAGGTTTTACATTAGGGAAATGAGTCAGCCTTGTTCATCTGAGTAATGGGAAAGACTGTGAAGAGCAAAGTGAAAGCACTTTATGTCCTGCATATAAATGCTCAGTCTGGTTATCATCACCATTATTTACTAAACTCTTTCTATCAAAATTATCTGATACTGGGGGATAATGATTATCCTTCAGATACTAGGAGATTGCTAAGGCTGGCACTGTTGCCATTACTGAGATGAGAAAACATGGGTGTAGAGATTCTAAATTACACTGTTAGTAATGAGGGGAACTGAAATCATAATCTAGGCTCTCTGTCTGCAAGATACAGGGCTCCTGCCAACTTATCTGGGCATGCCTGATCATAAGAACCAACAGAAACTCTTTTTAAAGTAAAGTTTTTGCTTCCCAGCCTTGGAAACTCCTGTGGTATTAACGCCCAAGAACTAGAGTGCCACTTATGAACTCCTTTTTGGTTTTTTTGTTGGTTGTTTTTGTTTTTGTTTTTGCTTTTGAGGCAGGGTCTCACTAAGTTGTCCAGGTAGGTCTTGAACTTGTGATCCTTCTACAGTCTCCCAAGCTGAGATTATGGGCAAGACTCACCAGAGAAGAAACTGACAGAGATACCTGATGTAGGGCTGCATCCCTGCACTCCCTGATGCTGACAAAAGAGCCAAAGTTGGGGCAGTGGCAGCAACCAAATTCCAGTTGAGAGATAAATTTAGTCTTGGACATGGGTCAGTCACCCTGGTAAATTTGGAGGGTACTATTTGGCATTGAATAAACTTGAAGCCATAAACAAATAACTAAATATATAAATAAAGTAGAGATTTCAGGACCCCAACTTTTGAATCAGTATCTCATGGAGAAGGGTTTATGAATTCTTCTGTTTATCTTGTTCTTCAGATAATGATTAACCAGGTTTGGGAATCAGAACTGAAGAACTTCTGCTGGAGACCAAATGTCCTCTGCAAGAGATTCTCATGTTCCTTCCATTCACACAATTAAGGGCAGTCAGACAGGAGGATGGTGGGACTTGTGAGGCTCACTAGACCCTGTAAAAAGGCCTTCAGTTCTGCCTCATTCTGCTCCTGACAGGTTGACAGATCACAGGCAAGTATTAACCCATACCTGTGCCTTTGTTTCTTTAAGTTGGGAGGGTTAAACTAGATATTTTTTCAAAGACTCTTTCTACTCTTAGATCCCCTTAAATGTACTTGAATATATTCATTCGTTTTAGCCTTTCACTTGTCACTGGGTCTTCTCATCTTTGGGTCTTTGGTTGTATGCTGAGGTTAAAACGGGAAGCCCTGAGTAGCACGTGTGGGTTTCTTCTGGTATTGCACAATGCGACTGCTTGATTAGGTATCTTGGCCGAGTAGAACTTTCAGTTCAACCCCTCTGTGAGGCAGCACAGGACCACCAGATGGCCAGTTTCTCTCTCAGGCGATGTGGAACCTACTTTTGACCTGCAGAGTCCCTCTGTCTTCCAACCACAGCAATGAGGAAAGCTGTATACTGGGCTCTTGTTTTCTTACAGAAGTGCATTCTAGCATTTTAACAGGGAGAAATATAGTTTTCTGCATTCTATATATGAGGATGAGGAAGAGAGGGGCAAAGGAGGAGGAGTTCTTTGCCTTACTGTACATTTGCCTCTGCCCTGGCATTTAGGAACCTTAGCAATACCCATTTTTCTCAGCCAAACCTCTTCCACCCTCCTCTGTGTTATGATTCAGAGCCTCTTTGGGTTGCTGATGAACAGAACACTCTACTTTCTGTTAGAATAATTAATGCTAGCTATTTAACAAACCTCAGGGGTTTAACAAAATGAATATTACAACTTGTTCACCTTACAGTTCAACCCACTAGCTCTTCCCATAGGGTTACTAGATTTATGTTCATTCCATTTTGTGACTTTACCATCCCAGAACCTCCATGGAATCCTCCAGATTTTCTGCACTTAGAAATGGGGCAAGAAAGAGAGCCCAAAAGAGAATTGTTCAGGGTCTTCAGGGCCAGACTGGAAAGTGGCAAACTCCATTCATATCCATATTCTCTTGTTTCAGAACTTGGTCAATAACCTAAACCTAACCAAAAGGGATACAGAAACACATTACATCAGGAGTGGGGAGTACATTGTTCTAAGCAGTAGCTTCTCCATTTGCAGCATTTGCCAAACTTCTCTTAATTTTTCTCCTTTTATAAATTTGTTGAAACACCTTGTTCCATTTTGTTTTACTAAAAGGTTTGCTCCTTTTTGAACTTTTATATGTTGTTCTAAGTTGAATAGTAGTAAAACAGAAGAAAATGGTTGGCATCTCCATCATATCAAACTGGAAGAATACGTGTTTCAAGCAGTTCACCAAATTTCCTAGGTCACATGGATTCAATTCCGGGCTTCCTGTTTCAGCGTCTGGGCAATCCCTCTCCCACACAGCTCTAGATGAACACTGAAATGGGATAAGAAAGCTCCAGCTTTGTAACTTGCTATGTGACTTTGTGTTTAACGCTTTAAACTTCAATTTCTTCACCTATAATTTGTAGTTAGCAATGGATTCCTACATTTCTGATGGATTTTAAATAAAACGTAGAATGGTTAGCATAATTCCAATGTCAAAAAGCAACTCAATAAATGTTAGTTATTATTCTCATACAATCATTTTCATCCAGGCATGAATTTTTCAGTTCAAAGAATAGAAACATCCTGGTCAAGGTCATAGTATATCCAACTAAACAACTGACCTGGAATATGCAACATTGTCACCAAACATCAGATCCCAGTCTCTTCCTTGCCACTTTTTGCTATGTAACCTTTTAACTAGCATCTTAACAAATACGTGAGACTTGCCTGGCATGGTGACAAATATTGACATGCAAGCAATTTGGAGAAACCATTCTTTTCCACGGATTCATCCTTATATGTATATATTTTTCCCCACTTTTCAAGAAGAGTTTGAACATTAAAGAGTTTAAGAGTTGAAGAGGTTAACCTTTTTCAAAACAGGAAGACTTGGTAAATTAACTCTCAAGTGCACACTTAGACCTAACGACCCATGTGTAGATACACAATAGATGTGTGATTTAAAATTGGCTGGAGAGGATTGTTTGTTAAGCATCAAGGATATTTTATCTATGACAGTCTATTTTGTTCAAAAAATTTCTGCAATGCAGGAAGAATGGAAGCACTAACCACCACACCCTGTTCTTTCTTATTTAATAACTCAAATTCTACACACACATGTATATACATACATTCACATACACACACATACACACATACACACACACACACACACACACACACACACACACATGCCCTTGCTGCCCACACCCACCTCTGTTCATCTTCAAGCCACCCACAGGGGTTCTCGACAGAGAGAATGAAAACCTGGCTTACATATTTTTATCTCATTTTGCTGAATAGCTTTCTCCATCTGGTTTCCAGAATTCTTGTCTGAAAATTCCGGGGTTCAACCTAAATGTTTTTTTAAAAAAATCTGTCAGACTTCAGTGTTGAGAAACTTGTGAAGTAGAATTAACAGTATTAATTAGAAGAATTTAACTAACATCAACTTATCAAGTTAACAGAGTGTAGAAAATGAATATTGGAATGGGAAACACACACTTAGGATTTTGGACATACTTTGACTCTAGCCACTCTTGGGCAATTTGCATTCTTCCTGGGCTTTAATTTCCTCATGGGTTAAGAGAGTACATTTGTCCCTGGATATCCATAGGGGATTAGTTCCAGGAACCCCGTGGATGCTAAGATCCACAGATTCTTAAGCCTCTTATATAAAATGGTATAGTTTTTCCATATAATCTATGCCCATCTTTCTGTATATTTTAAAGAATTTTTAGATTACTTATAACACCTTATACAATGTAAATGTTATATAAATGGTTGTTGTTACATTGCCTTGCTTATAGAATAATGGCAACAAAATCAATACAAGATAAGTATAGACACAATTTACTTTTTTGAGTGTTTTCAATCCACTTGAGGGTCAACTATACACTGTAAGTACTTACTGCCCCATAGGATTTAATCATTCATTCTATAAAGATTCTTTTAGCATCTTCTAAAGTCTGGTGACTGTGCTAATCTCTATGGATACAATATGATATAAGACACAGACAATTCCACAAAGCAGTCCAGTCTGTTGGGAGTAAAGCACAGAAAGTAAAAAGTGCTATAATAGAGTTATGTCCAGAATCCACAAAGGATCAAAAGCATCACAATGGATGCATAATATAAAGTGCTGGGTGAGAGGTAGGGATGTCCAGGCCAAAGGGCTGGGACAAGGTCTCCACAAACACCTGGATTCCTAATAGAGTTTAAGTTGCTAAGTTGCTCCCATCTTGTCCTACTTTGCCCTAGCAAGCCTTGCCTTTCTATGTCCAGTGCCCCACATGAGACTGCAATGTTCCAAACCAATAACGGGTGATGATCTAGGTTCTATCAGCATTCTATCCTCATCAGACCACAGTAAGAACAATCAATTTTTCAGATGATCACAGTGCCCTCCAAGACTACTCCAGAGAGCCTTTACAGGGTTTCCTGCAGTTCCCTAGCACCAGCAGCCGTAAGACATTTGCTCCCAAAGAGTCAGCATTCTCCTTTGCCAGACTCCACATCTGCCTGCCTGCCTTCTTGACTGTGGAACCTTCAGATTGTCAAGGGAACAATGGATTGAATCTTGTGCTCTTACTCCTTGGTCATTGATCTTTCATGTGGAAAACAAACAATTTGACATCTTTGTGCTCAGGTTCTGATCTGAGAAATTCCTCTTGTCCTCATCCTCTGGATGAATAATGCAGGAAGAAGTGGAGGAGGTAAGAATTGGACACAATGGTTCATTCCCACTGTCCTTCCATCCCGTCAACTGTTGTTAGTTGTGCTATCACGGGGAGCCAGAATTTGGCAAAGCCACATTACACCATCTTCTTTAGCAAACCTCTCTGCCTCTAGCATCTTAGCTTTAAAATTCAAAGGGGCAGGTTCCACAGATTTTCCAAAAGAATTAAGCCTCCTTTATGTAGCAAATTTAGAGAAGTAAAATGATTTGTTCAAATTCACACAAAAGAATCAAGGTTAGATTTCACTTTCAAGTTCGGACTTCCTTCCCAACCAGCTTCTTTACGTTTCTTCCCCCAGACTTTTTGTTAACTGCTATTGTCTTATTTGATGCACAGTCCTTTAAGTCAAATTGTTTTCTATCCCAGCCCCAACATTTGCTAGCTGTGTGAACTTGAGCAAGTCACTTTACTTCTCTGAACCTCAGATTCTCATCTGTTTGGGTATTCTCAAGTGGAAGAAGTAATATGTACCCTTCATAATCATTGTAAGGATTATGTGATTTAATTCATAAGGTAATTATAATGAGATAATTTTTCTCAATATTTTTATCATCTTAAATACAATGTTTTTGAGATGCCTGTCTGGATCTTGGCTTTCTACTTCCTTTCCAATTGTGATTATTACATATTAAGTGCTATTATGCAGAACAGACTCATCTTTTTAAAGATCATACAAGATACATTGTTCTCTGCATTGTATGAATAAAAAGGTAGGCATTTAAAATCCATCACTTCCTCATTATTACATTTTATTGTTTTTTACACTCTTGAAGTTATGTCTATAATTATTTGTCTAATAAGTACATGGTAGAAATAGAATATAGCTGTATACTACTGTGCATCTCTTTCCAACTGTGTGCTGTGACATTACCTTGATTTTGATATCATACATGGTGTGACTGTTTACACCATGGGAATTGGCAAATACTATGAACAGAGGTTCGATTTATTGTTTTGTTGATTTCTCTAGACTTAAACAGATAGGTTAATAAGATTGTACTGTGTCTGCAGTATTACATTGTTAACAACAAATATAATCAAATATTTTTCAGTTTTCAAATACACTTAAGAGAATTTAGCAAAAAATTGGCTCATGCCATTAACAAAACAAATGAAGTTTCAACATATGTGTTTGCTGTTTTACTTTTCTACTCTTTATTAATGTAAATGAAAATATCAACCAGCATTCATGGCTGATCACACTCATTGATCAACAAGGTGACTTCTTGGTCAACAAATCACACTCATTGATCAACGAGGTGACTTATTTGATGAACCAGATAGCAACTAAACACTTATTTGCAGTCCAATTTTGTCAAATCATGGTTTAACTGCAATAATAGGTTGGCTATAACTATAAGAATTTTGCAAAATATCAACTGAAGTATTATATGAGAACTGGCTATTTGGAATTTAATGTAAATATTATTATATATTTTATTATGATAGGTAAATTGTGTGCTGTACACCCTATACATTAGTATAATGTATACCTAATTTATGTATCTGTATACATGCATGTATTTTTCCCAAGAAAATTGGTTGTTAAATATTTCTCAGTGAAACACTGCCTTCAAAACACAGCTATGTTCTAGTCCTCACCTCTCTGGCTTCTGAGATTATAAATAAACCCTAGGATCAAGACACCAGTTAATAGGTATCTCAAGCCCTGCAGTCTTTCTCAGGACCTATTTTCCCAGCATGCCTCTGTGTGAGTTCTGAGTCATCATGACCTGAGTCTCTTGATCTGCCCTAGATAGAAAGAATTTTGCCCTATTAGCATGGATAAAGCTCTTTTCTAGCCTCACATGCAAATAAGGGACTGAGAGAAGTTGAAATTCAAGGTCATTCCTACCAGCTAAGGGCTCAGGAGGCTTGTCAGGTTTCATCCCTTCCAGAACTTTTGTCTTTATGGAATAACTATGGTAACAGACCAGTCACAGGCTGATGTCTGGGTGCTTTATCATTTTCATTCATCATCTCTAATCCTGAACTGGCCCCAGTTTCCCTTGTCTGGACTGTGGATGTCCCCTGCTGGAAACCAAAGCTCACTGCAGCTGAGGGAATTGGAACAAATTCAGCAGCTGTAGAAGCATTTGTGTGTACGTGTAAGAACATTCTCCCTGGCTGCCTACATGCATTGCAACAGGAACCCACTCAGCGATTTCACTTTGTCCTAGTTTTACAAACCTGTCCTCCTTTATGATTTCATCTCTTATGATAATCACTAGTTTTCAAGTATTTAGAAGAGTGTCCATCATATGGAAAGCTCTCAATAAACATTTATGGTAAAATAAAACACATCCTTGTTAGATATATTACACATTATCTCATTTAATCCTTAAAACAAATAAATAAATAGGAGCTGTGACTAAGTTCTTTTGTTTAGAGGTAGCACCCAGGACTGGAGCTTAGGTAAGTGGCTTAAGGGGAGCTTGTTTGTGGCAGCATTAATCTTAGAACACAGATCTCCCAGCCTACGGGCTCACTTGTCTGCTACAATCACAGTCTCCAGGTGCTTTTTCTCTGCAGTAGTCTATCCTCAAGTGCCATTTCCTGCTTCCCTACCCCCAGTGTGCCCCAGAGTGGGTCCCTTCCTTGGTCCTGTTTGCTAGGTACCTTGGCCAAATCCTTTCCCTTTTTCAGAGACCGAGTTTCTTCATTAGAAAAATTAAGGAAATGGATTAGCTGACTCTTACTTTTCCTTCCAAAACTGAAATGCTGATGCTTTCTGAATTTAATTTCTGACATGCTGAAATCCAAATTGCTGGGGATTTCCTCTATGGCCAAGAAAACAGATCTCAGTTGTGTACTACTTGTGAGTTTGTATCAGGAGGATGGAATTCAGCCCCAAAACCAAGCTGCCCTTTGGGAACATACTTTTCAGATCAGAAGCCACTGATGACTTACATGAGGGGGTTATCAGTAAGTGCATAAAAAGACCCATTTCTCCCTGCTCTCTAGTGAGCCAAAGCATGGCTGCCAATTCAGACAGCCAGTTGGGAGTTTTCACCATGTGACAAGCCCAAAGGCATTTCTGAAGCTGCCAGCACAGAGGCCTGTCGAATCTGCTAAGGAACCAGATGCAGCAGATAAATATCTTCCACAGCTTGGCATCTGGGGCCTGTGCTTGCCAGCTGAGGGAAGGGGCTGGGTTGAACAGTGCTAGGGGTGGGGATGGTAGAGGGAGAGCAGTAAAATAAATCACACACATTTCTCATTATAGTAAAAGAAAAATGCAGTGCTAAAGAGAATTTCAAATTTCTGGAAGGAGCAGATTAAATATGGGTGGAATATGTATAGGGTATTATTATATGAAGCATCAGAGTATGAACAGGTCAATTATGCAGTGTGGTCTTTCACACCATTATTTTATTCCAAGTCTGTTGTTAGTATTTTGCATTTCTAGAATGCAACAAGCTTTGTGTAATTGACTTAGTGCATTTGTGTTCATCAAGGCAATATATGTCATTCATATATATGCATGTGTACACACACACACACACACACACACACACACACAGAGGCACACACATCCATCTTGGATATACTAATTCTGCCCCAAATAGAAAATAAAAATTTAAAGTATTATTTTTCATTGTCAGGTAATAAAGACCATATGTTTTGGGTCATATGCCCTGATTTTATTGTTCAAAAATCTCCTTCCCATTTAGGTTGTTTAAATGGTATTCATTCAATTCAATTCCTTCCTTCAGATGCAGTTCACTGTTTTTGCTGAATGGCTACTGTGTGTAAGACATCACGGGTTGCGTGACCACGGAGATGATGAGACAAAGTGTCCTCAAGGACTGCCGGGAGGATCCAAGGCTCAGGGGCCCAGGGCAGTGGGAGGGACCTGTGTGGAGGAGTGGAGGGGTCAGGAGAGTAGCTGTGGCTGAGGCATCTTTGTATGTGTTATGGCATTTGTGGCAGGAGTTCGTGTTAAAATAGTGTGCGTGACCGTGTGTATGTATACATAATGTACATTATTTTTCCTTCTTTGATTTATTGATTTTGCAAAAGGAAAGAGAGAATATATGCTAAGAGGAATGTCTATAACTATGTCAACAGGTTGTTTTTCAAAATACTTCATACTGCATTATTTGTTTTAATATATTTTTATGGATAAATTGAAATGACAATGTTAGGAGAAAGCTGTGGATGGTCCCCATGTTATTTTCAAATACATGTTTTAGTTTCTTTGTGCCACTTTCTAGTACTTGATTTCACACACTTTGGTAATATCATAAAGATGATGGAATATTCTAGTTTTCCATTAGTCTAATGCCAATCTTCCCTGAGCAGTCTCCTGCCATCTCTTTCTTATCTTTGCTCTACACTTCCCCACCTTGCACCTTCAACCTTAACGCTAGAAAAAGTGAGAACCACCAGAATATGTATTTCCATTCAATAATGATTTTTTAGCCTTGTTTTATTTTTTCTAAAATAAAGGTGATATCACATACTTTATTCTTCAGCTTGAATTTCTTACTTGATAAAACTCTTTATTAGGGTGAGAGACATAGCAGTGGTAGTGTGCTTGCCTAGCATGTGTGAGGAGATCCTGGATTCAATCCCCTTCACTGAAAAAATAAAATCACCTTAATCATTGATGAACATTTATCCTACCCCCAATCCTGGTGTGTTTTGCATTTTTTTTTTTGATACTACAACTATTGCTGTACATATATCCTCATGGGATTATATTATTTTACAGAGTAGATTTTCAGGAATAAAATAACTGGGTCAAAGAGTGTTATATAGATTTTATTATAATAGCTAGTGCTAAACCATATTTCAAATTTCTGTCAATAATATATCAGATTGGTTTCTTTCCTATATCCCCACTGGCATTAGTAGTTATAATTCTCTTTAGGTAATACCAATTTAATGGGAGAGAATTTCTGACCACTATTACAGTTGATTTTTCACAGATTTATTGGTCTCTTAGATTTGTCTTTCTGTCGGTTGCTTATTCAAAGATTACAACTTGAAGAGAAATAGTTCTCTTGCTGAATTCATTGTATTCCTCTCACCAAAATTTTGATGAAAAAATAAATATCTTGTCTTCATGAAATAAATTATAGAGAATCAGAATAGCCACTAATGCCACAGGTCCAGTTAGAAGGGAAATTTTGTGACTATGTACCATTCACTCATTCAACCAACTCATTCGAAAATACTGACTTATAAGGCCAACACTATTCTAGGCAATGGAAACTCAGAATAAAAACTGTGAGGGAATAAGAATATGTTTTCTATTCATAAAAATTTACATTTTATCTATGTATCAGGAAAATAAAAATTATAATAGAATATGATAATTGCTGTGTCAAATGTAAAGGGTTTGAAACAAAAGGGAAAAATTATTTTTTCTTGGAGGGGATAGAAAAGTTTCAAAAGAATTCAACAATTTATCTGAATTATAACCACACAGAAAGATTTTACCTGACTAGGAGTTCAAGGAGCTAGATATTGGAAGAGAGAGTGTATTTCTAGACAGAAAGAACAAAGGGAGCAGAGGTAAGGTGGTATGAATATATGAAGTGCCCAAGAAATGACAAGAAGCTCTTCTTCATTCAACGAAGGGTTTGATGACTTATGGGCCTAGGGCCAGAAAGTTAAGCTTTTAAGGTAGATAAGAGTTTTTGGAGCCAAACCTGAACCTTCAATAGAAGTGATATTTTCCAGAGATAATGTTGAAGAAAAGTACTTGCCATTTCCTATATGACAATTATAACCCACACTTAAATTTTCTTTTACTTCTGGATCTTCAAAAGATCCCATGTGGATTTCACTGCACTGACCCATCATTGACATTTCTCATAAGATAACCCTATAATAAAGGTCAAACATCCTGTCTTGTCCTGGCATGTTATTTTTCAAACCTCCTTTGGGACTCTGTCTTTAGAGACTGAATTGAACAATCTTTCAATTCACTCTCATTTGTTGTCTGATAGGATTCATAAAACTAGGGGAGTAGGGATGAAAGAGTCAAAGGTCAGCTATCGAAGGTCTTAAATGCCATTTTAGGTCAGAATTCCACGCCATTTTCTCAACAAATACTAAGCACCTACTGTGTGCTGGGCATTCTGCAAGGTGTTGGGCACATGGTAATGAACAGATCATGTCCCTGTATCGTGCAAGGACAATGTAGTGGAAAACCTTAGAAGTGCCTTATTGAAAAAGTGGTTTCACGTGACCATTTTAAATAGAAGAGAATCTGTGTTCTAAGATGACTGCCTCATTTCACAAAGGAGGAAATTAAGTCCTAAAGGTGTGAGGTGCCTTTTTTAGTAAATAGAAACGGTATTAACACTTCTACCCTTGGAATTTCTGCACCTTTGTGCTTAGAGCTCTGGTAACTTGACTGTAAGATTTCTTTTCTATGGCATTTAAAGGAGGTTAAGATTCAATATCTCCATTCAAACAAATCCATTACTGAGTTTTATTTTCCTCAATCCTCTTAGGTAAGAAAACTAATCAATAAATTAGGGGAACATTTCATAATGATAAAAAGAAACATTGTAAAGAGTACCTAACAATTCTACATTTGTTTACATCTAATAACAATATTAAAAGACAAAGCAAAACTAATAGAAAAAGTGGTCAAATAGACAAACATGTAGTTATTTCTCGAGATTTCAACATTTCTCTCTCAATAATTGATAGAGCAAGTAGACAGAAAATTACTAAGAGCACAGAAGACTTAAACAACATCATCAACCAGCTTGATTTAAGTGACTTTTATATAAGACCAAACAATAGCATAATACATATACATTTCAAGTGCACTCAGAATATGCACTCATATAGACCATTTGCTGGTTGATAAAACTAGTCATAATAAACTGAAGAGAAATGAAATATGAAACCTATTTTTTCAAGCCATAGTAAAATCAATCTAGAAATCAGTAGCAGAAAAGTATCTGAAAACTCCCTCAAATATTTAAAAGTAAGCAACCACTCATAAATAACACAATTTTAAAAAGAAGGCACAAAGTGAATTAGAAAAATTTTCATTGAATGGAAATTAAAATACAACAACAAAATATATGGTTTGCAACTAAAGCAGTACTTACAGGAAAGTATTGTGCATAAAATTTACTTATTAGGATAAAAAAATAAATCCCTCAAAGCAATTGTGTAATCTTTCACCTCAAAATAGAAAAAAAAAAAGAGAATTAAATTCAAATTAAACAGAAAGCAAGAAATTATAAAGATGAGCAAAACTAATGAAAAGTAAAGCAAAACTAAAAACTTACTTCTGTGACAGGTCAGTAAAACTGATAAAACTTTAATCAGACTAATTAGAGATGAAAGAGAGACTATAAATAATGGCCAATGTTAGAAATAAAGTACAGAAAAACTACAGAACTTACAGATATTTAAATAAAAAATAGTATTCTAGACATTTTGCCAATAAACTGGACAACTTAGAGGTAATGGAAAAGTACTTGGAAGGTACAGCTACCAAAGATCTCTGCAGGAAAAACACATATATTGAATAGTTCCATATCTATTAAAGAGATTATAGTTAATACTCCCTAAAACACAGAGAAAACTCCAAGCCCAAATGACTTCGCTGGTGATTATTATCACCATTTAAGAAAGAGTATCACTCAATTAATATCTCACACACTCTCTTAGCAAATCAAAGAGAGAACGCTTCCAAATTATGTTATGAAGCAAACATTATCCAGATACCTAAAACAAGGGCAGTATAAGAAAATGACAGTAAATACTAATAGGCCTCATAATCCTTAAAAATTTTATTAAATCTATTCCAGTAATATATAAAGGAGTCAATATTTACTCTCTGGTTTATTCTCAGATCATATAAATCTCTCACCTTTTACTAAAGAAAGCAATATGAGACCTGGAATTGTGACTCAGTGGTGGAGCACTTACTTGGCATGTGTGAGGCCCTGGGTTCAATACTCAGCTCTACATGTAAATAAAATAAAATAAAATAAAATAAAAAGATCCATTGATAACTAAGAAATATAATAAAAAGAAAGCAATATGATATAAGCACATGAAATTTATCACAGGGATGAAAATTGGTTTAACATTACAATATCATCAAATTCACCCTATTAATAGTAGAAAATGAAAGCCCATAAAATTGCCTTAGCATAAGATAAGCAGAATAAAGTGTGTGTTAAATCCAAAACCCATGTTTTGGTAAAAACCCTGAGGAAGAGATCTTTCTCAAAAAGATTGGGGATATCTATGGAAAACCCTAACTGCTAACATCATACTTAATGGAGAAAAACTGAGTCTTTTTCCTTAAGTTCAGGAACAAGGTAAGGATGCCAACTCTAACCATTCAACATCATATGGGGGTACAGCTAATGCAAAAAGACCAGACAAGAGACAAATCCATTCAGATCAAATAGAAAGAGGGAAATCTCCTCATATGCCAACAACCTGATTGTCTAAATTGGAAAATCCTAAGTAATCTACAAAAATGTCATCATATATAATGTGTGTATTTAGCAAGCCTTCACAATACAAGTCAATACATAAAAATTAACTGTGCTTTTATATACAGCTCTTATGGATCACATTGTGCCTCCCCACAATTCATATGTTGAAACTCCAAACCCTTCGAAGTGACTGATTTGGAGATAGGATCCTCAGGGGGTAATAAAAGTTAGGTGAGGTCACAATATTGGGCCCAAATCCAATAGGACTAGTTGCTCTTAGGAAGAGGAAGAGCTCAGAGAACTTCCCCCACCCCCACCAGCACGTAGAGGACAGGCCATGTGAGGACACAGCAAGAAGGTGGGTATCTTCAAGGCAGGAAAATGACCTCACCAGATACTAACTCTTGCTGGTGTTTTATCTTGGACTCCTACCCTCCAGAACTGTGAGAAAATAAACTTCCATTGTTTAAGCCACCCAGTATGTGTTATCTTATTATGATAGTCTGAGCCAACTAATACACTAGCTATGAATAATGGAACTTGAAATGAAAACAATACAATTACAATAGCACCAACAATATGAAATACCTAGAAATAAATGTAACAAATATGAGTGTATATATGTAGTTTCTGTGTATGTGCACGTATAAATATATACACACAAAGTCAACATACAAAATGTACATATTTATGGTCTCAATGACTAAAGCATTAAGAGCAGCTTTTACCCCTGTACAAGACCTAAGCAGACAGTTTTAGGTAGTGGACAGCTACCAGGAAAACCCACAGGGAACTTAGCTTGTAGGTGCAGATCAGTAGCTGTAGGACACTTGCAGACACTAAGTGCTTTGATCAGAGTATGCAATTAATTACATTAATTTCTAAACATTTTGGAATGAATGTGTGAACCCCCCCACCCCCATTTCTTGATACTTCCTACAGCTGCTTGTAACATTCCAGGCAGTACTTCATGAAAGAAGGCATCTGATGCCACACCAGAGAGACTATTTGTCAGAGTCTGACTATTTGTCAGAGTGAATGTGGAATGCCAAGTAAGTTTCAATTTGAGAGATTAACTCTGATAGATTGGTAGTGACTACCTGGAACAGAAGTGTTGAAAAGAAGACCTTGAGACTTTGATCTCAGTGGAGAGAAGACTGTAGTCAAAGCCAATGCCCACTGTGGGAGAGGCTTGTGTTTCCCTGTCCAAACATCGCTGCATCCAGGGGACAGTGACAGGCTCTTCTTTGACACTACATCATGCCTCATATAACTGACCTTTGATCTATGGCAACCATTCACCTCAGCCGTCATGTGCATAGTGACCTTCCAGACTTTTTGTAGACCCCTAATTGCTGTATACCTGGACTGTAACCATTTGGGTACTTATTTTGCAATGTTACCTGAATGAAAACTTCTTTTGTTTAAATCACACACAAAACACACACACATACACAGATATCTTTTTTCAAAGAAGGTTCACAAATGTGTCTTGACTTGTCCAATCAGGCAACAACTGAATGATAAACCCAGATCTAAGATTTAGTCCTCATTCCCAAGTCCAGTGTATATTTCAATACAACAGATAAGTATCTTCAGTTTATGAAATCAGAGTCACATATCAGAACAAAGTGATTTGTCCAAAGGTAGAAGTTTACTAAGTTATCAAAGAAGGGCTCTGTTTCACCTATCTGGTTAGATTTAGGATCATTTTTCTTTTATGGTTAGGGATCCTTTATGGAGGTTGCCTCTACCTTACGGTGTTTCATGTATTATAATTATCTACAGTGTTTTCCTGTCTCTTCTGTACCTGATCCTATGCAACTTGTAAACATTCCTTTAACTTTCATACCTATAGAGCCTAACTCAGTCCCAGGTGCATGGTGGGCACCCAAAAACTGTTGTTAAAGCAAAATGACACACAAAAAAAGATTATCTTTGGTCTCTTACAACATTATTGCAATTGTCAAGAAAGGATTCTGAAAATTTGAAGACAATATAATGATATATCTCCATTGATTTAAATATAATCTATCATATATTAATAACATCCAGGACTGGGCATTGAAATAGGCACTTCAGTGCAAATTATCATTCCTTAGCCACTCACAAGTTTTGGAAATAGATACTATTTTGGCCTTTTGTATAGATG
Source organism: Sciurus carolinensis (assembly GCF_902686445.1). Taxonomy (NCBI): domain Eukaryota; kingdom Metazoa; phylum Chordata; class Mammalia; order Rodentia; family Sciuridae; genus Sciurus; species Sciurus carolinensis. The sequence goes on from NC_062213.1 coordinate 160,792,028, forward strand.
AAGAAATTGATGTTCAGAGAGACTGAGTAACCTAAGGTATATCTCACAGTAAGATCTAAATCTTTACCTTTGTTTAGAGCTTTTCAGCACAATACTAGTTAAATTGAAAAAATGCATATATATTTTAAGAACTGACTAGAATATTTCCTAGGGAAGATGAGAGTTAGGATTTCTCCTAATTCTTCAGAGGCTAATCTTTCAAACTTTGAAAACAAAGAATATGAAATATTTATTTTCCATTTTTAAATGAAAACATGCTTTGTATCTTAGAATTTAATGTAAAGTCTATTTGGCAATGCCCTGGCTTACGATGTCTTCCCCCACTAAATGCTGAACAGGTCTAACTAGGTTGTAATTCAAACTTCCAACAATTTTCCACTTGTGGCATACCTCCCTCCCCACTTTGTCCTTTGGATAACCTTGTAATGACTTTTACTGTATTTATGCAAGATCTTTCCAATTAGCCCTTTGGAACTCTCAAATACAGAAGAAACAGAAAATAATGAAAAGAGGAAAGAAGAAAAATGATGATCTGGGGTAGCATTTAACTAGCAGGAGCTTTTCACACTGTCAGGTCATAGAAACATGGAGAGTCCAAAGGGTCCTGGCATTCTCGTAATCCAGCCCCATAATATTTACGGATATGTTTACTTTGGCATATGCAAAAGAACACAGGGTTTATAGCCAGTCAATCTGGGGTCAAATCCTGACTTTGCTACTTTGAGCATTATAGGCTTTGGTATGCTACTTGGCCTTGTTTTCCCTAGTTGTAAAATGGGAATGCTGATATCCAACTCTCGGGGTTATTTAGAGGATCAAATATGGTAACGTGGACAGCACTCAGCACACAGATGGCACACAGAAAGGGCTCATAAATGCTGGCCCCTGTTGTCCTTATTCTTGTAATGCCGTGATACTTTACTGGGCAATTCTAAATTTATAGTTGTGTGGGTATTGCTTGGTGTGATTGCATACTGATGATATTGCTACTGCTTGGTTGCTTGTGGGAAATGGCCTGGGTTTTAGTAGAGGTGTTAAAAAGTAAATTTAGCTACAATTCTCTGCTAAGGTTTTCATTTTGGTATTTTAAACAGCATTGTAGTCATTCCAGAGCAGTTTTTTCTACCTAAATATACAATTTCCCCATGGAATCCTCCCGATTTTCTTCTCCCCCTTCCATCCATTCATATTTATCAAATTAATTAATCAAATTCAGTCTCTTTGCCTCAAAGTCTCTAGTATATCCAAAATCCCTCCCTATCTTTACACACTTGACTTCAAGAACAGTAAAGTGATATACAAGCAAATGAGTTAGGTAAATTTAGGAAGACTAAAGAGGCATGCTCAGTGTGGCTCCTCTTTTCCTTCTTGGGGCATGTCTTCCAGAGAGCATGCCCTCTGTGCTTTCTCCTTTGTAACGTATTTGCATGGAGCCTGCTCCATTCTCGGAGGCCTGTGGCTATTTTACCTTGACTGTAGCAAGGTGGGTAAATTTGTATAATCTGGTTCATGTTCAGAGTTTACTGTGCCACATATCAACTGCATCCTCTAACTTAGTCTTACCATAGTAAACTAGGATCCAATATATTTTTCTTCCATTTCCTGAGTAATTGTTCAAGAACTTGAGCAGTTAAGGGGTATATGTCCTGATGACCTCCTCAAGGACCCCTGAGTTGAATCTGAGATTCTGAAATCTTAGGTCTTTTCAATTTTATTAAATAGCTCTGGTGGATACTATAGTCACATGTTTCAGGAATGATTGCCTTCATACTATCAAGCATGTTTATCATATCATCTAGATCTGTTTACCATTCTGACATATTTTGAAACTTCAGTGATAAATATTGACCTTCATTTTAAATAAGCCAACACTGGTCTGTTGTTGCATGGCTTGTCTAATTCCTTATTATCTTTAAGGCACTATATCATAACACCTGTCAATTAGGTTTGTAAATACTGGCGACCCATATTGGGACTTCACTCTTTGAAATAAAGTAGATTTCATTATTAGGGGGATAATAAGAAATGGTGTCACTATCAAATTAGAGAAACAAGTTCTTCTTGCACAGAGCTAGTAGAAAAAAATTACCACAAACCCAAAAGTAAAAAAAAAAAAAAAAAAAAAAATCAAAACCTACAGAAAAAAATCTGTAATGCCTTAGTCTTGGAAAATAGGCTGCCTTAGAAAGAGTGCAAGGGTTGAAGCATCAAATAAAACCATTGAAGGGTGCTTTGCAGGTGAAGAAAACATGAGATTCAGCAAACATCTTTTAGTTCTAACACAACAGAGGATGAACAAAAACTGAGAAATAAGGACTGGGGATATAGCTCAGTTGGTAAAGTGCTTGCCTCACATGCACAAGGCCCTGGGTTCAATCCCCAGTACCAAAAAAACGAGACAAAACAAAACCAAAAAAACTGAGAAATAAAAGAATAAGACATGTAAAGGGAGTTGGGCTTCCAGAGGACAAACTAGATCTATTTGAATGGAGTAATAAAAGGAAATGTATTGGATAAGCACAAGTGTAACAGATCTAGAAGATGGAAGATGGAATAACAGAGGGCTAGTGTCAACCACATCTAGTTTATTCTCCCCAGATTTACCAATTAGGTAAGTCACTCCAGCTTCCTCGGGATTGATTGAATAAAGATGCAGAGAAAAGTCAGTAGTGTGAGACCAATTCAGGGGTCCAGTCTAATAGAAAACATGAGAAATGGAGGGAAAGTGTTTTCCTTATGATGGGAATCAAGTCATAGAAAGGAGTATGAAGTTCACAGAGTACAGTGACTATATATAATGAAAATATCCTTTTTTCTTTTCAAAAAGATAGAAGAAAGGAGCTTGAATGTTTTCACTAGAAAGTCATGTATAACTAATTAGAACAAAAACAAATTTAAAAAAGAAAGAAATGATAAATGTTTGAAAAGAGAAATGCTTAGCCTGATATGCTTAGCCTGAGCATTACACAACGTATACATGTGTGGAAACATCAGATGGTTCTTCATTAATATGTGCAATTTTTATGTTTGTTTTTTGGTATCAGTTAAAAAACAAATTTACTTTAAATTTAAAAAGTAAAATCCATGAGAGAAGGAAACAGGAAACCTACTAACCATCAATGTTAATATAATTCATATATGTAATAGCTGCTACCATTTGGTTCATAATTTTAAAAATTTTCCCCAGAGCCTACTGCACACTAGATACTATGCTAGTTGCTACAGATGAACTGACATAAAAGATATGGTCCCTACTTATAGGGGATTACAGTAAAATGATAAAGAAATGCATTTAATGAATAACTTAAAATTGTAAGTGGTAATAGAGAGATATTCACAGGAGGCTTTGAGAGCAGAGGCGACATGTAACCACAAAGCTTCAAGGTGCTGTTTAGCTTCTCAGCAGCCATGAGGAATTGGTAACCATAGTGAGTTCTATAGCTTTAAATATCATAAAGAAGAAATAACAGTTCTTCAGGGAACACACATTTGTCTTCTTTTTCTCTGGTACTAAATTGGAAAAAAAGTCTTTACATGGGATTTTTTTAGGAAACATTGAAGGATGTAATAGATGATGTTCTTAGCATCAGTTTTCAGCCCTTGCTGAAGTACATGTCATCTGCTTGTCCTTCTTCAAAGATGTGGATTAGTCCAAAAAGAGCACATAATGGTAGAATATTCATTACCAACACTGTGGTAGATCAGAATCATCTGGAAACCTTTTTTAAAAATTTATATTCCTAGGCTTTATTTAAAAAGTCCATTTCCCAAATCTTAAATTTTGTTAGTTTTCTTTCTGACCGTACATTAGTCCCTTCCTCTTTGTCTTACACTTGTGTTCCCATTCTAGCTGCCTTTAGACCTTATAGAGACCCCCAGTCCATTACTCTTGCCATTTTCCTTCAGTCTATTAATTCTTTCCTTAGTTCTTTCCTTTTCTGGGTGATTACTTAAGGTACCTTCTTATCAGAATTCTCAACCCATCAAGTTATACCAGTGCTACATGTCTTTAGCCATCACTTAAAATTATGACCTTCTGTGAGTTATTTTTTAACATAATAAGTTCATAGACATACAGATATAAGAAAGAACATTAGAACTCATCAAATAGTATTAAGTGATCCTTGGAAAATGTCTCTAAATTATGAAAGGGATAGTGATAAAGACTAGAACAATTGTGTGAACACTTGCTATTGCATAAGATGTTGGGCTGAAAGATACATCCTACGAATTGAGACATAAGAGTATGACACAATCTCTATGATAGTCCTTTCTTCGAGGACTCCACAGGCTATTTTAGGAGATAAAATAATAACAATGACTAGACTTATTGACTGCCTGCCCTATGTCAGATACTTGAAATCTGTAATAACTAAACTTCACAACATTCTTGTTTATCAGGTAGTTTTCACCACATTAAACTACTTCAAAATCCAGCAGTTTAAAGCAGTCATTCTCAAAGAGTGTGATACCTGAACCAGTTGTATCAGTATCACAGGAAAACTTGTCAGAAATATAGAGATCCCCTCAAGACCTAAGAATCAGTAATTCTGGGGGTGGGACCCATTAGTCTATATTTTAACTCCTCAAAGTGATTCTGATGCAAACTAGTCTTTTGGAACCACTAGGTCAAAACATATATATATTTTTTTTCTTCCAGCTCTCAGTTCAGTTTTATGTGTTGATAAATTTGGAGAGTTCGGTGGATAATTCTTCACATCTCACCTGTGTTCACTCACATAACTGCTGAAATGGATCATAATATTAGGATAATATTATGAAGTTGCATAATATTAGGATACCTAATGAAGAAAGGTTTCCTTAATTGTTTATTTCATATGAAAATTCTGTTTCAAATTGTCTATATTTTGTCTTTCATATATGCACATGATTTTTAATTATGAAATAATAAAATCACTCTATGCTTACTTGTCCTATCTGTTGAGTAGACGTTCTTGGCAGGTCGCTCATTTGACTAGTCACACAGCGACTACTTCTCAGCACACCCACAGGCTACCAAGCCTTTTATAATTAGAATGACTACAGGTGCTACTAAATTAATGCTGTGCTATTTTAAACCCAGCAGGTGTAAACACATTCAATGAATCATAATGATTGCAGTTGGAAAATCATCTCCTGCTACCCTCATTTCACCACCTTAGGACAGAAGTGAGTAAACATGGATTAAATATTACTTTAAAAGTGAACAACAAGGTGGGGTTCTTGGGGAGTGCCTGTAACCTCAAATCGTGGTCCAAAAACTGTAGCTATCTGGTTATATGGAAAAAGATATCATTGATCGTGAAGTGTTATGAAGGCGGTACGAATGGGTTTTATTTACTATTTATAAACACTTCTCTCTAGACCTGTGCTATTCAATACAATAGCCATGATCAAATGTAGCTTTATAAATTTAAATTTGTATTAAATAATATTAATGGAATAAAACATTTAGCCACCATTCAGTTGCATTGTTTTAAGTTCTCAATAGTCACATGTAATTAGTGGTTCTGATGTAGGACAACAAAAATTTGGAAGGTTTCTGTCATCAGAGAAAGTTCTTTGGGAACAACTGCACTAGGTCATATTTTAAATGAATCATTTATTTAGTTAGTTAAAATTAAAATTATATATTTCTATTGTTTACCTACCAAATATGTTCCAAGCCTTGTCCTGCACCCTAGGAGCACATGTCAGGGAGTGACAGGAGAGAAAGCAGGTGGCAGTCCCACATTAATGAACTGTGTGGGGTTTTTAACCTCCTTGGGTCCCAAAAGAATATCACATAGTAGAAGTTCAGTAAATGTTTGTTGACAAAAGTACCAGTTGGTCTAAATTAGCTACTTTCAATCAAGTCTTTTCTTGGCCAACTTAATATCCAATCTGCTGCAAAATCCATTAGGACAATCAATCCAATCATGGTGTGAAGACATCCAAATCCCATTGGATCACTTATTTTTCAATGCAGTGCTTTTCATAGGACAGATGCCACAGTAGGAAAAAGATATTAAAATATATTGGAATTTATTTCCCTCTTACTCATCCAGGCTCCTAGAGGATATAATTACTATTCATAAAGACCTTGGAAAATCACTGAATTCCCAGCATCTCCCATGAAAATGGTTTATTCACTAGTGATGAATATGTCTTTTTCTTTTCTACCTCTACACATCCCCTCACACATTTCCCTCCTCTAATATGCTTGGTCCCACTCTTCCTAACTTGCTTATCAAAATTCTACTGCTCTTTAAGGTCCAGGTCATCATCTCTTCCCTATCAATTAAGTCCCCCAACTTCCTCATCAAGCCTAAAGGGCTTTTTCTCTCTAGCTAAACCTCTGCTCAGAAGAGTTCTTTCTATATTTATGGTAAGTCCTTAGTCATAATAGAGCCTCAGTAGACATTTGGTAGAACCAAAAAATAAGTTTTTGATTATAAATGTTTTGCCATTACTTTTAAATTTACATAGTACTTTTAACATATATTGTTTTTTCTTCATGAAATTCCTGAGTTACATTTTTCTATCTCCCATGTAACAGATGAGAAGATTGAGTCTCAGACAAGGGAAGGGAACAATGCAAGTGTGTCAGTTCCAGGTCTCAACAGAAATGGTGCACTTGAGCAAGGGGCTATTTGAAGAGTTGCTTGAAAATGTTCTGTGCAGAGTTGTGGTCAGGATTAAATCTCCTGGAGATTTTATGTGAGAAGCATCACCACTCATGCCCAAAGGAACCAGAGGAAGAAGTTGTGACAAAAACCTGGTAAAAGCTATAAATGAAAGAACCACTCTCACCAACCCAGCTCCCAAGAACAGAGCACTCTCGTGCCCTAGTCCTGCTGTAAGTGAGGAGGGGAAGGGGAGAAACTCCTTGCCTTAGTTCCCTTCCCTTTAGTCTTACCACTTCCTAACCAACCAGGAGATAGAGAGTAAAAGAGAAGTTTTAGGACTTCATGCAGTCCCATTTATGATTCTTACTATTATTTCCTGAGCTATTAGAGTCCCATTTAGGTAGCATTGCTTTTGCCTTGTCTTGAAGTTTCTTCCCCTGTGTTTTCCTCTAGATGTACAAGTAATCACCAGATATATGAAAAAATGTTCAACATCCCTAGTAATAAGGGAAATGCAAATCAAAACTACCCTAAGATTTCATCTCACCCCAATTAGAATGGCGATTATCAAGAATACAAGCAACAATAGGTGTTGGCGAGGATGTGGTGAAAAAGGAACACTCATACATTGCTGGTGGGGTTGCAAATTAGTGCAACCACTCTGGAAAGCAGTGTGGAGATTCCTCAGAAAGCTTGGAATGGAAACACCATTTGACCCAGCTATCCCACTCCTTGGCCTATACCCAAAGGACTTAAAAGCAGCATACTACAGAGATACAGCCACATCAATGTTCATTGCTGCTCAATTCACCATAGCCAGATTGTGGAACCAACCTAGATGTCCTTCGGTTGATGAATGGATAAAGAAACTGTGGCATATTTATACAATGGAATATTACTCCGCAATGAAGAATGATAAAATTATGGCATTTGTAGACAAATGGTCGAAATTGGAGAATATCATGCTAAGTGAGATAAGCCAATCTCAAAAAACTAAAGGACGAATGATCTCGCTGATAAGCGGATGAGGACATATAATGGGGGGTGGGATGGGCTAGCATTAGGTTTAGGGTTAGGTTTAGAGTTAGGCTAAGGAGAGCAGTAAGAATGAAGGAAAGAAGGACTGTGTAGAGGGAAAAGAGGGGTGGGAGGGGTGGGAGGGGTGGGAGGGGTGGGGGGAAGGGGAAAAATATAATAAACATCATTACCCTATGTAAACGTAAAAAAATAAATAAATAAATAAATAAGTTGTTCAACAACTAAAAAAAAAAAAAAAAAAGAAAATACATTCATATTATATCCATTGGTAAATGCCCTTAAGTATATAGAAGCAATTATGCAATTAAAAATTTGTATTTTTTCCTACACTTTCTTGCTCTGAGAAGACCTAGAACATAAAAGGAGTAGAATGAAAAAAAAAAAAAAAAAAAAAAAAAAAAAAAAAAGTTCTGGAGGCTTACATTTAGGTCTTTAAATCCATTTTGAGTTGATTTTTGTCCTGGGTGAGAGAGAGGGGTCTAGTTTCAGTCATCTACATAAGGATATTGAGTTTTCCCAGCACCATTTGTTAAAGACACTGTTTTGTCACCAATGTGTGTTTGGGGTATCTTTGTCAAGATTCAGACGGCTATAATTGTGTGAGTTTGTCTCTGTGTCCTCTATTTTATTCTGTTAGTTTACACCTCTGCTTTAATGCTGGTGCCATGCTGTTTCGGCTGCTGTAGCTCTGTATATATGTTGAAATTGGGCATTGTGGTGCCTCTAGCATTACTGTTTGCTCAGGGTTGTTTGGACTATTCCAGATTTTTTTTTTTTTTTTTTTTTTTTTTTTGCCTCCATGTGAATGTGAGGATTTTTTTTTTTTTCTAGATTGAAGAAGAATGTCATGATTCATAATAGCCAAGTTATGGAATCAGCCCAGATGTCAATGGATGGATACATAAAGGAAATGTGATATATTACACACAAACATGCACACTCACAGATAGAGAGAGAGAGAGAGAGAGAGAGAAACAATGTAGTTTTCTTTAATCATAAGGAAGAAAAAACCATGTCATTTGCAGGAAAACAGATGGAACTGAAGATCATAATTTTAACCAAAGTAAGACAGACACAAAAAAAGATAAATATTGTGTATTTCCCCTCATATGTGAAATATAGGGGAAGATTATCAGGGAGACAGAGAAGAAGGGGGTTGGGGAGAGGGAGAGGATGAATAAGATCAAAGGATATTATTTGCATTATGAATACACCATAATGAAATCCATTATTCTATATAATTAAAATGCCTCAAAGAGAGAGAAAAAGATACAGAGAGATGCAGGCCTTTGAGGTGAGACACAGGTAGACATGGGGAATGCCAGTAAGCTACAGGAGAAAGGATGTAGGGAGAAAAGGAGATGTTGTCCAGTATTTAAAGTCACACTGCTGTTGGATTACAGAGAACTGACCCAAGTCCTAGAACTTTGGTTCTCTTCGCTATGCTATAGTTTTAACATGAGAATAGTGCTCTGCCAGAGAAGTATTTATCTCTAGGTGCACATGTGTGTGAGTGTATGGATAAGACAATAATGCATTTTTCTCAATTAGATTAAAATTTCTCATAAAATATAAAGATCATCTCATGTAACCTTGAGTGAGTGATTCCAAGGTATGGACCAGTTTTCTAATCTTCTAAATAGAATTAGTACCTCATAGGGTGTGGTGGGAAATAAATGAGATGCTATTTATTAAGTACTCACTTGGTGCTTGGCAAAGAGAAGATATGTATTTCATTCCATTTCCTTCACTTTTTTAAAATAACAGAAACATTTTTATATAACCTAAACCGAGCCTTTTCATACTAGAACCTTAGTAAGTTTCTACTGTTCAAATTAAAATTGAGTGATCAAGAGGAGAAAATAAAGAAAAATGTCAAGAAATATCATCAGAGTCTCTTGGGAATATTCAGATTAAAAACTTTCCACCTTGGAATCTGATTATGAGTTTAAACCATTTAATCTCAGTGTCCCAAACACAGAACACCTATAGAAACTTAAATATAATATATAATATGTAACATATTTATAGTAAGTTAGAATATTAACAAATATTAATTAATATAATTAAATAAGGCCTGTGTTATGATATCCCACCTATTTTATTGCACCTATGTTGATTTCATTGGACTCTTCACAGAATTGAAAACTCGGGACTTAATGGGTTAAGTTTTGCTATTTCTGGGGAAATGATGACATGAGGGAATGGAAGATCCAGAAGATTCCTTCCTGTCAGAGAAGAAGAATTTATAAACAGCTAATCACAATGCAGTTTGATAAGTGACTGAGTGTAAGCAGATGGAACAAGAAGGGAGCTACTGCTTGGGGAAATCAAAGAAATCTTCCAAGAGAAAGTAGTATTTGGGTTGAGACTTGGAGAGTAAATAAGAGTGTGTTTGAGGAATGGGTGAGAAAGGGAAAAAGAAAATTCCAGGAAAAAGGACAGGATGATAAAAGAGAAAATGAGAGGGAAGAGAGAAAAAGAACCATGGAATGAAATTGACCACAGCATACTATGCGAGTGTGGGAATATATCACTGTGAATTTTATTTTTATGTATAAATAAAATATACCAATGAAAACCCTATAAATACATAAAAGGAAGTCAAATGCAGTATAGGAAAGGGATCAAGGGGAGAGAGGAGAGGAGGGAATGAAGTACTGAGGATTGAAGTGGGGCAAATTATGTTATATGCACTTATGAACACATCAAAATGAACATCACTAATATGTATTATTAAAAGTATTTTTTAAAAAATAATATGTGCTGTATCATGTCAAAATTTCCACCTAGTTATCTTATAAACATAAGTGAGAGAATGGTCAAGAAATATGTATCCTATCATAAATTCATTTCTCTGAAGATGGTTTTATCTGAAAAGATATCAATGGTGCATTATGCTACTATAAATTAATATTTTAATGTAAAATTTGCTCCCACATTTTCTTTCAAAATGGTGGGATAAGTGTATAAGACACATATAAGCTCTTTACAAATGTGAAGTCCATTATTATTTACAGATTTTTAACCAGAGTAGGAAAAGTATAGTTAGTTACTCTGGCCTTCTCAACTCCACATGGGGTTTGGTTTCCGTGCTTTATCCTTCCTTCAATATTAGTCCAAGCTCAACAGTCCAGTGGATCACGGCCATTTAAAGTAACATTGAGAAAGTACTTCTCAGTTTGGCAATGGAGTTTGGGAATTGGCCAGCCCAAATCACTTCAATGATTTTAATGCAGCACTCAGCAAATTAAACTTGTTGATTTTAAAACATTTTCCATTTTACCCCAGTGTCGGCACTTTTATAGGAAGTTTTACTTGCAATGAAAGAAAAGTGCCAAATAAGAGTATGTAAAGCTTCCCAAACTCACAAGGACAACCCAAAGGGAAGGGCAGGGTAGAAACCAACACAGCATGTGATCTGGCCCTCCCATTTCAACTTCAGTTGAGCAGAACTGAGCTGTCCAGTTTTTTAATGTTTTTATTATTTCATTATAGTTATACAAAATATTGGGGTTAATTTTGACATGATCATACATGCATGAAATATAATTTGCTTTATTGTACTTCCATACTTCCTCTTTACCTCTTGTCCTCCCTCCCCACTGCCCTTCCTTTACTCAACTGATCTTCCTTTCATTTATTTACTGTTTTTTAAATTGGTGCTTTATAATATGCATAGAGGTGAAATTCACTGTTGCACATTCATATACATACATACCAATAATCAGGTCAAATTCATTCTGAAATTCCTCCTTTTCCCCATTCCTACTACTTCCCCATCAAATACTTTTGTCTACTCTACTGATCTTTCTTCTATTTTCAGGTGATTCCCCCTTACTTCTTGTTTTCCCTTATTTTTCCTCTAACTACTGCATGTGAGAGAAAATATTTGATCCTTGACTTTCTGAGTCTAGCTTATTTCACTTAGCATGTTGTTCTCTAATTCCATCCATTTTCTAGCAAATGGCATAATTTCATTCTTTTGCGTAAAACTCCATTGTGTATATGTTACCACATTTTCTTTATACATTTATCTGCTGATAGGCACCTGGGTTAGTTCCATAACTTGGTCATTGTAAATTTTCTGCTATAAACTGGTGTGCCTGTATCACTATGGTATGTTGATTTTAGTTATTTTGGATAATACAAAAGAGTAGGATAATTAGGTCATATGGTGTTTCCATTCTTAGTCTTTTTTAATATTTTTTAATTTTTAAAATTTTTCTTTTTTTATTAAAATTCTTTTTTAATTTTACAGACTGCATTTTGATTCATTGTATACAAATGGGGTACAACTTTTCATTTCTATGGTTGTACACCTATAGATTCATACCATTCATGTAATCATATATACATAGGGTAATACTACTTCATTCTACTATCTTTCCATCCTCCACCAACTTCCATCTCATTTTCCTCTACATCATCCAAAGTTCCTTTATTCTTCTCTCCCCCTCCCACTCCTTATATATTGTCATCCACTTATTAGAGAAAGCATTTGGCCTTTGGTTTTTCTGAACTTGGCCTATTTCACTTAGCATGATATTTTCCAACTTCATCCATTTACCAGCAAATGCCATAATTTTATTCTTCTTTATGACTGAGGAATATTCCATTGTGTATATACACCACAGTTTCTTTATCCATTCATCTATTGAAGGGCATCTAGGTTGGTTCCACAATCTAGCTTTTGTGAATTGAGCTGCTATGAACATTGATGTGACTGCATCACTGTCATATGCTGATTTTAAGTCCTCTGTGTATAAACCGAGGAGTGGGATAGCTGGGTCAAATGGTGGGTCCATTCCAAGTTTTCTGAGGAATCTCCATACTGCTTTCCAGAGTGGCTGCACCAATCTGCAACTCCATCAGCAATGTATGAGTGTGCCTTTTTCCTCACATCCACACCAACACTTATTACTGCTTGTGTTCTTGATAATAGCCATTCTCTATTCCTAGACTTTTGAGGAATCTCCATACTGTTTTCCAAAGTGGTTGTACTAATTTACAGTCCCACCAGAAATTTACGAGTGTACCCTTTCCCCCACATCCTTGTTGTCATTTATTATTATTTGTATTCTTGATAATTGCCATTATGACTGAGTAAGATGAAATCTCAATGTAGATTTGATTTGCATTATTCTGATTGCTAGGGATGTTGAACGTTTTTTTCATATATGTTGGCCACTCATATTTCTTGTTTCAAGAAATGTCTGTTTAGTTCTTTGCCCTTTTATTGATTGGGTTATTTGTTTGTTTGTTTTTTGGTATTAAATCTTTTGAGTTCTTTATATATTCTGGATATTAATCCCCTGTCAGTGAATAGCTGGCAAAAATTTTCTCCCATTCTGTAGGCTCTCTCTTCATGCTCTTTGTTGTTTCCTTTGTTGTGAAGAAGCTTTCTAATTTGATGGCATGCTACTTATTGATTCTTGGTTTTGTTTCTTGCGCTTTAGGAGTCTCGTAATGAAGTCAGTGCCTGCACCGATGTATTGGAGTGTTAACTGTATTTTCTTCTAGCAGTTGTAGAGTTTCTGGTTTAATTATTAGGTCTTTGATCCTCTTTGAAAAGAGATGCCCAGTTTTTAAATAGGGTATATATTGAAAAGTAAGACTTTCAATCTTTCATTCATTTGCTTATTCACTGAATAGTTACTAGTTACTTTGGACGTACCAAACACTACACACAAGCTGGGATTGGAATGATAAATATGAACTAAGCTTAGTCTTTAAAGGAGTTCTTTTTCTAATAGATGAAACACACACAATCAAATAACTAAGGAACCATGTGGGAATGTGTATTCAGCATTCTTGGGGCACTAAGAACAAACAATTAAATTAGCATTTATCCAGAACTGGAACAAGGTACCACTGAAAGAGTAAACTAGTGCTAGATCTCTGGAAATAGTCAGCCAGAAGCTGAAAATATTTATATCAGAATCTGTAGAAAAATTTAAACTTAAGCAGTTTATGGACTAGATCAGATAATTTCACAGCAATACTATCAACATTCTAGGTCATATATTTCTTTGTTGTAAAGTGGGTAGTTTTATGAATGGAGATACTTAGTAGAATCCTATAGCTCTACCCAGTAGATATCAGGAGTACCCTCCATACTTTGGACCAAGTGTTTGTGTTGCCCAAAAAATGCACACATTGAAATCCAAATCCCCAATGAATTGGTGTTTGGAGATGGGGCCTTTGGGACAGAATAGATGGAACCTTGATGATGGAATTAGTCCTCTTTTAAGATGAGACAGGAAAGAACTTGCTTACTCCCTCCTGCTTTCTTCCACATGAGAACACAGCAAGAAAACACACATCTGGAAAACAGGAAGAAGGCCCTTCCCAGAATGGAATCATATTGGCAAACTAATCATGGCCTCCTGGCCTCTGAAGCTGTGAGACATAAATTTTTGCTGTTTAAGGCACACAGTGTATGGAAATTTGTTTTAGCAGCCCAGACTAAGATACACTATTGTTCAATCAAAAATGTCTCCAGAGATTGCCACAAGCCTATGGAAAACAAAATCACTCCCAGTTGAGAACCACTAGATGAGATGATTTTCAATGATCATTTCATTTCTAGGAACTGAACTCAGTGTCCAACTGGCTTTGCTGTAGTACTCTAGGAAAACTCACTTCTAGCTGGTGTTAGAACTACTTAAGTCTGACCATAGCTCTGCAGCCACATGCTTATAAAGAAAAAACCCTAACCTAAAGGGAGAAAATTTCAAGCAATCCATCTCAAAGCCACAAGTACCTCTATCTTCAATATAATAATGTAGTCTCTGCTTAGTCAACATAAATCAAATGAAGATATTCTGTGCTCAAGTAGGTACACTTCCTGGAAGCCAGAGTTACTGAGAGGGGTGGCTTTGTTACTTGGACAGAATCAGTACTTGGAATAGAAAGTGCATTTTAGATGATTCTTTATATAACTACGTCTATCAGAGCAGCTCTGTTCTTTATCTATTTTATTTATCCATCCATATGTGCATATGCAAAGATAGAAAACATCTGAAAGTGCCACTAGACTTGGATCTGGAGCCCTGGTTTTGGATCCTTGTCAGGTCATTAAACTCACTGTTAATTTGGACAAATTACTTCATATATTGGCTTGCTCATTCAACAAACTTTTTCCAAAGCCTGCTGCACATGAGAAACTAATAGCTGGCTGGATATACACATGGACTACCACAGCTCTCTTATGAGTTGCTCCAGTAGAAAAGGAAAAAAAAAAAAGAGTGATACCATGTCCTATGTGATTATGCTGGTACATCAGGTCTGCACCACTGGTAAGAAAATTGCAAGCAGTTTCCTTTGTTTCCACACTGATTGGGAAACCCAGATTTTCCTTCATAAAACTGGCTCCACCAAGGTGTCCAGCATCCCTCTCCTTCATTCAGCCAGTTTGCATTGACAGATTAGCCAATACCCAGCAATGTCAACAGGCAAGTCATCCATCTGGTGAGTGCCCACACTGACTAGCTTGTCCTGTGTTTCCATAGTTACTTCCTTGCTCCCAAGGGAAATTACCCCCTTCTGCTTCCAAATTAAAGTGATACTTGTCCAGTCCATTTTACCTGTACTCCTTTTCCCATCTAAATTATTTGTTTACCCTTTGTCTTTCCTTTCCTCTATTCTCAAAGTTATCTAATCTCAGGGACTCTACAAACATGTATCAAAGAATTTGAGAATCTTCCTCTCCCAAGAAGTAAATAATTATTTTGAATCTTTGCTTTTGCTTCATTTTTGGACTATAAGAAAGGGAAATATTCTTAAGGACTACTGGAAGAATAGAGGATGAGAGAAATAGACAAAAAAAAAAAAAAAAAAAAACAAAGAGTTTGATTGTAGCACCATAGAACCATAATGTCCTTGAGGCCAATGATATGAAAGTGATACACTCAAAATAATGAAGGACCAACCACAATCCTTCCTGAGACATGGCAGTTGGAAACTTGTCCATCAATTTGCAATTACATATGCTTTTCCCCTACAGCCAAGCACTTGTTCCATGGAATTGGATCAGTGAAAGATTATAAATCAAAACTTCAAAGAGATTTTTATTTCCCCTTTCAGGACCTGAAATTCCTTCAGCATAAAGTTAAAATCTTAATTAGGAAATGTCTTAGGTCTATTAGATAATTGATACTTTTATTCAGTATGATTTGGATTCCTTTTTCTTGGTATCTCTGCAGCACACCACTGTCTTAAGAATTGCTGCTTGATCCAAATGTAGAGGCTGTGATAGTAGGTAAAAAGAAAAAGACTCCTAAGGGGAGTTCAGCAACATATCCATGACATATCCATGGAATATTAAGACTTGGAGAACTGCAATGTATGTTTTATGTTTTGCATAAATTAAAAATATATATTTTTCTACAAAGTGGAGTCTCATTTCCTTGGTATAACACAGAGCTCCTTTAATTAAACCCAGTAGATAGGGATCATGAAGACACATGAAATTTTCCATTTTTTAATATATTGGATAGGTCCTCCTGAGTCCTTGTCTGTTGCATGAAGTTTTCAAAATGGTAACTTATCCACTTGCAAAGCATTCCCTTGTGAAAATGATTCACCATGCTGTGAGCATTGCTGGGTTTTGTGTTTTGTTTTGTTTTGTTTTGTTTTTGCTTCGTAATTCTATGAAATGACCTTTAAGTCAAACCAAAGTGGATATCCTAGTACCTCCACTTAATATTGACAGTGACACTGAGCATAACAACTGAGCTGCAGTTTGCTCAACTGTGGGAACAGTTGCAGTCTATTATCAAGGCAGAGCTAGGTGCATCGTAGGTACCATTTCTTGTACCCCAGCTTTCCAGCATCTGACCCATAGTGGGCATATAGTAAATGTCAGCTATATTCACCTACCCACTTTTTGAATTTCATTTTTAAAAGAGAAAGGGCTTTAATAGGCTCTTGTGTCAGGTCACAGAGATGTCTTCTTCCTACCATAATTAAGCAACTTGAGAAATCCTGTGAGGTCGATAAATTTGGAAAACGCTTACATAAAACAGAATATAAAATGGCAAGCCCTGCCATCAGAAGCCAGTAAAAGTCAATTGCTTTATGTGACACCTCTACAAATGGCATTATGTCATTGCATAATATTAGTAAGAAATTGTAAGATTTTGTTCAGGCCTATAAAATGTAATGACTCTCACATCATCTACCAATATAAAAATAAATTGAAAGAAAGTAATATTTAAAAAAGAAAAAAAAATCAAGCTTCCAACATCTTGACTTTTTCTATGTTGAGGAAATTTAGTCCATAAAGAAATGGATTTAAATGCTTTTCAGTGTGGTTGGTTGACTTTCCCTCTTTTTTTTTTTTTTTCTTTCACTTTATTATTTTGATTTTTCATCTTAGCCATTTCTATTTAACTGGAAAAAAACAAAAATCTGTTTCAGAAATCAGGTGGTCTTGGCTGAAAAATTATCCCAATACCTAAAAAAAAGAATTTAAGTGTTCAAAAAATGGAAAATCTTCATGGTGCCAATAAAGAGATGGATTTATTCATCTGGGCTAAGGTACAGGACATTAACTTTCACAGATGTAGTTGTTCACCCAGCAGTTGGGGCTAAACCAACCTGAAAAGTCTTTGTATGTCCAAAGAAATGAAGCTGTAAGTCTGGCCTCACAGTATTTCTTTTGGTTTAAAAAAAATTGATATGGAAATTTAAAGGTTTCCAATGAGCACATCTTCTCTTAGGCAAGTTTAAATGTCCATTGGTTTGGAACAGAAGGAATTGATCATTCTGATGAGATTATGCCATACTACCAAAAATCTGACTTGCATCTGTGTTAAACATGATATGGAAAAATGGAGGGAATAATCTCACAGCTCTCCCACAGAACAGTCTCATGGATGTGAGCAAACATGTCTACTGGGAATAATATATAACAAGAGCAGAGCCACTGTACTCTAAATAAGCTGCATATCTGGGAAAGAGAAAAACAAATGTGGTGTTTGGCTCCAAGAATGAGCTCTGTTTTTCTTCTTTGTCAGCATTACCATTCAGTGGTGTAGACAGACTGGACACCCTTGGGGACAGGGTACATCGCTTGCTCAAAATGGAAATAGCATTTAGTAGCTTAAGCCAAGAAGGAAGGCTTGGATACACGAAACTAGCTCAAGTCGCTTGGACTGAGAGAATAGAGTTGAGTTGAAACTAACAGGTCATCTTGTCAACCTTCAACCAAGTGCTGGAATCCTGATTCAATGGCTGAAAGAATGGCCACCCAGCTTTCAGCTGAATCATTTCCAGAAACAGAGAGCTCATTATTTGTGAGTAACTCTGGGTATGCTACTATGTGTTTATTATTATTGTCATTACCATGTGAATCATTACTATTTTTAACAAAACTACAGCAATAGCTGTAATTCCCAAGGAGAGGTAAATCTGGGATGACTGGGGAAGCTCATTTCCACAGTAGACACAGGAGCCCCCTCAACCCTACTGACCTCTACATATAGTCTGATTGATTCCAGAGGCCAAGTTCAGAGCATGGGAAGTCACTCATAAGATCCCTGTCCCTCTTCCCTTTGCATAAGAAGAGTATTACAGGTGTAGAATTCCCATCTATGGGAAGTTATATTATGGTAGCCATAACAGTGCCTTTTGCTAAGTCTTCTCTTCATGAGGTAAGAAGCAGAGCCTGTGTGTACTCTCTCTCCATTGTTAAGTTTCCCTCTCTAAACCTTATTTTACATTGATATCAGCACGGTATGTATGGAGGACTCCTTGGCATGACAGAATCACCCTGTTTCTTGAGCACTGAAATTTTAAACTAGGCACAGTAGGTTTATTATCACATTTAATCCCTCCAGCAGTCCTCTGAGGACTGTACTAACATTTCTTTATACTGTACTCATCTCCATTTTGAATAGGAGGAATCTAAGTCTCAGAGAAGATGATTGACATGGTAAAAACTATGCTTCCAGACAGCCTGTTTTTAAACTCTGCTATATAGGTGGCCAACCATCATACAGTGAACAAAAGTAGACTTTGAAGTTAGCCAGGCCTGTGTTCACTCTTGTTCCTGACTTTTCTCTTTACTATAAGTGACATAAGTTATATTTTTACTCTCTTGGAGCTCTATATCCTTGTCGATAAAATGGTAGTATTTCTTCATAACTTTTCATAAGGGTTAAATGGAATTGTGTATAAATTATGGGCAGTAAATGAATTTTCCCATTGACCTAAAATTGGAGGGTCGGACTCCAAACAGGAGAAGAAATAGGAAATAGATGCCAAAATGTCAGCCAGGCACAGTCGTGCTTGCCTGTAATTCCCGTGACTCAGGAGATGGAGACAGGAGGATTGCAAGTTTGAGACCAGGTTCAGCAATTACGGAGACTCTCAGCAACCCTGGCTTGGATACCTGCAACAGAGACCAATCTGTTAGCTTGAAGAGGAAGAACAACTTCCTGGAGACACAACGTCAGATTCAGTAGAATAAATGCAAAGGCTTTTACCTAATCCCTTCCTCTTGAGAAGGTAGAACATCAAGGAGAAAAGGGAAAGGACAAGAAATAGAAGTATTTCCACAGCCCACATACAAACACCTTTAATTCCTGAAGACTTGAGTGAATCTTGAACTGGGGATTGTAGAGTTTAAATCTATATGGACTGCATTTTTAATAACTTCAAATGACCAGAAAATCATGTCAGTCAACTAAAGTGTTAATAAAGATGGTAAAAGAAGATTGAGTATGGCACATCTTGAAGCAGTGATTGAAGGAAGAATATGTCATGCATATACTCAACCAACGTTATTACTGGCTTATGTAGTGACGTGCAAAATATTGGACAAATAATATTTCTTCAATAAATGTGAGTTATCTCTTTCCTTTATGTTGTATCATGTGGTTGTTTTATTCTCCAATTATAACATACATCATAATTCTTTTTTTCCATATTTTTATTGGTGCATTATAGTCCTATGTAATGTTGGGATTTGTTGTTACATATAACAATATAATTTTGTCAATATCATTCCCGGGTATGAATTATAATTCTTTGAAGAAAGACTGAAAATAGTAGAAAAATATAAAGAGCACAATGGATATAAATTCTAACTTTTTTTCTACCTTTGGAAACATTGCTAAGCAGTTTGCTTAGCAAGGTTTTCCTTATCATAAACTCAAATCTGCCCCCTCAAATTCCCATGCACTGAATTAAACTGCCTTCTGGAAAGCCATAAATTCAGTCTCCTCCTTCTTCCATGTGACATTCTTGTAATATGTAAAGACTGGTAGTCCTAGTTCTTTAGTCCCCTCGACCTTTTTTAACAGGTGAAACTTTCTATATTTCTTTCCCCATTCTTTATGTTTGTGGGTTTCTAGTGCTTTGCTATCCCATGCTATGCCAGTGTCACTCTAAATATAATAGAGATCCAAGTCAAGCCCCGAACTTGACATGGCAGATTTTTACCTCCTTCATTCGAACACTGTTCTTAAATTTCTGTCTTAGAGTACAGCCAAAGAACAGAGAGACCAATATGTCAGTTTGAAAATATTGCTTCAGTTTATGCTGACCTATTTTCTTCCTCAGAACGTCTCAAAGCAAAAGGAAGAATCTGGCTGCTTGATTTCGAGATTTTTTTCAACTCAGCGGAAGACTTTTGTCAGCCTTTTGGGGGAGATAAAAGATTCCTGATATCTAGAGGTAAACATAAATTGTTTCAGAAATACATGCCAAAATAGGTAGAGCTCATTCTTCCTCATTCATTCCTTCATTCATGCATTCATTCACGCATAAGTTGTGAATGAGAAGATGTATTCCACAGCTTACAGTTTGGTAGGAAGCACAGTTAAAGCTCTTTTAAATTCCCTTACCATACCCATTGTAGGCACCAATCATAGTTTTCTTCCTTATCATTCTCTCTACGATCATCCACAACATCATAGTCATTGTTTCTCATGTTTATTAAGAGCTGAGCATGTAGCAGGCAGTTGTCTCAGTTTTCTTTCTTGCTTCTTGCTTATATGTAAAAATCATATCATGATGACTAATAATATATAGTGTTCAAAAGGTTATCTTAAGTATCCCATAGATACCATCTCATTTTCCTCTCATAACCACCTGACAAAGAAGAGATTATTTTCACTTTATTTTACAGATGAGAAATTTGAGTCCTCAAGACTAAAATGGAAGATATGTGGAGAACAGTTTCCTCAAATGTGTTCTTGGAAGAGAAAGAAGCTTCAGTATCTTCCATTGGTATGTAATTTAATTTTCATAAAATTTCTATGATATAGGTACTTAGTACCTTACTTGTAAGACAAAAATACTGAAATTGAAATATATTAAGAAATCTATAAAGATCACACTCTAATAAGAGGTAGAGCTAAGTGTTGTGCTCACTGGAAGAGTTCTTTGCCATATGTCAATCTCTCTTCCTTGAGGGTCAGGTCTTTGTATTACACTTTTTAGAAATTTTGATAATGCCATACAAAATGGTTCATCAAAGCATACATTGAATCATTTGAGGTTGAACAAAACTCTCACTAACAAACTATTGGAGTTCCCTAGAGACCAGTCCATCTTTCCAAGATTTCTCTTCTGTACCTGTATTAACTTCCTAGTTAATATCATCCAGTCCCATCACTTCAAATATTTAATGCCACCTACTCAAGTTTTATCTCTAGTCCTGAATTCTGGACTTTTGTAAATAACTACTTATCTGACTTCTCCCTAGGGTGGGTAAAAGATATCCAACCTTAAAATGTAGGAGAAAAAAGCCTTTAATTTCCCACTCCAAGTTAGATTCATCCTCTTCTTGCACTGCTTCCCACCTTAATATACTGAGTTGTAAAAGCTAAAATTTTGCCATCATTAGCTTCTGTTTTCCCCCCACATTTCATATCCAGTATACTGGCAAATCCCTTAGGCTTCCCCATGAAAATAGATCTTGAGTGTTATTGTTCTCACTGTTCATCACTACTTTTCACTCTCTAGTCAAAGTCTCTCTCCTGAATGGGAACAGTAGCTTCTTTTTATAATTAAATTTGTTTTTTCACTTTTACTTAATTGACAAATAATAACTGCATATGTGTTTATGGGGCACAGTGTGATGTTATGGGACACAGTGTAATGAAGCTGCATATTGGTCTCCTCACTTTGCCTGTTTGTGCTTGCCCATTCT
The DNA here is from genome assembly GCF_902686445.1 of Sciurus carolinensis. Taxonomy (NCBI): domain Eukaryota; kingdom Metazoa; phylum Chordata; class Mammalia; order Rodentia; family Sciuridae; genus Sciurus; species Sciurus carolinensis. The sequence goes on from NC_062213.1 coordinate 160,813,838, forward strand.
CCACTGCCCATTAGAATACTTTTCAGCAGGCAAGCCTAACTATGCCCTTCCCTGCTCCAAAATGTTTCCCTCTCTTTTCTATTATGTGGACTAGAAAACTCTAAGAGGTACATACAATGTTTCTGTATTCTCTGGCTTCATTTTGGACCTCATCTCCTTTCATTGTTCTCTTTGTCTACTCTGCTCTGGCCACACTGGATGTATTGCTCTTCTTAGAACAAACTGAGCCACTCTCACTTCAGAGTCTGCATTGTCCCTGCCTGGTAACCAGTCCCCAAGTCTTTATCATGGCTCAGTTCCTTCAGGTTTTTGTTAAAGATCCTATTCACAGAGATTAAACAACTTCCCTGTATGTATATTCAGACACTACAACAGGAGCAATTACAGTGAACATATGAAATGCATTAGAATCAAAACAGATATGTAATGATGAAGACTGGATAGAGTTGGAATTCCTCTTTGCTTCAAAAGTGCTATCCCTCTCCGCACTCTCATGTGAATGTTCACAATTACTCATCTGCTATTTCCATCACCATAGATCAGACTCAGAAACCACATAAAACTTAACATCATCCAGCCAAGAAAGTAATGGCACATGGCACCCAGGATCCATTTGCCTTTCCCATTTGTCTTTGGTTACAAAGTTGTCAGCCATGGGAGCATCCAGAACTTTGTTATTATTCTGGAACAAAACTGATTCTGAATGTGAGTTCAGAAGAAGGATGTGCAATTTGGAAAGGTAATGTTTCTTGGATAAAATACCAAAGGCAGACAGAGCCTGGACCATGTGCTTCCAGGTGAGGTCAAAGGAGCCTGCTCTTGACCATGTTCTCCTTTCTTTACTCAGAAGCCCAACAACTGAAAATCAAAGTCATCTTCCAGTATTTGGACAAGAGCTCAGTCTGGCCATCTGCATAAGAAAGGCTGCTCTGTTGTCAGTCCCCCAGAAATGAAGTGCAGAAAGACTGGGCTCAGTTTATACACATTTCTCCTTCTCTGTCGTCTCCAACTTGTTGAGCAATCCATTCATAGCTGTGCTGTGACCATGTTCTGGTAACAATTAATTTATCTTTAATTCTCAAGTTTGCGGTGCACCATTTGCAAGAAAATATAATTTACTCACAGTTTTCAACTTTCTTCTAAAATCAAATGTGAGATTAAGAAATGCACTCCAGGAAATTTTTTTTTTAAATAGAAGGATTATTTGACTTCACTTTTAATGCAGATTTTTGGAACCAGAGAACTAGGTTTGAGTTACTGCCTCAGCACTCAAGAGCTACACAACTGTTGGACACATTGTTTCTCTTACCTAACCTCTGTATTCTCATCTCCTACACCAGGTAATTGTGAGGATTTAATGGCAAAGATTATGCAAGATGCCTGACAAACTATTGATATACATTAAATTTGAAGTAAGAATTATTTACTCACTAATTTGACTAATTCTAACATATCATCTAGTGTGTACCAGGTGTGGGAGCTAAAGATAAAGCAATAAATAAGACATAGTCTTTGGCCCCGGTGCTTTAAAATGTAGTAAGAAAACACAGTAAATAATGTGGATTATAAACATTCATAACATTCATCGTAACTGTCCCTTTTGTTAATCCTGAATCTTAAACTAAGATGATGATACCGTGTGTTCATATACACTTGCATACACAGAGAATTCTCTTCTCTCAGATGCTTTTATCCCCTCATAGACTGTTACTTTAAAGGTTATAATAATACCACATGTACTTTATTCTTTCGTTTGATTGTTTCTCATAGACATATTATGTGCTGTGCATAGTGTTAGACATTGGAATTAAAAGATAATAAGAAATGTCCTTCCCATTCATAGGCTTATGGTTTTATAATAGAGACAGACAACTTACCACACAATTACAACATGGTTTATTAGCTGTTCTGCAGAATGTTCAACTTCTCTGTATTGTAGAAAGTCAGTCTAGAAAGAAAGGAAAGAACACCTTCCCACGTGATCTGAAAGAAGCTTCCCCAACAGGGTGAAAATATGTAGGGTAACAGATTTAAACAGGAAGAAGAGGAAAGAACTTTCCAGGCACAGAGAGCATTTTGTGCAAAATGAATTAAGTAGAAAATAGTTGGATGTGACTAGAAGATAGGGAGTTTCTATTCAACACAACATGTTATACTCCAAACAAAGGGCTACCAATGGAAATCAGAACAAGATGCAGGTTAGTGGAAAGGGCCAAAAACACAAGGAGGAAATTTTAATATATGTGGTAAGTGCTGCAACAGAGAAGGAGCAGGCTTTCAGCAGAAACCCAGGTGAGAAGGAGAAGCTGGATGAAAGTGTGGGTACAGACTGGAGGAAAGAACTTCAGGACAGCAGGACCAAAAACACCCAGAGGTCTTCTATGGGAAAATGACAGATTCCTGGGGCTTCCAGTGATTTGTTATGACTAGAAAGAACATGTCTTCAGAACACAAATGTCACTTTTATAAGAATGCTTAGGGGAACCTGCCGGAGGATAGAGTGTCTCCCCCAGCCCCGCCTAGGAAGCCAGTTCCCTGAGGGACAGGGCTGTACTTTTGCTCAATGACATTCCCTGCCTCTTCTCACTGTGCCTGGCACAGAATGTCTTCAATAAACACTGATTGAAAGAATGATTGCAAACAGAGGATTGAAAAAGAGATGAGGCTAAAATGTTAAACAGGAGTCTCATCATAAATAGGCCAATATGTCCATGTCTAATAAGAACTGAAACTCAAGGTCAGCCCTCACCAAACTTATCACTCACTCTGCTGAATCAAAGTTTTTAAGTACTCCTTCAATAAATGCATATAAATATATAATTCATACATTTATAATAATATAATATATAACATAAATTTACATGCTTTACTCTAATAGAATGTTCATCATAAACTGTTCAAAATAGAAATTAGAAAGCATATTATAAAAAAAATTAAAGAGAAACAGGTATTCTGACATTTTCTTTTTCATCAACATCATATTATTCACCCTTTGGTGTTCACACCCATTTGAAAAAAAGTGTTATAGGGCATAGAAGCCATACAAGCATTTCAACTAGGAGAATAATACATATCCTGATTTCATTTTAGGATGCTGTGTAATTGACAGGTTTTCTGGTCTATTTAAGGGCCCTTAAACACATTCCCTCACTGGCAACTTGCCTTGCAGTTTCTATCTAATCCGATGCCTGGAACACAGTAGATACTCAAAACAGAAGTGAGTATTGGCTATTAGGGCAGGCCCAATTTATCACTTCTCCTCTCTTAGGGGTGTTTAGTCTTTCCTGAACAAATCAACTGATACAGTAGGAACTGAAGCACAATACCAGTTTTATTAAGAGTAAAACTAAACAAAAGAGTGTGGAAAGGCCTCCAACTTCCAATGAACCCACATATGCTGACTTTCCAACCTTTCCACCATAGCTGGCAGTGGTGAAGCAAAGACCAGTCTCTGTGCTCTTATAGCAGAGGAATAGCACAGGAGGAGTCCACCATGTGTATGACCAGGTCATCTACAAGAATGATAGAGATGGGCCCACACTGCTGAGATGCTGTAGCCCTGACTCGACTTCTGGTTAGTGTAGTTGCCAGGTTCTTGTCACTTCTCCAATTAGAAAAATCATTCCTCCTGTGCTGGTGAGAGCAAGTAAGGAGGTGGAAAGATGAAGTGGAATTGTTCTGATCAGCGCACCTCCTCTGGACAGGGGAGGGGAGGACAAGAATCCCCTAATGGAAACAAGTATTTAAATAATCAAGGGTGACCCTACAAAATCAGGGGTAAAACCTGGATAACTAGAGTTTAAGATAAAAATTAAGAAGGTGCTAAGATTAACCTATGGCACCTTCACTAACAAGGTGTGCAACAATAGGCAAGTCACTCCCCTCTCTGGGCTGCAGTATCTCTATCTATAAAATGAGAGGTAATAGCAGATGATCTCTAAGGGCCCTTGTAGCTCTGACATTTTATGGTTTCTATAAGATATTCAGAAATTATTCTTGAACTGCCTTTGTCAAAAAGCAATAAAATTTAATATAATATTTTAAAATCCACTATTCAAATACTAATGGACTTAAATGACAAGGGTGTTAAGAAGAACTAAATGAAAAGCTTGGGCTTTCTGACCTAATCAATCAACATAAATGGATGGCAAAAAAAGAGTACAGAGGATGGAATACTGAACATTATCAAGAAAATTGACTTTTGAATTAAGGAGTCAATCAGCAAGAATTTATCCATTGTGAAAGGTCCAGGGTTAGGAAGTATGAGGCACCAACTTGAGGCAGGGTAGGACAAAGATTCACCTGGAGCAGATAGTGAAGAAAACCAAGGATGAGCAGTTTCAGTAATGGAGGATAATGAGCTGAGGACATTGTGTGATAGGAGAGGCAGAATCTACAGAAAAGATGGGAACCAAGGAGGAGCTTTGTAGACAGAGTGCCTGTTTGTCAGAACAAAGGAGTACTTCAACAATGGCCAGATCTGTCCCAGTGAAATCTTTCTTTATCTGTTGGTTACTTTAAATAAGCTGCCCCACTTATGGTACTTATTATAAATGCTAAATGTATTGAAAATTATTAGGTAGATGTTTACTTATACAAGTCTTGATTGTTCACTACTGCACTATTTTAGTATTAATAGCCCCGCACACAATACTTAAGTCGCTGCAGTTTGAATCATTTTATCAGGGATTGTGTTCTTTGAGTAATAGAATAAAGAAAAATAATCACAGGTAGCTTATTGAAATAAGGAATTTATTATTCTTACATATCAGAAAGCTGAAAGTAAGATAGTCCAGGGTTGATATGGCCCCTTCATCATTAGAAACAGAGCCTTCTATACTCCCCAACTATCTTGAGTGTGATCTTCATCCTTGGGTCAATTTGTGTCATGGTTACTAAATGATCGCTTTACTTCCAGCATGGCATTTGGATTCCAGACAAGAAAAGAGCAGAAGATATGTGTATGAGCTAAGTATGCCTTTTTTAATGGAACTTTCCCAGAATCCCCAAGTATGACCTATTCATGATTACACCTAACCATAAGAGAGATTGGAAAATGTGGTTTATTATCTGAGCATGTTGCCTTGAGTAAGGCAGAAGGTAACATTAGTACAACTGAGAGAAAATCTGGTGTTGATTAAGCAATGAATTGGATGACAGATACATACACACACACACACACACACACACACACACACATAATCTAGACATATTAATCTTATGTACTCATTTCAAACATATTTTGGCATTTTGAGCAATAGCTTTTTCAAGGAAAACATTAAAAAATACAAACTATTAATTAGTTACTTTATTAAAATAAGAAAATACCTTTCTATTCAGTTCTACTGGAATTGCACACCTATTAAAATTTTATAATTTTCTCCATATGATTCTCACATATTTCTTCCCAGGTTGATCCCCAGACATTTTAGATTCAATTTAATTTTTACATTTTAAAAATATATTTTCAAAATTACTTTTCATTATTTTTTTGGTTACAGGAAAACTAGGATCTGTGTTTATTAATCATTCCTATAAAACTAACTTACAGATCTCCTTTATAAATTTGAATAGATTTTCAGTTGACTGCCTTAAATGTTTATGTCTTAAGTAGATATTTTCTGCAATTGATGAAAGTCATATCCCTTATTTACAACTAAGTAGCTTTATACCTTTTCTTGTCTATTAAATTATCTCAGAAATTAAGGGGAAAGCTTGTTAAAATAATTTATCAAGAAGATTTTAAGTTTTATTAAATGTTTATTCAATTATCCTTCAGTATGCTTATGTGGTTGTTTAATTTTAATGGAAAGAGTTTTTTTTTTATTCTAACTTTGACAATTTTGCATTTCTGTGTTAGACTCTAATTGTGGCTATTAGCATTAATAACTGCTTCATTCAGTACTGTAATATTTTGTTTAACATTAGGCTATGTTCATAAAAGACTTTGTTCCTTCTTTTAATTCCTTTTGTTCATTTTTGTTCTCGGTATGTTACGAGGCTCATAAAACAAGTTTTGTATCTTTTTATACGATCTTGAAATTTTTGTGTGATATAGGAAATATTCAATCATTGAATATTTATTAGATATTATAATAAACTATTTTATGTTTACTTTCTGCTGTATTCTAAGTATTTGGTCCCCAAAAATGCATATGTTGAAATCCTAACATTGGAGAGCATGGTATTAAAAAGGGTCTTTTGAGAGATTATTAAGTCATGAGAGTGGAGCCCTTCATAATTGAGATCAGCTCCATTTTGAAAACAAACAAATAAGCAAACAACAACAACAAAAAAAACCCAAAAGATTTTATTCTCCCTTTCCACCACAGGAGGACACAGCAAGAAGACACCCATATAAACCAGGAAGCAGGCCCTTCTCAGACACTGTACCTGATAGAGGATTGATCTGGAACTTTCCCGCCTCTGGGTTGGTGAGAAGCATATTTCTGTTTTTTTTTTAACAAGCTACTCAGTTCATGATATCTTATTACAGCATCCCAAATAGACTAAGACAAAAATTGGTGCTTAAAAATAAAAAAAAAAGAGAAGAACTGACAAGGTAACTCAGTGGTAAAGTGACAAAGTACCCCTGGGTTAAATATCTAATACCAAAATAAATGAATAAATAAATAAACATAAATAAAAATTAAAATATGGGAGTGGTTTTAGAACTATATAACGGGTGAAGACCAGAAGAGTTTTGAGATGCATGCCGGCAAAAAATTACATTTCTATGAATGGACCATAAAGGGTGATTCTGGTAAAATCTCAGAAGAAGGGATGTAGGTAAAGTTTTAATCCTCTTAGGAAATATCCAAGTTGTAATGAGCAAAAAAAAAAAAAAAAAAAAACGTTGGGGAAAATATAAATGTTGAAGGTCATTCTGATATGGTCTCACATGGAAACATCGTCTCTCTTATTGGAAACTTTTGAAAAAGAGATTTTTATTATAAAGTAACAAAGAACCTGGTTGAATTGTTTGTGTCAGGGGGTTCTGTGTAAGGTAGAACTTGTTGATTTAAAAGTGCAGCTTAAAATTACCAACACTGACCCAAGAAGTGATATACCCATAATAATGAGAGATATTGAAACGAACTTACTTCTAAAACAGGCATTGTCTTTGTCTTTTGGGGCAGTTAGAACAAAATACCATAAACTGCTGCTACAGTTTGAATCTGTCCCGCAAAATTCATGTGTTGGAAACTTAAACTCCTATGCAATAGTTTTGAGGGATAGATAAGAATTGATTAGGTTGCGAGGGTTCTGCCTTCATCAACGCATTAACGCCTTTACCACAGGAGTAGATTCTTGACAAAAGGATGAGTTCATCCCTCTCTTGCTTGTATCTGCCTTCTGTCATGAGATAACACAGCATAAAAGCCTTCACCAGATGCCAGCCAGATGGGTTTCTTTTATAAGGGCGCTAATCCCATTTATGAGGGCTGTGCTCTTATGACCTAATCATATCCCCAAATGTCCCACCTCCTAATACCATCACCTTGGAGGTTAGGATTTCAACATAGGGATTGGTGGGAAGTAGTGACACAAACATGCAGACTATAGCATTACATTTCAACCCTTCAAAATGTATGTCCTGTTTATATGCAAAATAATTCATTCTAATAGTCCCCAAATTTTTAATTCCATTTAATATCAACTCAAAAAGTCCAAAGTTTTTTTCTCTTTCCTTTTTTTTTTTTTTTTTTTTTGTGGTGCTGGGGATTGAACCCAGGGTCTTGTGCATGTGAGGAAGGCACTCTATCAGGCGAGCTATATCCCCAGCCCTTATTTTTTTCTTTCCTTTCTTTTCCTTTTTTCAAAGTCTTGAGTCTCCTCTTTCACCTGAATCAGATATGAGCAAGAAGCAAGGTGTAGTTTATTTGTAAGCAAATTACTCTCCATCTGTGAACCCATAAAATCAAATATGTTAAGTGTTTTTAAAGTTCGATAATAGACAGGCATGGGATAGATTTTCCCATAACCAAAGGGAGAATGAAAGAAAGGAATAATATAACCTAAGGAAGTTTGAAAGCTAGACTGTTCCCCTAATCTTTGACTCAACCTCTGCCCTAGAGGCCCACTGGGGCAGGGGTCCTACATCTGCATCTTTGCAGAGGGTCAAGGGTTGGGCTCTGAAGGTCTGGAAAACTTTGCTCTCACAGATTTGGGTGGCTCCATAGTCTTACGGGAGGGAGTTAAGTGCCTGCAGCCCTCCAAGGCTAAAAATGACACTATAACACAAGTCTCCCAGGTAGATAGAGCCTCATCCCCATGGCTTCTATACATGATGATGGAGAAGGTATTACAATAGACACACTCAAGGTTTTACTACCTATGTCCTCCAGAGAAGTGGCCACCATGGCCTGCACTGCACCAAGGTTCACTAGAGCCAGACCTGAGAAACAAGGAACACTGACTGGAACTCCCACTGAAGGTAGGGAACAGAGACTTGAGACAGTGCTAGGAAGTTAGCAACAAAGTCTTGCCTTCTGTCTCAAATCATTCTGTACCTAAAGCAAGTACACTCTGGGCCTGTGGTGGAAGCATCCTCGAGGTGATCTCTGAAAAGACTTCAGGGTCAACCTCCCATTTTTTTGATGAACAGTACCTAGCGACCCCTACTAATCTCTTTATCAAATGATCTCTTAATCAGACCCTAGGTGTCCTCTTCTGACCTTGCTTTTTCATTATTTTACAAATGGATGGGGTGAGAATTTTACAGATGTGTAAGTTCTGCTTCCTTTTGGTTAAAAATCCCATCTTGGAATTGTTTCTCTCTTGTATTTTACTATAAGCATTCAACACTTCGATGGGCAATTTCTTCAGCTAAATATCCTATTTCATCACTCATAAGTTCTACCTTACACAGAACCCCCTGACACAAACAATTCAACCAGGTTCTTTGTTACTTTATAATGAAAACCTCTTTTCCAACAGTTTATAATAATATGTTCCTCATTTCCATGTGAGACCTTATCAGAATGACCTTTAACATTTATATTTTCCCCAACTTTTTTTTTTGCTCATGACAACTTGGATATTCTCTAAGAGGATTAAAACTTTACCTACATCTCTTCTTCTGCAACTTCACCAGAATCACCCTTTATGGCCCATTCATAGAAATATAATCTTTTGCCAGCATGCAAATGTGACTAAATACTACAAGGTGGGAAAACAAGGAAACAGAAGGGGAAATGCTGATGTGTCTTAAACTATCATAAGATAACTCTGGCAATCCTCTGGGAAGCCATTTTAGCCTATCTCATAGTAATTACCCAAATGGAAGCTGCTGGTATTAATATTATTACTGTAATTTTCATTAGCCTTCATTAGTCATTACTCATTTCATTAATCATTACTATTACTGTATGTTCTAACTCTACCTTGTTTTATGCAAAGGGGCTTGATCTTGAAATCTAAAAAAATAGCCCATCAAAATAAAGATCCATTGTGACTATAACTGGTGACTGTATAAATCTGTTGACAATTATGAGTGCATATCTCCTGTGCATTATTCCCAGCCATAGAAGTGACTAGTGATCAGGGAATGCAAAGATGTGCAGAAGCAGGGAAGCCTCAGTTCCAAGAGCTGGACAGACTCCTCCCCACTCCATCCTCAGCTGTATGATGACAAAGCTGTCATTAGTTAGGGAAGCTCTGAATCCCAAGTGCAGGGACCTTATGCTGTGCTGAGAAACTGGAAATCATTCCTGTCAACTGCAGGGAGGGTGGGTATAGAGAGCCAAATGAATGGAGGTGGAGGTTTTCTGTCCTGCCTTATCCTTGGTTATCTTCCCCCAAAGAAATTGCAGGATGCCCGCTCTGAGAATCCCCACACAGGCTTCCTCAGCAGCAACAAAGAGATCACCTCAAGATGAGGGCACTCTCTGGGTGTGAGCTCTCTTTGATCCCCTGCCAGAAAGCTAGAATTTATTGAAGGTGGGTTTTTGAGTAGGATTCTGCCAGGGAGAGATTGGCACAAGAGAAATGGAGACAGCTAATTCTCAGGGGGTCGTCTTTGGCAAAATCTGCTACTGAGGCCTCATGCTACTTGTGCTCCTAGCTGCCGACAACCAAGAGTGCCATCTGCAAACTGTGATTCATAAACACTCTGTCAGTCCGCCATCTACCCTGACATCATAAAATAACAAGAAGCCACATTGTAATAAAGAGGGGAGCTTTGCAGCCTACCAATTAAATGCATCTAATTTATTTCTCTTACAGCTGAGGCTTTATTTATTAGTAAACAGCTGCATTTGTTACACTTTTTACTCAAAACGTGCCAACTGGCGCTTTGGATGATCCATTAATCCTAAATAATCATCTGTGTTCTTCATAGATCCTGGATATATAGGTCTAAATGTATAAGAAGGTTATTAAAAAACGAAAGCCTAACCTTGCCACTCAGCTGGAGGGTGTAGCTCTGGGCGTCTGGCTGGGTGAGTTAATGTGACATGAAGTATGTGGATATGAATGAAGTCTGGCTGAGTTTTTGGAAAGATTTTGCATGTGGCTTTATTTCTCTCTTTTCCCCCAAGAACATGTAGAGAAATACATATGTGAATTTTCTGTAGTTAAACGTTGCTGCATTCTTGTCAAAATCTAATTAGGTGGGAACTACCAAATGCAGATAATAGGGTTACCCATTTTTAATTGGAGCTGGGAGGAGGTGGGTAAGAGGGAAAAGGTGTGTTCCCTCATCACCTGAACTTCTGCAGACCCTGCTAACTAGCATGTGCTCTTGGGGCTAGATTTCTACCATTTTGGCAAAGTTATGCCAGCATACATGTGGACATGCATACACACGCAGATTTCATTTCACTTGCAAAAAGCTATGGGACACAAGGATAATATCCACTTGAACCCAGTTTTTGTATGTTTCCTTGATACCTGGAAAAACAGATCACTGGGAAACATGATTAGGGAGAAGAATTCTATCAAGTAAAAGCTAAACCTTTTTACTGGACCACCTTTAAAAGAAATAAATTTATTTAATATCTGCTTGAACTCATCAAAAGTTACTAATTATAGAAGGACTGTTCAGGCACTTTTTTTTTCCAGCCCAGTGAATTCACATTGAAGTAACTCATTGGAGGAAATGACTTGCATCTCTAGATAAGGCTGATCATCCTTCCGAGTGTTATGTTTTGTTTTTCTTTTCTGGGAAGTAATTGTAAGTATAATCTACTCAGAGAGGTATAAATGACTGACTTTGGCCTACTTTATACTCAATTAAATTAGAAGCCCTCTATAAAGTGACATTGCATTTATGGTTGCTTAAATTATGTGTCTGTATGATGGTTGCTGGAATATTATTTGCAAACCAATATTCTATTATGGTGCTTTTGAATTAATGGATATTGATTAAGATAATCAGACTTTTATTTGATCTTTTGATCTATTTTTATTTTTCATAGCCATTGACTTAGTCTGGCCATGCTATATAACATGCATAATAAGGGAGATTTTAAATTTAGTAAACTAATTAAAAATATGGAAAGAGGAAATAGTTGAAAGGATCAAATTACAATTTATATATGTTTATTTTTAGCATCTGTCAGTTTTTGTTCTGCTGCTAAAAAACAAATTCACATATAGCCTCTTTCAGCTGAATATATAGTGTGGTATACACATGTTAACTTGTTAGACAGAAGCCACAAGTCAAACATGCTATGTTGTTTAAAAAGTTGACTCACAGTGGTTAAAAATGTGGGATTTTAAACCAAACTTACTGGATTGAAACTCCTGTTTCATCCATTACTAGCTGTGAATTAAGTTATTTCACCATTCTAAGCCTCAGTTTCTTAATCATTAAGATGTGGCTAATGGACTTGTTCCATGAACTGAATCATATTGTTCAGATCAGTGCCCAAGACTTATAAGCTATTAATTAATGTTAAATTTTAAAATAACCCAATGTCTGTAGAAGGAATGACTAGCAGTTATAAAGGCTCCAGTAGGCTCAGTTCTTCTGAAATCTCATAGTATTAATAGCTTTAAGAATTCAGGTGAACGCTAATTTTAAAAACAGCAGGTTACCTTACACAGTCTTACTTGACAATATCTACAATACAGATAGATATCTGGGCTAGAGTGGACCAGTTTGTGCCCACCTATTCCCAATTTCATGTTCAGCAAAGTCTGTATTCAGTGACACCACAATGGTAGCTTAAAATTAAAATATTACACCATGGAAATATTTGTAGCAAATGCTACAAATTTGGGACTTCTCCACACTCACCTGGTATAAACATTTATCAGATCATCCTCTCTATAGAGAACAAAGCCCAAACCCAGGAAATGAGTAAAGTAAAACCAGTGGACAATATCCATGAAGGCATCTCACTAAAGTTAGACCTTGATGTCCTCTCTCATAGCCTCATTACTCAATTTGCACAGACAACTAACAAGTTTCATTATTTAGTTTCTTATTTGACAGCACACCAGTAGCAGTAAATTAAAAGAGGTAAGGAAGTTGGCATGGCAAAAGAGAAGCAGATGGATGTCTGCTTAGCATGAACATCCAAAGGCACTACATACTCTGAGGATGAGTCCACACTGGTAGACTCAAGTGCTCTCCTTGCAACACTTCATAACTCCTGGGTTCATAATGAACTCCCTGAATCATCAAAGAATATAATCAATTATGTTTTAATCTATTGTTTCCTCTGCTAGACATATGTAGTCATAATCTAGAAATGAGAATATTAATGCTGAATGGAATCTTGGGGACCATCAAATACAGTAGGTTTTGAATGTGTTACTTCAAATGGTTTATTTATTACACAGAAACCTAGCAATTAAGAGAGGGCACCTCTGGTTGAGGAAAGTGTTACTATTTTATAGTCTTTCCTCTTTACAGTGAAACATATGATTTCTCTGAAGGTCTTTGGTACTTTACAGTATACACTGAGAACCACTTCTGGGAATGCCCACCACCCCATCCCCACCCCTCACATACAATGTCCAAGCTGAGATATGAGAAAAGGTGGTTATTTAAATCGACCACAAATATTAGGAATCTGAGGTTAGAACAACTCTCACTCTGGACGAACAACACATGAGGTAAGTTTCCTGGAGTTAAGCCAGGAGTTGGAAATATTTATATACCAAAAAAAAAAAACACTAAATTTTGAATAATAATTTAATCTAATGATTATTAATCTAATACCTATCATTGACTTGTCACTTGCTATATGTCAAGCTTTGTATAAGGTTTTTAATCCTCAAGAATTTTATGCAATAATTACCATTTTAAATTCCATTTTACAGATGAGCAACCCCAGGCTTAAGGAGGTTAAACAGCTTCTCTGCAGTCACTCAGCTACTAGGTGGCTGACTTCTCAGAGTTACTTTGAAATCCGTGCTCCAAAACAAAATGCTTAATTATTTCCCCAAATAAACAATATTAACAAGGCACAAAGTCCTTAAAGTGAATTATTAAGAGTGACAGATATGGAGAGACCAGATACAACCATTGAAGTTAAGATATATAACTAGAACATAAAGCTGGTGAGACAGGAATGAGTTAGGATTTGGGCATCAAATAAGAAAGCTGGGAAAGGGATCCATTTTTAGGGACTAGAAGAAGGAAAATACATATGTAAACCAATTGCTCTTGAATCCAGAATCAGAAGGGTGGTTTCTGACATAAATCCTAGGAGATGTTAAGTGACTTTCCTAGGATCACGCAACCAGATAGCAGTCCAAGTTCAGTTGCTTACCAATTGCATGACGATATGGAAAAAAGTGACCTCAAATTCACATGGATAATATTGAAGCATGTTGGCCCCACAAGAATTGACTTCTAAGGAAAATCAATTTTTGTGAATTGCACGAAGCTAAATAATTGAGAAAATCCTTTGGTCCATTTGGAATATAGATATAATGGGATATCACTAAGAAATTTTGAAATCCAGAGCTCAGAAGTCAATGCTTATGATCCCTTTGTTTGAATCAATTTTTTAAAATCTATGCTTACATTACTTTTCTTAAACCATAAAGAGTAGATCATGAAGAGAGGATGAGAGAGACACCCTCCTTGTGGCCCCAAGTAAAAGGCAGAGTGGAGGTAGGACTACCCTTAAGTGCTGTCTCTCATCCTGTTTCTAGAAACATGGAGCAACTGGGTCAGGGGGCAAACTGAATTCTATACACTTTCAGCCACATGTTCAACAACACCAAAATTGCAGTTGTCCATAAATATTTTCTTTCTATCCCAGGCTTCCACTTTCATGTTCCATATGGTGTTCGGTGACCAGGTTACAGGTATAGATAGAGTATTCATTTGCTTTTTTGTCTACTCCTTTCCCAAACCTCAATTCTGCTGTGATATCATATTGTCTTCCTCCATCCCCCACTACCTTTAGATTTGATGGGGCAGATGTGAGTGTGTTTCTCAAAAACCCAGCAGATTATCTCCCCCTTCTCATCTCGCCATTCAATAATAATCATTAAGTCCCTGAAAACCCACAGTGCCAGCAATATTGGTCCAATAAGTTAAGTCGCACTTCCCAAACAGATGGGAATGATGTTTCTTTGCCACTGGGTGAAATTGCTTTAAAAAGTGTCAGCAACAAACATGGGGTAGAGGAGAGGGAGAAAGATAAACCACTGCTGCTGGAAGTCTGGCCACATGTAATACTCACCGCTTAAAAATCCAATATTACATTTGCTTCATTACAGTACTTCGTCCATCAGCTCATTTGAGTCTATTAACTTAATTGTTCTTTATTAACAAATGGGTCATTCTTTCTGGCAGCAGTGCAAAGCTCAAATGCCAGTTAAATACTTTGATAAATGCAACGCCCCCTTCCATTCTGCTCCCTCTTTGAACATGCTGGGAATGCGCTCGTGCACACACGCACACACATGCTTAATCAAATGTGCTTATACAAAAGGATCACATCAAAAATTGGTTTTTAAAGTTAGCACGCAGAGAGGAAAGTGCTTGTCTTTACAAGTAAATCTCACTATAATTGCATATCACATTTCTTTTACAAATGTGTATCATGCCTCTGGTAAAAGCGTTCTTACTCTATAAAATGAGCTAATGTTTTAGCTAAAGAGAACAATGACAATAATCTTTTGGCAAACCTTTTACAAGGAAGTTTCCCTCTAAAATCATATGCACTTTTCTTCATTTATCTTCTTCAGTACTTCTTCTTATTATTCATCTTTCACAATTAAAAAGAGAAAGATTTTCTACTGTCTTTTTGTGTCTTGTCTCCCTTTCTCTTCCTTCCCAGCCCCCAACTTACATACCCCTTCTTCTTAGGTGACATTATCCTACTCACCAAACCTGTAACTTTAACAGAGGGTGACAGGGTGACCTTGACGACAGATGTTCTTATGGCAACAGATGGCACTGGCAAACCCGAGAAGCTGCTGTACGCCGTCTCCGTGCCACCTGTGCCTGGTCAGATTGAGCCCATCAATTATCCAGGCTGCCCCATTCCCTGCACAGCCAGTCAGATGGATTGGCCCAGAGGGTTTGCTGTGTGCATGACAATAGCCAAGGGGCTGGTGAGGAAGCAGTCAGGTGAGAGGGTCCCCTTCTTCCACTCCTCCACATTCCCCACCACAACCCCCACCCTCACTCACTCATATATTTAATGACTTCAGTTCATCAAAGGGATGAAACTGGTTTTATCAGCAAGAGTTCACCAAATGACCTTTAAAGATAACCAATCATGAGGGTGGCTTACATTAAAATGAACCAATACTGCCATCATGTTCTACATGAGAGCATATTCTTATTGTCTAGAAATTTTGCCACATTAGTAAGCTATTCAAGACACAGACACATAATGTGTGATGTAGTCTTTGCTTATCATGTTTTCAATTTGATTTCTTCTACATCTTGACTCCATCTTTGTTTTTTAAACTCTTGCTTTGCGTCTCTGTATGCAAATTGAAGAAAATAAAGGGAAGTGGAGAAAAGAAAGATTTATTATATTATTCATAGCTTATTTTCTAACCTGTTAATATGTGAAAAAAGTACTTTGCTGGATATTTTTCAGTCAACGTCCTCAAACTATTTCTTTATTTTATTTTTGATGCTAGAAATTGAACCCAGGGGCATTTAACTACTGAGCTACATGTACCCCAGCCCTTTTCATATTTTATTTTGAGACAGGATCTTGTTAAGTTGACCAGGACCTCACACTAAATCGCTGAGACTGGCCTTGAACTTGTGATCCCCGACTTTAGCCTCCCAAGTCACTGGGATTACAGGCATGCACCACTATACCTAGTTCAAATTTCTTAATAAACTTATCTTAGATAGAATTACTCTTATTTGACAGTATTAAGGCTCAGACAGATTGAATAACTAGCCAGGATCCCACTATAAGCAAACAGGAGAGCCAAGATTTGAAAACAAGGTAAGTGGGCTTTGCACTACAGAATAGTGCTTCTGGTCCAGGAAATTCTCATGATCTGCTTGGTGAGAAATTGGTAATATTGGGAAATGGGTGTGAGCTCCAACTCACATTTTTAACACAGGCATCTGGCTTGCATTCCACATTTCCAACTACTATGATAATTATAAAATGTATTAATAGAGTAATATGTGATCTTCAGCAAATAGGTCAAACATAAGTATAATCTTTTACTATTTTTCATTAGTACAACAAGGTAGTTAAAGTCAGAACAGTTTGGCTTCTCCATGCCCAAAGAAAACTGGAGTATTGTATGAAATCATCAGTAGACCTTAATCCAGATGGCGGTGTCATTTCTAAGAAATAGCATATGCTAGCTATTATGATACTTAAATGTAATGGTTTTATATCTCTCCAGTGGGCAAAGAAACCATACAACAGGTTTGAGTCTAGGAATTTTTTAATGGTACTTTAACCCTCCAAAATAGAGCATTTCCGCAAAGAAATTCAATCAATAGAGGTTTGGTTTAATAATAAAAGAACATAAATTTCTGCCTTGTTTCATGCAATAATAGGACAGCATCTGGATTTACTGCTCCCTGAGTCTGCTATTTTACATAATGTTGCTGAATTGGGGACTATTACATGCTTTTTTGATTTTAGAAAAATTGCCTTAAAAGTTATTTACACTCATTTTATAACAAAGAGGGCAATATAACTAATTTTTTTCTTAGTGTGATTAGCCATGAGTCATTTCCTAAGAAATGAGTTTAATTAACCAGGGAAAGAAAGTTATAATAAATCATGAAAGTGGACTGTTTCTAAGTGGGGTTAAAAACATCTTATTTAAAACTGCCATCAAATAAATCACAAACCCTAAATTATTGTTAAGGGAAGATATTTTTCTGATTTTGAAATTTTCTGTCAATATAGGGTACAGAGAAGGGAAGAATGTGTGGTTAAGTTAGTTGGAATACTTTGAGAAATGAGTTGTATAGTCATGAAACCATTATGCTAATTCAAGGTTTACTAATTAGCTGTGTGATCTCAGAAATTCACTTAATTTCCCTGTGACTTCCTTCTTTCTTTGCAAACTAAAGAGACTGAACTCGTAGTTCTTAATCAGAGATTTTGGCAGCCATTAGAGATGTTCACTAATAATTCCAGTCTTGTCCTATTCCAGGCAGATGGTGGAATTTACAATCGCCTATGACTGTGCCCTATGATACGTAACCAATGGAAGGTAGAAGTGGTACTTCCTGGGAGAAGTTTGAAGATCCAGTGAGGGCATGATTTGTCCTGTCCTCTTCACACTGCCATTATGGTCAAAGTGGGATGTAACCAGATGAGGTTTCAGTCGATGTGAATCTATGCAGGACCGAAATGTAGTTTCCCTGCTAAACCATGTGTTCCATGTGGCATAAGCACAAAATAAATTTAGTTGTGTTAAATCATTGAGAATTTGATGTGTTTATTTTCGTTATTGCAGCATAACCTCACCCATCCTATATAACAGATGGGTAGATATCTGTTTCATCTGGAGAGATTTTCCTGTATATGGAAGCTAATGTTTATCTAGAACTACTGAATTAGAATTTTCTGGAATGAACTACAGATGTTTTTATGTTCTTAAAAATCTTCTCTACTGATCTTAATGTGTACCTTGCTTAGGCATCAATAGAGATTTCATGTGCAAATTGACACATAAGTAATAAAATACCTTTGATATAGATTTTTAACTGCATGCAACTCTAAAGGATAAGAAAAATAAAGCCTTATAATCACATATGGTATTTCAGTTCACCCAGCACTTCTGCATGTTCATCTTATTTTGTAAAGTATTAGTAAGTTATAATATGTGACCATGACATCTGTCAATGTATTGAGAATTTGAAGCACTGGCCAACTCACTGAGGGGTCCTTCTCCTGTGGATTCCTTCAAAAATTGTCTGCTTAGTGGATGATGATGATCTTCACAGCAATGGAAGATCTTTGCCCTACAAAGTTCTCAGATTAGTTGCATTTTCCTTTCTGTGAATTTGTCTTTCTCCTCATGGACAATTGTAGCTTCTTGGCTAGAACCATCTTACTTAAAATATTTGGGGTTTTGTTGGAAAACATGTTGTTACTATTTCTGTCATTTTCTAATACTTACTTGGGGGACTTTAATATATTTTTTCTCATAAGCTGTATAGGGAATTGCCCTCTTGAAAAGTGAACAACTGAGAAAATATTATTAACTCTGTACAATGAATCAAAATGCAGTCTGTAAAAAATAAAAAATTAGAAAAATTTTAAAAAAATACCACACCAGAAGCTCCTGAATTTAACCTTGAGGTGCAAGCAGAATGTTGCCTTTAGTTTAATCTATAAAACTTAAATATACTGGTCAATTCTTTATTTTTTACTAACCCTTATATTTTTATTACTATTTATATGTGAGGATTATATTCACACACATATTGTAAGCATAAGTAACACCATGACATAAAAAAAAATTCCTGCTTTTAACATTATCGTTAAGGTCCAGAACCTAGAGTGAAACTCTGCTTCGAACTCCTGGATCCTTCACTTGCTAACTGTGTTGCCTTTGAATAGGATATTCAACAACTTCCTTATCTCTTACTTTCTTCATTTTAAAAAATAACTTTAGGACTTTAAATAATTGTTGCCAGGATTAAATGACATAATCGGTAACTGTTTAGAAAGAAAGAGACAGAGTGGGCTGAGGATGTAGTTCAGTGCTAGAGTGTTTGCTCAGCAAGAGCAAGGCCCTGGATTTAACACCTAGCACACAAACAAAGGAAAGGACAGAGAAAGGGAGGGGGATGGAGGAAGGATCTAAAAATTAATTCAACTTTCTAAAGACTTTAATAGGTAATATTTATTGTGAGCTTACAAAAGCCTTTTGACCCTTTTTGACCATGGTTGGATGTGAGGACACCTAAGACTGGGAAGACTTTTGGAAGAAAGTGGTGAGTCGAATCCTTAATTAAAAGAAAAGAAGTAAGAGATTAGAGAGAGTAAATTTAGATGAGAGCAGGGTGTGGACAGGGAGCTGAGAAGACATTTCAAGGAAAGGGCATGGGCAGAGAAAAAGAGGTATGAAGCAGTATGGTATACTTAGGGAACCTTAATCCAAGGGCTTGTGAGGCAAGGGGGAAAGTGGAGAAGCTGGCAATAACTATTTTTTGAAGAGCCTATTTGCCATGGTATGAATTTGAAAATTTTATCTTGTTGGTAGTGGGGGAATTCACCCAGTGATACCCCAGGAATAAGCAGATGCAATTGAGATGCAAAGATGCAATTGAGAAATATCTAATGAAGGAAGTTTGTACAAAAGTATAGAAAGGTTAAAAGGAAATGAACAAGGCCCAGTAAAGAATCCAGGGGTTAGCAAGAGAGGGAGACAAATAGCCACTATCACTTTAAAGGACTGAAGGAGGAAGGATTTACAAGAACCAGGAGGGAGCTCCAGCTACCGCTGTCAATGTAAAAGGTACTTCAACACGGATAATGGCCTTTGAAAGAGAAATGCAGCCATGGCCCATCTGTGGAGTGGCAAAGGACAGCACAAGAGAAATAATCTCCAGTGACCGTACAGACAGGTAGAGAGCAGATCTGCAGGGGCAGACACAGAATGTCCAGCACAGTAGGCCAGAAAGTAACATGGCATGAAACTGTGTGGGAAA
Source organism: Sciurus carolinensis (assembly GCF_902686445.1). Lineage (NCBI taxonomy): Eukaryota > Metazoa > Chordata > Mammalia > Rodentia > Sciuridae > Sciurus > Sciurus carolinensis. The sequence goes on from NC_062213.1 coordinate 160,833,915, forward strand.
TGGATCAGAGAAGACACAAAGCTCTGGAAAGGGAAACCTCTGCTCACATCCATCCATACAAGTAAGGAGGAAACCCTGAATCAGAGACTCTCTATTAGACCAGAATGGAGAAGGAGAGGTTTTTCTGGTGGTTCTTGGTGACTAGTTAAGGCCACAGGATAGATAGGTGACCAAGATTTTTCCCATACTTCCAGCTTGTATGATACTGTGTCAAATGATGTGAACAACTAACAGGAAATACTGGGGAAGAATAGTTAGTGGAGAATTGAGAAATTCCATGTTAAACTCATGGAGTTTGAGTGGCATGAGGAATGTTCAAGTGATGATTTGCCACAGGTATTTGGATAAAGGACTCTTAATCCAACTGAGACCATCCAAGGCTAGAGAAAGAAATTTGTGAGCCATAAGACTTCATGGCAGCCAGAACTATGAAAGTGGGTGACATTCCCAGGAGAAGCAAGTAAAGTACAGGTGGGCTTGGAGGTGGTGAGCCAAGAAGGAAACCAGTTTCCCATATCTGGATTCCATTGCCTTGCTCTTGGGGACCTGAGCATGTGCAATTCTTGGTTCTTCATTACTGATTATCTAAATTTCCAGAAAAATTCTCCTTGAAGTAATTGTATTGACCAAGGACAAAAGAATTAATTTTCTGGGTCTCTGGGCCTATCAAGATCTCCTAGTAGAGAGAAAATACATCTTTAACTTTGATTTATTGATCTTTAAAAGCTGAATTAATGATTTCATACAGGCCTATGGTGCTTAAATGAGATAAATGTAAGTTAAAATATGCCCTTTTATCTGCTGTCTCTTAATGTTTATGGGATCTTTCCACATAAGTATTCTAAGAACACTTCTCAAAAGTCAGAATCACACTGTAGGTATATGGAGCCACATGGAAATGAGGCTGTTGGTTTCATTTCCCCTTCACTCCCATACTTATCTCAGCTCTTCTCCACCTCCTACCTAGATGATGTCCCCATAGAACACAAGAAGGCAATTATGGCAGCAGCAGAGCAGGAGACTGAGTGATTCATGCACAGGTGACTTACTCAGAACCTTGCACCAGGTGGTAGAAAACAAGCAATCCTCATGGACATAATCAAAGGAAGGTAGGTAGACAGACAGGCAGACAGGTATTGAGGTATGTTCACACGTATGTTTCATGGTTGTGTGTACATACATGCAAGATCATATGGAATCATGCATCTGCCCAAAATGTTAGTATGGGGTACACATATGTACATGTGTCCATATGAATATGAGTATGAATATATGTGTAAATATATACCAGGGGTTGTGTGTGCAAAGCTGTTAGTAATATACGTGTGAGCATGAGCTTTTGCTTATGAGAACAAGAGAAGGAGAAAAGCATGTCTGTCCTGTGATAATGAGAAGACAGCAAAGGGTTAAAGCAATCACTTTGCAAACCGTTTTCCAAAAAAGCTGCACCCTAAATTAATTTTGGCTGGTAATCTCTATCGGGTTAAATAACTCCTCATTATTCTGTAACACAGCTGAGGCATCTCCAAATGTTTATCTTGTTTTGTAACCGGTACCTTCTGGTATATTCTAGTGCCAGCACTCCCAGCTCCTGCTATATTTCATTCTCACTATTTTTGGACCGGAGCTGCTGGTTCCAGGTGATTTAATAAATTGCTTTTTTTTTTTTTTTTTTGGGTGTTCCTTTTAACTTACCCATCTGCTCAACACATGCGTAACTTGCAATCTGTCGGCAGTTTGCAGAAAGACAAACTGTCAGAGCTGCATGCATTTGACAACTTTGTTCCCAATTAGATTAGTGGTAATTTTAACAGATTTCAGGGCAATGGAGAAAGGGATGGCATGTTATTAAAGCATCAATTCTGACAGACCCAAGCACATATGATTTCAATGTAAATTATTTTAAATGCTTTAATTAAAACTAGAGAAAGATTTACCCTTTTAAGTGGTAAGTGATAGCAAGACAAATTTAAAAGGAAAGAGAGGAACTGAGATTTCTAAATGGTTTATGTTGGGCAATGCAGTCCAGCAGTCAAGATGACTGTAATCTATGGCAGTAATGTGGAGGCCGAGTTAATTATTCATTGCTTCCTCTCTGTAGCAGATGTGATTCAATACACGAAGTACAGTATTCAGAGCCTGGAACACTCTCTGTGAAAATCTCAGCTCAGGCTTCTTTTGGAGCCATCAGGAAATTGCCAGAATCTGTTTAACACGTTAAATATATTCATAAGAAAAAAATCTTTTTTTTTTTTTTTTTTATTTTTTTGGCTCTTTGTTTTTCCTATGTTTCAATGCAGCTGCTTTTCTCTTACACTAAGCCCAGCAACCACAGCCTCCGTATTCCCACCCCGTCTCTAGTCTCAAACCTTCAGCACATGCACAGATGTATACAAGTGACTAGATTAAGCAAAGCAGAGGATTCTGTGCCTTCGGTCACTTTACAGACACACAGTTCCCCAGAAAATGCCCCATTTATAATTTAAATATATTGCAGTCATCACAATTCATGAGTGCAGAGTGTCATTGACAGAATGTCTGGCGTTCTGGGAGGGAGCTTTCTAGAACCAAGGGCAGATATAGGTGGAGAGATTTCCCTGACGAATTTGACAACGTACTTGATTTATTCAGCCATAAATCTAACCATTGGTTTAATGCTTTCCATTTGTTCTTAGACAACACTGGGCATTTTATTATTGAAATTACCAATACATTAATTAAGGTTTAATATTCCCTGAACATAATTGCATAAAATTCTTTTACAAGCGCTTTTCTTAGTCGCTTGGGAAGGGTTCACCATTTTATATATGGGCCTATTGAGTTGAGAGCTGTCTTCTCTTTTAGAATTATTGAAATAGCTTGACAAAGAAGGTTATTACTAGCCCACATGCAGGTTTCCTTAATTTTTCAAATTGTTTTTAAGCAGGTTATTGCATTGTGTCATTAAGAGCATATTTTAGATTGATTGTGACTATACTTGAATTGGTTTACAACAAGGCCAAGTTGTTAGAATTAAAAGTGTGAGGCAAACTGAATTTTACCTTATTTCTCTGTTAACATTACATGTAAGTGCACGCATTTATGTTGTTCAGGAGAAGAAATGAATAACTGCTTCTCTGAAGAATCAATGCACAATAGAAATGGAGGACTACTTGACCCATGTATGGTGAATCAGTCAGAAATGGTACCTTGGGAATGAAGTAAGATGCTAGAAAGCTGACCCAAGTTTAGCAAACTGCAAACTTGCCTCCCTTCACACCATGGGCCATCCTGCGGAAGCCCTTTCTCTAGATTTTATACTCTATTGCACAGGTGAGAGATCTTTGTGTTTTGGTTTCCGTTTTTCTTTTTGTATTGAAAGAAGGAATCACCAGCCTCTGATAGGAATTTATCACCACCCCCTCTGAGGTGAATGACTCCAGCAAACTCTTTTATCATCCTGCACCTCAGGTTTTTCATGTGCGGGTAGAATAAAGATCAGCCACATTTCACAATCTTTTGAGAATTAAATAAGATAATGTGTTTCAAGCGTCAGTTATATAGTTGGTGTACCATAAATATAAGTTTTCTCCATCTGTACACTTTCATTTTACTGATGCCTTTACACAATTCTGTGTTCTCGTGATTGCTTTTCCTTGTGGATAAGGAAATGCCAAAAGAAGTGGAAAACTTTTACGGGAAACGGAACTCATCTTTTACCTCTATAAAATAGAAATCTCATCCTGGTAGTAGTATATTCCCAGGCCATAGTTATACCAGTAAGTTGAGGCCAATTTGAAATAAAAAGACCATAAAAGCTTGTAAGCTTGAATATATTCCAATCCATTTGATTTTTTCCCCCTTACATTACTGGTATACGAAGCAACTTGTATTCTATTAAAAAAATAAAACCACCATATTTTAACTTTCTGTATCATTTAATTTACTTTGAACCTTCATTCTGCCTCAATTTTAGTCATTGCTGGGGTTCTCTCCCTCATACAAGGTGGTACCCACAGCCTGACATCATCTGGAATATTCAAGACAAGCATTGACATGTTCAGCCCACATCATTTATCTTGAAACACTTACTGCCCACGACCACTTACAGTTACAGAGCTCTGCTGCTCATTTCAAAGTTCATTATGGGAATTCTTATTTGAAAGTGGATGTCAGGTTGCCCAGTTCTATTTCCCTATGGTGATCTCTGCCACTTTTCTGGGGGGCGGTGAGGGACTAAGGTAGAGACCTGGATCCCTGCTACTTGGAGAGCCTCAAACTAAGCTCTCTCTCATACAACAGCTTTGGCCTCTGGACCTCCAGAGGTCCTCCTCACTCTGCACCTAACAAGCCTTTAAACTCAAATCCCACTCTTTAGTTAAAAATAACAGTGATTAAAAATGTCTTAAATCTACCCTGAGAGCTGGTAAAGTGAAAGCTCTTTGGGAATCAAAATCCTGCTGGAAGAGGTTGGAGACAAGTGACAGACAGACACTCTGCGAAATCTTCTAATGAAGACGCAACAAAAGAAAAATATAAAATTGAATGACTATCTAGTCCCATGTGAATGGCAGCAAGAATTTGGGAGAAACTCTATATATATTATAAAGATGAATTTTTAAAAATTTTAAATGTTATAAATGGAATATGGTATAACACTCCCATGGATTTTCCTAAATTGAAGAATAAAGATATTGCATATTAAACTTTCTCAGTAGCATATGAATTCAGTTAAATATAGTATTTATGTACATGTTTATGAATCTTCTTTTGTTTTAATTTATGAGTATTTATAGAGCATTTTCCATGTTCCAGATACCAAACTAGACACATGACATAGACCAAAGAAAACATGCATGTGTGTGCACACACATGTGGAAAGAAAGAGAAAGATTAGGAAAAGAGATAAACAAAGAACAACTTAAATACTTTAGAAGTATATTTAAGGTACAATATGGACTGCAGATTATGGAGTGATTAATTAATGTAGATTAATGGAAATTTTTTAAAATAAAGTAGATAGAAGAGATGTGTCCTAAAGATGTAAGAATTTCCTGAGTAGACAAGGGGGACAAGGAGGTTTGAGATAAGTTAGAGTGTATGTTTCAAAAAGAAGAAAATAATTAAGTAAAGATGAGAAGCCACATGGCATATCTAAAACTTAAGTAGCTGAGATGAGGTGAGCACAGGGAGTGGTGGTGTATCAGCCAATGGAGAACGTGTACACTGTGAGAGCAGTGGATGAGTCCACAGAACATATAGCACAGTGGATGAGTTAGGAGGCCTTTATACTGTGCATAATGGAATACCTAATTAAATATGGCTTAAAAAATATGAGTTTACAACCTAGGTGCCCTTCAACAGATGAATGGATGAAGAAAATGTGGTATATCTACACAATGGAATATTACTCAACCTTAATAAAATGAAATTATGGCATTTGCAGGTAAATGGATGGAACTGGAAAATGTCATGCTAAGTGAAATAAGCCAATCCCCCCAAAAAGGCCAAATATTTTCTCTAATATGCAGATGCTAACTACAATAAGGGGGTGCTAGGGAAGAATTGAGGTACTTTGGATTAGACAGAGAGGAGTGAAAGGAGGAGAGGGGGCAAGGGGCAGAAAGGAGAGTAGAAAGAATTGGACATTATTACCCTATGTGCATATGTGATTACATGACTGGTGTGACTCTACATGATGTACAACCAGAAGAATGAGAAGTTAGACTCCATTTATGTATGATGTGTCAAAGTGCATTCTACTGTCCTGTATAATGAATTAGAACAAATTTTAAAAGAAAGATTAGAGTATTGAAAGGAGAAAAACACAATATAGGTTTGTTATCTCATAATAAAACTTAGGGGGTAGGCAGAATAGAGTTAGTCAATTCAACAAGTCAACAGTATACACGTTCTGGGTATGTTTCTCTGTGATTCTCTTAGATTTCATTACAGAGCACAGAACTCTGCTCATAGTCAACATGGCACCAGGAAAAGACAAGAAGTGAGGCTTTCCTTTAGCACATCTCTTTTCACCGTAGAGGAGAACCTTTGCAATAGGCTCCCAGCAGATTCCCACATGTGTATTGTGAATGGAATTGGTTTCCATTTCTTTTGTAAACAAATAATCTTAGAAATACGGTGAAGTTTCAGCATAATGTCCCAAGGACGGACCATAATCCTTGAATGCACTGCTGCCTGAGACCAAGATAAAATCAGAGATTGGATACTAAGGAGGAGGAGAATTGGCTAAGTAATATCTGTAATATTGTAAAACTATTGAAATACAAAAAATAATGCTAAGAAAGTAAAATTTTACTCTTTCTCATTGACCTTCCGTGCACTTTAAATTTTAAAAACTCATCATTAATTCGTTCATTCTCTCCCTAGAGATTTGTCTAACTCCCGGATAAGTACAGATGCTGTGATAGGAACAGTAGAGGACAGATATGAGTCAGAGAAAGAAAACAAGTCCCTAGGTAGGAGAAGCAGGGCTGTAGCAAGATGGGGAAGATAGGCAGGCAGGTATGAGTCTATCACCCAGTGAGTGGCAGAATGTCAGGAAGGAGAAGCTGTCGTGTGCTGGAGCCTGTTCATGAGAACTGATCAGGCACTACTCTTCACAGCTCTGTCTTTCCTGCCATTCTGCTGGTCCTTTGAAACTGCACAGTGGAAGAAAATATGCCATAGAAATTGAAAAATGCTACACATCAGAGTTTTAAGAAATTGTTTTTCCCTCAGGGAGCCATTTGTTGAATATTTCTTAGCTGACTACTAGAAATACAGTGCTACAGATATGACTTTCGGTAAAGAAACATCAGTTATCTTAAACTTATCATCTCCTCAAATTAAACCAAATCACCAAATAAACAAATGAACAAAGCCAAATTTGAATCGAGTCATTAAACATGTATAAGATGTTCTTGAATCTTTTCTCTCCCACTCGTTGTGTCTCTGCGCTTGCTGGGCTGTGCTAAACATGAAGAGAAATTGGGGAGATCTCCAGGAAAATCTTTACAAGAAAGTATATTCTCTCCAGGTTTCCTCCCCAACTTGGCAAAACTAGTGTCCTGGATTTCAGAAAGCATATTGCTGTAAAGATGTCTTCCAGCCCTTCAGATGCCACTATATTTACTCTGTCTTCTACACGCAACTCAAATTGAAGAAATCTAATCCACATGGCAAGATATCTCCTAAAGCTTTTCACAAATAGTTCTCAATACTGTCTGCACTCCCAAAACCTTGATGTCTCAGGGCCTGCAGATCTCCAAAGGTCATCACGACCACTCAGGTCTTAAGATAAGAGCACTCTTTGTCCATTTTTCTGGAGAAAACAGAGAAGTCCATGTTGTTTTGAAACATGTGGTAAAGTTCAAAACTTGCCATCACTCATTAGAGCTCATGACTAACAAGGTGATGTAGATAAGAAATCCTTCCTTAGATCAAATCTAATCTCACATTTTAGAATTCAATATTTTATTTGCTGCCCCATAAGACTTAGAAAAACAGATGGTGACCATCCTCAGGGTAGGAGACATTTAGACAGATGGATCTCCTTTTTTTGAAATGTTTTGGGCAAATTAAATTTTATAAACTTAATTGATTTCTATTTGGGATATTCCCTATATAAAAGAAAATCTGTTTGAGGGGTGAGGAATCCTCTTGTGGAGTGATTGATTATCCTCTCATTTGGGTTTTGTAAGCATCAGAATTTAGATATTGAGTTTTCTTGAAGCAGGCCTGCCTCTATGCTTGAAAGATCCATCATAAATCATCTTTACAGGTAGAATAATCTGTGTACCCTTAAGTCTTTCTCATAGATAGCATCTTCTTATTATTTTATCATTTGTCTTTCTAGATGCAAATCCACATGTATACATTTCATTAGCAACTTTGACTGACTCGATATATTGTCTGTGAAAGAAAACCAAATGGTCAGGAAATGATTTTGCAAAGGACTCAACTATATCCTCAGACAAAGCTGGTTGTTCAAATCCATTATGACAGCTCAATATTATTTCTTACCAAAGAAATAATATTACCTAACAATTCATAGAGCTTTGTATTTTTTATATATACCATCTCACCAGATTCCCACAATAATCCTGTGCAAAGAGAAAGAAATGTAGCATCTCTTACATTTTGCAGGTAAGGAAATTAATGCAATCACATGTAGACAGACATGCTCAGGGTCACAGAGTGAACTAAAGGCAGAGCCAAATTTAGAAAGAAGATAGTATGTAGTTTTATAAATCATGTATCAGACATCGCTCAGAAACTTATTCACTTTCACAACAAATCCATGAATTATTATCATCTGCATTCTACAAATGAAGAAGCTGAGGCTGAGAAATTCAAAACTATTTACATATCTAATACATAAGAGAGTATTGGAGTCTGTCTGACTCCAAGGTATGGGACCAGCCGGCACACTGTAACAAGGGCTAAAATTTCTGGCAGAAGCTTCCTAACTTCCAGATCCGAGCTTAGCTCTTAGCTTAGTTTTTGAAGTCAGCAGTCTATGTGGCAGCTCTCACATGCCTGAATCAAAGTAGGGTATTGGGGTCCTCACACTAGCATGGCCCAGTGGATTCCTGAGGCACTGCCTTCCTGATTGCTCCGAGCTGACAGTTCTTATGAAATGCCAATCCTATGGTTTAGGAGAGTCATTCCCACAGGCCTCCCTCTTCCATCCTGTCCTAATTGCCTACCTTTAATTTTTTAACCAATTCTACTTAAAATAGATCAATCTCTTTATTTGTAACTGAACCCTAGATGTTAACAGGAATACACTGTTTTTACTTATATACCTAGGCAAAGCCTCCAAAAAACTTTAATCTCCCCACATTAGTGAAATTGAAAAATTGTTTTGCATTCTGAGTCTAATTAAATTTTAATATAAAAGAAAGATTTCCTCACGATTGAATTTAGGTGACTATAATGGGGATAGCTAAAGGATTTACCAAAGCTGGTGGGGTGTCAGGAAAAAAGGATTCTTGTGGCTCTAAGCTAGATCCACTACTATTAGTAATGACTGGATGCAGCTGCATTGTTGATGGATAAAGAAGGAATTACTTGGAATGTGGAACTAAAGCTATAACCAGGAAAATAACCGAACTGTAGAATGACGTGTGTAGGTAGATAAGAAAACAAGGAAAAATCTAGTAGGGAAGAAAGTCTAGTTCTAAATGAGATGAAAAATGAGGAACAATTTGAGGCAGCTGCTTAAAAATGTTCTAAGAAATATTTACTAAGCATCTATTGAGCAACATATGAAGTGTAGTGAAAAATACAAGCTCCTTCATTATTTTGAATTAACAGTCTAGAAATGTGCATCTTATTTGTAATGTCTAAATTAGCCACTAGGCTCTCAGCCTCTTTTTAGATACATGTTAATCAGCTGTTCCACTATTTGTATGCCCTGAATTTACAATTTTGGATCACACTTCATTTATCTTCATTTATAGTATCAATACAATGAGATCCAGATGAATGTTGGTTTCTCTTTCATCATATTGTTCAAGTTTCACTTCTCTGTTGATGAGCATTTTCTCTAAACTAATAAACAGATCAAAATCCAGTTAGTGTAATGAACCAAGCAGACAGAGGTGGACTAACCCCCTTCAACTATCTTCCAACTCCCCTGTACAAAATCTAATAAAGATAAATAAACTATAAATAACAAATTTTAAATATATGGATGAGCATGGGGACATCATATTAGGACCTGGGATTCGAAAGTCTTCTTGAGGTTATAGGAACTCACATAAAGTGTGGAATCGAAAGGAAGTTCCCTGCTATGTGCAAGTAATGAATTGTCCCACATGTATACTTATATTTAGAACATGTCCACTTACTTGTCCAGGTATCCTGAAAACTTATCACCTGCTTTGACCTGTGAGTGAAAAAAGGAACCATACATTAATTTTCATAACTCTAAGTCTATGTAAAATGTAGGCTAAAAACTCTGAAATCACACAATTCATGCTAGGCAAAAATCCCATCTGAGAAATAGTGGGGACGGGGAGTGTAAAACTTAGAAAACCCATGTGACCAATTAGAAAAAGGCAGGAATCCATCCTATAGTTATATTTCTACATCCTATAGTTAAATTATAACTGGGAAAACCATACAAGACAATTCCCATTACAAAAATAGTTTCAAGTTTATAAAAATGAAAAAGATGAGGAAATCTATCTACCATAGGAAGGAATCAACAGATTAAGTATGTGGGAAGAATTCTAACCCAAGCATCTGGACATAATAAAATAAATTGAAAATAAACATAAAGTAGATATTTTAATTATGCTTAAATACATTAGGAGAGACAGGTTTATTTTTTTTCATTTGAGGAAATTGACTTAGGGATATATCTTGGTGAATTTTCTGCAATCTAAAACTATTCCATAATTAAAAACTATGTTTTAACAAAAAATGAGACAAGTCAAGAATAAATCAATGAAACAAAATCACAGGTACACAAAGCAAACAAAATTAAAATCCTAAAATAAAAGGCAAAGTAATTGAAATTTATTAAAACATTATCTAGAAGGAATAAAAAAAATCTAAAAAGTAGAAAATATGGGAAGAAAGAGGAGTTACAATGTACACCAGTTAATTGAGATTTCCAGAAAAAGGGAATAAAGAAATCATGGAAAACTCATAGATGAATAATGGCTGAAAGTTTTTAATCACTTAAGAAATGAATGAGTATATGAGAGTACTTTTCATCAAGTAACAAAGAAAAAACAGTCTACCAAAGATAGAAGGCATACAGTCCACACAATAACAGTAATAATTCCTATCAGTGGGAACAGATGCTAGATAGTAGCAGATTAAGTGGTGAGGACAAACAACACAAACATAGATTTCTATCCAGAATTGTAGTAATCTGCTCAGACTGCCATAACAAAATGCCCAGCCACAGACTTGTCATGAGCAGTAAGACAGGAACCAAGTTTGGTTCCAACAAGTGGATTTTATTCTTGCAGTGCACACTCAACTTAACATTCCTAATAATAGCAAGTCACGAATACATTGAAGATTCACTCCCTTGTTCACCTAGAGTCCAATCCCATGGACTTACTCAATGCAACGTCTCTTAGCCAAGAAATCAGTCAGCAAGACCAAGGGATTCTTCTCAGCCGTAGCCTCTCTCAGCTCCTCGGATGTCTTTGGCTGTCCTTGGGTGTCTGATAAGCCAGAGGCTGGGTGGCAGTCATCACCACAGGAGAGGTGGTCAGTTGTCTGGCCTCAGTGACAATGGGTGATCAGCAATCAGCGATAGTGTGGACAGCAGCTGGGGCAGTCAAGAGACAGAGCGACGCGGAGTCCTCTGGTCACGGTGCTGCTGACAGTTTGCTCCAAAAGTCCAGGGGTTTAAGTAGTGATTTTCAGCCCAGTCACGCTCTGGTCTTCATTGATAAAGACCAGAACACGGCTAGACTAGGAGCCACCACTCAAATCATAGATAAAGTTCATATCAGCATTGCTCAGGAGTGTCATCCTGCCACACAGCAAGTTTGTCACTAGGCACCTTTATTTTAGTTTTACAAGTCCAGGCAAATACCAAATACAGTTTATTATTACTACATAACACACAACTATAGCAATTCCTATTATTTCCTTGTCTCATTACAAGACTGTGTTTCAAACCACAGAGACTCATTCTCTCAGTTCTACAGGACGAAAAACCCAGGTCAAGGTCACTCACAGGTGTGGTTTCCCCTGAGGACCTTCTCCATGGCTTGCAGAGGGCTACTTCTCACTGAACCCTCACCAGGGCTTTCTTCTGTGTGAGCGCATCCCTGGTGCCTCTCCCTTTGCATATGAGGACATCAGCCCTGGGGGATCAGGACCTCACACTTTTGACCTTGTTTTTCTAGAGTATCCCCTTATCCAATGAGGTTGGTACATGAAATGAACCATTACAAAGCCCTGTTCCAAATACAGTCTTAATGGGGATTAGGGCTTTAACACATGAATCTGGAGAAAATTTACATTCCTTCCCTAGTACCAAGTAAACAATCATATGAGGCTGGCAGGGAAATCAAGATTTTCAGAAATATAGTCTAAAAATGTTTGCCTTCTATATACCTTCATTTAGAGAACTGCTGAAAGCTATATTTCAGCAAGGGGATTTTAGTTACAAGGTAAAGAGACACAGTAAATCTAAAAAAGAATTGAGTAAATCTAAATAAGAAACAAGAAAAGAAGACTGATAAAAAAGAAGAATTGAAAGCAAGGCAAAAGCCAGGCCCAGTGGCACATGCCTGAAATCTCTGCAACTCAGGAGGCTGAGGCAGGAGGATCACAAGTTCAAATCCAGCGTCAGCAACTTAGCAAGACCCTGCCTCAATAGAAAACAAAAATACCAAAGGACGAATGATATCGCTAATAAGTGAATGATGACACATAATGGGGGGTGGGAGGGGTTAGTGTTAGGGTTAGAGTTAGGGTTAGGGAGGGGGGCAAGAATGGAGGAAGGAAGGACTGTATAGAGGGAAAAGAGGGGTGGGAGGGGTGGGGGGGAAGGGAAAAAAATAACTAAATGAATCAAACAGCATTACTCTATGTAAATTTATGATTACACAAATGGTACGCCTTTACGCCATGTACAGAGAAACAACATGTATCCCATTTGTTTACAATAAAAAAGAAAGAAAGAAAGAAAGAAAGAAAGAAAACAAAAATACAAAAAAAAAAAAAAAAAAAAAAAAAAACTAAAACAAAACCAAAAGGACTGAGAATGTGGCTCAGAGGTTAAGTACTCCTGGGTTCAATCCCTGGTAACAAAAAAAAAAAAAAAAAAAAGGCAAAAATGAAATACTAGTCATAACATACAAATGGAAGAGGGAACTTTGAATAGATGGATGATAATCTTGAGCTCCTCATCTTCTGTGGGAGGACAGGCTGCAGAGTCTACTGTTTACCTACTCGTATATATATATATATATATATTTTTTTTTTACTTTTTTAGAATTTTTATATTCTGTACATTAAATTTACTCATAAAAATATTCTAAAAATGTGCAATTTTTCCCTTTTAACAAAGTATAATAAAACATAAAAAACCCCCAAACAGAATACTTGACATTTATAATTCAAAATCAAATTAGCGGAATATTAAATATTTACAAAACTATCTCTTTTAAAAATATTTCTAAAGTTACATGCAATTTTGTAGAATTAACAAAAGAGTGGCTCAAAAATGGGAGAAAATTTCTTCATTCCTAAAAAGAAAGCATGTCAGGTAGAAGTCTTGGCACCTCAGTGAGCAGGGTGGTGGCTGGGCCCTGTGGCGTCCAGTGGTGATCTTTAGCTCCTCATCTTCTCTGGGAGGACAGACCGAAGAGCCTACTGTTTACCTACTAGTACATCCACTTTTTTGCTCTATTAAGTTAAAGAATATTTTGAGATTTGGCAATGTAACTAAGTTTCATATTTCCCAGTTACCTCTTTCAATGAGGAATTTTTTATTAATGAATATTCTCATTAACAAGAAATAAAGATTGGTTGAGATATCTCTACTGGTTTCTTAAGGAGATATAATTCAGTTAGGCCTTCCTCCTCCTCCTTCATGGAATGTGACTTTAATTGCTTAAATTAATTAGATAACAAACTGATTATGAGGTGGAAATCACACCTCAGAAAGATGGAGCAAATAGAAGATATGTTCTGGGTACTAACAACTATGAATTTATCATTTCAGTCTTATAATTCCTGTTTCTAAAGTGATGTTTTTTTTGAGGGGTGGGTACTAGGAATTGAATCCAGGGGTGTTTAACCACTGAGCCACATCCCCAGACCTTTTTTGTCCTTTATTTAAAGATAGGGTCTCATTGAGTTGCCTAGGGCTTCGCTAAGTTGCTGAGGCTAACTTTGAATTTGCCATCTTCCTGCTTCAGCCTCCCAAGCCACTGGGATTACAGGCGTGCACCACCACACTTGACTCTAAAGTGATCTTATGTGATAGATTAAACTCATGTTGTTTGAACTACTGCTACTTTGGTTTTATATGCACCTAAAAATTTTATATAAAGGAGGGAAAGGTGTAGCTTAGGTTAGAATTTCAATAAATGCTCTTTGATTTTTTTAATTTATTCTAATTAGTTGTACATGACAGTAGAATGCATTTATACATTTTGATATATCATACATAAATGGAGTGTAATTTCTCATATTTCTGATTGTACATATTATAGGATCATATGGGTCATGTTTACCACTAAAAATATTAGAAATAGTATGCAAAACTGATCAACAAGAATTGATATAAAAATGGTGGAGAGGTGAGGTTCTTGGAGTATTAGAAAGTGTTTATTTAAAGAAAAATTTGTAAAAGAAAAAATGGTTCCTATAATTATGAAGATATTTATGTCAAATGTGCATGTCAAGAATACTAATAAAACTATTTCATAAAATGTAAGCATAGGAAAAGCTGTATATTTTAATTATGCTATTATTTTATATAATGTATAATTTTAAAATGTGAGTATAATTAAATTCATAAATTAAATGTTATTCTGCCAATAAAAATAAACCAAAGCCAAATCAGCCCCACTTGTTATAGTCCAAGACCCTTCTCGTCTCTTTTCTGAACACTTTCCTTTTCCATTAGCATCTCCACCTTGACCTCTTCACTTATTTTCATACCTCCCTTTGACTTAGCTTTGAACTTGTTGATTGATTAGAGATTTTTCTGGATCGATTCTGGCACTTTGAAGATTTCAGGTTTTCAGTTCTTTCTGTGGATTACCCAGTGATTGTCAAGATCTATAGCTTTGTGTATATTTGCTACTAGATTTCCAGCTCTCAGACAACAATACTCATGGATACAGGACTTGAAAATAAGCATTCAGTTTCTATTGAGTCATAATGGTACTAACAGGAACAGACTTTGAATCAGCTACTGAAGTTTGAATCCAAAGACACAGGCATGAGGCACAGGTTAAGAGGTTACAAATGAAGACTGTCCAATAGAGTAAATTCAGCTAATTAGAAAAGAAGATATTCAGAGCAAGAATACGTGTAAAATATGTTCATTTTCACTAGAGCTTTTAAAAAAAACAGAAATTAAAATAAGACAAACTATCTATTACTCTCTCAGAATGGCAAAGGTTTAAAAAACCTTCTATTCTGCTATGATGAAGTACAGAATGGGCATTCTTACCCTGCAGAAAGCAGGTATTAGTTATCCTTCCCTCTGATGCACAAAGCTGGGCTAGGTTTCTCTGTTTGCAGATTGGCATTCTCATTTGAACCAATTCCAGATAACCAGGTATGGCTGAAATGATATATGCCTCTTTCAGTCCAGGCCCATAACACTCCTCTTCCCCACTGTCCACCCCCTACACACATGCATACATCTCTTCTCTGCCTTCCTTAATTGTTGGCTAGATTTGGAAGTGTAGGGAGACTTTGGAAGCCACAGATGGAAGTTGACCGACTCCATCAGATGGGTCTATCAATGACTACATGGACTTACACTACAGAATCCACACCAACTGAACTTCATCTGAGCAAAAAATAAATTTTCCTCTTGTTAAGCCACTGAGAGTTGGGTTTATCCATTTAAATAACTTATATTGCCTTAACAAATGTATACACTGTGGCTGAGCTATAAATTTATAGTAAATGCCATTTTACCATAGAATTTTATGTCTAGATAATGATCATAAGGAAATAATCAGTATTATGGTTTGGATATGAGGTGTCTCCCAAAAGCTCACATGCAAGACAATGCAAGAAGGTTCAGAGGAGAAATGATTGAGTTGTAAGAGTCTTAACCCAATCGGTGAATTAATCTCCTGACAGGAATTAACTAAGTGGTAACTGAAATGTTAGGGTGTGGCTGGAGGAGGTGGGAATTGTGGCATGGCTTTGCAGTATATATTTGTATCTGGCCAGTGGAAACCTCTCTCTCTCTGCTTCCTGATCACCATGTAAGCCACTTCCCTCTGCCACACTCTTCTGCCATGATGTTCAGCCTCACCCTAAGCCCTGAGGAAAGGAGCCTGCTGTCTATAGACTGAGTCCTCTAAAACCATGAGCCCCTAAATAAACCTTTCCTCCTCTACAGTTATTCTGGTTGGATCTTTTAGTCACAGCAGTGAAAAAGGTGACTAAAACAATCAGATAAATGTAATAGACATATATGCATTTAGGTATTTTATTGCAAATAAAAAAGAAATTACTTAAATACCACAGAACTGTCTAAAATGTCACTGCACTCACGTATTCACATACTGAATAGTTTTACTTCTTTATGAAGTAAAATTTCAAATCATGTTATATGATACCCACTGCAATTGATTTTAGGGAACAAATCAGTGGTAGGGTAATTACCTTTGTAAAATTTATAATTATGCAAATTTACAATGTAATTTTTAAGTTTAAATTATAGTAAGTTGTCATAAAGAACATGTCCAGAATGCTATGAAAGCACCTGAGAGGAAATGGACTTCTTAGGATGGTGGTCAGGAAAAGTTTCCTAAAATTGACAAATTTGCTATAAAATATAGCCATGATAAATACAAAATTTTCTGATTTTCCTAATAATAAGATTGCCTGCCCTTCACCAACCAAATGTTTTTAAACTTAACTGTATATTTAAACTCCTAATGAGAAAGCTGAAATAACCAAATGTTTACTTTTAGTATTTGACATAGTCACCTACTGAATTATGCACAATAATAAAGGGCATGAGAAACACGGCTTTGTTCCCCTGATGTTCATGGAGTATCAGACTGCCTGGGATTGAATCCCAGCTCTGCCTTAATAGTTGTGACCTTGGACAAGTTTCCTCACTTACAAAATGATGACAAAGACAGTTACTACCCCATAGGGCAAAGTGGGCATTTAATTTTTAAAAAGTAAATTTTTAGGACAATTGCCTAACCTATATAGTTAGTGTCAAATAAATATTAACCATTGTGATTACTTTCTGTATCCCCATCTTGCATGTTAAAGTCTTAATTTTCAAAGGTGATACACAAGAAATCATCTGAGAAAGATCTTCATTTTTGCTTAAATCATTGGAGATTCTTTTATAACTCTGAGATGTTGTCATAACAAATTTTATTCCAAGCAATAAATACCCGTTAGAATACCATTCAGCTAGTTTTAGTTCATTTATCCTGCAAGGTTACATTCATTACCTGCACAATGAAGCAATTTACTACAATGTTCTTTCTCTTTTTTCTGCTTTCCCTACTCCACTTCTTTTCCATATTTAATTATATATATTTTTACATATATATAATTTTTTTTAATCAAAGCAAGACCTGTTCACTGCATCTAACTGTGAATATTACTAACAGACTTTTATTATTTTATTATTTTATTTTTATGGACTGTATTTTGATTCATTGTACACAAATGGGGTACAATTTTTCCTTTCTATGGTTGTACACGATGTAGATTCATACCATTTGTGTAATCATACATGTACATAGGGTAATGATGTCTGTCTCATTCCACCATCTTTCATACCTCTGCCCCTTCCTCCCTCTCGTCTCCTGCTATGTAATCTAAATTTCCTCCACTCTTCTCTCATCCCCACTCCCCACCCCCATTATGTATTATCATCCACTTATCAGGGAAAACATTCGGCCTTTGGACTTTTGGGATTGGCTTATTTCACTTAGCATGATATTCTCCAATTCCATCCATTTATCTGCAAATACATTAATATTATTATTCTTTATGGCTGAGTAATATTCCACTGTATATATTCCACAGTTTCTTTATCCATTCATCTGTTGAAGAGCATCTAGGTTGGTTCCACAATCTAGCTATTGTGAATTGAGCTGCTATAAACTTTGATGTGTGTGTTACTGTAATATGCTAATTTTAAGTCCTTTGGGTGTAAATCAAGGAGTGGGATAACTGGGTCAAAAGGTGAGTCCATTCCAAGTTTTCTGAGAAATCTCCATAGTGCTTTCTAGAGTGGCTGCACCAATTTGCAACTCCACCAGTCACTAATAGATTTTTTAAAAGCAGAAAACCCATGCTTCATTTCTCTTTAGACTTCCACCCACTCCTATATTATACACCCCAGATTTACTCCCCTCATAACTTATTCATCTATGGTTTTGTTACCAACTCTGATATTTGGCTTCTCATTTCAAATGAAATGCTTAAATTATTTTTTCAACTTGAGACATTACTCACTGACTTCCTACCCACCAAAGAATACATTTTAGATCTTTTACAACCTGTTCTCCTATTCTATTTTCTCTATGTGTATTCTCCTAAAATGCATAGTTTTGAATAGCTTTAAGTGAATAGTCAATATTTACATGATCATAAAATTATTGTCCATATCAGTAACTTGCATTAATGTTACATTTTCTACACTGAACATATTAAAACTTTTTCATGGAGTCCATAGTTGACTTAAATTTTTATTTCCTAGTTTTTCTGATCATCAGTCTCAAATCAAACCTAAACCTTCACCAAAATGATATTTATTTCATTATAAGTACATTGAGTAATTAATCTCAGTTTATCAATCAATTGCTCCAATATGGACTGATTGATACTACCTTAAGTGATATCTGTCTCACACACACACACACACACATACACACACACACACACACACACACACATACACACATTTAAAATCCCTCTCCCCTCATATCATGTGTTCTAACTCAGGAATTTTGCCTGCCCCAGAGTCATGAATGTTCTTTCAGAAGATTTACAATTTTAACTCTAACATTTAGACCTATGATCCATTTTGAGCTAATTTATGAAAATAGTGCAAGGTAAAGATTGGAGCCAATTTTTTCCTATTAAAATCTTAGTCATGGGCAAACACTACCCCTCAAATTGGAGCAAGCAATGGGAAAATGTGAGGATCGTGGCACTCTGGAGCAGAACCCCATGAGCACAAGCCTCCGTGGGAACCAGTGCCAAGCTGGGGAAATCTGAACCAAAACTGACAAATCGCTGAGGGCTCTGCATGGACAAGTCTGAGCGATATGAAACTCCAGGGTCCCTGTCATTGAGGTTCCTCACACTTTTCTGAGTTTTATCCCTGGAGCTTGACCAGGTTCTCACAATGAATATAAGAGGAAAAGCTATTTGCACTTCTGGTAGGAGAGAGGAAAAGGAACTATTTTGAAATACAGAACATTCTGTTCTTGTCAATAAGGTTTGATCCAGCAGTTGGAGAGATGAACAATTATTTCCCAAATCTTAGATAAATGGCCCTTAAAACCAATAAGGGCAAAGGAACTGAACAGGTACATCACAGAAGAAATACAATGGATCAAAAATAATATGAAAAAATGTTCAATATCTCTAGCAATTAGAGAAATGAAAATTAAAACTGCACTGAGATTTTATCTCACTCCAGTCAGATTAACAACGATCAAGAATACAAGCAACAATAAATATTGATGAGGATGTGGGGAAAGGGTACACTCGTACATTGCTGATGGAACTGCAAATTGGTGCAACAACGATGGTAAGCAGTATGGAGTCTTCAAAAAACTTGGAATGGAAACACCATTTGACCTGGTTATAACACTCTTTGGTATATACTCAAAGGACTAAAAATCAGCATATGACAGGGATTCAGCTGCATCAATATTTATAGCAGCTCAATTCACAATAGCTAAGCTATGGAACCAACCCTAGGTGCCCTTCAAAAGATGAATGGATAAAGAAAATGTGGAATATACACAGTGGAATATTACTCAGCCATAAAAAAGAGTGACTTCATGACTTTTTGTCATAAATGTATGGATCTGGAGACTATCATGCTAGGTGAAATAAGCCAATACCAAAAAAACCAAAAGACAAATGTTATCTCCAATATGAAGATGCTAACACAGAATGGGTGGGTTGGTGGAGAATGGAAATGCAGTGGATTAGACAAAGAGAAATGAAGAAAAAGGGGTGGATAGAAATAGGAAAGACAACAGAATGAATCAGACTTAACTTTCCTGTGTTCATATATGAATATACCACCAGTGAAATGCCACACCATGTACAACTGCATGAACAGGATCCTAATTAGAATAAGTTATACTCCATGTATGTTTAGTATGTCAAAATACACTCTACTGTCATATATATATAAAAAGAAAAATTTGTAAAAAAAATAGATAATTCGATAGCCTTTCGACCATTAAGAAAATGTATTCATAATTTAAAAATTCCCAAAAAGAAAATTTCCAGGCTCAAATGGATTTACTAGTTTCCTCTCAAACTTTTAAGGAATAATTAATCCAATTCTACACAATTTCTTTCATATAATTGTAGAAGAGGGGACAGTACTCAATTCATCTTTTGAGACAAATATTCCCTGATACCAAATCAGAAAAAGGCAGTAGATAAAAGGAAACTACAGAAAAGTAACCCACATGAATATAAACACAAGATCTTTAACTATCAAACAGAAATAAGCAGACTATTAAAAATTATACAACATGACCAAGTGGCATATATAAAAATTGGCTTAATATTCATAAATTAACCATACTAAATTAATCTAAGCTATCCTAATTTATTAATTTTAAAGTTGATATTTGTTTATATGTTTATCATCTTGTTGATAAGTTGTTAACTCAGAATTCTATATTGTTTTTAAAAGAACATTTAATTAAGATTTGTGAAATAATTGCTCATTTGTCCAAATGCTGGGTCTTTATCCACTCACATATATGTAAACTCCAAAAGTTCAATATAAGAACTCAAGAAAAAAACAAACATAAACTTGAAAAAAGTGTAGATGGATGAGTTCCTACATTAAAAAATGTATTGAATGTCTGTAATCCCAGAGGTTTGGGAGGCTGAAGCAGGAGGATTGCAAGTTTTAAAGCCAGCCTCAGCAAAAGAAAGGCACTAAGCATCTCAGTGAGATCCTGTCTCTAAATAAAATACAAAATAGGGCTGGAGATGTGACTGAGTGATTAAGTGCCCTCAGTGTAATTCCTGGTACCAAATAATAATAATAATAATAATAATAAATGTATCACAAACTGTTCCAACCTGGCATGGTGGCACAGGCCTGTAATCCCAGCATCTTGGGAGGCTAAGCCAGGAGGATTGCAAGTTTAAAGCCCCTCTTAGCAATTTAGTAAGGCCCTAAGGAACTCAGCAAGACCCTGTCTCTAAATAAAATATTAAAAAGTGCTGGGGATGTTGCTCAGTGGTTAATAAATAGTGCCCCTAGATTTAATCCCTGGTATCAAAAAAAAAAAAAGAAAAAAAATTATGTTCCATAATGCATAGTCATTTTATAGAAAATTACTGACAAACTGAATCACATTAAGCAGAGGACAGTTAGTTTATCAAGGAATACATTCAAGGAAACCACAATGTTTATCTCGGGGATGAGAAGATTCAAGGAATGCAGGACAAGTGTCTTCACAACTGAAAAGCTTTTCACAGAAGAGGGAGTGTTTTGTAATCCAGAGCTGGAACTGGGGATTTAAAAAAAAAAAAAAAAAGATGCACAAAAGAAAGAGATTTCATATAAATATGGAAAAATCTTTCTAATAATTAGAGCTGAATTAGTGAGATTTTTGTCTGCAAAAGTATTCAAGAAAATTCTGGAAAAGCACACCAAGGATATTACAGCACAGCTTCCTGTACATGTGGGAGACCAAGCTGGCTCACACCTTAGTGTCCCCTCCAACACTAAGATTCTGTGATCTTAAGGGAACGAACTGTCTGGTAAGTTTTTTTGAACATCACTTAGTAGACAAGTCTCAAGCCCCATGTCTACCTTAAATTTTTCTATTGCTTAATTTAAATGGTTTCAATTAGCTAAAGTACTAATGAGGCTTCAATGATAAATGGTCACATTAACAAGACTCAAGATATGCTCTTGACAGTCCTGGTAAACTGAACTGTGGAAAAGCACTTCAGGAGTCATACAAATAGCTTTCATTACTTTCCTCATTTTTTAATGATGTTTATTTTAATTTTTCAGAATTCTGGGGACTGCAATTACCTAAGGTTTATGTGGCAGTGAACAGCTAATTGCTTTTTTTTTTTTTTTTTAAAGCAAATGATTCAGATTCTATAATATATCCATCTCTTGCCTCCGGTGTCAGCCCACGTCATGGAGTTCTTACTTGAATTACAGCACTTTGCCTTTAATGACGGTGGACCCTCCTAGTAGTCCTTCAACTGCCTCCTCCTATCTGCCAGGTTTAATGCTTCAGTTAAATCAGTGCCACAATCGCTGTGGAAGGATTGGTTTTGGACAATTTTTAGCTACAAGTCCCAGAAGATATGTGTTTGAATCTTAACCCCATGTCTTCTGATTTGTAGCATGGATTCAAATAAAAACCCCAATAAAAGTTCTATATTCCAAATTTACTTAATTAAATTTGCTTCACAGAAAAGAAAGTATTAATTATTATTACATTTTATAGATGTGAACATTGAACAGTTTGCATAACTGGTCTCTGAATACCTTGTTAGCAAGAAACAACATTTAAATTTAAACCCAGTTATGTTAAGCCCAAAGCTCACTCTCCTGGAGACATATGGTGTTCCAGAACTATGTTAAGACATAAATAACATAAAACAAACAAAATTTGCAATTCATCTTGATTGCCTCTGATACTACAATGCTTGTGGGCGCAGATATGTGTGGTCCTCTCTGTCATATCCTGTGTGGATGAGAAAAGGGTTAACTGCCAGAGGATGATGTTGACTGTATGTCACTCAATTACCCAAAACACTTATCTACTCAATAAACACACAAGAGCCAATACTCTTTTTAAATGAGAGGGGTCATGACGAGTTTGGCCATACCAGCTCTGGCCTCTAACAACAAGAAGTCACCCAACTCTCTTTTATTTATAATATACAGGTAAAGAGGGCCAGGACTGGGAGGAGCTTCTTCTGTGATGGACAGGATAGGGTGGAGTTAGGGGAGCCATTCTCTTAGTGGGAATATTCCAGAAGGAGACAGGGAACCACTCCCAAGCAGCGCCACATACTTTCTGGCAGTTCCCAGAACCAGGCATTTGCGTACCATGGCTCAACCTAGTCTAATTCTGCTAAATAAGAATGGTTTCCCACAGATATATTTGTATATTTTTCCATGGGCAGCAGTGACATAATCGTTATATCTGTTATAGTGTACATTTTGTTATGAGAGGCTTCTACTTCTGATTCTATTAATGCCTTTACCCTTGTCACCTGACTTTTTTGCTTTATTGTCATTTTTTGTATATTGCAAAAGCAATGTAAAATCAGAGCTCTGATGCAGAATATGTCTTTCATTCCTGGTGTCCCTACTAAAGATCTGAACCAATGCTCAGATGAGAAACCATCTCCAGGACAGGACAATGCTTGGACTGCTTTTCTTGTTTTTGGAGTATTTTTACAGATTGATCAAAGAAAGCATTAATGGAAACCAATATTTTGCTCACCTATTTCATAATCTTCTTTCCTTAGTTTATTAATTGTCATAAGATGTTAGGTGGAGAAATTCCCCTTAAGAATGGCAGAACAGAGGCAACACTGCAGGAAATTAGTTAGAAATGGGTTGGAATATTGTGTATTCATTAGGAGGAAAATTTTCAGGTCAGGTGAGGGAAGCAAGGTCTAGCCATCAGTGCAGAGACCAGATGGACAGCAGGACACAGAAGCAGGTACTTCCTCAGTTTCTCTGAGATGAGATATACTAGATCTCTATGATCTTTCCTCTGTTTACCTCCTCTGTCTCACCTCATGTGACTCTGCATTAGTCAGTTCTGCATTACTGAAACAAAATACCTGAGATAAATAACCTAAAATGAGAAGTTTATTTTGGCTCTCAGTTTTGGAGATTTGAATTCCTGTTGGCCCCATTGCCTTTGGACCTGTGTTAATGCAGGTAGCAAGTGGCAGAGGAAACCATTCCCCTGTGGCAACCAGGAATCTAAAAGAGAAAGACATAGAGACCGGAGTCCCAGTGTCCCATCAGAGTGTACTCCCCCACTGACCACAAACCTCTGAAATGTTCCACCACCTCCAGTGGCGCTAATCTGGGAACTAAGCCTGTAACACATGGGCTTTTGGAGACATTCCAGATCTGAACTCCAGCAGATTCCCTCCCCTGTAGATTGCTGTCCTGCTACACCCATCTGCTTGCCATTCCTGGAGCACAATCCTCTTCCTCACCTTGGCGACTTGGCACGTATTGTTCCCTGTGTGGGGAAGAAAACTTACTTCTTTTTCTGTCAGTTATCTAAATATCCTTCAAAATTCTGCTGTCACCTGCCCCTTATTTCCTGTCAGATTTGTATGTTCCTCCTTTGCATTCTGGTAGGACCCTGAGCTTACCTCCGAGAAGCACAGCTTTGCATCATAATAATTGCTTTAGTGGTCTGATTGTCACATGAGACATTTTCCTGGCACCTAGCACATGACTTTGAACAAAGCAGGAAAACAAATAAGTAAAAATCGGAAAGTCTAACTTTTAGATATATACTCTTTCTTTCTTTCTTTCTTTCTTTCTTTCTTTCTTTCTTTCTTTTTTCTGGGTAAGAAAGAAGACCATGAACTTGAATGCTAGTCACAATGCCACTAACTAGCTGTGTTATCTTGCCTAAAGTCACTCTTTGGGTGTCATTCCCCAACTGGAAAATGAATTTCTTCCACTGGATCATGATTCAACATTTTTGGTAAGGAATAACACTCTTCTTCTATGAATTCATACTGTAATGCTCAAATAAAATGTTGAAGCTATTCTGCAAGAAAAAGGAACGCTGAGAGTCCGGCCAATTCACTTCCTGTTTCCCGTTATTCCACTCCCACCCTTTCCTCGCTTGGAACACCGAGGACTAGGTGGTCTGTAAGTTCCCAGAGAGATCAAATACTTTTAGATTATTTAGACAGTGAACTGAGTTGATCTCTTCTTCACTTCTGTACCCTTTCCCCAGGCCCTGGGGTATACCAGGATTTTTGCTGAATTTTTATCTTTGTTAGCCCAACCAACAGAGTATAGAAGTCAGGTTTTTCTGACCTCAACAAGTTTTGCTTTGACAGAATGTTTGTTGGTTGGCTTATTGGGATCTGTATTCTACCTTATTAATGAAGACAAAGAATGGCATGTGTATCTTGGATTTGAAGTTGGAATAGCATTTTAAAATCTTGTGTGGGATCTATATAGTGGTGGCAAAAAGCCAGAGATAGAAGAAATTTAAATGACCCTATATGCCTAGTTTTTAATTCCTTGTGGTTTGTGAAAGGTGCTAAATAAATGTATTACTTAAATGAGTAGTCAATTAAATGTTGGCACAGGGGGAGCCAGTGCATTCCTTGTTCATATGATAGAATAATTAAAATACAGTAATATGAGATCCTTGATTTTAGCTTGCATCTAGTTGATTATTTGATTTATAGAAGAATATTATTTTACAATCAACAGGAGGCAAATATAAGTAACTATAGAATTCTGCCTCTTTTAAATCTACAATTTCTATGACTGTTAATTATATGACAGAACCATTTATTGGTCCTCCTCTAAGGAGCAGACTTTATTATATCTGATGAGTTCTAGTTAGATGAATAGATTGTTATTATTAGCCTCATGAGATCTGTACTATTATGCTCATATTATAAGTAAGGAAACCGAGTCTCAAAAATGTTTAAGAAGTTACTATAGTTTGGGTAGCTTATAAGTGTGTCTTATATAAAAGCACATGCAATAACTGCATATATTATTTTAATAGACTTTATTTTGTAGAGTCATTTTAGGTTTTCAGAGAAATTGAGAGAATAGTGCAGAGATTTCTCACATAGCCCCTGCCTCCACATGCACAACCTCCTCATTATCAATATCCCCAACCAAAATGGTGCATTTACTGAAATTGATTAACTTACATGGATGCATCATTATCACCCAGAGTCCACACTTTCCAGTAGGATTCATTCATGGTGTTGTACATCTTAGGAACTTAGACAAATGTATAATGACATGTAGCCACCATTATAATATCATACAGAATTTTTCACTGCCCTAAAAATCCTCTGAGTTCTGCCTCCCTGCCCCCATCCTCTGGCAATCACTAAACATTTTAGTATTCCTTGGTTTAGCCTTTTCCAAAATGTCATTTGGTTAGAATCAAACATTAAGTAATATTTTCAGATTGACTTCTTTCACATAATAATAAACTTTTCTGTTTCCTCCATGTCTTTTTGGGGTTGAAAGACATTTTTTTTCTACCAAATAGTAATATTAAATTATCTATATACACCAGTATTCATTCACCTGCTGGAGGACACTCAGTGACTTTCAGTTTTGACAAAGAAAAATAATTCTGCCATAAACAACCAAGTACAAATTTTTAAGTGAGCATAAACTTTTAACTTCTTTGGGTAAAAACCAAGGAATGCGATTATAGGGTTGTATAGGAAAAATATGTTTCATTATTTTTTAAAGCTGCTAAATTGTCTTCCACGGTGGCTTACATTTTGCATTTTTGCTAGCAACGAATGAGAGATAGTTCCTTTTGCTCTCTGTCCTTCCCAGCATTAGATGTTGTCACCATTCCGAATTTCAGCCATTCTAATAGGTGTGCAGTAGGATGATTATTGTTTAAATTTGTATTTCCTCAATGTAATATTGAGCATCTTTTAATGTGTTTATTGTCCATCTGTATATATTCTTCACTGATGTGTTTGTTAAGGTTTTTGACCCATTTTTTATCAGGTTGTTAGTGTTATTATTGAGTTTAAGAGTTTCTTGTGCATTATGGATAACAGTCCCTTATCTGATAGGTCTTTTCCAGATATTTTCCAGATATTTTCACATTGATGCATGTCTTCTTGTTTTCCTGACGACGTTACTTGTGAAAGATAATTTATTCATATGAAAGTCAGCTTATCTATTCTTTATTTAATGGATCATGACTTCAGAATTTGTCTTTGTCTATTAGCGCTGCTATAACAGAATACCTGGGACTGAGAGATTTTAAAAGAATCGAAACTTATTTCTTGTAGTCTAGAGGGGGATGCATAGATTAAGCTGCTGCCCTCTGGAGAGGATCTTCTTGCTACATCATAACATGGCAGAAGTTACCGCATGGGTAAGAGAGAGCCAGAGGTGGCTTAAACTTGCTGCTATAATGAACCCACTTCTATGATAACAACACTGATCCATTCATGAAGGCAAAACCCTCACAGTCTAATCACCTCTTAAAGATCCCACCTGTTTGCACTATTACCTAGAGAAGTGAATTTCCTTCACATGCTTTTGAGAGGAACCAAAAGCAAACCATGGCAGTGTTACAGGTAGAAAGCCCAAAGATCATCTTGTTAAAAAACAAAACAAAACAAGGTCATCTAGATTTTTTCCTTTGTTATTTTCTAAGACTTGTGTAGTTTTTCTTTTTACTTTAGGTCTGTGATCCACCTGGAGTTAACTTTTGTGGAAGGTGGAAGGTCTGTGTCTAGCCTCTCTTTTGTACCTGAATGTCCAGCTGTTCCAGCACCTCTTGTTGAAAATTTTACCTGTTCTATATTGTATTGCGTTTGCCCTTTTGCAAAAGCTCAGTTGACTATCTTTTTGGATGAATTTGTAGGCTCTCTCTTCTTCCGTTGATTTGTCTATGCTTTCATCAGTACAATACTCTTTTGATTACTGTAATTTTTAGTAAGTCTTAAAATCGAGTAATGTCTGTCCTCCCTCTTTATTCTCCGCTTTCAATAGTATTGACTCTCCTGGGTCTGTTTCCTCTCCACGTAAGTTTAAGAATCAAGTTGTTGTTTTCCACAAAATAACTTTCTGAAAACTTGATTCAGATTTTATTGAATCTATAATCAAATTGAGATAAACATTCTGACAAAATGGACTATTGTTATCCTTGAATATGGAATATCTCTCCATTTGCTTAGCTTTTAAGTGGTTTCTTTCATTAGAGTTTTGTAGTTTTCCTCATAAAGATTTTGTACATACTTTGTTAAATTTATACCTAACTTTCATTTTTCAAGGTGCCAGTGTAAATGGTATATTGATCATTGCTCCTTTGCATAGGAAAGTGAACAACTTTGTTCAGTAATTCTTTTTTTTTTTTTTTTTTTTGCGGTGCTGGGGATCAAACTCCAGGGCTTTGTGTTTGCGAGGCAAGCACTCTACCGACTGAGCTATCTCCCCAGCCCAGGACTTTGTTGTATTGACTTTATATCCTGCAGCTGTGCTATAACCTCTTATTAGTTCCAGTACTTTAGTCAATTCTTTTGGATTTTGTACATAGATGATCATTTCATCTTTGAAAAGAGGCTATTTTTACTTATTCTTCCTCAAACTATATGCCTTTTGTTTCCTTTTCTTGTCTCATTGCATAGCTAGGACCTCCAATATGATATTGAAACTCAGTGGTGAGAGGAGACCCACTTGCCTTGTCTCTGATTTTAGTGGGAAATATTTAGGCCTCTCACTTTTAAGTATGATGCTAAATGTATGGTTTTTTTAGGGAATCTTTATCATGTTGAAGAAATTTCCCTCTATTTCTAGTTTTTTGTGTTATTATTATTATTATTATTATTATTAATGGGTGGTGAATTTTGCAAATGGCTTTTTCCACATCTATTGATATGACCATGGAATATTTCTTCTTAACCCTGCTGATGTGGTGGATTATATTAATTGATTTTTGACTATTGAACCAGTTGTATATAAATAGGTGGTGTAAAATTGTTTAGTTGAATTAATGGATTTGATGTTCAATATTTTATTGATGATTTTTCATCTTTATTCATAGGAGATAATGGTATGTATTTTTCTTATAAAATCTTTATCTTTATCTTTGGTATTAGGGTAATGATTGCCTCATGAAATCAGTTACAAAGCACTTCCTCTATTTCAGACTTCTTAAAAAGTACAGAACTGGTATAATTTCATCCTTAAATTTTAGTTTTGGGTAGAATTCACCTGTAAAACCATCTGACCCTCATATTTTGTAGTGTGGAAAGTTATTAATTATTGACTCAGTTACAATTTAGAGTATATGCATTCTCTCTTCCTGTGAAAATTTTGACAGATTTGTGACTTCTTTAGGAATTGGTTTCTTTTATCTAGTTTATTAAATTTATGGTCCTACAGTTGTTCATAGTCTTTATTATTCTTTTAATGTATGAGAGATCTATAGAAGTGATATTAGTAATTAATGTCCTCTCTCTCTCTCTCTCTCTCTCTCTCTCTCTCTCTCTCTCTCTCTCTCTCTCTTTCGGCTTACTAATCCTGGATAACAGTTTATCAGTTTTATGGATCTTTTCAAAGAACAACTTTTGGGCTTCAGTAGTTTTTTCTATTTATTGCCTGTTTTCAATTTAATTTAATTCTGCTCTAATTTTTATGATTTAATTTCTTTTGCTTACTTCAGATTTAATTTGTTCTTCTTTTCTAGTTTCTGGCAGTGAAAACAATTGATTTTAAATACTTATTCTTTTCTAATATATGCATTGACTATTATACATTTCCTTCTAAGAATTGTTTTTATTACATTCTATAAATTTTGATAAGTTGTGTTTTTATTTTCATTTAGTTTAAAATATTTTGAAATTTCTTTTGAAATTTCTTCTTTAACCAATGTGTTATTTTTAAATGTATTATTTAATCACCATGTGTGTTTTGGGCGGGTGGTAGAAGCTATCTTCCTGTTACTGATTTCTAGTTTAATTCCACTATGCTTTGAATATATATTTTGCATAGTTTCTATTTCATTTAATTTGTTTAGGTGTGTTTATAGCCCAGCATATGGTCTGTCTTGGTGAATGTTCCATGTAATCCTGAGAATAAAGTGAGTTTTGTTGTTAGATGAAGTATTCCTCAGATGTCAATTACATCCAGTTGATTGATGGTGTTGCTAAGTTCAATTATGTCCTTACTGAGTTCTGCCTGATAAATCTGTTCATTTCTGATAGGGGTGTTTAAGTCTCCATCTGTAATAGTGGATTCAGATTTTTTTTTTTCTTGCAGTTCTATCAGTTTTTGAGGCTCTATTGTTAGGTTCATGAATGTTAAGGATTGGTTAGTTTAGAGGAAGGACTCCTTGATCATTAAGGAAATCCCCCTTTATAATTGGTAACTTTCCTTGGTTTGAAGTCTGCTCCATCTGAAATTAATATAGCTATTCCTGCTGTTACGGTTTGGATGTGAGGTGTCTCCAAAAGCTCACATGTGAGACAATGCAAGAAGGTTCAGGGAAGAAATGATTGGGTTAGGAAAGCCTCAACCCAATCAGTGAATTAATCACCTGATGGGATTAATTGAGTGGTAACTGAATGCAGGTGGGGTGTGGCTTTGAGGTATATATTTATATATGGCAAGTGAATTCTCTCTCTGCTTCCTGATCATCATGTTAGCTGGTTCCCTATGCTACACATTTCCTCCATGATGTTCAGCATCACCTTGAGCCCCAAGGAATGGAATCTGCTATCTATGGGTTGAGACCTCTGAAACCATGAACCCCCCAAATGACTTTTCTTCCTCTACAATTGTTCTGGTCAGATCTTTCAGATGCAGGAGCAAATAAGCTTTCTAAAACACCGGCTTTATTTTGATTAGTGTTAGCATTGCCTATCTTTCTGCATTCATTCACTGGGTCATAAGTACAATGGGTTTCTTGTAGAAAACATGTTGTTGCATCTTATTTCTTAATCCACTCTAACATTTTCTGTCTTCTGATTGGTGCATGTCAACAAACTATCAGCATTCACTGTAATTATTGATATAGTTAGATTAATATCTACCATATGTACTGTTTTCTATTCCTTACCCTGATTATTTGTTTTTTCTTTCTCTATTTTTCTGCCTTTTGTAATTTTAATTGAGCATTTTATGATTCCATTTTCTTTTCTTTACTTGAATACCAGCTATATTTTCCCCACCCCTTTTAGTGGTTACCTTGGAATTAGAATAATACATTTTTAAGTAGCTCATGTTCACTCTCAAATAACACTATACCACATTACAGGTAATATGAATACCTTATAATAACAAATAATCCTAATCTATCTATTTTATCCCTTATATTATTGCTATAATTAATTTTACTGATGATAAGTGCATACACACAATTTGATATATTGTTGCTATTACTATTTTGAACAAACTGTTGACTATTACACAAATTAAGAAATATGTGCTTTTATTTTACATTTTCTTATTCCTTCTCAGATATTCTTTATTTAGAACTAAGTTTCTGGCATTGAATTTCTCTAAACCTTTCTTGCAAGGCATGTCTCCTGACAACAAATTTTCTCAACTTTTTGCCTGAGAAAGTCTTCATTTTTCTTCACTTAAAGGATAATTTCACATGGAATAGAATTCTAAATTGATGGCTCTCTCGCTCTCTCTCTCTCTCCCACCCCCTCAATTTTGAGTAGTTTACTCTCTTTCATCTTTCATGTTTTTTGAATTGGAAATAATTATCTTTGCTCCTCCATAGATAAAGTATTTTTCCTTGGACGTCTTTGGAGATATTTTTCTTTATCTTTGGTTTTCTATAGTTTGAAAATGATACGCTTAAATGCAAATTTTCAGATATTTGTTTTGCTTGATATCCTCTGAGTATCCTTGATATATGACTTTGTATCTGACATTAAGGAAGTTTTCAGTTATTATTATTTCAAATACAGACATGTGTCACTTAATTAGGAGGACATGTTCTAAGAAATACATCTTTAGGACAGTTCATTCTTGTCTGAATATCATAGAGTGTACTTGCATAAACCTATGTGGTATAGGTCAGTCACTTGATGTGACCTTTGATTCTATCAGGAGGCACTATAAACATGAGATGCATAAGGTTATTGCAGTTGTAACGGAATATTGATTTATAGTGATTTCTTTACAAGTAGAAAGAATACACTAAAATAATAATTAAAATGATATCATAATAAATACATAAACAAGTAATATATTTATTATTATTATCAATTATTAGGTGCTCTACATAATGGTATGTGCTATACTTTTATATGACTGACAGAACAGTAGTTTGTTTATACCAGCTTCACCACAAACATGTGAGTATTGCACAGTGCTATGACACAATGACAGCTATGCTATTACTACATACTAGGAACATTTCATTTTCATTATAATCTAATGGAACCACTATCATATATGCAGGCCTTCATTGACCAAAATGTCACTAAACAGCACTTGCCTACTATATTTTCTTTATATTCCAATATTCCAAATATTTGTCTCTTCTTCTGATATTCTCATTACATTTATAATTCATCTTTTGTATTTATCCTATAGTTCTTAATCTTCAAATTTTTAAAATCTTTTGTCACTTTTCTTTTCAATTTTGGTGATTACTATTGAGATATTTTCAAGTTCTAAGATCCTTTCTTCATCTATGTGTAATCTATCAATGATTCCATTAAAGTCATTCTTCATTTCTGTCATAGCATTTCTGATGTCCAACTTTTGTCCTTGGATCTTTTAAAAATTTCCCATGTGTTTATTTGCATTGCCTATCTGATCTTACATATTGCCTATTTTATTCATTAGAGTCCTTAGAACCCAAATTGTAGTTGCTTTAAATTCCCAACCTGATAATTCCAATATTCCTTCCATGACTGAGTCTGATTCTGATGCTTGTTCTGTCTCTTCAAACTATGTTTTTGCCTTTTAGTATGACTCATAATTTTACTGATAGTTGGGTATGATGTACTGATTAGAAGGATTTTCTGTAATTACCGTATTACTGAAAGCCTTCAGTAATAAAGTAACAGTGTGGAGGGAGGTAAAGCATTCTATAGTCCTATGCATAACTGTTTTAGTGAGCCCATACATGTGAATTGTGAACATTATACACCCTCAGTACCCTCTCACCCCCACTTTGTAGGACAGAATGGCTAGATGGGGCTGGAGTTGAATATTTCCCTTTTCCTAAGGCAGTTAGAATTTCTGGGGAAAAAAAAAATAAAACAGAAGGTTAAGCTCTAGATAGTTTCTTCTGAGATCCAACCTTATTGACAAGAACAGAGTATTTGGGTATACTTCAGAATAGTTTCTTTTCCCTTCTCCTATCAGAAGCATAAATAGATTTTTCATTGTGAGATTATTCACTGTGAGAACCTGGTCAAGCTCCAGGGTCTGGATAGGCAGAATTAATATGGTTAAAATGGCCATACTACAAAAAATGTTATACAGATTTAATGCAATTCTATTAAAATCTCAATGACATTCTTTGTAGAACTAGAAAAAGCAATCATGAAATTCATTTGGAAAATTAAGAAATCCAGAATAGCCAAAACAATCCTTAGTAAGAAGAGTGAAGCAGGAGGCATCACAATACTAGACTTTAAACTATACTACAGAGTCATATGACCAAAAACAGCATGGTATTGGCACCAAAACAAGCATGTAG
Organism: Sciurus carolinensis; assembly: GCF_902686445.1. Taxonomy (NCBI): domain Eukaryota; kingdom Metazoa; phylum Chordata; class Mammalia; order Rodentia; family Sciuridae; genus Sciurus; species Sciurus carolinensis. Next base: position 160,867,244 of record NC_062213.1, read on the forward strand.
ACCAATGGTACAGAATAGAAGACACAAAGACAAACCCACATAAATACAGTTCTCTCATACTAGACAAAGGCGCCAAAAATATTCACCGGAGAAAAGATAGTCTATTCAACAAATGGTGCTGGGAAAATTGGAAGTCCACATGTAACAAAATGAAATTAAACCTTTATCACCCACCCTGCACAAAACTCAACTCAAAATGGATCAAGGACCTAGGAATTAGACCAGAGACCTTACACCAAACAGAAGAAAAAGTGGACCCAAATCTTCATCATGTTGGCCTAGGATCTGACTTCCTTAACAAGACCCCTAAAGCACAAGAAGTAATATCAAGAATCAATAAATGGGATAAATTCAAACTAAAAGGCTTTTCCTCAGCAAAGGAAACAATCAATAACATGAAGACAGAGCCTACAGAATGTGAGAAAACTTTACCACATGCACCTCAAATAGAGCATTAGTCTCCAGGATATATAAAAAATTCAAAAAACTTAACACCAAAAATACAAATAGCCCAATCAATAAATGGGCAAAGGAACTGAACAGACACTTCACAGAAGAAGAAATACAATTGATCAATAAATATATTTTCATATGTTTCAAATGTTCATCATCTCAAACAATTAGAGAAATGAGAATCCAAACTAAGATTTTATCTCACACCAGTCAGAATGACAATTATCAAAACTACAAGCAACAATAAATGTTGGAGAGGATGTGGAGAAAAAGGTACACTCATCCATTGTTTGTGAAACTGCAGATTAGTGCAATCACTCTGGAAACCAGTATGGAGATTCCTCAGAAAACTTGAAATGAACCACCATTTGACTCAGCTGTCCCACTCCTTGGTTTATACCCAAAGGACTTAAAATCATCAAAGTACAGTGACACAGCCACGCCAATGTTTATAGCAACTCAATTCACAATAACAAAACTATGGAACCAACCTAGATGTCCTTCAACAGATGAATGCATAAAGAAACTGTGGTATATATACATGATGGATATTACTCAGTCTTAAAGAAGAATGAAATTATGGTATTTGTAGGTCAATGAATAGAGCTGGAGAATATCATACTAAGTGAAATAAACCAATCCCCCCCAAAAAAGACTGAATGTTTTCTCTGATATGTGGGTGCTAATTCACAATAAGGGAGTGGGGACTGGGGAAGAATAGAATTAGTTAGGATTAGGTAGAGGGGAGTGAAGGGAAGGAAGCAGGTATGAGGGTAGGGAGGATACTAGAGTGAATCAGACATTATTACCCTATGTACATATATGACTAAACAACCAGGGTGATTCCACATCCTGTACAACCAGAAGAATGAGAAATTATACTCCATTTATGTATGATGTGTCAAAGTGCACTCTACTGTCATGTATAACTAATTAGAATAAATAAGAGTAAAACAAAAAACAAAGAAAGAAAGAAAGAAAGAAAGAAAGAAAGAAAGAAAGAAAGAAAGAAAGAAAGAGACCTAGAAATGTAAAAATGGATGAAATCAGCACTTAGGGACTTTAGAACCTTAATTCTGAATATGACCAAAAATTTAAAATAAATCTTGAACATAATATAGAGAAAAATAGAATATACATTTTAAAATCTGTAGAGTTAAAAAGTGCTACTAATCTGAAATTTTAAAAAGGCTCACTGGATGAGATTAACTATCGACTCTGCAAAAGAAAAGAACAGTTCAGCTTGGAGGTATAATAATAAAACTTATCCAAACTGAAACACAAACAAAAAAACTGAAACATAATTAAAACAACAGTGACATAACAGGTAATATTAAGCAGGCTAATGTGTATTTAATTAAAGTTCCAGAAAAGGAACAGGGGTGGTAAGAAAAAGCTTTTGAAAAAAAAATAGTTAAATTTTAAATCAACTTTATGAAATTGTGTATCCAAGAAGCTTTAAATTAAAATCTGAATAATCAACAAAAATCACACCAAAGCACATCATAATCAAATTATTGAAAATCAATGAATGAGAAAAATCTTGAAAACAGCAAAAGGGGCTAACATACATAAGAACAAATATAAGAATGTCTTATAACATTGTTTTAGAAAAGAGGAAAGACGATTTTTTAAAAAACAGAGCAAAATAATAACCATAAATCAAACCATACTAACCAATACTTACATTAAATGAAATGGTCTAAATCTCCAATTAAAAGTCAGAGATTGCAGTTTCAAAAAAATGCAATAAAATCTGAGATATCCAAAGATAAATTAGCATATCCATGAGGTTATCTATAGATTTCAACACTCTTTCTCTAAATAATTGATGGAGCAAGTATAGATAGTCAGTAATAATACAGAAGTCTTGAATCATACTATTGCAGCTTGACCTAATTGAAACATAGAATACCATACCCAATAATGCAGAATGCATATTCTTTTCAAGGGCATAGGAAACATTCACCATAACATATTGTATGTTGGGCCATAAATAGGTTTCAACACACTGAAATTACAGAGTATCTTCTCTGATTGTAACATGATTAAAATAGGAATAAATAACATAATGATATCTGAAACTTCCTCAAACATTTGGAAATTTGTCTGAGACAAATGCCTATGAAATAACCCTGAGCCATAGGGGATAGTGAGTGTACATTCACATTCAAAAGCCTAATAATTCCAACTATGAGTTATCTGTTCTCTTTATTACCACTCACCATGAAACAGCTGACTTCCATGTGTAGAGACTTCAAAAACTTCATCCATCCCATTTTTGTCCCAAGAATTTAAAAAGCAACTTGATAAAATTAATTTTATGTGAAAAGTAAGTTCAACTTAATGTGTAAGAAATAATATTATCAGTGCAACCCACTTAATTCTGTTTGAACACGTCATATAATTATCATTATCCCATCTCATGTTTTAAAAAAGTAAAACATTCTTTACTTACATCTCATTCATCATATTAGCTTCAGTTTGATGGTCCAGCATACTGGAACTTTCTGTATCTGATTTTTTAAAAATAATTTATTTTGATTCACTGTAAACAAATGGGGTAAAAAAGAAAACTTGTTTCTCTGGTTGTACGTGAAGTAGAGTTGTACCATTTGTGTGATCATACATGACATAGGGTAATGATGTTTGCCTCATTCTGTTATTTTTCCTTCCCCCACCCCTCCCACCCCTCTTATACCTCTGTACAATCCATTCTTCCTCCATTCTTGCCTCCCCTTGCCTCCCTCCCACCCTCCATTATGTGTCATCATGCGCTTATCAGAAATATCATTCGTCCTTTGGTTTTTTGGGATTGGCTTATCTCACTTAGCATGACATTCTCCAACTTCATCCATTTGCCTGTAAATGCCATAATTTTATTCTTCTTTATGGCTGAGTAATATTCCATTGTGTATATATACCACAATTTCTTTATCCTTTCATCAGTTGAAGGGCATCTAGGTTGGTTCCACAATCTGACTATTGTGGATTGAGCAGCTATGAACATTAATGTGGCTGCATCACTGTAGTATGCTGATTTTAAGTCCTTTGGGTATAGGCCAAGGAGTGAGATAGGTGGGTCAAATAGTGGTTCCATTCCAAGTTTTCTATGGAATCTCCACACTGCTTTCCAGAGTGGTTGCATTAATTTTCAAACCCATCAGAGAAGTATGAGTGTACCTTTTCCCCCCACATCTTCGCCAATACCTATTGTTGCTTGTATTCTTGATAATCACCATTCTAGTTGGGGTGAGATGGTATCTTAGTGTAGTTTTGATTTGCATTTCTCTTACTAGAGATGTTGAACATTTTTTCATATATCTGTTGATTGCTTGTAGATCTTCTTCTGTGAAGTGTCTGTTCATTTCCTTAGCTCATTTGGTGACTGGGTTATTTGTATTCTTGGTGTAAAGTTTTTTAAGTTCTTTATAAACTTTGGAGATTAGTGCTCTAACTGAAGTATGTGTGGCAAATATTTTCTCCCACTCTGTAGGCTCTCTCTTCACATTGCTGATAGTTTCCTTTGCTGAGAAAAAGCTTTTTAGTTTGAATCTATCCCAATTATTGATTCCTGCTTTTATTTCTTGTACTTTGGGAGTCCTGTTAAGGAAGTCTGGTTCCATGCTGACATGATGAAGACTTGGACCTACTTTTTCTTCTATAAGGTGCAGGGTCTCTTGTCTGATTCCAAGGTCCTTGATCCATTTTGAGTTTAGTTTTGTGCAGGGTGAGAGATAGGGGTTCAATTTTATTTTACTGCATATGGATTTCCAGTTTTCCCAGCACCATTTGTTGAAAAGGCTATCTTTTCTCCATTGTATGTTTTTGGTACCTTTGTCTAATATAAGAAATCTATATTTATTTGGGTTTGTCTCTGTGCCCTCTATTCTGTACCATTGATCTACCTGTCTATTTTGGTGCCAATACCATGCCATTTTTGTTACTAGTGCTCTGTAGTATAGTTGAAGTTCTGGTATTGTGATACCCCTGCTTCACTCTTCCTGCTAAGGATTGCTTTAGCTATTCTGGGTTTCTTATTCTTCCAAATGAATTTCATGATTGCTTACTCTGTTTCTTTGAGGTATGTCATTGCAATTTTAATTGGAATTGCATTGAATTTGTATAGTACTTTTGGTAGTAGGACCATTTTAACAATATTAATTCTGCCTATCCAAGAACATGGGAGATCTTTCCATCTTCTAAGGTTTTCTTTAATTTCTTTCTTTAGTGCTCTGTAGTTCTCATTGTAGAGGTCTTTCACCTCTTTTTTGATGCAAAACAGAATCAGAAGCTATTTTGAAAATATATGCTGCAACAAAAAAGAAAATCTCAAAGACATCAACAGGTTTCAAGAGACATATGATCCACCCAAACTGAATTTGGAGGACATACACAATTTAAATAGATCAATTTAAATGAAATGAAATAGAATAGCAATGAAATAGAAGAAGTCATCAAAAACCTACCAACAAAGAAAAGTCTGGGACCAGATGGATTCTCAGTCCAGTTCTACAAGACCTTCAAAGAAGAGCTCATTCCAATACTCCTCAAAGTATTCCATGAAATAGAAGAGGAGGGAACCCTTCCAAACTCATTCTATGAAGTTAATATCACCCTGATACCAAAATAAGACAGAGACACATCGAGGAAGGAAAATTTCAGACCAATATCCCTAGTGAACATAGATGTAAAAATTCTCAACAAAATTTTATCAAATCGCATACAAAATATATTAAAAAGAGAGTGAACCATGATCAAGTGGGTTTTATCCCAGGGATGCAAGGTTGGTTCAACATCCAGAAATCAATAAATGTAATTCATCATATCAACAAACTTAAAGTTGAGAATCACACGATTATTTCAATAGATACAGAACAAGCATTTGATAAAATACAACATCCCTTCATGCTCAGAACACTAGAAAAAATAGGGATGGTGGGAAACATTCCTCAACATTGTAAAGGCCATCTATGCTAAGCCCACGGTCACCATCATTCTAAATGGAGAAAAACTGAAAACTTTCCCCCTAAAAACTGGAACAAGGCAGGGATGCCCTCTTTCACCACTTCTATTCAACATCATCCTTGAAACTCTAGCCAGAGCAATTAGACAGACCAAAGAAATTGAAGGGATACAAATAGGAAAAGAACTCAAACTATTCCCATTTGTCGGTGACATGATTATATATTTAGAGAAGCCAAAAAATTCCACCAGAAAACTTCTAGAACTCATAAATGAATTCAGTAAAGTAGCAGGATATAAAATCAATGCTCATAAATCGAATGCATTTTTATTCATAAGTGATGAATCCTCTGAAAGAGAATTTAGGAAAACTACCCCATTCACAATAGCCTCAAAAAAATAAAATACTTGGGAATCTGTGTCTGATTTGACTAGAGAATTGGTCGCCATTTTCTGCTTTGGCCATCTATCCATTTGATACACTTTTAAAATATATCATTCATGCTTTGTTCCCACTCTCCTGTCATTAAAAAAGGGTTTGTTTTACATAATCCTCTTTCCTTGGGTTAAGTAAATTCTTTCCCATGAGTCTCCTCAGACCATTGCAGAAATGCTTCTGAAAATAGAGGCCTTTTACCTTAAGTAAATAAGGCAAACATTTTAGGACCAGTAAGGCATATTTGTCCATGTTATCCATAAGATGATCTTAAAATACCAACTAATGCCTAGCTAAAATCTGATATACCAGTCCATGTGGTTCCTTTCATTTAATAATGCTATAAAAAAAAACAAAACCTGGCTTATCTTTCAGATACTGTGCACCTTAATGCAGGGAAGGGCTAAGAGAGTGAGATTGACATGGTGGTGTTCAGTATGTCACGTCCTTGGCTCTTTCTTCCAAAATTGCTGCAGCCACTGGTATGATTTCTCACTGCAGGAGTTGCTGCTCATACCATAACCTACAGCTCTTTATTTATTTGCCTGTGTTTACTTTTCACTTAAACCCATTTTTTGTTAGAGTTATAGAAAGCTAAAATTCATTTACGAATTGGTGGGGGTTGGATCAATGCAAACTCTGAACAAGAAATGTAAAATTCTCCCTCCTCCAACACCACGGTTGATGGTTAAGTTTATGCATCAACTTGTCTAGGGCACAGGCTGCCCAGATATTTGGCTAACATTATTTCTGGTGTGTTCAGTGAGGGTGTTTCAAACAGAGATTATCAATTGAATTTGTGAATTGAGTAAAGCAGATGACCCTCCCCAAGGTGAGTGGCATCATCCGATTCATGAGGGTCTGAATAGCAAAAAGAACAGAAGGTTGAATTTGCTATAACTCCTGACTAATGCAAGGGCCTGGTTTTCTTCTGATTTAGAATGTATTTTTGCAGCTTTATCGGGTGCTCAAACAATATGCTCTTGTGCATACTCTCCTCTCCATTATGGACATGCTTGAGTCCTGTAGTGCTCACTTACCTTCTTAACTTATAGCAGCTGCTAAACAAAGCATCACCCCTAAGGCCCTAAGAAGCACCTCTTAAGGCTCTGTGGGTCATACAAACATGAATGAGATGTGGTCTCCAACCTCAAGGAGCTTCAAGTTACTTTACCTGACTCCCCTAAATTAGGAGGGCATGTTCACATGGCAAAAGAATGTTTGTGGACATTAATTCTCCCTATGACTACCACGCATGGAAAAGGAAAAGAGAAGTTTATGGAAGGCAAGAGTGACCCAGCAACTTCTTTCAGGTGTTAATTCATCACTGCAGATTTTTAAATTTCTAGGTGGTTGATATGCTGCTGGCTTTATAATACATTAAAGAACATGAGCATGTGTCAGATATTTTCCCCTCAGAGTAGGGAATGTGGTTAATGGTTAAAGCATGATGACTATGCATTTTAACATATGCCACTGGTTCTGACATTGTTATCCTTCTTACAGGATAAAAATTTCAAAAAAAAAAAAATGTTAACCTTTTAAAACCTTTCAAGCATTCATCAAAAAACAATGATGTTAAAGAAATATTGACAGTTACCCTCAACAATGATGTGTATTATATAAATATTGATGGTTGCACTAATAATAGTAAAACTCCCATCCATTGGACTTTGTTTCCCACTTAGAAAATGAGTAGGAATTTGACTCATGCTCCTGTGACACCTAAGAGAGTTTATTTCTCTCTCCTTAAAAAAATGTGTCTCTGGTTCAGAATAAAGAAATGTCCATCCTCTCCTCTTCCCCTGCAAATCCAAGACAAAGCATTCTGACAACCACCAAATTTTCAGGAATATAAACACAAAGGCAAAACAGGAAAAGCCCCCTTTTATTTTATCTTGGAAGAAAAAAAAGTTTTAAAGTTACTGAACTATTTTCTTTTTAGCTTCTCCGTACTGTATTTATACCATGAGTCATTGTTTACATAATTTAATTAACATTGGCTAGTGCTGGCAAACTAAAACACTGTCTTAAAGCATTTGCTTGGAAAGTCTCCTTGTCCCTGAGCTGTCATTTCTTAGCATGATGGATAATGGATAGAAATAATTACCCTGAACAAGACTAGACAGCTTAAATGATTAGAGTTTCAAAGAATTAGCAGCCTTAGCTAAACATCTTATTTTTCAAGCTGTATTATTAAAGGAAAATGTCAAAGAGACTGGGATCAATCTGGAAACCCTCTTAAAACAGTTCCATTGTCTATGACAGGTAAGTATATACCAAGTATATTTGCAGAGCCTCATTTAATCAACTTGCCTTCCAGTACCATAAATCCCTCCACCAAAGTGACTTGAGATGGCTTTAAATGTTCAGTGTCAATGCAGGACATGCATAAGTGGAATTATTGTGGCCTGTTTTATACATGCCAGGACTTTGAATCATCCCTCACAGACAACATTTTGCATCTCTTCTGTAGATCTAAATATGCAGAGATTTTGTATATGTTTTGTTTGTTACAAATAAAACTCAGTATTCGCCCTTAGCTAGGATTGCATTTCCTGACTCAGGCCCATTCTCTTGGCTTGCATAGAAGGATTTCTCTGCTGCCACTTGGAAGGATTTACCACCTTTATTTTATTAGAGCATTTTTATTGTTCAATAAAATTTTTTTACTTTTATGTCCAATATTGTAAATGGTGAGGAGATGATGGAAAACTTAGAGGGCAATCAAATATCTAAGGAAGTAAGCAAATCAATTTAATAAAAGCTATATTCTTTTCAGAACTATTTCTTTCTCAGACTCACAGTGAGCCGAGCTACCAGAGGACATTTGTGCTGATGCTTCTTAATCTCTTCCTGGGGACAGAGAAGAGACTTGATTTCCTATCTATGGTCAAGAATGCATCCTCTCATCTCTTCTATTAACGTTCCGTTTTAATACCATCCTCATGGAGAAACATTTTGCAAATATCTAAAAGAGATTTTATGAATAAAAATTAAGGTCATTTTTAAAGAAGCGATCACTGTGCAGCTGACAGGTGGGGCCTGGTTATAATACTTGGGTGCTTGAGACAAGTTAGCATCATGCTGGATGATGGAGTTTGTTTTATTTGCAAAGTGAGGAAGATAATATTTTAGCATTAATGACATTTTTAAGCTCTAATTATATTACATAGGAAAATCCTTAGCATAATACAATAACTGCCCCTTATCCACAGTTTAATTTCCTGCAGTTTCAGTTACCCTGAACACAATTGGTACAGTACAATAAGATGTCTTAAAGAAGAGAGAGACCACATTCCTATAACTTCTATTATGTTTTTATTATAATTTTTTAATTTTATTACTAATTATTATTGTTAGTCTATTTCTATGCCCAATATGTAAGTTAAATTTTACCACTAGTATATATATATGTGTGTGTGTGTGTATATATATATGTATATATATATATATGATATATGTATATATAGGAAAAAACAATGTATATTGGGTTCTGTAGTATCTCCCACTGGGGGTCTTAAATATACCTTGCAAATAAGGAAAGACTTCAGTATCTGACCCTTTACAGGCAAAAACCAGAAGTTTGTTCCTATTTCATAATAAAGGAAGTATAACTAACAAACATGAAACAATGTCTCATTTGAGATACAGAGCAGCAAAGGCTACCAACAAAAACTTCAAAGACACAATTTAGGGGCTAATCATTCTGTGTCCTTCTCCCACCTCTGAATGGCTAATGCACTCATATGGACTACTAATGTCTTTACAATTCTCCCTGAGAATCTCTGTTAGTTACCAAGATCAAGTTTGCCTAATACAACAGTGCTCTGTATTTAAAATTTACATTTTGCCAATTCATCTTCATCCACTAAAATTCTCCTCTCCTTAGAACAATGATTTTCAAATTTGACTGGATGTAATAACTAAAGGGATTTCATTCCAAAATAAAAGAAAAAATCTAATGGCAAAACCCAACCCACAGAGATTCTGATGCAATTGGTTTGGAGGGTAGCCTGGCCAACAAGGTTTCTGAAAGTTCCCCAGATGGTTCTGTTGTTCAACTGAAGTTGAGAACACTGCCTTAGAAGCTGGACAGCAAGAGAGCAAACCAATGGCCACCAGTGACTTTTACACATGAAGGTACATCGGAATTGTCTGGGATATCTTTTCAAAAATTCAAACTTCAGAGCATTCCTGGAACATGTTGAGTCCAAATTTCTGATGATATATGTATTTCTGATGATGTAAATATCATATATATGTATCATATATAAGTAATATATATATATCTTTAGCCTATCTCTCAGATGATTCTTAAATGGACTGCACATTTCCAGAGTACAATGAAATCTGATTACTCAGCATGACCTAAATATAAATCATATTTTTACTGAACCCTGGTGCTTGCTTGTCTTTGTCCTTCTTTCTCTCCAGTCACTAACTGCTTAAAATAGCTCATAAGCAAGGTTTTATAGAAGATGAGGAAACTGTTTAAAATTAGCTGTTTTACAAAATACATGATGTTGAGAAATTTGCATGCTTTTTTTGGATTGAGTCCATACAATAATACTTTAAGTCTGACCACGTTATAGCAGAGGACACTGAGATTGAGAGGGATAAAGTAATTTTCTGAGTCATGCAACTTAAAGAGTTGGGATAGGAGTTCAGTGGGACTAATGTTAGAGTTTGTGATCTTAATTAAACTCTACACTGGAGGATTTCAAAGAGGGGTTACCAGAACACCACTATCAGTACAATGAGGGAACTTACTTGAAATATTCAATTTCAACCCTACCCAGACTTGCTGAGTCAGAAACTCCGCATGGGCGGGTTGCATTTTTTTTTTTTATTTATTGTAAACAAATGGGATACTTGTTGTTTCTCTGTTTGTACTTGGAGTAAAGGCATATCATTTGTGTAATCATAAATTTACATAGGGTAATGTTGTTTGATTCGTTCTGTTATTTTTTTCCTTCCCCCCACCCCTCCCACCCCTCTTTTCCCTCTATACAGTCCTTCCTTCCTCCATTCTTGCCACCCTCTTTAACCCTAACCCTAAACCTAACCCTAACCCTAACGCTAACCCCTCCCACCCCCCATTATATGTCCTCATCCGCTTATCAGCGAGATCATTCGTCCTTTAGTTTTTTGAGATTGGCTTATCTCACTTAGCATGATATTCTCCAATTTCATCCATTTGCCTGCAAATGCCATAATTTTATCATTCTTTATGGTGGAGTAATATTCCATCGTATATATATGCCACAGTTTCTTTATCCATTCATCAATTGAAGGACATCTAGGTTGGTTCCACAATCTGGCTATAGTGAATTGAGCAGCTATGAACATTGATGTGGCTGTATCTCTGTAGTATGCTGATTTTAAGTCCTTTGGGTATAGGCCAAGGAGTGGAATAGCTGGGTCAAATGGTGGTTCCATTCCAAGCTTTCTGAGGAATCTCCATACTGCTTTCCAGAGTGGCTGCACTAATTTGCAACCCCACCAGCAATGTATGAGTGTACCTTTTTCCCCACATCCTCACCAATACCTATTGTTGCTTGTGTTCTTGATAATCGCCATTCTAATTGAGGTGAGATGGAATCTTAGGGTAGTTTTGATTTGCATTTCTCTTATTACTAGAGATGTTGAACATTTTTTCCTATATCTGTTGATTGCTTGTACATCTTCCAATAGATTCTGATGTGTGTTAACATTTGTGAACCACCAATCTACACTATACTACTTGCCCAATGAAACAGGAATCCCCTTCTCCAAGACACTGTCAAATGAGGATTCTGTGTGATTCTTCCTAGGAAATGAGACAGGACATTCACTCAAGTCCTAGATTCAGCTTCATCTGACCAGATCTGTTAAGCAGGTTAGTGAAAGAGGCATCCACTCCACCCAGAAGGAGCAAAAGCAAAAGGACAAAACCACTTCCTCCTGCCTCAGCTCTTCTGGACTCCTCTTCCTAGAATTTCTTTCCTCAGCTGACTTCAGGAATGCTGGGGTAGAAAGATTACATGCAATAGCAATTATTTTGTTATTGTAAATGACTTACCATGTATGCCTCATTTCTATAATACGTAATAATCATGCACATGATTATAAGAGCTTTTAATCATTTTACTTCAACCTTAAATCCTTCTCTTGTATGGGCAGTCTTCTTAGATTCTGAATGATTCTCATTAATTGTGGGAGTTGAAGATATAGTCCAGTGTGAGAGCAGTTGTCTAGCATGGATGAGGCCCTGGGTTCAATCCCCAGTACTGCCAAAAAAAAAAAGGAAAAGATGTGAAACAATTGTGAACCTCACTCCTGGGTTTGATTAAGTTGTTTGTTGTTTTGGGTTTTTTTTGTTTGTCTCTTCCATAAACTAGTCTATCTAATAGGGAAACCAAATCTTACTATATTCTTCTATTTAAAAACTGACATGATCATTTAAAATGTTTATGTATAAAGACGTGTACAAGCATTATTACCACATACGTGTTCTTTTCCTCTGAGCTTCAAGTTATCATGTGATGCCTCTTCCTTTTGGCCTATATTTTACCCTAGTAAAGAATGTTAGATTCCCCATGTATCTTGCAGAGAGCTGCTTTATTGCTACTGTGATAGCATAAAACTGAATGGGAGGTGATATTTCAAGAGAGGGACAGGGAGAGGGCAGTTTGCACATGGCAATGGATCTTGGAAAACTCCACTCCTGCCTCCCTCCCCAGTGTCCTTTAAATGATGAAGTCACTGAATAAGTCAACATTCTAAGAGCATTTTAAATCTGTGTGTATTAGTGGAGCAGCTGATCAGAGTGAATTGTAAGGCTAAAACAAAGCCATAGACCTAAGGACAAATAAAATACAACTTGTCAGAGGGTCAGATTTATTTTCTTTCCTTCTTTCCTTCCTTCCTTCCTTCCTTCCTTCCTTCCTTCCTTCCTTCCTTCCTTCCTTCCTTCCTTCCTTGTGAACCAAGTATTTATTGAATGTGGTCCAATAGAAAAAAGGCTAGACTTGCAGTCACTCAGAGCTAGGTTTGATTCCCATTCCCACCTTTTAGGAGCTCAACTTCAGCTTGTTTGGACCATTCACTTCCTTTCTCTGTGCTTCAGGTTTTTTTTCATCTGTAAAATGGAGATCTATTAGACCACTGAGAAACTAAGGGGAATGATTATGCATGCAAAATCCTGTTGTAGTGCTCAGCCCCTCATTCCATAAATGGATATCTTATTCACCTGTTCCTTCTATATAGTTGAATTGAAGTTTGCAGAATAAAGTTTCTCTTTTCACACTGGTTCAGAAACTTCTACGTGTGAGTGACCAATGCACTCTGCCTGATAGTCACCCATATTACCAGGCACTATCCAGAAATAGGGCTCAGAAAATTGAATGGTCTCCTCAAGAGGATGTTATTCATGAATATTAACTGTGTTGAGGATTCAATTCTCTCTCTATATATATATATTTATATATATAGAGAGAGTATGTATATGTATTTGTACATATGTGTGTGTTGTGTGTGTGTGTGTGTGTGTGTGTATTTTTTTTTCCCATTGTCTACTAATTTGAAGCTGGCTGGAAAAAGGAAGGAATTTCAGAAAACAAGAATGACCTTCTATTCACCACCCCATTTCTCTGTGATGTGCAATATACTCTGGTATCCAAATCTTTCTCTCCCCCACTTCTCTTTTCTTTTTCTTCTTTGTCCTCATTGTCAAGTGTGTTTTCACTTGAGGGGACAAAAGTAAGCAATGTGCCCCAAAAGGGAAAGCAATGGATATATATTTAAGTAAATTCAGTGTTCATCAGTCAGAAACTTAGAAGCTGATACTGAAAACTGAAGATCTACAAGATTGCACACTCTGAGAGTAAGATTTGAGCATAAATTACCCCCAAGTGGAAATAGCTTTCTGTGTTAGAAAGGGCATGATTTTTATGAAGCAGATAGTACTCCCTTCACTTTCTGGCCATATGATCTTATGGCAAATCAATCGAAGTCCCTTTAAGATTTAGTTTTCAATCATATTTATATGCAGGTTGTTGTGAGGTTTGAATAAAATGATGGAGATTAAATGCTCAATATGTGGAAGGTAGCCAACAATTGGAAACCTTGGTTATTCTTATGTGAGGTTATTTTCCCTACTCTTTTATATGCTACTAAACCCTACACTTTGACTTAAAGAATAGAATTTAACTCTGTCCTGTAAGGTTCAATAAGTTGCCATCAATCTACTTACCCCAACATGGAGTTCAATGCCAAAAATTAATGCTCCAAACTTGGCCCACTCCCAAGTCTCTGGTTCTATCTTTCTTTACCTGTAAAGTGAAAAAAATGTTGTGATCAAATTTGGTAGTCAAACTTCTTGTTTTTGGTAGCACACATTGCAATAATAAAAGATTGCTTGACTATTTTATTAATGTCTACCTCTCAGACAACTGATGGATTTCTGTCAATCATCAGATTGCAAATCTCCATGAGAGGCTATTGTGTTCACCCTAACATCCTTTATGATCTAATATAGTACCTGGAACCTAGAATATACTCATTAACTTTTATAAAATAAATTAATGTACATATCGTGAAGATGGCATAGAAACTATTGTTCTTTCATTTAATTTCCTCAGTTACATATATGATAAATATTTTTAAACATTTAATATGTACAAAACCATGTGCTTTGTGGTTATCAAGGTGATTTGGTCTTGCATTATCTCATTTAGTCTTCCAAAAACACTGGGTGACTTTGCCATGAGGCCCTCTGATAAATAGGGAAAGTAGAATTAAAAAACATTAAGGAATTTCTCCAGGATCTCATAAATGTGAGTGAAAACTGAATTAATAAATAATTTTAAAACTTAAAGATATTTTATATAGTAAGCATTTTACATACATGTTAATTTTAAAGTTATTTTGCATAGTTAAGTATTGTATTGATTTTATTTAGTTCTCACAAGAAAAGGTTTTTCAGTTGTTACTATTTTCTTCAGCTTCAAGTTGAGTAAAAATGTAGGTGACTTTCCCAAGAACATATAAATAAGTGAATATTAAGCAATTTGCCTCTGAATTCTGACAATAAGTAGTAGTAGGGGGATTTGAACCCAGGCAGTGTGACTCTGGAGTCCCCCCTCTTAGCTGTCCACAATGGTACTTTTTGATCTGTACAAGATGCCGAAGGAAATAGCAAATACTCCCAAACTTCATTAGGTCGGGGTCAATCAAGTTAGTGAGGTGGTGGCTAAAATTTGCATAGTGGAATTGGTCCATGTATGGAGTTTATGACATTATTTGAGATTTCTCTGGTTCTATGTCTAGGTTAGCACAATGATATGCCTGCTACATTTGGCATAGGTACAATAACTTTTTGTTGATATTATGACTGAGGCATACATTGTCAAATCCTAACACAAATCATATAAAAAAACTCACAATAAAGCATAAATCAAAGCAGTTGTTAATTTTTCAGCTAGTAAAAAGTCCTCTTTCTCTCACATACTTAATATTTCAGAATAAGAGTTTCAGCAAGAGTTTGCTTAGAATTTATAATCAACACTTTCAGTTCAGTCCAGTTTGATCTCAGTACAGTAAAAGCGTTGATCTCCTCATCTAAGAAAATCAACCAAAATTGTTTGGAATTGGAGCTCTTAAAGGGCAATTCACTGTGTAATATTGTTATTGATATCCAGCAAGAACTCACATTTATAACTTTGGAGTAGGAACCTCTAAATTAAAAACTAGTTTATACAGGAGAACACTTTCACTTTCCAATTTAAAATGCTAATTTTCTATGATGACCCTCAGGAAACAAATACACTAAAATGTATCTATGGGATCTTACAACTTAAGGTATATCAATCTAAGGACCTCCTTATGCCCTTTAAAATGCATTGGCCATAAAAATAATGAAATATCAACCATTTTCAGTACTAAGAAGCTGTAAAAGAAGACTGTGTCAAGTGGGAAATCTCAGAAGTAAGGGTGAAGGTAAGAACTCTGGAATATCTTCAGCTTTGGAATGGTGGCTGGTCTTTCAAACTTTTTCACTCTTGCCAGAAAAGATTTGGGCTTTTACCAGCTTTAGCCTCTTACAACTTTCCTGGTTTCAGCCAAATATATTCAAATAACACCGGCAATAGCTCAAATAGGTTGAAATTAGCCCTGGCAATAGCTTGAATCACTGGCAAACAGCTTGAATAGAATAAAAATTTAAAAAACAAACTCCTCTCTTTGTTAAGATAACTTTGAGACCAAATGGAAAACCTCTGAGATTCAAACCAACAAGTTTTGAGCCTGGTTCTTGTTGTTATTCCTTCCCCTATACCCATGGTTTGTTCTCTTCAACTAGATTATAGTCTTCCATATACAACTGATTCATACATTACATATTCAATGTATTTATTAATTCATTTCACATATATTTATTGAGCACCTACTATAGACAAGACAATATGAAAATTTACATTTACCATATCACTGTTATATGGAAGATGCTGAGTAGTTTTGGTTTGAATAATCCAATTTTTATCTGTTATTATATCAGGTTTACCATACATAGAGTATCTCAACTTTATTCATCATTTTATAATTTTTTCTTGATGACTCTTGTGTTACTATGCCAAGCATTGGGGACACAATGATAAGTCAAACACTCACAGTCCTTGCTTTATGTGGCTTATAGTCAACAATGCTCATCAACACATATAAAATTTTATTAGGATATTCTGCAAAGGAGATTTTTTTTTCATCATTCAAAATGGGGAGAGAACTTTGAATAGTCAGGAATTATTAAGAAATGACATGAACTGTGATCTGTTAAATAATGAGTACAAATGCTCTAGATATCTTAGACAAGGTTCCTTAAAGGCAGGCCCTGAAACACAAATTTCTGGACTAGTGACTTAATGTGGAGAGATGCATAATGGTTGGGGAGTGGACAGAGAAGGGGTAAGCCAAGCAGCAGTGTGGTCTCAGACAAAGTAGTACAGAGAGTAGTTTCAGCCAGATCCTTCAGTGGAACTCTGGATTGTGCGTCTTGCTTCAGAACTTTTTGAGCTCTGGAATGGTGGCTGGTCTTTCAAACTCTTTCACTTAGGGTCATTGGTTAAAGGGCCCTGGGGCAGGGGTTTAAAAACTCAGATACCTTTTTTGAGCAAAATGGCTGCAGTGACCAGAGAGCTGCAGGGGCTAGGTGGGTTGAAGCCAACAGAAAGAAAAAGCAAAGAATGGACAGGAAACACTCCTAGGGGATCCAGGAGAACATTAGCATTGTCCTTTACCCAGAAAAGGGGAAGTGTCCCAATAGGTTCAAAGCTTTCATGTGAACTGAAGTTTTGCCCATGGGAGAATGAAACGAAATGCAGCAGGTTGAGAGCAAGTAGAGGCTACAAGCTGGTTCGGCAGGGTTGGACTGGAGAGGCAGAAGTCACTCGTAGACTGGGTGCAGGCCACGACTTTCCTCCAAGAGCAATGGAGGTCCATGGGCTGTTTTGAGCAGGGGACCAACCCACTTGGATTTGCATCTAAAAGATTTTTCCAGTCACAGCATGGAGAATGAAAAGAAATGATTTTTTAATAACACAGGGAAATGTTTGTGCTCTACTGCTTAAATGAAAAAAGGGAGAACAAACTGTTTACCTTTATTAAAAAAGTATGTTAACAGTCTCCATGAAGTGGAAAAATTCTGTGTGATGATTTTGATCTTTGCATTTTGGTCTATTTTCCAAACTTTCTTTTAAGATTTTCATAAATAATAAGTAAGGGCAATATTAAGAAAATATATTAGCAAATTATACATCTAACTTTTGGGGTCTGGGCAATACTTTATGTGACCAGAAATAATAACTGTATTCTATGACAATATTCATAATGTACATCACTAGATTCTTCTGAACAACATAAAGATAAGCATATTAATAATTTTTTATTAGGGTTGTTAGCTGATGTCATTGGCAAGAACAAATGTACTCAGAGTACTTACTGAGTGCCAGGTCCTTGAGAGCTTATACAAGCAAAAGCAATGTCTTTTTTGTTTATTCTACAATCTGTAGCACACAACACAGCAAAGAGCACACAATATGTGCTAAATAAATAATGACTGAGAACTAACTAGGAAATAAGACTTAGAACTAACACCTTCTGGTAACCTAGACAAATAAAAGAATTAATAGCCATAGAACTTTACTTCTTCTTTTAAAAGCACTTGCAATTATTTGTATATACATGTTTTTCCTTCTATATTGTAAAATCTGTGATCATAGCTACTTTGTTAATGACTGTATTCCTGTTGCCTAGCACAGGGCGTGGCACAAGGTAGGGACTCAATAAATATTTGTGGCATGACTGATGGTTAGATATCACCAAAATTCCCAGCAAGATGTAATGTGTTCAAAGTCATAAGAGATGCATGCAGTTTAGGGGGTTGAGGGAGGCAGAATGTGCATCTGGTTTAAAGTAATTTACAAAATACAAGGAAAAGAGCAAGCATTTGAACTTGACCTTAGGGAATAGAGAGGCTTTCTTAAAGTAGGGAAGTAAAGTGGGAAGTCATCATTTTAGGCAAAAGAATAGAATTATTGGCATTATCAGATGTGCTTCTGTGGGGTTTTGAGACTTGGCACCTTTTGGAAAGTTAGTCCTATTTAAAGAAAAGTTTAATTGTAGGGACCCACAGCTGGTACCTTAAGTGCCAGATGCTGGTTTTGTTTCATAGTTAACGGTGGCGACACCGCTTAATTGTATATTTACAAGCAAACACATGTTGTTTCATGAAAACTACTTGATAATTACACAGCGACTACTGGAACCCCTGATAATTACACAGTTACATGTGTTACTGCTACCAAGTTATCTCCTGATAGCTGAGTAATTAACTTGTCAACTCAGCAAATGGGGCTGGAGGGGAGGTGTCTGGGACACTTACTCCTTTTCATACTGATGTCTGTGGGCTCAGTCAGCACTTGTTGAACTTGGTACCAGCCTCCTCCCAGGCTCTGGGCACGGAACCTGGAAGATCAAACTACTTCCCCAAATCCCCTAGACCTCATTTCATCTCTTGTGGTTTTTTAGCACATTTTACTTTGCTGGGAATTTTGCTACCATCCATCCATCCCCCACACTATAAATATGGATTGAGTCCCTACTATGCATCAGACTTTCTCTGGAAATCATTGCTGCTGCTTCACACCACAGTGTGCTGTCCCAGAAAAGAGTGTGACTCTGGTTTGTATTCT
The DNA here is from genome assembly GCF_902686445.1 of Sciurus carolinensis. Lineage (NCBI taxonomy): Eukaryota > Metazoa > Chordata > Mammalia > Rodentia > Sciuridae > Sciurus > Sciurus carolinensis. Next base: position 160,886,324 of record NC_062213.1, read on the forward strand.
AGAACTGCTACTCTTTAGGTCTGTGAGTTTTGTGCCAGTTTCCTACTCTATGAGTTGACTGAACAGTGCCTACCAGGGGTGACTGTTAGAACAGCAGATCATGAGAAGGCTGGGCATAAAATTAACATTCAATAAACTTTACCCAACCATCACCCACCCTCACCTCCAAGGTGGGTTAAGGTGAAGTCTATTAACCTTAACTCCTTCATCTCTCCATCAAAAGAGATCCTCTACTTGGGATTGATAAAATGTCTGAATATGGTTGGAGTTTATAATTCTCAAAATAAAAATTCAGATTTTTTTAACTAGATCAACTGGCCTACCTGGCATGGTTACTCATACCTATTATCCCAGAGGATCTGGAGACTGAAGCAAGAGAATCTTAAGTTGGAGGGCAGCCTCAGCAACTTGCAAGACCCTGTCTCAAAATAAAATTTAAGATGAGTTTTAAAAAGGACTGGGGATGTACCTCAGTGGTAAAATGCCCCTGGGTTCAACCCCTAGTATAAAAACACAAAACAAAAATAAAATCAATTCAATTGATCTTTTTTCAAGATAGACTGAAATCAATGCATTTTACTAAATGATTTACTAAATAGGCAAATAAGGTATGTAATAAGATAGGTAAGTCTTGTCTGTGTGTGACTTATAAAACTAATTTCCTAATTAAAAACTGGGTCACAGTTATGCAAAATAAATCTATTTAGAATGCAGAATTCAGGAGTCCCAAGAGCTTCTGGTCCGTGGAGACTTCAGGGCTCTTGCTCTAGCATTCCCAGTTGCAAAGCTTCCATTCATAAGGAAGCAGCTCTCTGTCTAGAGAACAGACTGTCATATACTGTGCAGTCACAAATAAAATCCATGGTGAAAATGACACCATCTTCCAGGGTTAAGTAAGATACTATAAGGCTGAAACAGGTTAAATAAGGTACTATGAGGCTGAGGTAGATTAAATGATGTCCACATCAGTAAAAATAGGTGCCAAAGCTACAATTTGAACTCATGGTTCTGCCCCATGTCATGTTGTTTATCATTGTCCTACCTCAAACTAAGTCACATGGTTACTTCAAAGCTTGGCATCTGGTGCTTATTTGTCTCTGTGTATCAACTTTCTACAATATAATGATAAAAAACTATGCCCTAGAGAAATAAAACCAATTATAAGTAGCACTTATTCAATGCCTGCTATGTGACAGTACACACTTTCTATACACATTGTCCTACTCCTACTGGATCATCTAAACAAGGTAGGAAAGTCACTATCATCATCCTCACTGTGCGTGGAGAAACTGAGGCACAGAAAGCTCATATAACCTACCTGAGGTCACACGCCATTAAGTGGCATGACTGAGACTGGATCCCAAGCCTACTACCTCCAAGGTACGTACTGCTAAGCACCAGGCTTATTCTGCTCAGTTCTGCTGTTATACCTTCCGGGCCTGGCACAGGACTGGAACAAGAGAAATGTGCTCCTTAGATCCTGGACACAAAGAGCTCACAGTCTCACAGGGAAGAGAGGAACAGAAACAAACACCATTCAATACGCCGTGGGTTATAATGTGTGGTTGTGCAGAGCCAAGATCCTAAATCCCCACTCTGTCACTTAAGGCTCCTGAGAAAACACAACATAAAAGGCATCAACCACATGTGCTCTGGTTACTCCTTGCCAGGATTTGTCTGAATCCCTGCCTACTCTGGGGAACTGGAATAGACCACAGGTAGAATAAGTGGATTAGAAGTAAACTTCAGGGGGGAACTGTCAAACTGAGCCCAGAATCAGTCCCAAGTAACTTATTTAATCATTCCCTCACAGCACTCTATTCTCTCCTGATACTCAGCTGGTCCAATTTGGCCCTCTCAGTCTTGGGAACTCCCTATCAGATGGTATATCCAGCACGAATTTTATATCCCAGCCACATGGTAGGAGAGAGAGTACCCCACAGCCAGTCATCACTTTGAACCTCTCTGTTCTCCAGTAAAGGGTCCTTCATACATTCCCAGCACTCCTCCGCTAGTTAAAGAAAAGAGAAGAACAGACTGGGCAACATAGAGGTGGGCTGGCCAAGTGCAATGGAAGCCAGAGAACAATGACATGCCCTGTGGAGAAAGAGAGGAGTCCCAGAGGGAGGGATGATTGAGTCCAGTCTTGGAGAATGATCAGGAATTACCAAACATGGGGAAGAAGAAAATTCCTGATGGCAGAAAAGTACAGAGGCACAGAGTAGAGAATGGCAAGAAATTCATTGTGCTCTTTGACACCTGGACAGGAAAAGGTCAGTGATAGAAGCTATGGCCACAGAAGTGACTGATTATGGAAGGAGAGATTATATCAGATTTTGCTGGTCAAATTGAAAAGTTCTAATTCTCCAAAGATTCATAGGAGATCTTGAAGAATGGAACCAACCCGATTTACTTTAACGAGATCAGGGACGGGAAGACAAGTGAAGAGCCTCTTCCAATGTTTCAGAGAGTCTGAGGTTGTGAATAAACCAGAGGCAGAGCCCAGGGGCTCTTTATGAATAACAACCTTCAGGGCTTGTGTAAGGTGCAGGGGGAGAGGAGGGAGGGAAAAAGCACACTTAAAGCCTTCAGTAGGACAGACAGCAACACACAGAAACACCAACAAGACAGTTCCCTGAATCGATTCTTAACCAACAGTGGCAAAACTATGGGCAAGCTCAAGCCTCAGAGTCCTGTTCTCTGATGAGTAGATGGAGTTGGAGGTGGTCAGCAGAGTAGAGGGGAGGGAGATTTGACTTTCAGGCAGAACTCTTCTGTCTAAGTCCTAGTGAGACCCATTGTTAACAGCATCCAGTGAGGGTAGGGAGTCCATTCTGAAAGAATAAACCTGTCTGTGCCAGAAGGCCTCACCAGGGGGTTCTGACTGGCTTCAGCTCTGAGCTCCAGAAACTTAACTTTAGGTTAGATCCATCCAGCCAAGGTATTCATCAACAAAAATGCTGTAATCTAATCTTTGACTCAAGGCATTTTGAAAACAAAAGTATTATTGACAATGACTGAATTCATTCTCTAAAATTATAGAAGCTTAAATAATAGCTAATGTTTACTGAGAGCTCTCTTTATTCCCGGCCCTGTACTAAGGGATTTCTATTTAGATTGCTAATGCAATCTTTGCTGTAATATAAATTTGAATTTAGGTGCCCATCCTCCCCCTAAATTCACTCCCTATAATTCTCCACAGAATTACCAACTACCCTGGGAGCAAAAATAAGTCCATTGGTTATTTGGGCCAAAATGTAATAGAACTTTTATGACTGGAATGGGATGTAGTGCTGTATAATGGGAAATGTGTGGGGCTTTGAAGTTACAGAAAACTGGCTTCAGTTCAGTTCTGTGCAACAGAGAGATATGCTTATATTCCGGTTTTAAGAAATGTGAACTTATCATTAGATGAATGTTGTGCTTGTGTGTCAGTGTACAAGGACAAAGGAAGACATGGCACTCACTCTTGAGGACTTTTTAAGCTACTGGGAAGAGGAGGTATCTAAACAGATTCTTTCAAACTAAAGTGGACAGTATTAACACGGAAGCAAAGATGGTACTCTGGGAGTCACAGAGGAGGACCACTTAGCCCAACCAAGAGTATTCATGACCATATCTTTAGAGATAAAGCAGATATCCAGTCAGGAATGGTAACAGTCAAATTCTAGGAATAGACATGATGGAAAAGACACAGATGACATATGTCGATATATGAAAAATTATAAACAGCACACATTAAAAAGCAGAGTGAGTTGTGGAGCCTGGGAAACATTTCTTACCTTTCTGGGCCCCATTTCCTCAACATAAAATGATTATAAGTAATGCCTATGTCACTGGACTTTTGCAAGGGTTAAGGATGAAAACCATTAGTTACCTAAGACAGTGTTTATAAATCAAAAATCTCAAAGTGCAAAAGATATTGCACAAAATACTTACTCTATGTGATGCAAATGTGTGCTTTAAGTTTTATGGTTAGTTATGATCTGGAAGTATGCAGTGAAACTAAACACAAACTTTGAGCATATTTCTTTAGAAGTAGAGATTTTGATGTGCTGATTCTCATTGTGGACCTTTGAGGGTAGGGAGAAGAGAGAATATGTTTAGCTTTCCAAAATTTTTCCTCCTAGCTTGAGTACCCTAAGAATCTCTTGCTCCATAATCACAATAGAAAATAGTGGTCATCAATGAGCTGGTATGTAGAGCACACTGCATAGTATTAAACCCTCCGTTTCTTACATTTGGGGTAACTGTATTTTTTTAGTGCGTCACTATAATTGAAAGCCAGAATTTTGAAGCTCATGACAGTCTGAGTCACAGTGACTCACTCATATTAATGAAGAATTCTATATCTTAAGGTTGTTGAAGAGTTTCCCTTCAGCCTAGGACAGCTGGTTTGTGAGAAGCATCGTACGTTAGTCCTTGCCTCTGGCGTTCCTGAACTACCTCTGGATCATAAGGCATGACCTTATAAGTAAGGAGGCAGCCAGATGTGGTGGCTCTGACTCTCACAGGAATGGGAGAAATCACTTGGATTCTTTCTGGGCCTTGGTTTCCTATTTTAAAAAAAGAGAGAGAGAGAGAGAGAGAGAGAGAGAGAGAGAGAGAGAGAGAGAGAGAGAGAAATGCAGTTGCAATTCATAACCTATCAGTGTTCCTCATGGATCCCAGCACAATATCACATTCCAAGTCAACTAGAGACTACCGAGTCTCAAAACCCTCAATTTGGCAAGGCAGGAAGCCATGGCAAAGGGAACAGAATGTAATGTTGTGGTAGCAGGTAGAGTCAGTTTTCTGTAGTACTTGGAAAGTAATGTAAAGGGTCCTAGCAAGCGTGAATAAGTCAAGAGATAGGACAGTATTTCCACCCAACCCAAGGTTATTTAAAAGAAAACAATTTAACAGCATGTTTTAAATCAAGCTGATAGAGGGCAATGAGACAGAGAAGACCAGAAAGTTCTTTGCTTGTGTGCCATTCAACCAGATCAGGTAACTTCCAAGTCTCCACCCAGAGGTGTGCCACAGCTGTATTCCTATATATCCAACTGTCCAGAAACCATCTCCACCTGCCTACCCAACACACACCTCCAACTTAATGTGTTTTTAAAACACTACTGTGTCTTTCTGGGGAGGCAAATTCCTGCATTGTGTGTTATGTCTGATGGCTCTGGTCTAGGCAGACAGAAAGGTCACCAGGACCTCATGCTTCCCTTGTCTCAGTATTTTCACTTGTGCTGTCTCATTAAATCCCTAACAAAAGCCATTACTTAGTAGATGTCATTGTCCCCATTTTTTACCAATGATGGAAATAAATTTGGAAGGGTATATGGTGACTCCAGTTCACACAACCTGGAAGTCCAGGAGCTGGAATCCCACCTGCACTGCACTCCAAAGCCTGTGTCATTTTGCCTAGTCTCTCTTCAGCCCAGGAGACATGAGAGTGGCAATGTAAATGCTGCCACAGCCCAGGGCCCTCAGTCTGCTTCTGGGGAAGGCTGTTCCCCACTTGGTGGTATGATGCTCTCTGTCATAAGCAAGCAACACACAAGGGCTGAGTGTCACCAGAAGAAGTCATCCAACTGTCAGGCAGGAAAACAACATTAGAATACAGGCTTAGCAACTTTCTGTTGTGATATATAGGGGCACTTTACTTCCTGTGCATGTCACCTGACCACAATACACATACCAGCTTGTGGCTTCCTTTCTTCCTTTCTTCCTTTCTTCCTTCCTTCCTTCCTTCCTTCCTTCCTTCCTTCCTTCCTTCCTTCCTTCCTTCCTTCCTTCCTTCCTGTTTTTCTTTCCTTTCTTTCTCTCCACAAGCCCCCTCTCTCACACGCCTCTGCCTAGTTTCATGGACACTGGAGAAAGATGCAAAGTTTATTCTAAAGTTAAAATAGACAACAGCTATTCCCAGCTCACGTGTTAACAATAACAGTTCTCATTTATTCAGCGCCTTCATGAAATTGTGAGCTGCAGGCCCAACCCAATGTAAGTTTCACAACATTCCTCTGAAATGGGTTTTATAAATTCTAGTTTAGAGATGAGGAAGCTGAGGCACAAAAAAATTTAACAATTGTTTGAATTCACACAAACAAGTAAGAGTATAGGGGTCAGGACACCAGTACTTGATGCAAACCCAGGTCTGCAGCCTGGGGAGCCTGGACTTCCCTGAGACCTAGGGCCATTTCTGCAGGCCATCTTGGTGTGGTACCGGATGGACAACCTCCTGACAGCACTCTTGGAAAGGAAAAGCCTTTTTCAAAGCCGTTGTCCCTTCTGTTGCCTTAAACTTAAATACACGGCACAGCTCAGAAAGTAAATATATCAAAGAGAACATTTATCCCTTTTCTCTGAAGCAGGAAAAACTCAAATGGATGCTATTTCATCGGTGTTCACCTGAGAGGTATGTGAAGGAAGCAGGGAGCATTTCCAGCTGCCAAGGATGGTGCCAGAGTCCTCCCACCAGCGCTGCAAGACTGACACCGTGTGGCCACAGCAGCCTCCCAGGCCTTCCCCAAGTCACCTCCCACAGCCAGGGGTCAGCGGCTCACCAGCCCTCATGGACGTCCTCAGGAGGGAGCTGAGTGACTGAACAGCAAAGAAAGAGCCACCCCCTGGGTTGGGAGGCTGCTGGTAGAGTGCATTTGCTCTAAAGAAGAGAAACATGGTTGCAAGTAGCCAGCTCCGAAGTCAGTTTATGACATAGGAAAACAGGACATTTTTCCAATTTCTGTTTGTGTTTGTTTTTTAGTTTTTATATACCTTACTCTGGTCCAAATATACTTAGGTAACTTTAAAAAAATGCAGTGAAATTCCATTCAATATATCCATTTTATAATCTGGTGTGTGAAATGAAGCAATGGAAAATGATGATAGATACAAAAATATAGGTCCATAAATGAAACGGCATAAATCGGACAAACCAAAAATGCAACTCAAGGCTGTGGGAGGGTCATAGACATCTTTACATGTTCTATAAGCCAATGAAAGATGGAAGCCTCATTGACTATAGTCTAGGAGACAGAAACAAACCATGAGCCTGAGAACATGACTACTACTAATACTAATTACAGAATGAAAAATATCCCAACGTCCTTGCCCTCAGTAATACGTAAAGGTCTCGAGTGACATGGATACACAGATGCGCATAGCTGGACTGGATGATCCTTTCAGTGCAACGACTCACAAAACACTCACACCAGAACTCATTCCCCCACTTCTGAGGTCTTAACATAGTATAAGGTGATTTTTCCATTTTGGTTTTGATAGTGTGTGTGTGTTTAGAATGTTTTGTTCTTCCCCTTTAAATAATTGCTGCCAATTAGTTTTGTTTGGCTAAAATACAATAAGATTCCATTTTAAGAAGTCGATGCTGGGCTTTTACTGAGGAACACAATAAATTAATCATTAAATCAATTGTATTGATTGAAACTTGCAAGACATGAAAAATTGCAATGCAAGGAATATTTCCACCAAGGGGTAGAAAAAGCCCTCAGCATCCTAGGGGAAGGTGAACTGCCATTCTCCTAGGATTGTGTCATTTCTTCCCGGGGATGTTAACTTCATTTATCAACTCTAAAATGAATATGGTGACCATTTAATTTCAAACATCTACCTAAATAAAAGTTTCCATTTATTAAGTCTGAGTACTCCAGGCTATGCTTACTGCTTTCATGGATTATCCCACCTAATCCTGACAATAAATCTGGAAGAAATGAATCCCTATGCCCTTTTTGGAAAAAGAATACTGAGGATAAAGGACACAAGAAAGTTGCTTGAGGTGATGCAGTTAATGAGAAGGGATGTCCCAGGTTAAACCCAATTCTGAGTGAGTCCCAAGCCCAGGCTCTGAGCTCTGAATTATACTTTAATAAAATTATTAGTACAACCACTTTGGAAAACAATATGAAGATTCCTCAAAAGACGAGAAATGGAACTACCATATGACCCAGTGATCCCATGCTTTTGTATTTATCCAAAAGAACTAAAACCTACATACTATAGAGATACAGGCAGAACAATGTTTATAGCAGCACAATTCACAATAACCAAGCTATGGAATCAGTCTGGATGTCCATCAACAGATGAATAATGGGTAAAGAAAGTGTGGTGTCTATACACAATGGAGATAGCCTCTGTCATAAAGAAGAATGAAGTGATGCATTGGTTGGTAAATGTATAGAACTGGAGAAAACCATGCTAAAGGAAATAACTCAGGCTCAGAAGCCTAGAGCCAAATGTTTTCTGTCATATGTGAGAAGAGAGTGAGAGAACAAAGAATGAATGTTGGGACTCTCATAAAAATAGAAGGAAGACCAGTAGAAAACAGAAAGGGGATTGAGAGGGAAGGTAGGGCAGATGGGGAAATACTGGGTAACAAAATTAACCAAATTATGCCATGTCCATATACAACTATACCACAATGAATGTATATATAATTATAATGCATTAATTAAAATAATAATAATGATGATGATGAAGATAGAAGGGAGATGAATAAGTCAAGTAGACCAGGAGCCAGGAGAAGGAAAGTTACTAGGAAATGAGATTGATTGAATTATGCTAAGTGCATGTACAAATGGGGCATAATAAATTCTACTATTATGTATGATGATAATGCACCAATAAAAATGAAATTAAATAAAGTGTGTTTCATACACATAGGGGAAAAAAAAAAACGAAAGAAGGGTTAGGTATGAAACTCTACACTTCTCTGCCTTTTGCCAGGACTGCTCACACTTCCTCAGAGTGGGCCAACGTCATTGCAGGGAAATCGAATGTTGGAGCCAAGATAAGGTTTCATTGGGGAGAAAAAGAATATTGGTGATCAAGGCCTTAGACAGTGAGTGGAAGTCCAAGTTAAGAACTAAGATACCAAGCGGATGCCAGTGCAAAGTCCTGAAATGACAGCTTCCCTGGAGACGAACACCTGTGAGGGTAGGCAGCACTGGGGCACAGGGGGTGCTGTTTTTCACATGAAGAGGCAGAAACTGTCAGGACTTTGGGCATATACAGATGCACCTTTCAATCTTAAAGTCCAGACCATGTGTCTTGAGCATGTCACTGAAGGCCTCTAAGGCTTAATTTCCTCACCTGTAAGGTGGGGACAGTCACTGCTCCTTCAAAATGCTGCTGTGAGGTTCCAGTGTGACTGTGTGTGCAAGGTTCTTAAGAGAGCCTATGGCACAGAGGAGGTGGCCAGCACAGGTGACTCCCTTCTCTCCTCCCTTGGCAGATTTTCTGTGCTGAACCCAGGACAGGGTGTTCTCCTCCCCAGCTTTTCCCAATGATTTTAGTTGTCTCATCTCATTCCACTCTGAACAGCCTTACCTCAGTCCTCCAAGGAGGTCTCTCCTGGTCTGCCACACATGACCTAGGACAAAAGCAGAATCCACTGGATGAGAGTGAGGAGGGATGGGGATGGATAGCAGAGTGGTGGTGATGCTGATGTCTGGGTGTCAGCTACTTTTGGGGGGCTCTGCCCATTTTCATGAGATAGAGTAATCTGGTCTCAGGAGACTGTATTGAGTCTTAAGAAAGTGAAGACAGAAAGAAACCTACGGTGGTCTCTCCTGCCACCTTCTTTTACAGAGACAAACACTCTCCCATGCTTAGCATAGAGAAAACCTTTTTTTTTTTTTTTTTTTTTTTTTTTTTTCAGAATGATGCAGAGGGAAAATTTCCTCAAAAGGAAGAGGGGCACTATTACTTGACAAAATACAGGTCATAAAAAAGACTGTGGGAGGGGGTCAAGTCAGGTTTTATTTTACTGGGTAAATTTTGTCTACAGATGCATACACATTGACTGATCTAAAACAAAGAGTATTTTACTCAAGCTACCACCTCTTGAAAAGATCAGAACTATGAGGAAAGGAGAAAAATCTTGATTGCAGGGACAGCAGCATTTCAAAGTTCCCTGAGCACTCAGCTGAGATTTGTAATTCTGGTACCAGACACTTCCATTCTAGGGAGGAACAGGAAATGGCCTGATTCAGAGTATTCCTTTTCCCTTCTTGAGTCCATTTATTTTACGGTTCTGACAGCATGCCAGAGCCATTTGGAGTTTTCAAGAGTTTAAATAGTGATGTCCAATTAATAAGGCATAAAACCCCCATGCATTTAGTCAGCCCTTCTCTGTTCTGAATGCCTAATTGACAAGAGACACTTGCAGGCCTGCATCTCTGCTCTGAGCTGAGGATGGAAGCAGTCAGAGTGGCCTCCTGCATAGGTTCCTGTGTTTGGAACCCTTTCCTGGCCCCATTTGGAGCAGTCATGTCAAGAATTAGAGTTCCTTGGGGACCTCGTGTCTATAGCTGGAATAGGATAAAAGTTTGGTAGGTTCAGTCTTTCTGAGACATTCTGGAACATTCTATAGCAGCAAATTTGTATCCTGGCTTTTCTGAACTACACACTCCCACATATTATTTTAATAATGAGGCATTCTGTTGAGGGATTAATGAGATAGCATTGCAGTGTTCAAACTGATGATTAAAGCTGTCGTTTTTTCCTAATGATGCATTCATCTCTTTCAAGATGATTATTTTTCTTAAAAGATTCATGTTTAGAGTTTAGATTTCACCTTTACTTAAACAGAGGCTAACTAGAAAGCATGTTCCAGGAATATTAGATGATGTTTAATAAAAGAGTTCAGGAACTCTCTCCTCTCCTTCCTTTTTGGTTTTGGTTTTGTCAAACTGGTGTTAGGTGAGAACAGGCATCTCCTGCCCAGTTTAGAAAGGATGGCAAGCTTCTCTGAGGATGGGTGGGGCTGAAGCTTTTAGTTTGGGGAAGGGAGTGGAGAGAATCTGCAAGTTCTTCCCTCCATAATTTGCAGATTACACAAACCCTTGTGCTTTTAATAGATGTCTCTTCATTAGACAGACAGGACAATAGAATAAATTAATCATCCTCTATTATCCTTGAGAGGCAGAGCCAACTTTCCCCCAAAGACATTGCCACATTGAGCAAATGCTTTAAAAACAATATGAAGCAGAGGCTTAATGGGAAATCTCCAGATTCCTCTTCCTGCCAAAGGAGTTCCAAAAGATGCGACTTTGCTCTGGTGGCTCTGGACTCCTCTAACAGGTGACCAGATGAAAGATTGCCAATGACAACCCAGACAGGAGAGCTGGCTAACAGCAGCATCAAGAAGTCCTGATGGATGCATAAGTCTCCTTGCATGAAATATGGTCTTTACTCTGTTTTACACTTTCAGTACATGTTGGAAAGAATGCCACATTAGCAGGGGGTGGAACACTATTTTTAAAATCACTTTAGACTTTTGGGGAGGCTAAGTGAGCCTGTTCACCTTGACATAGACATTATGATATCTCTTTCACCACAACCCTATCTTTTTCTCTAGAACTCTTGAAAGAGGACATCTTTGCTTTTCTGAACAGGATTTTTGTTTTCTTTGTTCATTTGTTGTTTTGTTATTGTTATTGTTGTTTTTGTTTGGTTTTGGTTTTTGTCAAAGACAGCAAACACCAGTATTCTAGACTGATTCTGAGAGATTTTGCTAGGTGAAAAACCTGGCATTATTAGAGAAAACATATTACAATGTTGACCTGTGAGTCCAAAGATAGGACTATGTTTTCTTGCATAAACTATGTACTTTACTGTTGACAGTGCTGGGTCTGATACTTAGTAGACTCTTAGTAAAATTTCATTACTAATCTGAACTTCAGCTTTCTCATCTACAAGATGGGAGCTAGCAATATCTACACTATAATGATTGTCTCCATTTAATAAGAGCCTGTATATGTCATAGTCTTTGTTTAGTGCTTGATTCAAAAACACTACTTGCATAAGTACAGAATGAAAGAGAAATGAATAAAAATGTAACACAGGTGAGACAGTTGTAATGTAGCACCTAAAAACTTGAACTCTGAAGTCAAGCAACCTGAGTTTTGATCCCAGCTTGTTCCCTTGCTAACTCAGTGACCTTGGGAAAATTACTTAACCCAGTTTGGCTTCCAATTGTTAATCTGTGAAATTGAATATTAATAATTCCTACCTCATGAGGTTATTATAAAGATTAAATAAGATGATGTATTTAAAACTCTTAAGAAATTGCCTACATATAGTAAGTACTCAATAAATCTCAATCAGCAACTTGGCTGGACCTAATGAAACACAGTGCCTGGAATGAACTCTTCAATACCTTTCCCTTATCAAACCATATTGGAAATAATATTTTTATTTTTGGACATATAATTTAAACAGATGTTGTATATTCAAAAAAGAATCCCTGAGAAAATGAAATCAGATATTTGAAATCATGTATGTGGAAAATGGTTGTATGACTTAATCTTTTGGTTTAAAAAAAAATATTCCCATTATTTGAAGAGAGATTCAAGTACATAAAAAATTTTAGGGCATAACTGTAACTGTATATGCCAGTGAGGTAGACATCATTTCCATTTAGGAGGAAGCTCTCTGATACTTAAGGCTTTCTGGAATGTACTCTTTCATGTAAAAACTAATCTCCTGTCACTAACTTTGAGTCAACATTCTCTTCCTAACATACATCCAAGCATAAAGTTGAAGACTGAACTTTCTTCAACCTGAAATATTTTGTGACTCCACCTAATCATGAATGATTTGATTTTCCTAATGTTATACATCAAATGGTAAAAATCCAGCAGAGTCCTGCTACTTAGTGGTAAATGTGTGCTACAGACTCATCCTGCTAACTACATTCCATTTATAGAAAGTCATCTTTCTGAGAACGTTCCCAAAGGTCCTTCCTCATCTACAAGGCCAATCCTTCCACTTTTCTTCTTGATTCTGTTCTCCCATGTTTCTAGGATTGGATCTTACGTCTCTTTCTAACTTTTGACTTATTACCTAAAGCATGATTGGTGCTCTTCTGTGTTGTGCTCTACCTAGCGCTTCATGTTTCATCTCTTATCTCAGTCAATAATGTGCTTTTGTTTCTTTGGTTACTCAACTCTTATTAACTTCTCAACCCGCCCACACTCCTAACACTTGACTGAAATAATTCAAGCTAACATTTCTCAGAGTTTTCATGTTGCCAAGTCCGATAGACATCTCCACGCCTCTGCACATTGCACTTCCCCTACCCTTCTCTTTCAAGTTGATATCTCTCTGCTTACCACCATGAACATTTAGATCCAATGTGAGAATAGGGAGAGATCCTCTAAACATAGGGAACAGATTATCACTATCATAGAGTCAGGAGATTACAAGAGCATATAAGAGAAAAGATGAGTGGTTTATTCTGAATCTCTTTGGTCTGAATGCAATGACAGTGACACATAATAAAAATTTTGCAAGACATTAAATTTCAAGCTGAAGAATTGAAAATTAATTATATCCACAAAAAAGCATTTCATATTTCTTAGTAGAAAATTGTCATGATCTTCAATTATGATATATTGGATACAGACTTCATGGTAACCTCTTGAGGTTATTGCAATAGTCCAAATTCATTGATTTTCTGTATCTTTCTTTTCACTTCCCATCTAATAATTGCATGGTCTCAACTGAGGAAATGATGTGCACTTGCTGGACTTCAGAAGTTCATAACATCACCACTACCATGAAAAAATCTTCCCCATATATGGACATGGAGACAGGTGGTCCTGGAGATGGTTTGGGGGAGGTGGGTGGTTAGAGAAAAGACATGAAATAACTGTGGGTCCATCATAATAATTTCAATAGTCTTTCAACCCTTTTTACAATACCAAAGAGAAAGACATCATGTGGGTGTTCTATATCTTTCAGACTCTTCTAACACTAGCTCGTCTCCATTTTTTTTGCTTCATTTTTTAATTTATTTTTTTATTTGTCCTTTTTAGTTATACTTGACAGTGGAATATATTTGACATATTATACATACAGGGAGTATAACTTCTCATTTTTGTGGTTCTACATGATGGGGAGCAACTCTGTTTTTAATAGAAAGAGGCCTCAGGCACACAGAAATCAAGTCCTTAGGCCTATAGCAAGAATTTAATACCACTATTTGTTTTCATTTATTTATTGTTGTTATTACCCTCTATTTATAGCAAATAAAATTGCTTTTCCATTTATGGTGGTATTTATACATCTTCCTTTTAAAATAAATTCATGCAAGCATCATCTATGAAGGAGAGGAATAAACTCATAGAAAAATGTTATAAAGTATGAGTGCTAAACAGAAACAGTGAAAACATGGAAAGGGAATATCAGAGATTAGAGTTTGGAAAACCATGACTTGGTGAAAAATATGTTGAATTTAGAATCAGACAATATTGGTTTAATAAGATTCCAAAGGCCTTTATTCTTATCTGTTCTACTCTCTGGAGTGTGACTTGATGAGTCTAAGATTTAATGATTTATTCAGTGCTTAACCTGTTTCCAGGTGGCTTCTGATCTGCTATTCTTCAACTTCTCTGGTTCCTGTGCAGGATTTTCCAACTGCCTTTGGTTTCTTAGTGCCAGATGGTTTTTCCTTAGCCTTCAGTTAGTCCCTTGAGCCTCATTATGGTCATTCTGAAAGCAGTAGACACAGAAAGGACCCTAAGACCTTCAGACAAATGCTTGTATTATTCTGGGATTTCTATCTGGCATGTGAGAGTGGCTAATAAACTAGCATCTAAATGGGAAAACAAGTTCAAACTCAAACTTAAAGTGAAGAACAATTAATGGAGGAGGGCAGGCAGTCATGAGATGGAACCAGTACTGCAGAGAAGAATAAATTAAGAACAGCAAGCCCAGCAGGACACAAATAGATCAAAATCATGCAAGGTAAGATCTGGGCAAGACCTTCAATTCTCTAGCTAATTTCTAATATTATTAGTAAGAATGTGGGAAGTTGCCATGGAGATATGACATGTGCAGCCACAAAATACTGGTGTCAAGTCCTGATTCTCTGAATCCTAACCCAGTATTCTCCCTGCACCTCTGTCCATTGCCACCCTCCTTCCCTATGGTTTCCCAAGCCTCCAAACCTCATAAGACCATGATCAGTTGACCTATATTTAGTTCCACAGAATAGTCATAGGAACTAAAGCCATAGTCCTTAGAACCAGAGGATTCTAGGGTCTGAGAAGGAGAATTGAGACAAGCTAGTATAAATCATCAATTACATCAGGAAGAAAAAAAAGAAGAAAAGAAAGCCCAGAATGTATTATTCCAGATTACATGTCTTGTGATGGACAAAGTTGGGATGCAAATAATAATGCTATCTAATTTTATTGCATGGTCATTGAGTCAGATATAGTGAGCTATGGTCAGTCTTCAGGATTGATGTCTCATTTATTGCTCTCAGCAGTTCTGAGGTAGGCACTGTTTTAGTCAGCTATTTTCTGCTGTGAATAAAAGACCTGACCAGAACAATTTTAGAAAAGGAAAAGTTTATTTGGGGGCTCATGGTTTCAGAGATCTAAGTCCATGGACAACCGACTCCATTCCTCAGGGCTCAAAGTGAGGCAAGACATTCATGGTGGAAGATTGTGGCAGAGGGAAGCAACTTACATGGTGATCAGGAAGCAGGAAGAAAGACTCCACTTGCCAGATGCAAAATATATACTCCATAGCCAGGCCCCCAATGAACCACTTCCTCCAGTCACACCACACCTGCCTCCAGTTACCACTTGGTTAATCCCATCAGGGATTAATTCACTGATTAGGTTAAGGCTACAGCCTAATCATTTCTCCTCCAAACTTTATTGCATTGTCTCACACATGCATTTTTTGGAGACACCTCACATCCAAACCATAATGGACACCATAGGCCCTCCTTTTCCAGATGAAAAAACAGAGAGCTTGGAACATTTACCTATCCCCCCCAGAGGCCATGCAGTGAGTTAATGAGCGGCAGAGCCAGGATATAAACCCAGCCTGTCTTTTAACCAGTACCCAGAACCCTCTTTGGTCAGCATGTTTGCTACTCAAACTTCTTCCAACATAATAGAGCACTTTGCTGTCACTACCTAAAACACAGTTATCCTTGTTACTTTAATGTCTCCCAGAGAATAAAGAACTTTAGAAAATCAAGAATTTTTTTTTAAACCTAAAATTTTTTCACAACATTAGACTAATATCAGGGAATTCCAGTCTTACAGTAAAGGTGCTGCTAGGCTTTGAATGTGATCTGAGTGTCTCCACTGTGATTAAAGGCTTCGTCACCAGGTTGGCAACTCAGGGTGGTGGTGGAAACTTTGGAAGGTGGAGCCAGGTCCTTAGGTCATTGTGGGCAGGAGGTATTTTATGGCATGTGACCTCTTGGTAGATCTCACATGACCTCTTGAGTTCTTGTGTGAGGATTATCACAAAAGGAGCAAGTCGTCTCTGCCCATTCTCTGTTTTTCTCTCTGTTCCTATTTGAAATGAGACCACTCACTCCTCCATTTGCTCCTACCATGACATGCTACCATCCACTTCCCTTATTTTGAGGGCCAAACCAATGAGGTCCCAATCTTAGATTTTGAACTCTAAAGCTGTGAGCTAAATAAAACTTTTCTTTTTATAAACGTAGCTGTCTCTGGTATTTCATTGTGGTAGTGAAAAACTGACTAGTACAGATGTTAAATTTGAGAACAGTATTTTTTTCCTAATGGGATTAGAATTTATCTGGTAGCTATCTGATTAAGTTTCAAGAAAAAGACAAGTTAAGATTCAGTCCTGCTCTTATTATTATAACTGCAAACCAAAGATGAGAGAATTCAATTTTGTTCAATTGTGCTAAGCTCAGTGAAGCAGGTATTGCTAGAGGCAGTTTGGTTTAGTTGGCTTAGTTCAGAGAGATTAAGCTTTGTTACTATTCATTTGTTCAGTTAACTATGTTTAATGAGCATCTACTTTATGTGAATAAGCTATTTGCAATCACTACTTTCTTGCAGCAATTCACAATGTGATATAGTGAACACTACGCAAAGTAGTTTTATCAATTGACATATTCTCCACCACCTACATAGAAAGCCCTGTGGTCAATATCAAGAATGTAGATACGAGTTAAAAAAACACAACAACAACAATAAACACTTTCCTTGCTAAAAGTTACTATAGTGGTGGAGAGACAAAAATTTCAGACTCAATATGATGTATAAAAGTTATTAAAAAGTCAGTACCTAATGTTGGCAACAGTGAGAAACATCACCAAATTTTTCCTGAATAAAAGCCAGGAATGGAATGAGAAAAACAGGAAGAAAACATTCCTGCTTACATGTGCTTATGAGAGGATTCTTCTTCAAAATTTCTCCAGACATTCTTTTCTTCTTCTTCTTTTTTTTTAATACCAGTGGTAAGATTAAAAAAATATTTTTTCCCCTAGAAAGTCTATAAAAGAAATAGAAAAGCTGTGTAATTGTTAAAATTTGGTTGCATTTTTTCTGACCTCTTTGGTACAGTTCACATTTTATTGTTCTTGTACACAATTCAATAAATTGAACTAACATTTGCTGGATCCCTCCATGTGCAAACAATAGAGATGACTATGACATTACAATCATCCACATTCTGGTCATAACAACACTCTGATGGGTGTGCATTGGATGCTGTGATGAGTGCCACAATGGATGGCATTGGAGAATATCATGTTAAGTGAAATAAGCCAATCCCAAAACACCAAAGGCCAAAGGTTTTCCTGATAAGTGGAGGATGGTATATAATGGAAGTGGGGAGGTGGGGGGTGAGAGAAGAATGGAGGAACTTTAGATTATGTAGAAGGAAATGGGAGGGGGAGTTATGAAAGATGGTGGGATGAGACAGACACCATTACCCTACATACATGTATGATTACACAAATGGTATGAATCTACATTGTGTACAAACATAGAAATGAAAAGATATACCCCATTTGTGTACAATGAATCATAATGCAGTCTGCAAAAATAAAAATAAAAATAAAAATAAAAGATACATGGGTAAAGGGAGCTCCAGAAGAGAGACAGAGTTCCCTCTGCTCTGCTACACATACAAATATGAATCTCAGTATTTTGTGTGTGTGTGTGTGTGTGTGTGTGTGTGTGTGTGTATACCAAGAATTGAACCCTGGGATGCTTTTCCTCTGAGGTGCATCCCCAACACTTTTTATTTTTTTATTTTGAGACAGGATCTCACTAAGTTGCTTAGGGCCTTAAAAAGTTGCTGAGGCTAACTTTGAACTTGTGATTGTCCTGCTTCAGCTTCCCAAGCCACTAGGATTACAGGCATGCGCCACCCTGCCTGGCAATCTTTGTCTTACTATTATAATAAAGGCATTTTCTATGTTGAGAATTGTTTTTGTAATATTCTTATAATGTTCCATTAAAAGAATTAAGTGTCCTTTAAACAGGACTTCAGCTGTTTAAAAATAGTCACAATTATAAATAACTCTAAACATCTTTCAATATTAAACAATTCTAACTTTTCCTTTGGCCTTAAAAATACCATTAGTGGCTCAATGTGTTCCAATTTCTTCCCCCAAACTATTTCCTTATTTTACATACAAGATGCCCAAAGGCATTGAGCTGTTTGGCCATGCTAAAGTAATTAATAAGCAGTTGGTCTGAAGTCTGGAATGCAGATCAAGTAGTTTCCAGGGTGATGCCCAAGGGCTGTGGGAGAAAGATATTCCTCAAGATCAGGGTTTTTTCAAACTAGTGTCATTAATATTTTGGCCAGATAATTCTTTCTGTGGGATAGTGACCTGTGATTATAGGTTATGTAGCAGTAACCCCACCCGCAACGCAATAGATGCCAGTTGTAGCTGCAGCACATTCACCAGTTATGACAACCCAAATCTCCAGACATCATTAAACATGGCTCTGGGGGTGACAGAATCAGTCCCTGGTGAGAACCAGTGCTTTAGGAGGCTCCTGCAGCAAAGGACTTCAGTGACAACAAAGCCAGTTGAAGTCATCTTTTTGTATATCGAATAAACTTCAACTCACAATCATATGCGGGCAAATGAAACAAGTATAACTTACATATTAAACCTCAGCAAATTCAGGCTAAAATGCCCGTAAAAACCTTGAAAGTAGACTACCCTAAAGAACAAGAGGAAATATATTATTCTGAAAGGCTTTTAGGGATTCATCCTAGTGTCCAGGAGAATATATGATCCACACAGACAATAAAAGGAAGGAAAAGAACACAGAAACAGACACCAAATCCACGTCTTCTATGGTCTTTCAAGCTGCTCATCTCCTAGGATTTCTGTGAGAAGACAAACACATGGAGAGCTTGTCTACCTGGCGCTGGTGTTTACGAGCCCTTGGGTAGTGAAGCAGGGCCTCCAGAAGACTGGTTCTCAGCAGGGAAGATTGTAAAGCTGCAGGGATCACTTTCAGCTAATGCACAGGTGTCTCATTTCTTAAAACACAGAATTAAGGGAACCAAAACCTTGTAATAGACCTCGTGTGTGCCTATTGACCGTGTCTTTTGCTCTTCTTGCTTTCAAAGGACCATGGAAAAAAGTGCTGCTGGATCTTCCCAAATCCATTCAGCACAAAGTAAGCAGATTTTGGCACATACGTGTATGGAAAAAAAAGCAATCAGAACTGAGTAGAATCGGCCTGAACATTGCTTTAAAATTAACTATCATTCAATGCACATGTTTAGCTTCTTCGTCAAAGGAGGCCGGGGCTGCTGTCCTTCTCATTCATCTCTGCATCCCGTATAAGTTGCATTTCCATAACTGAATTCCTGACCAGCAGCACGTAGATCCCTAGGTATAGCAGAAGGAATTACTAGTTGAATACTTGTGGGCAGAGTCCTTCACTTCCCTGAGCTGATTTACTCAATGGAGCACCTGATTCTGCAGGTTGCCTTAGGATATAGTAAGATGATGTATAACTCATCTAGCACAGGATCTGCTGTATCATAAACCAGTAACTTGCCTTTATCACTCTTCAGTAGCCAAAAGTGGACTAGGCAGCCCTTTTCTCATCTTGGAGAATGTTTGGCATTTTGTTAAATTAACTCTTTAGTTAAAATCCAGGATAGAGTTGGATGGTAGCTTCTATAAGTGAAAGGATCATGCCTGTCTTGTTCTCTAAAATATTAATGACAGCTTGGTGGTTGGCATATATTAGATGCCAAAAAATCTTTACTGAAAGAACAAAAATATGAATGAATAAACTGGCTTTAGGAAAGGAAAAAATAACATTTGTTCAGGGCCCACAGGATGGGGCACACCCACAATCATCTTGGTATAAACTCGCTAGTCATTGATTTATTCACTTATTTTCAAATTTTAGTCTCATTTCTCAGAAAATGAAACTGGTGCCTTAAGTAACTTGGCCACTAGGTAGGTTTGGCTGAGTTGGCAAGCCAAGTTTCTCTAACTTCTAAGCCTGCTATGGGAAACCATGAGATTAGGAGTTCTTCAAAGTGGTGACCAATTCTTAATCATCTTTATATTCTCCTATAAGATTAATTTTGTTCTCCAAAAGATGTGTTGAGGTTTTAACCATTCGTAAGGCATAAATGCTTTAGAGACTAAGATCAATGTAATTAGTTAAGATGGAGTTAAACTGGAGCTCTTCATCCACTGATACTTGTGTCCGTCTAAGAAGAGAGAGACCAAAGAATACGGCACGTGACGGGGGAAACAGAGCTCGGAGAGATACATCTATAAGCCAAGGAATGCCAGGGTGGCCAGCAAACAATGGAAGCTAGAAGATACAGGAAGCAGCCTCACCTCCAGGTTCCAGAGGTATTGCATCATCACAGACACCTCGAGTTCATGCTCCCAGCCTCCAGAGCTGTGAAACAATGCATTTCCATTGTTCTAAGCCACCTGGTTTGTGAGGCTGCTATGACACCCCTGGAAAATTAATGCATGTCCTCTGCAGAATTGCCCAACACATCAGAGGATTTCAATCCTACATGTCGAACTGAAACTAAACAGCTGTAAGAAGAATGCTCTTCTCTTTGGCTGGAGTGGAAAGACCACTCTTGATGCTATTAAGGAATTTAAATCATTTCTATAAGTTTCCCGCTAAACCAGATTCTGTGGTCTTAAGATCTGAAAAGTTTGAAGCAAAATGATTCTAGGGCTACATTACCACATTTGGAGGTAATGCTGGCAAGTGTTTCTAGTATACTTAGATTTTTGTAAATGTATCCAATCTTGCAAGTTATAGCCATCAGTTAGAAAAAGAATTCTTTTTAAATGCTGTTCAGGTCTGTCTTTGTAAGTTATTCACTTTCAAATAATATTTGTTCTCAATGTTCATTGTCTGTGTCTTGCCAATTTTTAGTCCTTGTGGGGAAGATGTATGTTTCAGACATAAAATTCTCACTTGAACTGAGGAAGTGGGAGTGGTTGAAATTTACCAAGTCCTCCAAAATAGCCCCAAACTCTTCACTTTCTCTTGGAAGTTAAGAAGTATTGCATGACCATGACGGTGGAAAGTACCATAGCCCCATGTAAGGCAAATTTCACAAATTTAAAGTTCCTCTCCCTGTGTAGGTATTTGTGGAAATAAAGAATGCCTGCCTTTCTATTGTTAAACAGTCTCAGCTTTTTTTCTGATTATCCCCTACTCCTGAACATGATTTATCATTTTCATAAAATGGCAATAGGAGCCTCTTGTGGAGAGCAGTCATAAATTATGAAAAGGGTTCACCTCCTCTGTAAAGATTGATCCTACAGGGAGAATTTCACAGAGTTAAATTTACATTTTGGCATAAGTTGGCAAGGAGAACTGGTGTTCCCAGTCTTCTGATGAGGAAGGGAGAAAAAAGGGACTAATATTTGCTGTGAACCTACCGGGACCAAGTTCTTTGCATGCTACTAAAATTTAATGTTATTAACACAAGAAAGCACAATTACCCTCTGTATTGATAGAAGACAAAATAGAGGCCCAGAATAGTGACAAGGAATTCCCCAAGGCCCATGAAGGAGCAGAGCCAGGCTTCAAATCTAACTTCATCCACTACTAAGCTGAGCTTCTTTCCCACTGACCGCATGGCCTTTCTAAAGTGGAATAGAAATTTCTTGCTAGGGAAGGATAAGGTAGAATTATTAGCATCAACCTAAACCCTGTGCTCTTCCCAGCTCTGATAGATTCGCTCCATGGAGCCATTTAAAAAATCCACTGATGACAAGGGCCATAAATTGATGCTTTCCTTTATACACAGTCATAAGTAGCTCTTTAAAATCTAGGTAGTATCTTCCTTAAAATAAGTATCAGTTTTCTGGGCATTTATGCGCTATCACTCTTGGTTTTTCCATCCTTGAGTCCATTAATAGAATTCTTCTTAATTCCTTTTCTCTTTTTATGGCTTTGCAAGGGGCTAATTTGCAGGCAAAAGTGCTAATTTCACAGTGGCTTTCTGCTTTGTCAGCACAAGACTGACTGAAGAGTTATTAACGAAGAATAGGATTCCCTTTCATCCTTTTGCTCTTGACTGTAGCAGGAGGTGGGACAAAAGTCCATTATTTAATAACATTTGTTCTTCTTGAAAGGTCATCATTCCAGCCTTTCAGCTTCCACTAAACTATAGCAGTATCAGCAGCAACAGCAGCCACTTTCTCTTCCTGAAAGACTTCTGGAATTCCTCCAGGTAACATGGTTGGAGCTAAGACTATCTTTGAGTCATGTGTAACTAATTAGAGCAAACAACAACAACAAAAAAAGACTATCTTTGTGATCCACCTTGGAAGTGGGGTCCAAGTAGGGAAAACCTGTTAGTGTATTTGAGCATTTTCCAAATAGTAATTTTTAGCCATAAGTACTTCTAAGTTGCCTTCAGTCACCTGCATGCAGATTCCTGGAGTGGATGCTAAATGGACTGTATCGGTTAGGAATTGCACGTGACGACTAGTAGCAGAGAATAAAATAATAGTGGCCTAAAGAGGGGTGAGAGGGGTGGGGAGGAAGGGAAAAAATAACAGAATGAATCAAACAGCATTACCCTATGTAAATTATGATTACACAAATGGTATGCCTTTACTCCATGTACAAACAGAGAAACAACATGTATCCCATTTATTTACAATAAAAAAAAAGAGAGAGAAGAAAGCACAAACTTTGTTGTAATTGAATAGCTCACATTTGAACTTCAGCAGTGGGTTGCACTAATAAGCTACTTATGGGACAAAATATAAATCAATTTTAGAATCTATATTTTATTTTTCTCATAAAATATTTCTGTGGCAAAGAAAGTGATGACATCTTCCTAAATGAATCGGTTCCCAACTGTAACCCTAGGTACCACCATCAAGCTTTCTTCAGCCTGAAACGCCTATCTTCTCTGCAGTCCTGCATCCCACCAGCTACTTCAAAGACAGTACAGCAATGACATTCCTCAGATAAGATTCTGATTGAATCTTGACTCTGCAGCGATTCTGCACTCTTAGATTAATTTGTGGAAAATTATTTGGTTCTCAGAATGTTGTTTTGTAATGTTCTCATATAGCTGCATTTATTTTATATTCCTTCCAGAACACTATCACAATATCTAGTGTCATAAATGCTTGTACATGAAAAAAAAATAGTGGCCTAAAGAAGAAAGAAATTTATTTTTCCCGTAAAATACATTTTTAAATGGGCATTCAGAATGGGTAGGTATGGTGACCTCACCCTGCAATTGGGGTCTTGGACTCCTCTGCCCTTCAGTTTTACTGTCTCTGTTATATGGTTTCCATCTTCAAGTCTGACCCGTGGCCCATGACATAGATGATTCTAAGCAAGAACCAGAACATGACACTTTAGAACAGGACAGATAACTACCTATCAATCTCTTGCAGAGTTTTTCAGAAATCCCTCACTGATTTATATTTATAACTCCACGCTGCAGTGTTGGTTGATAAACAGAGGTTCTTTGCTGCTTCTAACAAAACTATAGTTTTGTTACTCAAAAGAAAAGGGAAGACGATGTTGGACAGGCAAAGAGCATGTCCACCATATAGAACAATAAGTCTTTACTAAGCTCCTCGTTTGCATCTAGAAATGAAAGAACAGAACATTTGGATCTGTTCCTTTAAGGAACAAAAGCTCACACACATTTTCCTTGTGTTTTCTTATTCTAGAATGCTTCTTCCTTCCCTGATCAATTGGAAACCTTCTAATTATTCATGATTCTTCTCAAATCTCACCTGCTGCTTGATGCTCCCCAGAGTTTCCATCTTCCAGTCCCAGGAAAATGTCATTAATTGCTCAGCTCTGTGACTATAAAATCACTTATGTCCTCAGGGGCAGTATGTGACAGTGTCAATTACAGGAGAAGCAAACAGTACTGACTTCAACTCCCAGGTCTGGCACTCTGAACTACTTTTCCGCTTTGAGCTGCAGTTTCCAGTCTTTGCAATAAATAAATCCCATCACAGGGGCTTCTGTGAGGCTTAAATGAGATGATACATGCAAAATAATACTAAAGGAGATCCTTACAGCACACTAGTCTGTCTTATTACACCCTCTCATCAGTTTGCTAAAACCTTTAGTAAATTATTAAGCTATCTTAGAGTTGTTTTTCTTTTGTTATTTTAGCCATATTCAACTGAAATTTAGCATACTAATTAATAATACCTATGGAGATAGATTGTTCCTTAAAACCCTACTTGAAGATACACTTCATCTAAAGGAGAAAGACAAAAATTAATAGTCAAAAGTGGGGAAATTTGATTTGAAAGACTGTCAGTGAATACCAGCCCACACAACCTACATTAAGTTTCAGTAATCATAGCTATAATCAGTCTCTTGGAAATAAAAATTTTTATGAACTCATTAATGTAAAAATAATAATAAATTAGTATCAAATAAGCATAATAGTTCCAGGTCATGTAGTCAAAAACAAAAAGTAGAGTGGAAATGGATGAAAATGAAAATACAAGATAGTCCTCATTTTTCATGGGAGTATTCTGTAGCAGAAGCAGCTAATCATGAGTATACGTGTGAGCACCTTACTTAAAATTATAAATATAGCCATGAATGAAGCTAAAAGTAAACAATGCCTTTCTAATCATGAGATAGGAAGAACAAAGTCAAGCTCTTGAATGACAACTAAATTTTTAAACATAAGGAAAAACTAAGGGCATGTAAAAAATAATAAAAGTGTAAATGACAATTGTAACATCAAAATCATTTGGGGAAAACAATAATTGATAATTAAATGAAATAAAATATTATATTTTATTTTAAATGCTTACATTAAATGAAAATGAAACTTACATGCCTAAAAGAAAACATCTCAGAACATTTTGAAGGGCAGGAAAAAAGTCAGATTAATGAAAAATTAGATAATGCATTTTCATTACTTATTATTATTATCAGACAGGACTTGAAATCAAGGTAAAATATTTTTTTTATATTTATTTATTTTTTTAATTGTATACAATGGGATACATGTGTTTCTCTATTTGTACATAGAGTCAAGGCATACCATTTGTGTAATCATACGTTTACATAGGGCAATGATGTTTATTTTTTTTCCCTTCCCCCCCACCCCTCCCACCCCTCTTTTCCCTCTATACAGTCCCTTCTTTCCTTCATTCTACCGCTCTCCTTATCCCTAACCCTAAACCTAACCCTAAACCTAATGCTAACCCCTCCCACCCCCCATTATATGTCCTCATCCGCTTATCCGCGAAGATCATTCGTCCTTTAGTTTTTTGAGATTGGCTTATCTCACTTAGCATGTATTCTCCAATTTCGTCCATTGCCTACAAATGCCATAATTTTATCATCTTCATGCGGAGTAATATTCCATTATATAAATATGCCACAGTTTCTTTATCCATTCATCAACTGAAGGGCATCTAGGTTGGTTCCACAATCTGGCTATGGTGAATTGAGCAGCAATGAACATGATGTGGCTGTATCTCTGTAGTATATACTGATTTTAAGTCCTCTTGGGTATAGGCCAAGGAGTGGGATAGCTGGGTCAAATGGTGTTCCATTCCAAGCTTTCTGAGGAATTCCACACGCTTTCCAGAGTGGCTGCACTAATTTGCAACCCCACCAGCAATGTATGAGTGTTCCTTTTTCACCACATCCTTGCCAACACCTATTGTTGCTTGTATTCTTGATAATTGCCATTCTAATTGGGGTGAGATGAAATCTTAGGGTAGTTTTGATTGGCATTTCCCTTATTACGAGGGATGGTGAACATTTCTCATATATCTGTTGATTACTTGTACATCTTCTTCTGTGAAGTGTCTGTTTTCTTAGACCATTTGTTGATTGGATTATTTGTATTCTTCGTGTAGAGTTTTTGAGTTCTTCATAGATTCTGGAGATTAGTGCTCTATACTGAAGTATGGTTGGCAAAGTATATTCTCCCACTCCGTAGGCTCTCTCTTCACATTCTGATAGTTTCCTTGCTGAGAGAAAGCTTTTTAGTTTGAATCTATCCCGGTTGTTGATTCTTGCCTTTATTTCTTGTGCTATGGGAGTCCTGTTAAGGAAGTCTGATCCTAAGCCAACAAGTTGAAGATTTGGACCTACTTTTTTCTTCGATAAGATGCAGGGTCTCTGGTCTGATTCCGAGGTCCTTGATCCATTTTGAGTTGAGTTTTGTGTAGGGTGAGAGATAGGGGTTTAATTTCATTCTTTGCATATGGTTTTCCAGTTTTCCCAGCACCATTTGTTGAAGAGGCTATCTTTTCTCCATTGCATATTTTTGGAACCTTTGTCTAGTATGAGAAAATTGTATTTATTTGGGTTGTGTCCATGTCCTCTATTCTGTACCATTGATCTACCTGTCTAGTTTGGTACCAATACCATGCCGTTTTTGTTACTATTGCTTTGTAGATAGAGTTGAAGATCTGGTATTGCAATACCCCCTGCTTCGCTCTTGCTACTGAGGATTGCTTTAGCTATTCTAGGTTTTTTATTCTTCCAGATGAATTTCATAATTGCTTGCTCTATTTCTGCAAGGTACATCATTGGGATTTTAATTGGAATTGCATTGAATCTGTATAGCACTTTAGGTAGTATAGCCATTTTGACAATATTAATTCTGCCTATCCAGGAACATGGGAGATCTTCCATTTGCTAAGGTTTTCTTGAATTTCTTTCTTTAGTGTTCTGTAGTTCTATTGTAGAGGTCTTTCACCTCTTTTGTGAGATTGATTCCCAAGTATTTTATTTTTTTTGAGGCTATTGTGAATGGGGTAGTTTCCTAATTTCTCTTTCTGAAGATCATCACTTATGTATAAAAATGCATTGGATTTATGAGCATTGATCTTGTAACCTGCTACTTTACTGAATTCACTTATGAGTTCTAAAGTTTTCTGGTGGAATTTCCAGGTTCCTCTAAATATATAATCATGTCATCAGCAAACAGGATAGTTTGAGTTCTTCTTTTCCTATTCGTATCCCTTTAATTTCTTTGGTTTGTCTAATTGCTCTGGCTAGAGTCTCAAGGACGATGCTGAATAGAAGCGGTGAAAGAGGGCATCCCTGCCTTGTTCCAGTTTTTTAGGGGGAACGCTTTCAGTTTTCACCATTTAGAATGATATTAGCCATGGGCTTAGCGTTAGATTGCCTTTATAATGTTAAGGAATGTTCCCACTACCCCAATTTTTTCTAGTGTTTTGAGCATGAAGGGATGCTGTATTTTATCGAATGCTTTTTCTGCATCTATTGAAATAATCATGTGCTTCTTAACTTTAAGTCTGTTGTTGATATGGTGAATGACATTTATTGATTTCCGAATGTGAACCAACCTTGCATCCTGGGATAAAACCCACTGATCGTGGTGCACTATCTTTTTAATATATATTTGTATGCGATTTGCTAAAATTTTGTTGAGAATTTTTTGCGTCGATGTTCATTAAGGATATTGGTCTGAAATTTTCTTTTCTCGATGTGTCTCTGTCTGGTTTAGGTATCAGGGTGATATTGGCTTCATAGAACGAGTTTGGGAGGGGTTCCTCCTCTTCTATTTCATGGAATAGTTTGAGGAGTATTGGAATGAGCTCTTCTTTAAAGGTTTTGTAGAACTCGGCTGAGAACCCATCTGGTCCTGGACTTTTCTTTGTTGGTAGGCTTTTGATGACCTCTTCTATTTCATTGCTTGAAATTGGTTTATTTAAGTGTGTATGTCCTCCTCGTTCAGTTTAGGTAGTTCATATGTCTCTAGAAATTTGTTGATGTCTTCGAGGTTTTCTGTTTTGTTGGAGTATAGATTTTCGAAATAGCTTCTAATTATGTTTTGTATTTCACTCGTGTCTGTTGTGATGTTTCCTTGTTCATTCCGAATTTTAGTAATTTGAGTTTTCTCCCTCTTTCTCTTTGTTAGTGTGGCTAAGGGTTTATCAATTTTATTATTTTTCAAAGAACCAACTATTTATTTTGTTAATTTTTCCAATTGTTTCTTTTGTTTCGATTTCGTTGATTTCGGCTCTGACTTTAACTATTTCCTGTCTTCTACTACTTTTGGTATTGGTCTGCTCTTCTTTTTCTAGCGCTTTGAGCTGTAGTGTTAAGTCGTTATTTGTTGATTTCTACTTCTTTTTTTGAATGCACCCCCATGAAATAAATCTTCCTCTAACTACTGCTTTCATAGTGTCCAGAGATTTTGATATGATGTGTCTTTGTTCTCGTTTACTTCTAAGAATTTTTTTTATTTCCCTCCTGATGTCTTCTGTTATCCATTCATCATATAATAGTATATTATTTAGTCTCCAGGAATTGGAGAAGTTTCTGTTTTTTATTCTGTCATTTATTTCTAATTTCAATCCATTATGATCTGATAGAGTACAAGGTAGTATCTCTATCTTCTTGTATTTGCTAACAGTAGCTTTGTGGCATAAAATATGGTCTATTTTAGAGAAGGATCCATGTGCTGCTGAGAAGAAAGTGTATTCGTTCTTTGTTGGATGGTATATTCTATATATGTCCATTAAGTCTAAATTGTTGATTGTGTTGTTGAGATCTATAGTTTCTTTATTCAATTTTTGTTTGGACGATCTATCCAGTGGTGAGAGAAGTGTGTTAAAATCGCCTAGTATTATTGTGTTGTGGTCTATTTGATTTCTGTAATTGAGAAGGATTTGTTTGACGTACGTGGATGAGCCAATGTTTGGGGCATAGATATTTATGATTGTTAAGTCTTGCTGATTTATGCTTCCCTTAAGCAGCATGTAATGTCCTTCTTTATCCCTTCTGACTAGTTTTGGTTGAAGTCCACATTATCTGAAATGAGGATGGATACTCCAGCTTTTTTGCTGTGTCCATGTGCATGGTATGTTTTTCCCCATCCTTTCACCTTTAGTCTATGGGTGTCTCTTTCTATGAGATGAGTCTCTTGCAGGCAGCATATTGTTGGATTTTTCTTTTTAATCCAATCTGCCAGTCTGTGTCTTTTGATTGATGAATTCAGGCCATGACATTCAGGGTTATTATTGTGATATGATTTGTATTCCAGTCAATTGACTCATATTTGTTTTTGACATGATTTGGTTTCTCCTTTATTTGGCTATTCCTTTAGGCTAGCGCCTCCTGTTGCTGATTTGCATCGTTGTTTTTTCATCTCTTCCTCATGGAATATTTTGCTGAGAATGTTCTGTAATGCTGGCTTTCTTTTTGTAAATTCCTTTAGCTTTTGTTTATCATGGAAGGATCTTATTCATCGTCAAATTTGAAGGTAAGTTTTGCTGGGTATAAGATTCTTGGTTGGCATCCGTTTTTCTTTCAGGGCTTGGTATATGTTGTTCAGGCCCTTCTAGCTTTTTAGGGTCTGGATTGAAAAATCTGCTGATATTCTTATTGGTTTCCCTCTGAATGTAATTGATTCTTTTCTCTCGCGGCCTTTAACATTCTGTCTTTATTTTGTATGTTAGGTATTTCATAATAATGTGCCTTGGTGTGGGTCTGTTGTAATTTGTATGTTTGGAGTTCTATAAGCCTCTTGTACTTGGTTTTCCATTTCATTCTTCAGATTGGGAAATTTTCTGTTATTATTTCATGAATAGATTGTTCATTCCTTTGGTTGTTTCTCTAAGCCTTCCTCAATCCCAATAATTCTTAAATTTGGCCTTTTCATGAATATCCCATAATTCTTGTAGATTCTGTTCATGATTTCTTACCATCTTTTCTGTTTGGCCAACTTTGCTTTCAAGATAATAATTTGTCTTCAATGTCTGAGGTTCTGTCTTCCAGGTGTTCTATCCTATTGGTTATGCTTTCTATGGAGTTTTTAACTTGGTTTATTGTTTACTTCATTTCAAGTATTTCAGTTTGTTTTTTTTTCAGTATCTCTAACTCTTTATTGAAATGATCTCTTGCTTCCCGTATTTGCTCTTTTAACTGTTGATTGGTGCGATCATTAATGCCTGCATTTGCTTTTATCTCCTCCTTCAATGCCTGCATTTGCTCTTTCATCTCCTCATTAGCTTCCCTGATCATTTTAATTACGTACATTCTGAACTCCCTTTCTGACATTTCTTCTGCTGTGCTGTCATTGGGTTTTACTGATGTAATATCTAGGTTTGTTTGGGACATTTTCTTCCCTTGTTTTCTCATATTGGTCAGCTGTCAGTGGGACCCTGAGATATTGCAGTTTTCCGCTATTGGCTTATAGTGTCCCGGTAGATTTCCAGTGATCACCTCCCAGCCTTCAGTAGCCTGATGTCTTGGAGGAATATGATAAAGCAGCGCATCCGAAGAAAGCGGCCCCTAGCCCCCTACTGGTTCCACGGTTTGAATGGTTCTGTGCAGAAATGCTTCACTGGGGCCTGCACCGTGCAGCTGGCCGTGTGGGAGGAGCCCACTGCCGGAGTGTGGAAGGCTACCTTGGGAAGACTCTAGCTACCCTGCCTGGCTCTGATAAGCCACCTCAATCTGGGCCTGCCACCCAGGCCGAGCTTTACCCAGTGGGCAGACTCACCTGTGGCTCTATTTCAGTCCGAGTCTCTCAATGCCTCCCCTTCTTAACTCCTGGGTTCTGGAGCGACTGGGGGTGCAGTCTCCCTCTAGGCCGCCATCTTGGATCGCCCTGTGAAGAGAGCCTGCGACCGGAGTGGGCAGAGCTGCCTGAAGAGTTCTCTGGCTGCCCTGCCCTGATCCCAGAGGCTGCTTGCGGATCGAAGCTCTCCGTTGGTTCAGGGACTTGTGGCTGGTTCTATGTAGAAAACCTCTCACTGGGCGGTCTGGTCTGAGAAGCTAGCCTTGAAAGGCACCTCCCACCGCAGGGGTCCAGGCTACTTGGGGAGGTCTCTGGCGCCCTATCCTGGTCCCTGAAGCTGCTTGTTTGCCGGAGTACGTTGCACTGCACTGGCTCTGGGACTCGGAGCTTGTTCTGGTCAGAAAGGCAAGGTAAAATATCTTAAACAAGGAGGTTTACTGAACATATAACATACAATGAGAATAGAAACCCAATAACCTATTTTCCCCAATAAGTTTTTATGCAAATAAATATAATCAAAGTATATGAAGCAAAACTAATAAAAATGTAGGTTGAGTAATCTTATACTTTTCGGTACAGAGATATCAAATGATGCAATAATTTGGCATAAAGGGTAGATATAACTAAACCTGGAGAAATATCTAGACATAAAAATTGAAATAGAGTTGACTATCTTCTGTAAGCATGAAATACACTTCCTTTTCAAGGACTCATTCTACTGCCTTTTCTATTCCCACCCTCCTCCCTATTTTAACAGTAATCACATTATTAGAAAATTTTAAAAACCTCCATGAATCTCAGAAAGTAACAGTACCACATAGTACATTTTCAGACAAAATACAACAATGATTAAAACTAATAACAAAGCAGACATTTAAAAATTTCGGAAGTGTAGACATGGCCTCTTATATGTCGAAAATAGATATTGAGAAAATACCTGCAAGTATCTGAAAAATTATAAAGTGAAAACACTGATGTTAATGTCTATTTAACTTTACAAACAGGGATGTGCCAAGAAAATTCAAAGAATTTAATTAGATTAAAATGTATTAATTATATATTTAAGACATACAAAACAAATTAAATGGTGTAATTGTTGAACAAAGTCAAGAATTCTTTTGAAGAAATAAATTAGCCATTAATTTGTCTAAAAAAGAAAACAGCATATAAAATTAGGAATAATATAAAGGCAAATATCTTAAAGTTACAGGGGAAATTACTCTAATTAATATTTGTTAAACTCTATCATCATAATTTACAAAGTTCTGGATGAATTTGACTATATCCTAGGGACATATATGGGTTTTAAAGTAGATTCAAGAGGGGAAAAATCTGATTTTGTTCTGTAAATATGGTGTACTGAAAATTTTTATCAATTCTCTCACTGTAAAACATTTAGAAATAATGAATAAAAATTTTGAAAGTATAATTATAAATATAGAGCTGAGTTATAGCATATAAGTAAAATTCTTGATGAGAAATGAAGCACAAATGCTAATTCAGACAGGCAAACATTGTAAAAGACAGCTGCCCTTTGCATGTTTATAAATGCAAATATTTATTACAATTTATAGTCTACCCAGAGTGAGATCACAAGACTCAGATCCAGTGCAAGGTATAAAGTAGAAAAAGAAACCCCCACAAGTAGCTGAGATTCCCAAATCACTATATCAATAGTGGCAGTGTCAACAAAGAAGTAGGAGGAGAAGAAAGAAAGATAGGAAGGAAGGAAGGAAAGGAGGAAGAAGCCCACTAGGAAATTAACTTTCAACTGTGGACAAAAATGGAGGGAGACAAAATTTCCCATGTGAATTATCACCAGTATCGACAGCATGTTGCTAGTAAAGCTTAAACCTAAGAATTTAACTTAACACCATTCTGAGTTAAGAACATTTTCAGGCATTTAAAATAAACAAGCACAATTCTTTTTTTGTTTTATTTTTTAATTTATTTTTTTTTGCAGTAACAATTTTTTTTTCATTTGTTCTTTTTAGATATACAACTGTAGAGTATATTTTTACATTATACATACATGGAGTATAACTTGCTCTAATTAGGATCCCATTCTTGTGGTTGTACATGATGTATTTCAGTGGTTGTGTGTTCATTCATGAACATAGGAAAGTTATGACTGATTCATTCTACTGTCTTCCCTATTCCCACCCCTCTCTCTTCCCTTCACTCCCTTTTGTCTAATCCAGTGAAATTCTACTCTTCCCTCCCCATTCCCCATTTATTAAGTGTCAGTGTCCATGCATCAGAGAGAACATTTGACCTTGGTTTGTGGGGATTGGCTCATTTCATTTAGCACAATAGTCTCCAGTTCCATCTATTTACCTGCAAATGCCATAATTTCACTCCTCTTAATGGTTGAGTAATATTCCATTGTGTATTTATATCACATTTTTTTTGTCCACTTATCTGTTGAAGGGTATCTAGGTTGGTTCCAAAGCTTAGCTATTGTGAGTTGGGCTGTTATAAACATCGATGTGGCCATGCCACTGTAGTATATTGATTTTAAATCCTTTGGATATATACCCAGGAGTGGGTTACTGGGTCAAATGGTGGCTCCATTACTAGTTTTCTGAGGAAGCTCCATACTGCACCAATTTGTAGTCCCACCAGCAATGTATGAATGTACCTTTTTCCCCACATCCTAACTTATTGTTACTTAACATAACTTATTGTTACTTGTATTCTTGATAATTGCCATTCTTACTGGAGATGAACTCTCAGTGTAGTTTTAATTTGCATTTCTCTAATTGCTAGAGATGTTGAACATTTTTTCATATATTTTTGACCATGCCTATTTCTTCTTCTGTGAAGAGTCTTTTCAGTTCCTTTACACATTTATTAATTGGGTTATTTGTTCTTTGTTCTTTTGTTGTTCAGTTTTTTGAGTTCTTTACATATCCTGGAGATTAATGCTCTATCTGAGATGCAGATGGCAAAGATTTTCTCCCATTCTGTAGGCTCTCTCTTCGTGCTCTTGATTGTAGCCTTTGCCGTGAAGAAGCTTTTTGGTTTGATATTATCCTGTTTATCGTATAGCAAACATAATTCTTTTCTTGCAAAAGCCACCATTAATTCAGGTTTCACAGAAATCCCAATGATAAAATCCTAGCAAATGTGAGTTCACAATAAAAATTCACAAAGAGCACACAAATCCCTAAATGAAACCACCATGACAGCCAACAGAAAACACCTACAGCAAACCTACACTGATGATCTTATATGTATTTTCAATGTGCTTATATGAGCTTATAGTATTTTCATAATATTTAAAGAAACAAAAGACTTCAAGTTAGGCTCAAGTAATTATTTAAAACAAATTGGAAAATTTGAAGAAGAATAAAAAAGAAATTCTAAATATTGAATATGTAATATTTGAAATTAAAAACTTAGTTATCAGATAAGATAGTTGAAAGGTGACCAAATGACTTGTACAAGTATCTAATGAAATTTCTGACACTGTAATACATAGGAAGATATGGACAACATAAAAGAGTTTATGCAATCCATAGAATAAAACAAAGATGTGTAAGTTATTTCTGATTACAGTTTCATCAAAAGATGACTTTGAACAATGAAGAAGATAGAATATTTGAATAAATAGTCATGAAGAATTTTTTCAGCCTTGATGATAGAAATATCATGAATTAAGCTGAGTAAATAAAACAAATCTCTATCTGGACATACCTTGGTAATTTAAAAGAAAACCAAGGATAAACACAAATCTTATAAGCAGGTGAAGAGAAGCAGGTGAATAAGAAAACAAAAATAAGAAATGATACCTGGCTTCTCAACAGTCATAGCAGTAACTAAAACACAGTGGGAAAATATATAGATTTAGGATGCTAAGAAAAAAATAACTAAAACCTTAGAGTTGCATACCCAGTGGAACCATTTCTCAAGATCAATGGGCAAATAGGTTTTAGGTAAAACTGAATTAATTTATCACCAAGATACTCTCAATAAAGGACCTATTGAAGTTGTGCTCCAGGAAAATAGGAGGTTAGTATAAGAAAGAATTGGAGATACCAGAAAAAATAGTGACCAAAGAACCTAGTTAACATGTGGAAAATAAAAACATTGACTCTATGAAATATAAATAATGGAGGTTTAGACTTCAATATATAAATATCTGTTTCTTCATCAAAATGGCACCACAAAAGAAGAAATTTTCCACAGCTTGTTTTACTACTACATCCCTAGCACCTAGCAGAGTGATAGAAATAGAATATACTAAGTATTTGTTAATTGAACAATTGCATGAAAGGATATTATAAATATCCATTCACATCAATGCATATCAATTTAAACAACCAAATGAAAATAACAATTTTGGCCAAAGAAGAAGTACATTTTAAAAATTCTATAAGAATATTATAATAGGAACTTATTCTAAGTAAGATTATAAAGTCAGAGCAGGCCAAGATTTCCACTTGGACAACTCAAACATGTTACAAATATCATGAAATTTATACTGTTAAAGTATTTGAAAGCATTTTAAGCAACAAAATTAAAGAAATTGGTATTCCAGGGACCCAGAGTCTTCCTAAAGAGATCAGAGTATTCCTGACATTATCCTTCTTCAAGGTGTGACCCATGTGAACGATCTCTTGGGATAAAGAGAAAGCAGTGAGGTTTTGGTGGTCGCAAATGGAAGGCATGACAGTTTTGAAGCAGGAAGACACATGAAAATCTATATGTTTTGCCCACAGAATATTTGT
The DNA here is from genome assembly GCF_902686445.1 of Sciurus carolinensis. Taxonomy (NCBI): domain Eukaryota; kingdom Metazoa; phylum Chordata; class Mammalia; order Rodentia; family Sciuridae; genus Sciurus; species Sciurus carolinensis. The sequence continues at coordinate 160,921,846 of NC_062213.1, forward strand.
TGCATATGAAAGATAAGGTTGATAAAGGGTAAAATAAAATCCCCTGTAAACTTTTAGTCTTAGGAAACAGAATCTTGCCAGAGGATGAAGAGATGCTTAAAGCCCACAATTTTCCCTCAAGATAATTATCAGCTTTTGCAGCTTCAAGGGAGGGAGGCTAATAATCTAATATTAAAACGTTCAAAGAACAGGCTTAAATCTCCTGCAGTGTTTCATATCTGAACTGACAAATACTAACTGGCTTCTCAATCAAAATTCAGGGGGGTAGCATTTAGGGAAATGGGCTAAAATCAAAGTAGAAGGTCATTTCATTAACTGCATGCACTACAGTCTGAACGCATTTGAGCACACGGGTGGATTAAGGTGATCAGCAATTATCCTATCCAGGAAATTGAAGCCAGGAAAGAAAAAAGAAATGTAGAATAAACACAGCATAAAGGGAGTGATAGAAATGTGGGACATGGAGAACACATTCCTCATTTCTACCTTTGGAGTGTCAAAAGGGAAGCAGAAAGAAAAAAATACAAAATAAATATTTGAAGAGCCACTTGAAGAAAAATTTCAAAGACATACCAGAGATAGCCTTCAATTCAATGATCTCAATTGAATCTTCAATTCAACTGCATGCAGTTTAAAAACTTTTTGAATCCAATTCCTTAAACCAAAGTGTGTGTGAGTGTAGTGTGTGTGTGTGTGTGTGTGTGTGTGTGTGTGTAGAAAAGGGGAGAGAGGGAGAGAAGGAGGGAGAGGGAAAAGAGAGACAGACCTAGAAACAGCCTAGAAAAAGAACACATGCCTACAAAGGAATAATGAAAAACAGACAGCACCTTAACTGTTGAGGAAACCAGAAGTAGATGATGTTTTTAAGATACTAAAAGTCTAGCAATCTCTTCATTTGTACTTAGTGAACATATTCTCCAAAAATGATGCCCATGTAGCAATAATTCAGAAAAGAAAATACAGACCAGACCTTCAATTAAAGATGTAAAGGAAATTACCTGGGAAAAAAAAATGCACATGGAAGAATGAAATGCCAAGAAGAAAGTGGAGCAGTAAATATGTAGTTGAAGAGTAAGGATATGTAGTAAGGGTAAACATGTAGTTACACATAAAATAATATGGACTCTTTGAAATAACTATATTTTATGGAATTTATAATGCAAATAGCAGTAAATTTCATGAAAATAGTAGGAACATGAGTGGGAAGGGGTAAATGAAGTCACATGGTTTTAAGATAGCTGTTCTGCCTTCAGAGTGCTAACATTTCTAATTTAATGGTACTATAAGGACTCAAAAATAATGTTTCAATCTCTAGGGTAACCACCAAAAGGCTAATATGCATATGCTTAAGTAAAAATGAATAGAAAAGCAAGTATTGAATAATTCAAAAATGAGTTTTTCAAAAGAAGGAAAGAAGAAAATATGAAAGAGCAAGGAAAAGATGAACCAAAATGAAAATAAATAACAAGCTAGTAAATGCAACCCAACTGTATTAGTATTGCATTAATTAATATTATATTAAATGTAAATGGACAAAAAGTAAGAAGGCAGATATTGTCTGATGGAACTTAAAAAATTGCCCTCCTGTACACTATCTCCAAGAGACACTGTTTGAATTGAATACATAAAAATAATGGAAAGGAAAGAATGGGGAAAAAAATCATGTAAAAAATAACTAACAAAAAAGCAGCCATACTTACATCAAACTTTCAGATGATAATAATTATTAGAGCTAAAGAGAGACTTCTTTTAATGACCAAAGAACCAGATCACAGACAAATATAAAAATCCTAAATTTATAAGTATGTAATAACACAGATTCAAAATATATAAAGCAAAACATGACTGAACGAAAGCAGAAATAGACAAATCCACGATTGTATAGATTTTAGTATACCTCTCAGTAGTAGAAGAAAGGCAAAAAATCAGTAAGGCTACAGAAAATATGAATGATATAATTATCAAATTTACAGTACTTGGCATCTTAACAGCTACAGATGATATGGTCTTCTCAAGTACACAAGGAATTTTTTAAATTGACCATGTGCTGGTATTGGCTTATCCAAAATAAAACATAAAACCTCTTTTAACAAAACACATCCTTGATTATCTCAAACCAGTCTGGCAGAAGCCAGCTTCCATGTAAGAAATCTAACTGCCCTGAGGATATCACATAATGCAGAAGGCTAAGCTAGCCAAATGGAAAGCAATGTGGAAAGGGGCCTTGCCTTCAGAAACTTCAAGAAGTGTCTAAAGACAACAGACACTTCCTATGAGTCCAGTTCCAACAACCATTTGATGGATATTGCATAAGAGACTATAAGTGAGGAAAGACCAGTTAAGCCCAGTCAATATTCCCAAAGCATAAGATTTAATAAATGGTGGTTTTAACCTACTGGGCTTCATATTGCTTTGTTATGCAGCTCCAGATAAATGAACAAGTAGTACTATGAGTATCCCCTGCTTCTTTTTATCCCCAAGGAGGAAGAAGGATTTTCCCTTCACCTCTTCTAAGGAAAAAGTGTCTTCCTTCAGTGTGTCTGCTCCCAAGACTTGGAATATCAATGTGGCAATTAGGAAGACTTAGTAGGCTGCTGTCTTTCTTCTCCCTGGGAATCTAGAGGATGAAGAGCTGCTGCTGCGATAAGGTTGGCCTGCGTTCCTTGAATTGTTCAAGCAAAAATGTGCAACTGTTTCCTGTGGATCAGATCAGATCATAAATGTAGGAGGATAGCTGTGTGAAGATCATGTTAGATTCTAAGCAGTAGTTGCCTAGAAGGACAGAGACTGTAGCTTTCAGGTTCACTGTGGACATTAAGATTTGCCTGTAATCCCAGCAGCTCAGGAGGCTGAGGCAGGAGGAACTCCAGTTCAAAGCCAGCCTCAGCAGTTTGAGGCCCTAAGCAACTCAGCAAGACCCTGTCTCTAAATGAAATATAAAAAAAGGTTGGGAATGTGGCTCAGTGTTAAGTGCCTCTGGGTTCAATCCCAGGTACCAAAAGAAAGAAAGAAAGAAAAGATTCTGAGGGGCTGGAGCCTGATCAAAAGATCCTAGGAACCTGAGGACTAGGCACCCTCTGCAGAGTTCACCGTTCTCCCCCTGCAGCAGCGAAGCTCAAAGTTGGGGCACAGATGAACATTAATTTAAATCTTAAATCCATGGTGCTTTCTATCAGAAAGGTCCTGAATTGTCTAAAGCTCCACTTGAGATGGGGGAAGGCTATCCTCCAATTAATACACTTTTAAAAACAAGATTGTTGTCTTATTTCATTCAATGACTCTTATTTTTATTTAAATTTCATAGACATGAAATGCCATTTCAAAGAATCCTCACAAAACTACACTTGTTTTTCTGATAGTAGAATTCCTTGTGATTTTGGTTTTTTTCATTAGTCTTATTTTTCTTGTTTGATTTTTATAAATAAGTATGCATTACTTTTATAACAGGAATAAAGATTTTTTTTTTCATTCTACATTTGAAATCAGAGGATTGAACAAAAAGCTATTTCCCAACTCTATAAATTTTACAATACTAATAAATAATCAGAATTTGTCCAAATCTTTTTGTGACTTTAAACCACATATCCCATAAAATGAATTAGTCAAGTCCTTGAAGATCCTGAGCCAAGGAAGTTCATTCATGGCCTGCAGGGAAAATATATAAATCCCAAAGTCAAAAGGTTGCAGAGTCAGGATGTAGCTTTCAGGTCATGAGTGAGCCTCCTAAGTATGGCTCCTAGACACATTGCAGTTTCTTTGAGAACTTTATCAAAAAGAGGTCTTTTTTATTAGAAGGAAAATGAGTCAGGAGCCCTCTTTCTCTAAACACCTTTCCCATGCCGCCTGTGATCAACATGAAAACAAAGTGGAGTCCAGAGAGTTTGGCTAGTGCTGTTCCTCATCTTCCCTACATTATTGAATCACTACTTCACACATCTTCCTACTTTCCTCTTTAAATAGCAATTCCTGTATAGATCTTATTAATTTCCTATTATTGAGCATTTCCTTAAGTTATTATGCTTACTGCTTGATTGAATTCTTATCATGAGTCAGTGGCCACTTTTTTGCTTATTTTAATGACTAGTATGGTTTGGAAGTGATTTGTCCCCCAAGCCTTCATGTGTTGGAGGCTTGGCCCTCAGTGTGGTAATGCTGGGGGGTGCTGGGTCCTTTAAGAGGTGAAGCTTAGTGCAAGATGATTGGGTCAGCAGAGGCATCTTCCTTGGAAGGGATTAAGCAGTCCTTAAGGGGCTTCGGTTAGTCCCCACAAGAGTAAGTGTTTACAAAAGAGCAAGACTGACCCCTCCACACTCTGGCTTCCTGTCTTACCATGTGATCTCTTCTTCCTGCAAAGGTCCTTCTGTCGTAATGCCACTCACCATGACGTCTTCAGCCTAGCCAAGCTGATGCCTGCATCATGCCCTTGAATGCCTCGAAAACCATAATCTAAATAAATCTCTTTTTAAAAAATACATTATCCATCCTTAGGTATTTTGTTATAACAATAGAAAACATACTATTAGGGATGAGGGAGTACATCAGTGGTAGAGCGCTTGCCTAGCATGCTGAAGGCCCTGGGTTTGATCCCTAACCCCACAAACAAAAACAAACTAATGCAACAACCTTCTTGTTTTCAAGATGAGAAGACTGTAATTCAGTGAAATTTAGTTTTTGGCCCATTGTCTAATGGATAGTGAATGAATGAACTTGGACTTAAAAACACTTGGACTGGAGCTCTAACTCAGTGGCAGAACATATACTTAACATCCATGAGGGCCAGTATCAAAAAGCAATAACTACATGAAAAATCTCCTATCGTGACTCCCAAACCTGGGCTTTCTCCAAAGTCCTATACTGTGCACAAAAATTAGAACTGACCCTCTAGAATGTGGATTATGGAGACGCAGCTGTTCAGTCTCGGAAGGGTTCGTCTGCTGCTGTCCCCTGATCCAGCACCTTGGAAGAAGGTGTCAGGCTTTGATGCTGTGACACTAGCATGGCATCCACATCAGAGCATTCAGCCTGGGGGTTTGATCCCCTGCCCACCTGCATTTGTGACACATGCTGCAAAGTAAAAGTAGGAAACCAGGAATGGTTTAGTCACACTGGTTAAACATTTACCATGCCAGGCAGGAAAGATGTTGACCTTCAAATTAAGAATTAGAACCACACATTCCATAAAAGGAATTAGTTCAATGAGAACAAAACCAGTGCAGCCAGGGATTGGCCTCTGGGCACCCACAGCAGAGGCAAAGAGTAAGCTGCAGCTAAATGATATATTTCCTCTGGCTTTTGCTATTTATGGTGCAGCGCCAGGACCGCGCGGTCTTGTCTGTACATATGTTTTTCATGAGAGAGGAGGGGACCTTGGCCACTTCTGGACCTTCAAAGGCATATGAAATTGGAAGTGGTTTGCAGCGGGAAAGGTGGGCAGTGGTTGCTCTGTGTCTGTCTGCTGCCACAGTGTGTGAACTGTAAGAAGCCAGGTAAACTGGAGAATTAGCCAGTTAAGACAGACCTGCTTTTGACATCATTTCTTTAATATGTGTTTTATTGTGGTAAAATATGTATAACATAAAATTTATGATTTTGACCATTTTCTGGTGTGTAGTTCAGTGATAAATAGTTCATTCCCAGTGTTACACAACTATCACCACACTCAAGTGCCAGAACTTTTTCTTGATCCCGAATGGAAATCCTGTGTCCATTTTTTCCCTGCATCCAGACCCTGCTAACCACTAATCTACCTATGAATTTGCCTATTTTGGACATTTCATGTGACTGGAGTGATACACTACGTGATCATTCATAACTGGCATCTTCTTTCACTTAATCATGTTTCCAAGTTTCATCTGTGCCATAGAATGAATCCATACTTTATTTTTATGACTGAATAATATTCCATTGCATGGATGGATTGCATTTTATCTGTGTATTTACCAGGTGGTGTACATTGGGGTTATTTCCATCTTTTGGTCAAGCAGCTCTTTGTTGTTTGTAGACTCTGTCCAAACCTCTTTGTCAGGCCTTGAGGAAGCTTATAAGAAAGAACCACAGACATTTCCCCAAGTACCCAAAGCTCCAAAGCCTGTCTACAGGCTGCCAAGTCCACCCCATGTGATTTCAATTTCATTTTCTCAGAGTCCCTCTTCTTCCTTTACACATTCATCACAATTCATGATAAGATTGGTGATTTTGTTTCAATTTCTGTCCCGTCCACTGGAATGTCAGCTCTTTAGGGATGGGAGACCGCACCTATTCTATTCACTTAGGTGTTCTCAGCAGTAATGACACTGCCTGCCACATAGTAAGTATTTAATAAACACTTGAGCCTTTTAAGCCAGGCCCCATATTCTTAGAAGGTGCTATCCCCAGATATGCATCTGGCTCAGGCCAGCCCATCTCCTGCAAGTCTTTGCTTCCATTGCCCCTTCTTTGTGAGACATACCTAACCATCCTATTTAAAATTGAGGGGACAGGCGTGGATGAGAATTGTCTCTTCTTAAGCTTCCTGTAACTCTCTGCAGAGTTATTTTTCTCCAAAACTCTTTTCCTGGTGAATCCGCCCGTGTGCTGCCTGCCTCTTGTTACTTAACAAGGCACTCCTGGAGGGCAGAAGACTTCACCTGTCTTATTCATAGCCACAATCCACTCCCTTGGCCAATCGCTGGGCATATCAGTGCTCAATCAAGATTTGGTGAGTGAGTGAATAAATAAATGAAAGGGAAGACTTTTCCCACAGGGCAAGGAATATGAAAGTCTGAAAGATTTGGGGGGAGGAGTGATGATATTTCCAATTTTGGGGGGGCTTGCTGGGGATTGAACCTTGTGAATGCAAGGCAAGCACTCTACCAACAAAGCTATATCCCCAGCCCTTTGTGATGTTTTATTCCCCAAGAATATAAAAACTTCTTAGCCCTGCCAAGTTTCACCCAACTGTCCCCTCCCCTCTCACCTGTGCCAAGGGCTTTTCTGCCCAACTGTTCATAAAGCAAATACACATCTTTTGAGTTTGTTTCTTAAGGGCTTACTTCCTCAAATGGAGTTTATATTCACTCCTCACATCAATTTGCTTGTATGTCTCTTGCATGGTGGCTTTGCTCTCACCTACTTTCTCTTCTCTTTCTCTCTCTCTTACTCACCTTCTGCCCCAAACTAACCTGTAGGCTTTGCCTATGGTTCTTCTCTTTCTAGACTCTTTTCCTAAGCTAATGACAGCTTGGGAAAAGAGTTCAACAAATGTAAAATAGCTACCAATTTTTTAAGGCCAGAAACCAGAACTACCAAGAACAATGGCTTACTTCTATTTCTTGTTTACAGGCCAGGGTAAGTACTCTACGTGCTTCATTATCACACACACACAAAAAAAAAGGCATTAGGAGCCATTATTATATTCATTTTTCATGTGAGGAAACTGAGGCACATTTGAATTGAGTGGATACTCAACAACTCTCAGCCAGAGTTTTGACACCTCATTTGTTCTTCCGGTTTCATCTCCGGTTCCTGAGGGCTTGCTGAAGGCCCATAATCAAGGACAATGCTGTAATTGAAGTCAGGTATTACTAATGGAAAAACTCTTCCTTTTTCCACTGTGCTGCAACTCCTCCTTCAAGAAACAACTGGAGGAGAGAAAATGCATGATAATTATTATAAAAACTATTATTCTTAACAATCTCTGGTCTGTACTGGACTATGAATCATCTGTGATTCTCTGGGAATCAAGCCCACCAGCTCCACTCTAATACATATTAGGACATTTTCTCAATCCTTAACCAGAGCTAAAGGCAGGCTGGCACCATCGACAGTCTGTCGATTTCTCAAGCACAACTAGACGAGGGCATGTGGGAGATTATGAATTTTTTTTTTTTTTTCACTTTGAGTCACTGAGTCCAGCAGTGGTCTCTTAGGTTCTGTTCTAGTTTCAGACTATCAGGAACATGATGCACATCCCTGATGTGTATCCAAATGTTCTGACCTCCATCATCCTTGCCTAGAGATGCCTGTGATTCAAAGCCTACAATCACAGCAATCTTAGGTTGTTTCTATCTTTTATGAGGGAATTTCCATAATTCATCTTGCTAAGGATAAAAATAACATTTATCATATGCTGGGCATTGTATAAGCTGTTTCTTATTTAATTGTGGCAATTAACAGTTTAAAATTGAGCTTCGAAGGAACTTGTTTGTAACTGCAATTTAAATTATTTATATATTAATAATGTTAATATATTATAAAATACCTCAAATTTAGCAACTGAACACAATACCCTTTTGTTAACTTGTGTAGGCTAGGTTCTGCACTATGACTGAAATTAAGGCGACAGTCAGCACATTTTCATTTGGAGCTCAGAGACTTCTCCCAAAATCATTCCTGTTATTAGCAACAGTCTATTTCTTGTGGTTGTAGGACCGTTCCCCTACTTTTTTGCAGGCTGTCAGCTGGGGCTGTTCAGCTTCAAGAAACCACTCACATTCCTTACCAAATACTCCCCTCTGGTCTCAAGCCAGTAGTAGTGCATCAAATTTTTCTCATGTTTTAATCCTTTTGTGTCTCCTTCTGATACCATCCAGAGAAAACTTTTTTTGTTTTGTTTTTGTTTTTGTTTTTTGTTTTTTGTTTGTTTTTGTTTTTGTTTTTGTTTGGTACTAGAGATTGAACTCAGGGGCACTGGACCACTGAGCCACATCCCCATCCCTGTTTTGTACTTTTATTAAGAGACAGGATCTCATTGAGTTGCTTAGTGCCTCACTATTGCTGAGGCTGGCTTTGAACTCATGATTCTCCTGTCTCAGTCACCCGAGCTGCTGGGATTACAAGCATGCACTTTCTGCTTTAAAGTGTTTGTTTGATTATATTACACTCACCCAGGTATTCTCCCTTTTGCCATATAGTATAAAAGTGCATTTTAAAGTATACTATATGGGAAAAATATACTATATGGCACAAAAGTTCTGGTGACTTTCCTGTAACCCACAAGCTTCCTAAAGCAGCCAGGAGCAAGTTTACATCTGTTCTTATTAGTACCTCTTCCAGTGTTGTGAGATACTTCCATTTTCCCTAAGAACTGGCAGAACCATGCAGGAACTGATATCAGTAACAATTAGTTACCCAATATATTTAATGATGAAGGAGGTGGGGGAAAAATAACAGTCAACATTTATTTATTTATTTATTTTCAGTACTAGGGATTGAACCCAGGGGCACTTTACCACTGATCCATAACTCAGTCTTTTTATTTTTTGAGATAGTGTTTCACTACGTTACTGAGGTTGGCCTCAGAACTTGTGATCCTCCTGCCTCAGTCTTCAGAATAGCTGGGATCACAGGCGTACGCAACTGCACCCAGCAAAAGACAACTTTTAAATAGAAACTAGAAGAATTTACCTAAAAACAGCATTCAAAATTGTTTTTCTAACTTTTTTGAAAGATATTTGGTACCAAACTTCCTCTTACATTTATTGTATGTTTATTGAGTGTCAGATAAACTCTAAGCTGTGAGAATAAAAACTTTGTGTTGGTACCCACACAAAGGAGACTTGAAATAGTCTGAAATGGCTACCAGTAATTGGTGCTTATTGTGATTCAGAGCTGATATTATGAAGGTCTCTGCAACTGGTGCAAAGGACAGTGCTGTCTAGAGAACTGTGGGCTCAGCATTACCACCCAACGGGACACCAACTTGGTGTGACAGCACATCTACCTCAGATTTCAATAACTGTCTGTCCAGGAGTATGAAGAAGACAGGTGTTCTTATTTAGAGGAGCAGAAGGATCCTATAACAAACACTGTAAACTACAACGCCATGCCCTAATGGAACATGTTAGCCAGGAGGAACTTTCTGTCCTAGGATTCCCTTGCCATCTCTCAAATCAACAATTGAATAAACATTTACAGCTGCTAGTTTTCCAAATGGTTCTCCTCTGTAGCCTTTCCTGAGACCCTGAGACAATCCAAAGTACTTTGTTTCCAACTCTGTAAGAGACTGTGGATCTTTTTAACTTACAATGCTGTTTTTTTCTTTTTCTTTCTTTCTTTTTTTTTTTGTTAATCGCCTCTACTAGACTTGCTTTCTTGAATGGGGAAACTGTGCCTTGTATGTTTTTATACACTCAACATCTGATGTGTAACAATTAATTAGTAAGATTCCTAATAACTCACCACTAGTCAATTCGGTATGTTCTATGATACTTTTTCCATTGTGCTTATTTTATTTCTAAGTCTCCTTTAAGAGCAGGGTTACATATTTATGAGTTAATGGGTTGAATTAAAGTACTGATTCATAGAGAGAGCTAACCAGTGACTTAGCTTCTGTCTCTGCTTGAAGCCTTAGTACGAGCTGGCTGGAAGCATCTGGGATACATTTACAAGGTTCTAGTGAGAGCAACAAAACCACAGGGAGGAATTGGAAAATTCAAATGGGGACTGAAAAAAGCCAAAGAAATATTGAGTTCCAAAGAAAGGTTGTTTGGGAGCCAACAACGTCTTGTACCACTCAGATCCATTTGCTCTCTCTTAATAGTTGAAGCTCCAAGACTACAGTATAACTTCATTTTTTATGAAGATCTTCTAACTCCTTCTGTGAGAAGACATGTACTAGTCTAAAAATGCATATTGAAGAAGGCAAACCATTGTGATCAGGAAGACTAAAACAAGAGCCCGTAAAACAAGCTACAATCCCATTGCCGCAGTTTGTCTAGAGGGCACAGCTGACATTCATCCACTCCCTCATCAGCTGTCAACTCTAGATCCCCCTCAGCCTTGTCAACAGGTCAGCTGGGCGGGGTTGTTTGGCTTGTGGGGTGACCCAGACCCTAATCCCTAAGGTGTCCAGATGCTTAATTGCTCTATCCCTGTTCAGTAAGTTCATTGTATTTACTCGTAAATAGTCTCTACCAGGTAAGGAAGTATGGAGAGAAACCCAGAGATTTCTGTAGATTCCAGATTTGTTCCTCAACGTAGCAGGATAAGCTACCATAGCTGTGCAGTAATACCCTTCCTAGCCTATCGCGCCACTAACTTATTTTGTTTTAAAATTATTTATTTATTTATTTATTTTTCACAGACTGCATTTTGATTCGTTTTACACAAATGGGGCACATCATTTCGTTTCTATGGTTGTGCACCATGTAGATTCATACCATTCGTTTAATCATACCTGTACATAGAGTAATGATGTCTGTCTCATTCCACCATTTTTCATACCCCCTCCCTCTCATTTCCTTCCACATAATCTAAAGTTTCTCCATTCTTCTCTCACTCCCCACCCCCCCAACCCCCATTATACATCATCATCCACTTATCAGGGAAAACATTCGGCCTTTGGCGTTTTGGGATTATGATGAGCCCAAAGTGATTAACCCATAGTCACACACTAAGTTTGGTAGGACTAGGACCATATCTGCTGGAAAAAGATTTGCTCTCACTGTACAATTTCTACACCCCGCAGAGCCTCAGATTAAGGGAATGAAGGCCCTTTCCACAAGTGGACCACTAAGTCTGAGAGTCAAAGTGGCCTCGCTCACTTTCACCCCTTGTTTCCCAGAGCCATGCACTTTAGTTAAATAAGATGAGGTACCATCACTTCAAGGTACAAGCCATGTCTACAAACACTGCCCTGTCAGAAGAAGCACCTGCACCTGTACTGTACTTGAGTCTTCAAAGGCCACCCCACTGTTCTACCAGGCTGATGGTTTCTAGGTGACAGGGAACATAGTAAAACTGCTAACACCACAATCATAAGCCATTGTCATACATTCTTTGCTGAAAAGGAGATTCTTTAATCAGAAGTAAAGCCTTGTGGGAATCACACCAATGAATGGGACTTTCTGTGAACTTTCAGATGCAGTCCTGGGGAAGGCTCTCTAGGAAGGGGGAAGAACCCCTATCTGGAGTGAAGTTCAATTCCAGTAAAGATAAATGACTTAAGTGACTTCCTTTACAAGGTGAAAGCATTTTGATGTCATGTGTTCCACCACCAAGTGGCTGTCTGGACTCTCTGAGTCATTATACCTTGGTCTTTGCTGCTAAAGAATTTGCATTTGTCAGGGACTGTACTAGAATGGTCCTGGTACAGGACAGCCTCTGCAGTCGAGACATGTGCAACCTACGTACCTGTCCCCATGCGTCTATCTACTAACCACTGAAGCACTGGTTCCAAGAAAAGAATATAACAGTCATTCTAAGTACAGGTCAGACTGCCCCACCTGCATTGGTTATCCTCTGGTGGCATTAAATATGAGGCATGGAGTGCATTCTAACTATTACCCCCTGTTCCTGCTGATATATATTAGACAAATCCTGGAATTCCTTTGGACTAAGGATTTTTCCTTTCAGGGCTAGGCTTATAAATTTCACTTAGAGCTTAACTGAGACCTGACTCTGATTATCAGCCATGAGCTAATGAAGAATAGTAAAGGTGAGTCTTGAAATAAAAAGTGATATTATGAAGTTGCTGCTCAAGGTAAAATGATTACATGGTCTCCAGGGAAGGTAAAGCTGTTCTCTGGGAAAAATGAAAGTGCTGATGATTGTATTGGCCAAGAGAATTTGAGAATTCCAAGAGAATTTGAGGATCCAAGATTCTCAGATTTCTTTACTAACTATTCTCATTTCAGTTCTCATGATTCTACTTTTTCATGATTTCAGTTCTCATGATTCTACTTTTTTTGAAGATTCTACTTTTTTATTTCAGTTCTCATGATTCTACTATGACTTTGGCATAGGACACCCACAAAGACCATTCTGGTATCTCCTCGGTAGCTCGGTTACCCTTACAATCAGTTCCTGGGCATGCTTTTCATCACAGAAACCCACAAAAGGAAAACTGAGAAAGAGTTATCTGACTACCCATTCTGCCTTTCCTTCGTTTTTGCTCTTGGCTTGTCCAGCTGTAGTTGAGGAACTCCTGCAGAGGCACAAGCTGCAGCATCCTCTTTGCAAAAATGCCTAACCTTAAAAGGGACCAAATGTCTGGACACCATACAAAGCAGGAAGAGATCATGATATTAAACAGACACATAACAACTGACTCTTACCTCAGGCATAGAAGGTAATTCATGTTCTTTGGAGAAAAATGGGGAAGAAAGAGCCAGTGAGACTGGAAAACTAGAGAACTCCTGGAAATCTTCTGATCATCATCCAAGACCCACGATGATTTTAGAAATCAAGACGTTACAACACATTTTATATAATTCTACCCTAAAAACAAATTTCTTCTTCCATTATCATTGCATAGCAATGGCTTGAAAATACACAAAATTTTAAAATATAATTTATTTAAATAATTGTTTTCTGTTTTATAATTTGCTACAGTTTGGGTTTTAAAAGTCCCCTAAAGACCCATGTGCTAAAGACGTGTTCCCAGAAATGGCACATTGGGAGGCTGTGGAACCTTCAAGAGGTAGATAGAGCCTGTGAGAAGTCATCAGGTCATCAGGGCATGCCTTGAAGGAGAGTGTGAGGCCTAGTTTCTTCTCCTCTCTCTCACTTCTCAGCCATGAAGAGAGTGACTTTGTGTTCCCCACCACTGTCATCTAACATCCCTACCAGAGGCCACCTATTCATGGATTGAAACCTCTAAACCCATGAACCCAAACAGCCTTTTTTTCTTTTGAAACTTGTTATCTCAGGTACCTCTTAAATGGATAATGACTAGCTTACCGACATGCTTGCAACACATAGCAGCATCGGATGTAAGGCAGAGGCAAAGGAATACTGCGGGGAGTGTCCACATTGGTGTGGTCTCTGGGACCTTACCAAAATAGTAACACTTTTACTTTAAAGTATTAATAAAAAGCATATAGTTCCCTATGTGCTTCTGTGCACAAAGGTCCTAAGATTATATAGTCTATAAGAACATGGGCCATATGTTTTAAAGAGCAAGGCATATAGTATATCAAACTTGGAAAGTATTTGGTTGCTGTTTATTGGATAACATAAATAGAATATCAGTCAATTCAAAAGGTCTGGAATACCCATTTCTATTTTCTCTTGCTTTGCTCATTGAAGTCTTGATGCTACATCAATACACATTACATTTATTGAGTGGTATTTACATAGGTCTTCCCAATTTTCCTCATAGCTCTTCTTCAGTGCAGTAAATACAAACACTGAAAATTGTATAAATCCGTGGATAAAGGATAGACCTTCTAAACCATTAGTTTAGTAAAGGAGTTGGATATAGCTGAATTTCATTTTGCCTTGAAGGATCCATAATTTGTATCATGTCAAAGTTCATAGATTTCCAAAGATGATTTGTTTTTCTTGTAAATGTGTATAAAAGACTAGTACCAGCTTACCTTTTTATAGGTCCTTTTGACAAATGACTCACACTGGATTCATTTTTTCCTACCATTTGATAAATTTTCCTGTTGATAGCATTTTTTTTCTTGCCACTATCTTACTTATTATGTTTCAGTCTGTTCTAGTCAAGTTTTTCTCTGCTATGACCAAAAGATCTGACAAGAATAATTTCAAGGACAAAACGTTTTGGGGGATTCCTGGTTTCAGTGGTCTCAGTCCATAGACAGCTGGCTCCATTTTATGGGACTGAGGTGAGGCAGAACATCATGGAGGAATAGCATGGTGGAGGAAAGCAGCTGGGAACATGGCACCAGGAACCAGAGAGAGAGAGATTCCATTCACTGGAGACAAAATATATACCCCAAAGGCATGCCTCCAATGACCCGCCCCCTCCAGTCACAACCTACCTGCCTTCAGTTCCCACTTAGATAAACCCCATCAAGGAATTAATTCACTGATTGGTTAAGGCTATCATAACCCAATCACTTCACCTCTAAACCCTTTCTCATTGTCTCAGACATGAGGTTTTGAGGGAATCCTCATATATAAACCATAACACAGTCCATAGTTAATAGCCATGGAAAAGTACGCCTGAACTTTCAAACCTCTTGACATACTGAGCGGGGTTTTCTACATCATAAGAGAGAATTGGAAATGAACTGGTAACAGTCTGAGTTCAAAATAATGAAAGTATAATCTTATAACAGTCTTCACTATGTTTGATTTAGGTTGACTTTGTCTATACCAATCAACTGAACATAGATTATTAGAGCTGAGTTTTGGAAGAGTCAGTGATCAGGGAAGTTCTTGGAGAACTCCATGGGAATGGAAAAGAGCCACTAACAATAATAAAGAAACAAGATTTTAGTTATCAATGCAAAGAATAAAGAGTTTCTCATCCTTAGTAACTTCAAAGAGGAAATCTGTAATATTGGTGTCTCAGGTGGGAAGTGATGCTGGCAGATAACAGCTAGTGGAGTCACTGGCTTCTTGGTAAGCATGATGTACAGGATCAGCTCAGGCCTCTCAGTGAGACCAATCCCATTGACATTTAAAGGTGTTGGTTAAAGGTGGTACACAGCTGAATTTTCTTGTTTTTCATCAAGCTAACTGCACCTATTAGGTTCTTGAGAAATGGGAGGAGTCTGAATATAGACATCAAAAATTGTCCTTGCCTACTCAGGAAAAAGACTGAAGGATCAATTGTTTAAGTTCATTGAATAGTCCTTGAAATTGTCTAGCAATTATCAGATTATATTTATTTATTTCTCATTTAACCTAGTGTTGTAATGTTATGATGTGCTGATTAAATTTCTCAACATTTTTGAAGTAAGAGCATTCACCCAAATTATAGATAGTCTCAGAAGTAAACATTGCATCTTTCTATGTTCCATGAAGCTAACAACCTATCAATCAGGAGATGTCCAAGAAAATTTCATAGGCTGGACTTTCTCTTTTTTAGTGTAGACAGACAAAAATATTTTAGCAGTGTTCCTTTCATCCACACTTTTCCTCCAACTGAATTCTTTAACACCAGATATCTCCTTTCTCTTCTGTGGAAGAACTTATCAACATTTTTCTCTCATGAAGCGAAAAAACTTCAGGGATCTTGCTGGCTTCCTCATCTGTGTCTTTGAGAACCAGTATAATGTAACTACAAGTATTAGAATGATGTAGAGAGGACCCAAAAGGTACTCATCACAGCTCTGCTGCAGATTTATGTGATGACTTTGAAAAAGTCACTTCCCTTTTCTAGGTCATGGTTTTCTCATCTGTCAAAAGAGAAGGTTCAATGAAGAATAGGTAAATTAAATTTACAGCTTAAATGTCCTTCAATTCAAAGAGCAATTTGAGGTTTAGGTTTCCCTGAGGCATCTTATTTACTCCAACAGACTAGATTTTTTTTGGACATTAAGTATGGTTGATGCCTGAGTGTAGAAGTAATTGTTAACTTTCTTGAAATTTGTGAACTTTCCCAAATTGGTTTTGGTATATTGAAAGAACTTTGAAAGAACTCATTTGCATATCCCCCCTCAGTGTCCTGAGTGATTAGAAACCTGTCTCTTGGGTGGACAAATCACCTCATTCTCATAAACGGGTCATTCTCTGTTGTTCCTCTTTGGGAATAGCCTTTCTGCTTAAGAATATTTTAAGAAGAAGTGAGAGATATTCAGTGTCTGTGTCTTTAATACTCTGCCTCTCAGGCCCAATGGACCTTTAGGAAGTGTCCAATTTGAAAGAGAATCAAGGCATTACTAAGGCATTTTGCCAACGAGTATACATTTTAATTCAGTAATTAGTGCTTCTCAACCTTTTATTATCCTCACTATGGCTGGTTAAATGTGAATTCTTCATATATATGGTTGTCCAATGGTTTCTCTCTCTCTCTCTCTCTCTCTCTCTCTCTCCATACCCTAATATATATATATATAAAACATTGAAAAGTATGAAAGTATCTTTCAGGTAGTTTAACTCTTCATATATTGGGTAAAATGTCTTCAAGTTGGTAAAAGGTCAACTTCTAGAGCCCTTTAGAATACAGTTTGAAGGAAAAAACCTAAGTGATATCAAATTCTGCTAATTCTCAGCTCGTATCTACAACAGACTATGTTTTCAGTAGGGGCTTTCTTCTGCTGCTGCTGTCACTACTGGTGTTGTTCTGCTGTTGCAATATCAATACCAGAATTGGCATTCTACTTCATGCAATGCTCTTCCCCAGACCACATGCCTAGTGAAGTTGAAAGGGTTGAATGAAATACCCTAATTTGCTAGATGCCCTCCATTTCTCCTCTGGATCTACTCTCCACCCTCATGTGTCGTGTGATCCAGGATGCTGACGTGTAAGAATTCTGTTAATGAGTTAACTGTTCTCTAACTTCCACCTGGGTTTGGCCAGTAAGGAATGCCAACAGGAATTCAGAAAGCAAGAGCAGAGTGAGGGTGAGTGCTTATTGCTGTGCTTTCTCACCATAGAGTTGGGGTTTGACTGGTTGCTATCAACCAAAGTTCTATCCCCTATCAGGCAGTTCTCTCTTCACACAACTTTCTCTGACTCCAGGTGTTGGTAACTGCTCCCTCCACTTTACCCACCAAGCTAGCATCCTCCTGACAATACTGTATTATTCTTTACAGTTTAGTCTGTAAATAATAGTCTATTTATTAATCTTTCTCCAAATTATCCAGGTTAAGTGTGACATGCCTTTCCTGCCAGAACCCTGCTAATACACATTATCTAATGTTAATTAAGTCCATGAGGATGGGGCTCTCTGTTTGTCATTGTTCGTTGCTGTATTCTAAGCACCTAGAACAATGCCTGGCATAAGTTAGGCACTTAAAATTTATTTGTTGAAAGAACTACTGTTTTCTAAATATGACTTTAGCATAGGTTTTATGGGGGTAAAAAAATTTTACAATTTTAGAGATTGTCTTTAAGAAAAAGACCTTACAAATATCTGGCTGTCATAAAGTTTACAAAAATCTTAGATTTATTACTAAGTTCCCTCCCTAGACCTTGAATGGGTACCATGCAAATGAAGGGCTCTGAAGCTTAAGCTTCTCTAGCTTCAACCTGGTTCCTCTAGAATCTCACTTCAGAGTTCCAAGAAATCTCTCAGTCACCTTTAGAGAAATGTGAAGAGAACAGCAGGGAATAATCCATAAAAGCAAGTTACTGGGAGTAATAATCACATAGGTCAGAATTCCACTCCTCTGTGTATTAGCTACTGTTTTAGTCAACTTTTTTGTTGCTATGACCAAAAGACCTGATAAGAACAATTTTAGAGTAGTAAAAGTTTATTTGGTGCTCACAGTTTCAGAGGTCTCAGTCCATAGATGGCTGACTCTGTTACTCTGGGCCTGAGGTGAGGCAGAACATCATGGTGGAAGGATGTGAAGGAGGAAAACAACTCAAAACATTGTACCAGAAAGCAAAGAGGGAACTCTGCTCACAGGGAACAAAATATAAACTCCAAAGTCACACCCCCAGTAACCCACCTCCTCCAGCCACACCCTACCTACATACAGTTACCACCCAGTTAATCCATGTCCATGGATTAAGCCATTGATTCTGTGACACCTCTCATAACCTAATCATTTCACCTCTGAATGTCCTTGCATTATGTCACACATGAGCTTTTGGGGGATACCTCATGTTCAAATCATAACCACTATGAACTTTGAAGGCCAATAGAAGACAACCCCAAGAGCTTTCAATACTTCACCTATAATACAAGAATAATTGATATTTCTTCAGGACACTGTTGAGAGGGTTGCCTGAGATGTATAGGGAAAGAGTCAAGAGTGCAATAGGTACTTGGAAATGGTCCAGTCTTGCTGTTGTCAGGGTGTCTCCCCAGAAACCTCTCTTCCAGTCTTCCCCAGGCCTGCTTCTTACCTGTTAGAATCAATGAGTTCCCTGACAACCAAGCTACAAATCTGCTACATCAGACAATTGACTTGTTCCCCTTGGCCCAGGAGCCAATATTTGCACGATGGAAAGTCCCATTTCTCGCACAGTTTGCCCACTGCAGAACACCCGGCCCTGTTTGCTTAGGATTCCTTTATGTCATCAGTCATAACTCAGACAATTCTCTGTGGAGCCATTTAGATGCTGCAAGAAAATTTTTTCATTGCTTTCTCAGAGGAAAATTTCTCTCCATATTTCATTTTCTAAGTGATCCTCAAAAGCATGTCAGTGGCCTTCTACATAAACATTTTATTGTAATGTTGAGCAAACCACATTTAGAGCCCAAGCTATTTTTTTTAATTCTATATTCTCTGTTCTTAATGCTCCCTCTTCTAGTTACTCAAATATGAATTATACACAAATCCTTGCTTAAATTTAAGGTAAACTCTATGAAGACAATACTACATTTGCTTTATTTAGATTGTACCCTCAGAATAAAGTATACCTAAGAATAAAGTAAAGCTTAGCATGTAGTAGATACTCAATAAATTTTTGAATTAATAAATGAATGATTGAGTATGGCATGCAGAATGGAAAGATCTAGGGAACATGAATTATAAGGATAAACTAAGGAATAAAATATGGGAAATATTTTATGCCACACATCTATATATAGGAAATATTTAATACTATATATCTACAAGTGTTAAATATCTTGTGAAGGAATGTGTTCTTCATGACTAGAGTTATCCAAGTAGAAACTGGTGAAAACTTACCAGGAAATCTTGCATTGAATCAAAGGTATAATTTGGTTACCTTTAATTTTAATTCCAACATAAAAGAGCATGCAATTTCATAAATTCATGCTGCCTAGGTGTTAAGTTGTAGTCTGTGGCAGTTGGGGACTTAATTGACCTTGGAGCTAATTCCAGTTCAATTGTATTATCCTGGATACTTTAAGTTAAATTCTCTGATCCTCAGTTTCTCCACCAGAAAGGGTAAGCATGATACAGACTTTACAGGATTATTGTGGATTAAATGAGATAATCAATTTAAGAGACTTCAAGCACCACTGAAATATTCAATAACTGCATGACAAATATTAGATTCCTACTCTATCACCACCCCTCAAACTCACTCTTATTAATGAAGCTAGCATAGTTCAGAAATTCCTCAAGAATGCAATGTGTGATAACAGCTGCACCTGCAATTTGAAAGACCTGGTGTCTTGGGCTGTCACTGGCCTTAACTCTCTCCCGACTTTTAGCAGCTCACATACAACATTTAGTTTTCCATTCTTCAGGTATAACATGACAACCCTAGACTAAATACTCCCTTAGATCCCTTCATGTCCTGAAGATGTGGAATTACTTCAGAAAGTTCAGTTCACTTACATTTTGTATATTGCAAATACTTATAGTAATTATTAGTTAGGAAAACCTACATGTTCATATTGGGTTTTCTGATCATTTTAGGGAGGATACTAGCATGTGACTGAATTGGCCTGGGTCTCATGAGTATATTATCAGGTACTTTGGGCCTTGTGAAATGCAATAAGCCACATGGTATTCATTTGTCATAATCAACTTGTCTTGCCAGGTATCCTCTTTGAGGCAGACCTCCTCCACAATAACTTCATTTCTTCCTAGAATGAGACTAAGAAATGAATACACTGCAGGTATTAAGATAATATTTCAATTTTTCAAAAGGTAATACTCTTAAAATGGGCCTGGTATCCCTCCTGCTGCTACCTCCTTCTCTGAACCTCCCTCCAAAGCCCAGGAAACTCATTCCCTGATAAACACATACTCCCTTAACCATGGGGGAGAACAGATCATTCGAGCCCCCTGCTTGGGAACCCTACAGTGCACTGGTGTCCCTTCCTAAAACCTGATTAGTTCCTCAAATAGAAAGCCTGATCCTTTTTCATCATATCCCCTACCCTTGGACAGTTTTCAATACCAGTAATTTGAATAATAAAGCTAACATTAACATGGGGTGAGCTCTTTAATGGAGATAAAGAACAAGGGGTCAAGAAAAAGACTCTTTTGCCTCTAACTAGAAAATTAAACTGCTCTCTCAGTTTTGGTCATAAAGGGAAGGGGAAAAAAAAAAAAAACTTTCACTCAACTGTAAAGGAAAAAGATTTGATTGATAGAGCTGTTATCCTTGGTTAGCTTTATAATGACTTCATTTGAGTGGGTTGATTTTAAGGAAAAACTGGTTTCAAAAATATGCCTCTGCCTCCTGTCCTTGTTTAAGCTGTAGCCTCCTTCCCTCTGCCCCCAGTACTCTCTCACAGAGCTTCCATTGCTATTAAGTAGTGTTCAGGTTCTGGATGATTTCAGGCCTCCATCTGCAGATGTACTGGCAGGTCCTAGTTGTGTGAAACTTTGAAACGTTCTTGCCCAGAGTTTTCAGTGAGAAACACATGTTTCTGACACTGACTGTCACTTCAGTAACTCATGGGGTCTGCTACCCTGAGACTTTTCAGAGATTCTCTACAGACCCAAATGACCCTAACTCCTCTTAGATACCACTGGAACTCGGATCCAGGAGCTTGACACTGCAGACTAAAGGAAAGAAGGCCCTTAATGTCCCTCCAAAGGAACTTCTGGAAAACAACACTAAACTAGAAAACTGAGTCCTTGAGTTTCAGAATCAAATGCTGACTAAGCCCTGACTCAGGAGTCATTTGTAAACTGGAGGCATTTCACAATCTTTTCACATCAAGTCTGTGTTTTTAAGCAGTCATTATTATCTTTATTTTATAATGAAGGAACTGAAGCTCTGTCCTTTCACCACACGATAGTTATTTTCTGAATGAGGTCAGAATCCTGGTCTGTGTGTCTTTGGTCAAGTCACTTGCTTTCTCTGAGCCATTTCTTTTCTCTAAAATGATGAGAATGATCCTGCAGACTGGCTAGTCCCATAATGCACCAAGCAGGAAAATTCATCCCTCATTTGACTTGAAAGGAATTATTAATAACTACCTCTCCTAACTAAAGGAACAGCATTAAGATTGCTCTTTAACCAAATTTAAAAACACCAGTCATGCAATGAAAAATTCTTCTTAACTACTGAGATTCCATGCCAGTGGTCATGGCTGCTCATAGCTTTCAGAATAAAGTTCAAAGTTCTTACCTTAGCCAATCAGGTCCTTCACTGCCTACTTTCTTCCTACCTCTCTCCTTAATCCACAGTAACAGGACTTAGCTTCCCACTCCCACCAGTAACACACTCCCAGTGTATGTGCAATTCCTCAGCCTGTAGCCGCTTCTTCCCTGTGTTCCTTCAGCAAACTCAAAGCTACCTTTAAAATATAACTCCACGGTCTCCTGGGAAGCCAACCTTTACTCAGGCTTAATTTAAGTGCCTCTGCTGTGTTCCCCACCCCCACCACACACACACCATGGGGACCTTACTCATAAAGACGCTTCTTAGTGGCTGATTGACTTGCCCCTTCGTCAGATTTAGAGCTGCCTTAGAACAGGACCACCTGGCATTCATCCATCACAGCAACCAAAGTGATTAATAAATGATTCTGAATGATTAAATGATTAAGGCAATGGTCAAAAAGCAAAATGGAAAATAATTTCTACATTTGAGAAGTCAAATATTTTTCAACCACAGTAGGACATTGCCTACCTGTAGAATTATATGTACTGCTTCCTGCTGCCAACTCCCACTTCTTTCTATCTTAAAATAGAAGGAATTATCCAAAGTCATTCCATGATTATCTTTGATATGCTGAAGTTTAGCATTATGCTCTTTATTTTCACTGATGAATAGTATTTAAAAAAAAAAAACCTAAAAACTTACTACTGTATTGCTTCTTATAAATTTCCACACTAGGAATTTCTTTAGTGTGGGCCAAAGCTTAATTTCCCCTAATGAATGGTATCCTTTCTCCTTTTTGACAATATAAGCTATTTAAGCAAGTGTGATTTCATTTTCACTTTAGAACTTGCTTCTAGGAAGTTCAAAGCCAAATTTCTTGCCAACCAATAATCATTATATAAGCTCTCTTGTTTGCGGATTCAGTGTTAGTTTATGCTCTGGTCTACTTCAATTCAACCAGTATTTATTGAGACTTTGTTTTGTGCACCAAAGTGTTCTAGAGGCTTGGTATATACCAATTAAGAAAACAGAATAAAATTCTACCCCTGTAGAACTCACTCAGTTTGCAGGTATGATTTTCATGTACATCATGCCAATCAATTCCAAAATTAGTACAGTACACTATCTAAAGTTGATGCTTATATTCATTAATACATGATTCCTTCTTTCATGATGCATTCATTATAAATGCATCTCTCATCTAAATTTCATAAATGCTGATTTCACAGATTTGAAATCTATAATAAAAACATAAAATGTTGGTGGAATTAAAATCAGCTCACTTCTGACTTTCTTAAATAATGGTAATATAAAGTTCATAGGCAGCTTCAGTAATCCCTAATCAGCGTTTCCTAACACTTTAGCAGTTGGTGTCTGGAGTCTGACATTTGCTGTGAATGAGTGCCTGACAGCTTTTGTTGTAAGTTTGGGCTTCTTTTGCCTAGCAATTTGCTCCCTGCTGTCTGAGGGGAGGGGACTTGACTCCAAAATGCCCTTCATAGTGTAACTGTCAATCTCCCAACTCCACCCCTGAACTCACCGCTCCCCACACACTAACTACCCTGAAGGCTTCCTAGCTACCAATTAGGACTGACTTGTTCTGTGATGGTAAAGGGCTCCTCCTGAGATGCTGAGATGCCCCCACCAGTCTTCAACAACATCTAGGGAGTTTGTTTGCTTACTCGTTTTTTTTTAATTCAGGACCTTACCAAGACAAGTTGAGAGGTGAACCTACATAATGAACTAACAATATACAGTTTGAGAAATGCATAATAAAGAAAAATGTATATTCAACTTATTCAACTGCACATTTTATACAATGAATACCTGATATTTATGTCCTTTTCACTCTTTTCCCAAAGAATTAGTGGAAACCTAGAGAGAAAGTTATCTAAGTAAGTGAGTGGGTTATAGCTACTCCTTTCCTGTCATTGTCTAAACCTTCTTTTCTTCTGGGTCCCACGCTGCTCTTTTCCTATGTGCCTGTTCCATCAGAGTATCTGACCTGTGGAGGCCTGCGCTGAAAATACAGAGAAAAGTGGAAATTTATTCATTACATCTGACTCCTCCTACCCCATCTCTGTTTAACTATACCATTCTCCTTATGATATAGGCTGCACATACAGCAACACTATTCTACACAACCATAATTCATGGAACAAGAAGTTAATGAATTACTACTATGCCTACAAAATAGAAAGTGACAATAGAATATAGATAGAAATAACAGCATGGACATGGACCCAGTTCAGGTCACTCCTGCTTGAGTGATTGAAGGATATCTTTACCTATGGATCAAAGAGTGCACAGTTTGTCTGTTTTTGTTTTTCACATGTGGATGAAAAATATGACTTCAGCACTACAGCAAAGTAAATAAGAAGCTTCTCCCACATCACCATTATGTATCTTGGCCCATTTTCTTTTGATAAGTATACCACATTTCCAACAGTTTATTTTCTTTTCCTTTCAGGCAATTGATGGGAAAATACACTCTCAAGTCATTCATACAAGATATAACATCAACAAATCACAAATGCATTTTACTAGGTAGAAGAAGCTAATCTCAAAAGACTGCATGCTGCGTGAATCCATAGATAAAATATTCAGAAAAAGACAAAACTTTTGAAAGTAAATTAAAGTTTTGTTTTTGTCATAGGGATGAAGACAAATCAATGGCTGCCAGAGAGAGGAAAAGAAACAAGCTGACCCAAAAAAGAGAGAAAATAAAGGGATTTGGGGAGGGGGAGAGAGATGAAACTGTTTCCTTCATTTCAAGTGTGGTTGAATGGATCCTCCAAAAACCCACTAAATTCTATACAACTGGGAAAAAAATCTTATCTAAAACAAATAAACATTAAAGGACACATAATTTGTTTGCATCATAATAGAACTTTGATTAGATATCTCAGAATTACAGATTTGCTGCACTAAGATACCATAAATTTATAGCATCTTTAGTTATTAGCCTTCGAATTTAAGTGTCAAAGACAATGCTACTATAGCCTTTTGCTAAGACAGGTTTAAAGATTTAAATAACCTACAATCACAGAATCTAAAAGATAGAAAATATCCTGAGAGATTTTCACCGTATTAATTCATAGGAAAAATTAGATCATCATTTCAACAATTTCAAAAAGTGATCTATCTGAAATTTTTAAAAAATTGAACTAGGCATAAAAGGGAATATCTTCAAACCAAAGGCATCTGCAAAAAGGCTAAGCTGGGACCATACGGAATAGTAAAAGGTGGAAGGCTTTCCCCTAAGGTGAGGAACAAGTGAGGGATCCCTTCTCACCACTTTTACTCCACTCTCTGCTGGAGGTCCTAGACAAGGACACAAGAAAACATTTGGGAGTGACAGTTATTTCATTATACTTGATTATAATGTTTTTTTCTTAGGTATATAACTATATCAAAACTCAACAGATTACAGTATGTGTGACTTACTTTATATCCAGCACAAATTGGATAAAATTTAAGAACATATACCATTTAAGCATAGTCCTTTCACCTGCTGGAAAGCAAAGTATAATCTGGTTCTTGTGCTCTATGTTTTCAGATCATTCTTTATGTTGGAAGTAGACCCAGTGTATTTCAGGAGCAGTGGAACAGTCCCTTCTGACAAGAGAACAAAGCAAATCAGACTTTCAGAAATTGTGATCACTGGGAGCATAAACAACTGTGGGATCTAATCTTTTTAAGAAGCAGGAAAGTAAAGTAAGAATACAGAGAGTTTAGAAGCACACAGATTTAAGATTAATTTCTGAAATCATCAGTTCTTGTTTGTATAATTTAAATACATCTATTACACTTCCAAACTTCAGTTCCTGCTCTGTAAAGTGAAGATGATATTTTTTTCTAAAGGTGCCATGAGGAACAAATTAATTATTCTATATTGAATGACATTAGGAATTCAATAAATTAACTTCCCTTTTCTTCTGAATCACTAAGTCTTTTCTACTTTTATTTTTTTTCTGAAAAGTCTTGCAAATAATTATTCAACTACTTATCAAGTATGTCTCTACATCAGCTCCAGATCAGTCAGTGACTAGCATAGAAGAATTAGGCATGGCTGTTACCTAGAAAGAGCTCACAGTCTAGAATGGAAGAATAATAAATAAATGCTATATGGTCATCCTACAATTAAAGTCAGAGCTACTAAAATAGCACATGCAGGTAGAGTGACTAATTTTTCTTATATACTTCAGGCAAGGCTTTTCAGAGAAGAAAAAAAAAAACAAAAGCAGGTCTTGAGATGGGTAAGCATTAACCAAGTTGTATGTGGATTTGATTGTGGTGAATAGCATTTCAAATGGGAAAATCAAATACTATAGTTGCATTGAAAGCTGAATTAGTTAGCTTTTGTTGCTATAATGAAATACCTAAGGTAAACCAAATTATAAAGAATAGAGGGTTATTTTGTTCACAGTTTTGGAGACCGAAAGTTTAAAAAGCACGGCACAGGCCTTAGCAAAGGCATAGCAGGAGCACATGCCAGAGGAAGAAAGTCAGGGGGCTGGTTGGGGCCAGACTCAGGCTATTACAACAGTCCTCTCTCATGGACTAAGAGAGGGTTCCATGAGAAAGACTTTCAACTCTTTTAAGGACACACCTTCACTGCCCTAAGGACCTCTCACTAGGCCTCACCTCTTATATAGTTTCTACCACCTCCACACTGGGGACCAAATTTCCAACATATGAACCCTTTGAGTTTAAAACCAAACTCAAACCACAGCACTTGCTGTCATGAACAAAGGACTTTTTATAGTTAACACTTTATGACACAGCACACACTGTTTGAGACCAACCTCAGATTCCTGTAGCAGGAGTGTCACTGCATAGAGATCCCAACAGAAACCCCTCTTTCCCGGGCTCTGAGAAAATACACAGAAGAGGCCAACACCCTCGACAACATATCCTTGGAAAAAAGCTGTCCTCTGTAAGAACAAGTTGCACAACCCTGACCTCATATCTAGGTCTCTTCTCCTGTAACCACAGGAATTAGAGAAGTTGCAGATCCCTTGGGCAAGTCAGATAGGAAGATGGAGTCTGACTGTTATTTTTTTTCCAAACAATTTTCAAAATGAATGAAACTAACTATCAACCTCTAGGGAAAATGCTGAACACCTTAGAGAAAGGTATCAAATAACCATACCATAAGCAGCAAATCTGAAACATCTGGAATCTGCTATTTTTGGAATACACATAAGAAGCTATATATTGAATAGATCAAGGGAGTATCCTTCTCCTGAGCTGGAAAAGTTAATTTGATTTGGAAGCAAAAATAGAAAACTCTTCCACTTCCACTGCCTTCTAATTCATTTCCTTTCTAGACTGTGGTAATATGCTGGTCTGATTAGAAGTTGCCTGGATTGAGATGTACCCCATGAAATCTGCACATAAGAGATTGTTGATTTCAGATTTGTACACATTTCTTTGCAACGTGCTGCTTCTGAGAGAATGCTGAAGTCTTTTTCCCAATCTTCACAGACCTTTTAGAAGGACCCTAAGAACACAGAACCAAGGACTCCTAATTTTTGGTGGGAGAAGAGATTAGAGATTAGGCATATGAATCCAGGGAATGCAATGATGTAACTTCCCATAAAAAAGTAACCTAACAACTAGAAGAAGCTAAAAAGAAACACAGAAAAGGGGACTAATTATGAGTTTGGCAAAGCCAGTGATAGCTATCAATATTCCCTTATAAAGATACAAAAACTGAAACTGAGGGTAGTGAAGTGTCTGGTCTAAGAATGATATTAATAAGGGACAGAATAGAGACTGGAATTAAAACCAATCTGACTCCAAAGCAAATGCTCATAACCACTATTTTATTCTGGAAAAAAACAAAAAGCTAGAAACCAATTTATTTGTACAGCATACTTCAGAGCATACAACATGTGCTATACAGCATGCAGAGACCAGCTAGCCAGCAGCCAAAGGCAAATTCCTTCACTTCAAAGTTACAGTCACTCTAACCTGTTTCCCAACCACCTGGAAACCAACATGAGTGTGGTGTGGAGGAGGCATTTGAAACCACTGAACCTAGGAACCAGGAGTGGCTTGTAATGCATAAGTCTCCATTGATAGCAATGGATGTACTACAATTAACCAGGTTCAAATGGAGTTTTCCTGCTTAGTCTGCAGGGTCACCATGTCTTAGAAGAATCACATCCACTACTGAAAATGTAATAGCTATGTTTCTTTTTGTATCTGAATGTAGGATGAAGATACAACTCATTCTGAATGGCCCTGTGATGAATATGGAACCACACAGTCATTTACAGAGAAACCTTAACTGGTTTGAAGGTTCAGGCAAGGCTGAGGAGACAATGTGTAAGCTGAAGCCAGAAGGAATAAAAGAAGACTAGGAGGTGGGGTTGAGGAAGTAACTCAGGCAAAAGAACAGCCATGCAGCTGCCACCAGAGGAGGAAGAAGTGAAGGAAAGACCTGAACATATAACCTTGTTGCCGTTTACAGACACCAATCACAGCAAAAGTGCACTAAAGAAATTCACTGAAAATCAATAAAACAAAATGGTCTCTGGACCTTCAATCATCCAATTGGTTAAAAGCTTTCTGCCCAATGTTCTCTATACTCATTCCTATAGACTGACTTGGTTTCTTTTCCCAACACTGATATATTGTCCAGCAAAATCTGTCGGCTGACTTTCCGTCAAACCTTCATTCAGGTTACTTTAATGTTATAATGTGGTTGGAAGTTGTAAAGTTTGGATTGAGTCCTGTCAATAAATCCTTCATTACTGCAGATATAAGAAGGCCATTCGGTGGGATACCACATTCTGAAAAGACCATGGTCTATAGGAGCATATGACTAAGTCATGTGATTAATTAAAACCCTTATACTAGCATTGGATAAAGAGTTTACCTGTTCCTCCTTCCCTTTTCAGTGGCAGTCTTGTGTCTCCTATGAATAATGGCTTAAAGATTGTCACAAACTATGGGCTTTTTCAATAACCTTATCTGGATAGGTGCATCCTAAACGAATATGTTGAATGTGATTGTGAGTCATTCAGAAGTCAAACAGGATGAAACCAAGAAGACTGAATGAGATTGCTCAGCTTTTAAACTCAGGAGGACACACATACACACAACAAGTGGGTGTGGTAAAGTTGATACAACCTGAATTAGCTCTGCAGATTATCCCACTATCTATTTCTTGGTTTGGATGTTGTAGTATACTTATATTACCATTGTAGAAAACGAGAAACAGGAATGGTTAACACAGTACTGGTCTTCCTTGCTCTGTGTGTGTGTGTGTGTGTGTGTGTGTGTATGTGTGTGTGTGTGTGTGTATGTGTGTGTGTGTGTGTGTATGTGTGTGTGTGTGTGTGTGAGAGAGAGAGAGAGAGAGAGAGAGAGAGAGAGACTTTCTGTGAACCTATAATTGTTTCAAAATAAAAAAGATTCTTAAAAAAGAAAGAAAGTAGTAACAATGGAACATACACCAGAGAGGGAAAGAGAGAAAGAAATCAGCAAAACACTAAGTCAGAAATCAAGGCAAAGAGACTAGGCAAAAGATCAGGAAGATGGTGGGCAGGAGAAAATCTGTAGGAACCCAAAAAAGGCTAGCTAAAACCTGTGGGAAAGCAAACAACTGGAGAGGAGCAGTCCTAAGGCCTCAAATGAGGTCATCCTCTTCAACAGCCTAGAAACTTCTTGCCTGGTTACTGCTCTGTTCAGAAAAGATATTTCAGGATGGTTGTGGATAGAAGTAAGTAAACAGCAACATGCAACTAGAAAGAGGGTGCAGTAAGAAACAGGGGAAGACATGAAATTGTGTCCACTGGAAAACATACCCAAAGTGGATCATTCAACACAGTGTGTGTGGTCTGATTTGTCTTGGAACTTGCTCTAAACAGTGTGTTTGGCTTTCCTGCAGACTGGTGACCATTTTCTTGTTTATTCAATCCACAGAAAGGTTAATTATGCTAGTAACTATAGTTGGAAAACAATTCTTAGAAAACGCTTTGGTAACAACAGGTTGGCAGTGTATGGAAACCATCTGCTTCCTACAAATGTTAAGGTAAACTTTCAGACTTGTGGGGTTAGCAATTACAGATTGTATAGTAGGTTAGTAGAGTGAAAATAATGCTGTGTTGATGTAGACTTTCTGGATCTTCTTGACACCCAGCCTAGAAGGAACGCCGTGTTGTAAGAAGAATGGTCTTCGGGCATATCGAAACTTTGTGTAAGTCATCTTTGTTTGCACGTAGAAGGCTAACAGAACGAGAACATCGCACAAGGGAATACAGTATTTATACTGAATGTCTTCTAAGTAAATTAAGCCTCTCTAGCGTGCTCTTGCCTTGACCTACTAATGGGAACAAGATCATAGATGGAAGATTTGTTTCTTATGAAAATATTCAGTTTATTCTACAAAGGAACATAAAATGCTGCTCCCTTGACCCTGTGGCAGGAGCTGCTCTCAAGGGCTGCAATTGTGGTGGTTCCAGCTGCTTTGTCATGGACCCATCCATTCCTGCCTCTTAGTACTGCGGGGCTCCCCACCTCCACTCTGCAGGAGAGAGATGGAAATGGCTAATGTGCTCCCAACTTAGCAATCGCTGTCAAGGCAGTTATCCATCACTTATGGGTACTTCTCAAAGAGACAAATTCTTGTGAAAACCATTCAACTGGAGCTGAGGGGGAACATTTTAAGTAGAGTGAAATTCAAAATTATGAATGGTAGTGGGGAGTGGACACAAATCATATTTGCTAATGGAAGTGAAAAATATAATTGGTCCCTTGTGTTTTCAGCTTGCATAGCAACACGTTATTATGTGTAGGTCCTCAGTGGTTTGTGTCCATTACTTATGGAGGAACAATCACATAGATATATGAACTAAAACTTTAGGTAACTCTATATCTGTAAGTGATTAACAGTCTCTGCACAGCATCCCTTGCCCTGACTGACCATTTGTGATGCTTCTGTTAAAGTCTGGAAAGACAGGAAAAAATTATGCTGTCTTACCTCAGTTTTCAGTATATATGTGTTAGTATCATGTAAGAATGGTCCTAAAGAAGGGTTGACAGAGGAAATTACATCCCAGCCAGAACTCTGTAGGACATAAGAAAGAGCCCATCATTTGCAATCAGGAGAGATTTGCTTGAATAGAGACTCTGCATTATATACTTGATGTGCTAGGCATTTAAACTCTGAACCACAGAATGCTCATAATTTGAACTAGATAGATGTCTCTCATAGATTTACTGTTTGTGGCAGATATCTATCTCCTTAAGTGATAGACACCTATTATTCCCTCCTTATTTGCTAATCAAGCCCCAATTTTGCTTAGATGTTCATTCTTGCCCTAGTTGTGTGTTCAGGGGGGAAAAAAAATCCCTTTCAATCTTAAATGGATAATCTGAACCAGGTTAAGCTGAACAAGGTCATTTCATTTTCCCTGACAGAATCTAGTTAAGGCATGGATAAAGGAACATTTGGGAGAAGGAGAAATCTAGAAAAATGAATTCTTCATTCTTTTATGGGGCACCAATAAAGGCAAACTTTACTTTCTTGCTTTTGGATAGCATCTGTTACGTGATACCTGGAGCTGCAGCAGCTGAATACGGATCATAAGAACAAAGCCAAGAGAATCTCAGAGAAATCAAACCAGATCAATGAGTGGAGGACAGGATGCTTCTATGGATTAATCAAAGAAACACTCAAGGGTCTGGGGTTGTGACTCAGTGGTAGAGCACTTGCCTAGTGTGTGAGGCGCTGGGTTTGATACTCAGCACCACATATAAATAAATAAAAATAAAGGTCAATAAACAACTAAAAAATATTTAAAAAAAAAAAAAAGAAACTATCTGTGAGGATGGAATCATTGTGTTTAAGCTATTGCTTTTTATTTACTTATATTAGTTAAGGAATCTTATCAGATATAAGAATCAAATAAATAATGCTCCTGGAGTGCTATATTCTATATGTAAGATAAACCAAGGTCAACTGGAACTATGCCAAAGTTGCAACCCAGTTTTAAATAATCTCAGTCCTAAACTGTAATAAATATTTCTGTTCCTCATTTATCTTTTTGAGAATATGATGAACTTACTCTGTAAGAAAACGATAGCACTTAGAGATTCCCTAAACTTTCATACACAATATCTGGCAAACAAGTAAACAAACCAGAGATATCAAAACTCAGAGGGGGAAAAGATAATAGAAAAAGAACTGGAGATGATCCAGGTTTGGAGACATCAAATATGAACTTTTTAACTACTGTTGTTGCTATGCTTTACATAAATAGATAATAATATAGAGATCCCAATCAGAATAGGAATCTATAAAAATCACATTAAAATTGTACAATAAAGATATGTAGCAAACCAAATTGGAAATTTAATATGAACTAAGAGAGGACCAGGAATTAGGTCAATGGAAAATATTTGAAGTAAACAAAGTAAAACCACAAGGATGAAATTTTTAGACCATATAAGAGAAATAGGAGAGATAATTTAAAGGTCTATTTCTGTGTGTGTGTGTGTGTGTGTGTGTGTGTGTGTATGAATCTTTGTGTTATTTCAGCTTTGCATTGCTCTGACCAACTACCTGAGAAAAACAACTTAAAGAAGGAAAGGTTTATTTGGGCTCATGGTTTCAGAGCTTTCATTCTATTTTTAAGCCTGTGAAGAGGCAGAAATAGCATGACAGAAGAGCATGGTGGAGGAAGGCTGCTCACCTCATGGCAGCCAGAAAGCAAAGAGAGCTAAGAAATGGGGGAACAAGGGTGGAAACAAGATTTACCCTTGAAGTCTACATCCCTGATGATCTAATTCCTCCAACTATGCCCTATGTCCTTGAGTTTCCAACACTTCTTAATACTCTTAATAGCAATATCAGTTGGAGAGAAAGCATTCAACAATTGAGCTTTTAGGGAACATGTAAGACTATATATTCAAATTTATAAGATTAAAGTAATATGTAATATATAAATTATATGTAAATCATTTTATATTATATACACATATATATAATATATATTATAATATAATATACACCTATAACATATATTATAATATATATATATATATATATATATAATGGGAATGACAAAGTGAGAAGAGAGAAAGGGTCAAAAGCAATATCTGAAGGTTAACAACTGAAAATTGTCAAAAATTAACAAAAGGTATCAAGCCACCAATTAAAGGAGGATGCACACAGAAAATCACAGCTAGGCAAATCAAAATAAAATACTGAAATCCAAAAACGAAACAATTTTAAAAGCAGTCAGAGGCAAAAACATGTTTGATGAAAAGTTAAAACAGAACTTACTTAGAGCCTATCAAAATGCTCATACAAGAATGCTCATCACAGCTTCATTTTTAATTGCCAATATTGAAAAGCAACCTGTGTCTATCAATAATAAAATGGACGGTTTCTTTATCCATTCATCTGTTGAAGGGCATCTACATCTACGTTGGTTCCACAATCTAGCTATTGTGAACTGAGCTGCTATAAACATCGATGTTTTCTGAGGATTTTCCACACTGCTTTCCAGAGTGGCTACACCAATTTGCAACTTCACCATGGTTGGGGGGGTAAGAGAAGAATGGAGGAACTTTAGATTAAGTAGAGGGAAATGAGAGAAAGGTGGGGTATGAAAAATGGTGGAATGAGACAGACATCATTACCCTATGTACATGTATGATTACATGAATGGTATGAATTACATCATGCACAACCATAGAAAAAAAATGATGTACCTCATTTGTGTACATTGAATCAAAATGCAGTCTGTAAAAATAAAAATAAAATAAAATAATAGAAAAATTTTAAAAATAATAAAATGGACAAATAAATTATGATACATTCATATGATGTCAATTAAAGAATAAACTATGACTGCTCATACACTGTGGATGAGCACCACACAAGTAAGATTGAGTTTAAAGAAGCCAGAAACAAAAGTACATATTGTAAGTCTCTGTTTATGTGAAGCTCAAGGTAGGACAAACCTGAGTTGTGGTGAGAAAACACAGAACGGTGGCCACTTCTGGGAGAAAAGCATCATTTGGAGGGAGGAGCTTCTGGCATGGTGCACACATTCAAAACCCTTACCTGGAGGGTACACATGTATAATTTTATCAGGTGAACACAAGGTTTGCGCTTCTGAAAGTATATGAATTATTCCTCAACATTACTCACATAATGTAAGTAAAAGTAAAGAGACATGAAATCAAACAAAATAAAAAGAACACATAAAATATTTCCACAAAGCAAACAAAAAACCCTTAGAAAATTTGTTGTCCACAGAATCACACTAAGAGAAATATTAAAGATAGCTTCTCAGGCAGGAGGAAAATCAGCCCAGATGATGAAATTAAAATGTAAGAAAAAATTAGGGACAATAGAAAAGGTACATAAGTAGATAAACCTAAATGAAAATTGTTTATAAAAACAATAATAATAATGTCTTATGAAATCTAAATATATATGTATAATATTGTTTGAAATAAATAACAGAACATCAAAAGAAGAGCAATGGGATATAAGTGATCTAGATGCTAGCAACATCTAGAAAGAGGTAAAAGATCTAAATTATACTGGACTATAATTAATCAAGTATTTTTGATATAATTTCTGTAAAGCCCGGTAAAGGTATAACAAAAAATTTAAAAATATAACCAATTATTAATTAAGGTTAAGCAATTAAGTGATAAACATGGTAGAGAAAATGGGATGCACAAATTACTAGTAAATACATCAGGTATAAATGGACTAAATATTTCAACTAAAACAAAAAATAGGTAAAACAAAACACAACAATGTGCTTCTTTTGAGACATGCTCCTTAAATATAAAGACATAGACTGTAAGTTAAATGATAACTTCTTAAGTTGGATTTTCAGAGAAACAGACCCTGACACAAGATCCTGAGTGCAGTAGATACCATGGTCTTTTGGAATAAAATAAGGCAGGGAAAAGAAGGCATACAGGAGGCACTGATGATCAGTTTAATGCCTGGGTCAATTCTAAGTTGGACTGCTGAGATGTGATATAAAATAGATATTGTAGTTATCTCCACTGAGGCGTGAGAAAACTGAGGCTTTTATTCCTAAACTTGTGGGTCTTGGTGGTGGAAGGCCACACCTGGAGGACTACTAACTCCCTACACTTCCTGCTTGCTCCATAAATCAATTGAAATTAAGCTGTCAGGCAGAAAGTAGAGTGACTTCAGAGGGACTCCATAGGATGCTTTGATATGTCCTGGAAGAGTGCTGAGTAGCTTCTGCCAGAACCAAAAGTCAAATACTGTGCAAACATTAATGTTAAAAAACCCACTAATGTTGCTAATATGAAACCATGTAGGCTTCAAGGCAAGACACATTCATATAAATAAAAAAGAGCACTTCATAGGCTAAAAGAAACATCTTGCATGTATTGATCAATATAAACTCACTTGCATTATATTGATGAGATCCATTGTCCAAAATCTGGTCTCCAGAAGTGGAAGATATCAAGAGACAAAAGAAAGAGAACAAATTCAGGATATTAACATGAAAATATGGAGGACTTAACAGACAGGGATATGTCTTGGGTGGTGGCAGCAAGACAGGAGGATCCTATCCCCCAGGAGGAATGAAGGGATTTATGAACTTACTAGACAAAGGTGAGTCATGGCTAACTGGGACGTACCAGGGCCTTCTCCAAAACTTGACATATCAAACCTCAGTTAAGAGGGACATGATATGAGCCCATATGTTATTTTAATGACTTTGTTTATCCTACAGGGTTTGGAATGAATGTCAAGGTTCAAAATGCAAGATGCAGTTATAGTCAAGACAGCTGTAATCAGATCAAGCTGGATCTACACACAGCTTTACAACATAGGAAATACAGGTAAAATGAGAAATAAATCTACAGTCAGTTGGAAATAGTGACATGCTTCTCTTAATAGCTGATTTATTTCCAGACAAAACATCAGTAAGAAAAGAGGATTTGAAAAACACAAATTCCACACTGGAACTAATTGATAAATGTAAAGTACTACAAGTGAAAACATACATTCCTTGCAAGGGTACATAGAACATTTATCAGAACTGGCTATATGCCAGACCATAAAACCAGTCTCAACAACTAACAAATTATTGATGTCACAGAATATCCCCTCTGACAGCCAGTCATTTATGACTAGAAATCAATAACAAGTCTAAATATAGGAATCCCTAAAATTGGAGATTATGTAAAATATTTCTAAATAGCTCTTGAGTTGAAGAATAAATCAAAATGGAAATATAAAAATATTTTGTACTGAAGTATAATAAAAACATAACTTTAGGCAGCTGCCCAAGTAAACTTAGAGGAAAGTGTGATGCTTTAAATGCACACATTAGAAAAGAAATGCTTAAAGGCTGAGAATCAATGTTCTAAGTAATTAAAGAATGGTAGGAAGGAGAAAAAAAGAGCAGAAAATGAAATGAAAAATACAATACAAAAATAATCAAAGCAAATGTGATTATTAGACAATGAAATGAATAAACATGTAGCAAGATTGATTGAGGGTAAAGAAGCAGAAAGAATAACTGGGTATTAAAATGAGCATCTGAAAAGATATCCTAAGACATTTTTGAAAGAGAAATAATGAGAATATTCTGAATAACCTTATGTCAATAACTTTTAAAAATTAAATAAAACTAATAAAACTGCTGAATTTTTTGGAAAAAAAAATACTTGTTCAAATTGTCAGAAGAATAAGTCAGAAAATCTAAATGATTCTGTACCTATTTAAAAGTGCTAAATCTCTATTACGAAATATTCTGCAAATAACATCTCCACCATCACACAGCTTCAGTGGTTAATTCTCCATGTATTTAAGGGGGAAATATCATCCATCTTCCACAAAATTTTCCAGAAATAGAAAGAAAAGCTAATTTTATGAAGCCAGAATAATCTTGATACAGTAACCTAGGAAGAATATTACAAAAGAGGACAGTAACAGAGTAATCTCTCTCAAACATGTAAAAAAACATGAATAAAATATTGCTGAGACCAAACAGCATCAAGTAAAAATGCTAATACACCAAGGTCAAGTACAGTTTATTCCAGAAATAAGCAGTTCCTAACAACAAGTAACAAAAACTAATTCTCAGTGAAATAAAGATCACAATTATTGCACAATTGCACATGGGCAAATTTGCACAAATGCAAAAATGTAGAACACTGAAGAATTAAAAAAAGAGAAATATTTTTATGATCTTAGGGTAAGCAACAAAGATTCATTAAACAGGATCTAAAATTAATATCAAAAATTATAAATTAGATTATATCAAAATTAATAACACTTATATGCCACAAGATAGTATTTAGAGTGGTAAATCTAACAATAATTTGGAGAATATATTTGCCATACATATATGCAGCAAAGAATCCACATCCAGATTTTTTTTTTTTTGTAAAAAAAATAAGCCTTCAAATCAAGAAGAAGGCAGAGAAAGTGAATAGGCATTTCACAAAAGAAGATATGCAAGTGTCCAATAGGCATATGAAATGATACTCAATTCTAGTAGGCATTAGGGAAATAAATGCAAATTAAAATAACAAAAGCACCACCACTACAACAGAATGGGTATAAATAATAAAAACTCTGACCACCAATTGTTGGTGAAATATAGAACTGCCCAAATTCTCATTCTCTGATGGTGAGAGAATAAATTATTTGAACTACTCTGGGCAATCCTTGGTCAATATTGAAGGTAAAGATGCATTTATTCCATGACCCAGAAATTTAGTGCTTAGGTATTTAGCCAATAGAAAAGTGATTCTGTTTTATCTTTGTATTAAAAGACAAACACAAGAATTCATAGTGTCCCCTAATTGGAAACAAAATGCCCTTTAGAGTAGAATGGATAAAAAAGATATCAGACAACAACGATAAAGAATAAACTATTGCTACATGAAACAACATGGATGAATCTCGCAAGTATAATGGAGTGAAGTAAACCAAATGTGAAAGAGTATATAATATATGACTCCATTAAAATAAAGTTCAAAACAGGCAAAACCAATCCAAGCAGTTGGAACTCAAACAACACTGACCTATGCATTGGAGGTGGTGCTAGACAAACACAGGAAATGTGCTGTTTTCTTTATGTTGGTGTTAGTTACATAGGCGCATGTACTCCATAAAAAGTCAAAGTCCACTTATGATTTGTACATTTTGTATTGAAATAAGACAAAAGAGAATGTATATTAATGTACTTTGCAGAATGAAAATTTATAGGTGAAATGAATGCACATGAAAGAACTTTGCATAAAGTTTGAATTGTTCAACTGTGGGAACATGGAAGATGTTTAGAATATGTTTCATAAGGACAGATAGAAGCATCCATGGTGGACTGAAAGGTAGAAAGGAAAGGAGAGAAGAGCAAGCAAACACTGCAGGGATGTTGCCCTGCTAGCTCTCTCATTCACTCACATAACCTGTACTTGCACAAAAATATACAACCACTGCAATACAATGACTCCAGGTAGCAGGCTCTGAGTTTTTCTTCTATTCTGCCGGGAAGGTATTTCTGCGCTCATTATATAGGTGATAAGGAGGCCTAGTAAGGCTAGATAACTTTGTGCAAAATCACACCAGTACAGCCTGAAGCAAGGATTTGAATAATGTCTCTATGACTTCCAGTCACTATTCTTAACTGGCACCTTCTAGTGCTTACACAAGAGCTTATAGTTCTCTATTTAGATAAGTACTTTGAAAGGCTAAGTAAACAACAAGACCAAAGACTCTTATACTTCTCATACTCTTCCTAGTATTTATTTTCTTTTCCTTTTGATGAATAGTGAAGATCATGCAGGAAAGGTAAAAACAAAGCACGAAGACAGAGTGACAACTTGATTTGCTAGATCTTGGACACTGGGAGTGTCCTCAGGGCTCACACTTGCAGGTGTAGACAGTGGACTCTAAAATCACATTTACAAGTGTGCTGAGAGCTACTCACTAAAGAAAAATCATCCTTTGCTCTCCATGCAAGTGGTGTTCCCTTCCGTTGCTCAGAAAAGCCGCCTCTTCTCAACCTGGCATTGACCTCAGGCTGATCTGACATCCATAGTATTCACACAGCACACAAAACCTTCCCATGTGACATCTTCATCCCCAGCACTTCCTCCATTGAAGAAGCAACATTCAAGTGTTCACTTATCTCTTTTTAACTCTTTGTATTCAGTTTCTTACTCTTCTGAAAATTCTTATTAAAAATGTGATTGTTGTTCATCCACTGGGCGATTTTACAGTCTTAATTTTAATCCTCATCACACATTTATGAGGTAATTTATTAATTCCCATTTTGCAGAGGAAGAGTGATGTTAAGATATGTTCAGGTATGTCTTTAAGGTCCTAGTTACTATAGGGCAGAGTTAGTTTCTATCAGATACTAAAGACTTATACTTCTCATACTCTGTGTACACTGCCTAAATCAGGCCCATAGCTGTCAGCTGGTATAAATACCTTGATTCAGGAAAAATGGGAAGAGAGTGAGAAACTCTAAAATGCTGAATGAACTCAGCAAGTTTAGCACTTTTTGAAAAATTTTTAAACATTTTTATAGACTGCATTTTGATTCATTGTACACAGATGGGATACATCTTTTTGTTTCTATGGTTGTGCACAATATAGATTCCTACCATTCGTTAATTATTGAGGCTAAAGGAAGAGCCAAGGGAAGGCAATGGGGAATGAGATTGACTACATTACATGTCACTATGAATATGACATAAAGAACTACAATACTATGTAGAATTATAATGCACCAATAAAAATACATTGGAAAAGTAATAATGTAAATGAAAAAGGAGAAAAAGAGAAGAAAATCTTTCATACTTCAGTAGACTCTAAACATTATTAATCGAATTGCATTCTAATTCATTAGGTGTAATTTACTGTCATTCAAGTCCACTTATTCTTGTATTTATCAATCAGGCCTTTTGTTAACATCTGTTACATGCCAGATACTAGGTTAAGAACTAGGAAGTCATATGCAATTATTATTATTATCATTATTGCTGACTGGGTGCCATATAATCTCATGGACTTTACAATCTAATTGGAAAGATAAACAAGTTAGCAAAACAGTGAGTTATCTGTTATAACAGAGGAGATTATATCCCAGGTCATCAAGGAGAAAATACAATGATTAGAGTTCTCTTGTCAAGCAGACATAAAAATATAAAATATGTGTGTGTGTGTGTGTGTGTATGTATGTATAATATTGTTATTAGTATTTTTTTATATGGAATCTCACCTTGTCACCCAGGCTGATCTCTCAAACTCATGATCTTTCTCCCTCAGTTTCCTCAGTAGCTGGTTTTACAGGCATGTGACTGGCCCAAAATACATTTTAGACTTCAATGAATGTAATAACAAAATATGCTTGGACCTCTTATATGTATGTGCCTTAATAACTAGAAAAATGTTTGGCAAAAACACTGTCTTTGAATGATGCAGAAAAAATAAGAGAATTTCCCAATATAATTGATTATCTACCTTTTTTTTTTTTTTTTAACAGTAAAACCCAAGTTCACTATGATGAACTTTTAGGTCTGATTCCATCTTCTGTATCTTACAGGTATTTTGTATACAACAAGGTCTTTGGAGTCACAAACAATAAGTGTGAAGGTCAAATGTGTCACTAATTTTCTAGTTCTTTATTTCTATTAAAAAGATCTAATCACAAGACTACTGAGTCCTAGATTGTTTTGGAAACTTGGGATAGCATATAGAAACATACCTTGCTATACATTATCTTATTCAGAAACTGTTTCTGTTGTGAGTGACAAAATTCTAACTCAAATTCATTTTTTTTAAATGGTATTTACTGACATCGATCACTGAGAAGAGTGAAGTGGTTCCAGCCTTTTGAGTTGCTGAGGCCTAACAGATGCATTCTGAATGTCTCCATCTCTTGCCTTTGGTGCTTTGTTGACTTCATGCTTTCTACTGAAAGCAGTCTTCTAAAGGCTTACCCCATTCTGCCTAGCAGCCCTTCAGGACAAAGCAAGTCTGACCATTTTTTGTTTTGTTTTGTTTTTTAATTTTTCTTCCAAAATTTTTATTCCTACATTGTAGTTGTACATAGTGATGGGATTGATTGCTGCATAGTCATACAGGCACACAATAAAATAATATAATTTGGCCAATATCAATTCCCAGTATTTCCCTTTTCACTCCCCTCCTACCTCTTCCTGGTCCCCTTTCCTTTATTGTACTGATCTCCCTTCAATTTTCATAAGATTCACCTCCCCACAATTTTCTTTTTCTTTTTTCTCTCTAGCTTCCACATATGAGAGAAAACACACAACTTTTGTCCTTCTGAGTTAGGCTTATTTCACTTAACATAAGGGTTTCAAGTTTCCTTCATCTTCCTGCAAATAACATAATTTCACTGTTTTTATGACTGAAGAAAACTCTATTGTGTATATATGCTACATTTTCTTTTTCCATTCATCCACTGATGGATACCTACGCTGAGTTCATAGTTTAGCTGTTGTGAATTGTGCTGCTGTAGACATGGGTATGCATGTATCACTGTAGGATGATAACTAATTATTTAGGATAAATACTGAGGAGTGGTATAGCTGGGTCATATGATTGTTCCATTCCTAGTCTTTTAAGAACTCTCCATCCTGATTTTCCATGTTCATGGCAGAATTAATATTGTTAAAATGTTCATACTACCAAAAGCAATATATAGATTCAATGCAATCCCCATTAAAATACCAATGACATTCTTCACAAAACTAAGATAAAAGGTACTAAAATTCATTTTGAAGAATAAAAGACCCAGAATAGCCAAAATAATTCTAAGCCAAAAAAGCAATGCAAGAGGCATCACAATACCTAACTTCAAATACTATAGAGCTATAGCAACAAAACTGCTTGGTACTGGCATAAAAACATACACATTGACCAACAGTATAGAACAGAAGACACAGAGACAAATCCATTTATCTACAGTCATCTGATTTTTGACAAAGGTGCCAAAAATATACACTGGAGAAAAGACAGCCTTTTAAACAAAAAAAAGTGCTAAGAAAACTTGTTATCCATATGTAGAACAATGAAACTTGAACCTACTCTCTCAACCTGCCCAAAAATCAACTCAAAATGGATCAAAGACCTAGGAATTAGAACAGACACAGCAATTCATAAAGAAAAATGAGGGTCAACACTCTAGCATATAGGTACAGGCAACAACTTTTTTAATAGGACCCCTAGAGCTCAGGAAATAATACCAAGAGTTAATAAATGGTACAGCATCGAATTAAAGTTTCATAATTACCTCATGTACATATATGACTGCATGACTGATGTGATCCTAAAGAAAAATGAGAAATTATACTCCATTTATATACCATCTATCAAAATGTATAAATGCATTTTACTGTCATGTGCAACTTATTAGAACAAACAAAAAAATTTAAAAAAATAAAAAAGGTTCTGCACAGCTAAGGAAACAATTCAGAAGGTGAAGACAGAATCTACAGAATGAGAGAAAAATCTTGGTAAGCTACTCTTCTGACAAAGGATTAATATCTAGAATAATAACTCAAAAACCTTTACACCAAAAAATTAATAGTTCAAATAGTAAATGGGCAAATAAATTAATCAGACACTTCTCAAAAAAAGAAATACAAATGGCCAAACAATATATGAAAAAAATGTTCAACATCGTTAGCAATTAGGGAAATGCAGATAAAAACTGTCAGAATGGCAGTCATCAAGAATACAAACAATAATAAGCACTGGAGAAGACATCGAGAAAAAGGAACACTTTATATTGTCCATTTTTATATATAAATTCCATGGATTCTGATTGATCCCACTTTCATCCTGCAGTCAACTAAAGGGAGTAAAGTGAGAATATTACTGTAAATGGTGAATAAGTCTAAGTCTGGCTACTCTCATTTTACTTCATTTGTGGTCACATGAAGGATACATAGGTTTAGAAGCCCCATCAAAACACTGGGACAGATATTTCTGGGGACAGACAATTCTCCAAAGAGGACAAGAGAAAAGCATTCTGGAGAGTCAAATCTGTGACTAAATACAGTGCACTATACTTTGTCTACATAAGCTAAAATGTGTGGATTTTTATAGATTTCTCACTAAATTCTAGCTCCATTTTTCTCATCTATAAAATCAGATACTTCATAAGGTTGTTGTAAACCTGAATGAAATAATAAGCCAAGGTGCTTAATAATTGGACTTAGAATCACCTTGTAGATGGTGGTCATTATTAATTATATTTATCCACATCTCAAAGAAGCAAGGACGAAAGCCCAGAGAGGTTAGGACCTGCCCTTGACTTCATCCATGAGCTCCCCAGTGGAAAGATTGTAACAAGTACCAGGGCCTGGAGCCCTACGGACATCCTGTACACTCTGGGAATTACATATATGATTTATCAATAATGACATCTATTCCTGAGGGAGATAGAGACTCACTTTTAGTTGTGCTTAAGGACAAATGTATAATAACCATAATATTTTGAGCTGCATGGTGCTTTTATTTTTCAAACTGTTTCCCATCAATTACATCATTTTACTCTTGAATACTCTTCCCTATGAGTCAGGGAAGACATTATCGCCATTAGTTTTTGTTCTTATTATTGATTTTTTAAAAATGTTCTGCCTGTTATAGAGCAAATACAGTCATTCCCATTTTTAAACTGTTTCTAATATGTTGTTTTTTTTTTTCCAATGAATTCTGGTGCTTAGCTTTCTCTGACTTGAGTTGTTGTCTCCAAATTGAAAATGGCAAATTTCCTTGACAAATGCACAGCAAGATGGCTTAGGCAAAGAATCACTTAGGAGTAGGAGAGCTGGAAAACACATTTTACATATAAACAAATGGATCACAGAATCCTCATTTCCTAATCCTGAACTTTTGAAGCAGCTCAAATCAGGACCAACGGATCTGTGAACTAGCTAACACCACAAGTTAACACCTGTTCATACGGATCCCAGGCAATTGCCAAATGAATGAATTTCTCAGTGTAAACAGAATCAATGAAAACACTGGGTCTCTTGAAATATGCTGCATTCCTCCAGTTTCATGAAAATGAGTTCTTACCTTTTTTCTCACTATATCATGTAGAACATATGATACAGGAAGGAGAATTCTCATCTCGGTAAAGGTCAGAAGTCTCAGATTCTACTACTTGACTTGATCACTGTCTTGCTTTAGGAAGTCATGTTCACTCTCTGAACCCCATTCACTCTGAAAAGTGGAAATATGGTGAACTTTTAGAGAAGGTCTGTGTGTAAATCCACTTTCTCTACATTTTTACTGCATAGCTGGTTATTTGATTATCAGGGTTCTAATTACATCATTTAAACTGCTTATATTTGAAGATTTTAAAAAATCGGTGTGTAGGAAGAACTAGCAGATGGCAAGGGATCAATGATTAGTAGTAGTGCATAACAAGCAATTGATTTGTATACATAGATAAGATACACAGATGATAGAGATACATAGATGATTATTGTACATAACTATATATATATGTTTTATATATATATATAATTAGGATACTTCCTAATAAAGCTTTCACTCATTTTAAATGATCATAAATATATGTGATATATGATATACAATATTACAAAACATTTTACATTATTTACTATTTGGGGTCCTTAAATAAATATTCCCTCTTTAAAAAGAATACCATTGTGTAAAAGCAAGGGGTCATATTATTTTATTTACACAATAATTTATTTATTATTAATTAATAATAATATTATTTACACAATAATTATTTACCCAATAATTAAGAGACTCTTATGCACCAGACACAGTCATACAACTACTAACAAAAGAGTTGGTCTTCACCTCAAATATAATAGAAGTTCAGTCAATTATAGCAAAAAAAATAGCTATTTTTAATTTCTCAGGATGTACCTGAGAAAATGAGAGATACATAAAAGGTTCACCCAACGCAGACTCAAGAGAATTTAGCCAGGTGAAAGCAGAAGGCAGAGGGTTCTAAGCAGAGTAAAGGGCTTCGGTGTACCAGC
Organism: Sciurus carolinensis; assembly: GCF_902686445.1. Lineage (NCBI taxonomy): Eukaryota > Metazoa > Chordata > Mammalia > Rodentia > Sciuridae > Sciurus > Sciurus carolinensis. The sequence continues at coordinate 160,966,715 of NC_062213.1, forward strand.
TCTGCCCAGTTTTGCAGTGGGTGAAAAATGTTTCCTAAGGTAGAATCTGTGGGTCTGATTGGCAAGAGGTAAGAGTTATGCAGGCCCCACATGCTGAAGGATGATCTTTGCATGGAGTTTCATACTTTTTCTAAAATGATCAGTATGAACATCTGCAAAAACACAAGAGAGAGAGAGGCTTAGCTGCTCCACATTCTTTGGATGCCAAATATGTATGAATTAATATCTACAAGTACCAAATTCTATAGTCCATCCCATGCCTTATGGGAAATCTGGTTTTACTATCTGCCCAGGACACTCACTAGTCATGTGTCTTTGGGTAAGTCACCTCATACCTAGGCCTCAGTTTCCCCAGTGTCAAAAGACAACAGTTATAAATCAGCTCAGTCTTCTTTTCAACCAGTTGCATGAGACCAGTATTTGCATGACAGGCATGTTTTGGTGTCACTTCCTGCCCTATGATTTCACATGTTTATCATAAAGCCTGATTTTATCAACAGCCAATAACCACTTAGGAAGAAAATGAGAAAAATCCCTGCATAACTAGACCCTTGTGAAATAGAAAGGGAAGTGAAACTCATAAACTTGTAAAAATCAAGCAGCAAAACAATTTAGCTGTTGGTTAACACCAGCCTGGGTTGTGCTTTGCATGGGAAATGAGCTCAGACTCGAATGCAGCAGATTCTGCTTGTTTGGTTAGTGTTTCTAATCGAGAAATATATATTTTCCCTCAATCACAGGAAAACAAATTGGCAGTGGCATATTGCTTTGATATTTCAACCATTTGCTGAATTTCCTTCCCTCCAAAATATCTTAAACAGAAGCATGAATAGGCCAGACTACAGAGCCCAGTATTTATGAGCCTATTCGAACCTTATAAAGATTTGATCAGCAAATATGCCAATTGATACACCATAATGTTTTACAACTGCAGTTGTCTTGGTCTATAAAACTTATTATAATTCTGAAGGGATTTCTGCTTTCTTTGCAGACATTTGTTTTACTGCCACCGCGTGGTTCAGATTAGAATCGGTGGTGGTTTTGCTGCTGGAGTTTTAAGAAAAAGTGTTTTCATTTTAAGTGTAAAATGCAAATAAATGATCCTGAAAGACATCTTCTTCTTTTTTTTTTTTTTCTGATTCATCCTCCCTTTCCCATCCAAATACCTCTCCACCACTCACAAACACAGACACAAAATATTCCCTCCAGAATCTATACGCCCTTCATGCAGATTATGGCCTGTAATGTCAACCTGTGAGTCCTTGAATGATTCAGTCTGCTTCTCTGAACTTCAGTTTTATTCTCCATAAAGGAGATTTGGTGATACACTGTAAGATTCCTTTTTGCTCTGATGATCTTGCCCATCCACTTCCTAGGTGGTACTTCTGATGTTTCAAAATCATCATACTTATTAGAGGCCAATTTGTCCTCCAAAAATTTATGTGCTGAAGTTCTCACCTCTGGTACCTCAAAATGTGACTTTATCTAGAGACAGGGCCTTAAGAGGTGTGATTAAATTAACACGATGCCATTAGGGTAGACCCTGATCTAATATGACCAGTATCCTTTAAAGAAGAGGAAATTTGAACACAAAGAGACATCAGGGATGTGAGTACACTAAGCAAAGATCACATAAGTACACAGCGAGAAGGTGGACACCTGCAGGATAAGGAGAGAGGACTCAGAAGGAAGCAAACCTGCCAACACTTTGATACCAGACTTCCAACCTTCAGAACTGTGAGGAAACAAATTTCTGTGGTTTAAGCCACATGGTCTATGCTACTTTATTAAGGCAGCCCTAGGAAACTAATACCACATTTGTGAAACAAAAAGGTCAAATAATACATAAAGTATGTACTTTGAAGCAAGCAACTGGTGTCTTACTGAAAGGTCTATGGCATGAAACTGCCTGAAAACCCATCCTAAAAGTCCTCAGCTGAAGTTGATTGACAACTAAAATCTTCATCTGTGTAACTGTCCATATGCATGCATAGACAGACATATTTATATTTGCATATAATATGTACAATATATTCATATTTACATGTGCATATGTAAATACACACACACATAGATTTGAGAGTGAGGAAAATTTAGATTCAAATCCAAGCTCTACCAATTATTAGCTGAGTGGCCTAGGCAGGACACTTACTTCCCAAAGACTCTTTTATAATGATAAAATAGGGAAAAAGCAAACTGTAATGAGACAACAAAGTAATATTTAAGGTATTAAAGGGGGTAATTCTTTTTTCTTTAACCTGTATTTATTCCTCAGGCCAGAAGGAAAGAATTTCCATCCTTTTCTACCCTTTATGTATGTAGCCCCACATGCCAAGGGGAGGTACAGTTAATGCTGATCCTGAAAGCTGACCACATGGGGCCATGTTTTTATCAGGGGCAGAATGGTGCAACATTAAAGGAAACACCCTCTCTTTCCACACTGTTTTTCTGATGCTTCAGTCTGTGATCCAACAAGTCCCTGACAGAATATACATCTCAGCGTCTGCTCTGCAGACTCAACTATCCCCACAGGAAAGACCAAATCTCAGTTTGAAGGTAGCAGGAAAGATTTCAAATCTATTTTTGTCAGAGTTCCAATCTTTAATATGTACTGGCTATAAATAAAGATAACATTTGGACTTCCAATTTGACTACTTGTTCTTAAATCTCTACCTGTTGAAGCTTCCAGGCTACTGATAGCAGGGACCAAAATGTTTATACTGAAGTGCAAGAATCAGTCTCAGGAGAAGACTGATGGACCTGGGCAGGACTCATTGCCCTGGACAAGAACAAAGGGGTTGTGAGTGGAGGTCCTCTCTTGGAAACTCCAAGAGCACTAAGCAAAGGAAACAAGAGAGAACCCCAGTCATGATGTGCTGAGAAAACAAAGAGGAGGAAAGTCTCATTCTGGAAAGATCTATGGGTCCCTTAGCACTGGCTCTGAGACAGGACAGTGATGTTGAGTCCCACTGGGTCAATGACCTAGCCTCATCCCCACAATGAACATTTGACATGGAGGTTGTGTCTGTATTAACATAATGAATGGTGTACATTCCTGGCATCTAGTTCCCAAGGACTGGTGTTGCTAAATGTCCTACAATGTTCTGGACCATCCAGCTCAATGAGGAATGTTCCACCCAGAATGTGAGTGCTGCCTCCACTGAAATTCACAGATTTGACTTGATAATTAAGGCAATTATTCACCTTTCTCTTATTCCTTAATCAGGTATTTTCTGAGCTCCTTCAAAACAGGCCCTGATTTAGAATTGATGGGTCTGATAGTAAAAATATTTCCTCTCATAAATTTCAAAACATCCCAATGGGTATTTATTTCATGCATTCTCACAATATATCAGTGCTAGTCTCTTGTGGATTTTCCTTTCCTCCCTGAGGATACCAAGGAAGTCACTTGAGGATAGCACTGTCTTGTCATAATCTCAGATGAAGGTGTTCTCCAGGAGAATGTTGATTACCTGCCAACGATGCTGTGGTCCACAGTACTCAAAACCTCAAACCCTCAAGAGACTACAGCAGATCAGGATTCCTTATGACTCTCACAGAAACACTTTCACCAAAAAAGTACTGCATGTGTTCATGATCTCAGAGTCTCTCACATCCTCTTGTTCTAGCTGTGTAATGTATATGAGCAGGATACCTAGATTCTAGATAAACACCAAAAATTTCATTCTGTTTAAGGTTCAATCGTAGATACCCACAGAGAAAAAGACTTTCCTCTTCAACAACCCTCCTCCACTCTTGGAAAAAACCTTTGTACTAATGCACTCCCTTACCACCAGGTCCGTTCATCATATGGGTCTAAATCCCAGTTCAGATTCCAACTGGAACTGCCCCTCCCATTACATATGAATTGAATTAACATTACTTTCTTATACATGTTAACCATCGACATGGATTAGATACATACATACATACATGCATAGATGGAGTGATGAAGGAAGAAAGGGAGGGAGGAAGAGAGGAAGTTTGACATACACCAGGCTCTCAATTAATTTAATATAGCACTATTAATGCATTTTTGCAGCAACTGTTGTTATTTATGTCATTTTAATTTTTTCATTTTTTTTATTTTTACAGACTCCGTTTTGATTCATTTTACACAAATGGCATACAATTTTTCATTTCTATGGTTGTGCATGATGCAGATTCATACCTTCCGTGTAATCATACATGTGCATGGGTAATGAGGTCTGTCTCATTTCACCATCTTTCATATCCCTGCCCCCTCTCCCATCTCATTTCCCTCTACGTCATTTTTAAAATGAGAAAACTGAGGTTCAACGTCACAGGACAATAAGTTCACAGAGTTAGGATTCTAACTTAAGTTTTCCTGGCTCTAGAGCTCAAGTACTTTCAATTGAACATATTGCTTATGCATTCCACCATTATTTTACTTGGAAAAGTAAAATACTTTGAGGTCATATAACAACATTCATAGGACACTGTGCACACCACCTACGTGTACTTCATTACTCAAGCATGCGTTTCTCTCTCCTCGCATTCTGACAATCACGGCTTTGCTGCAGCTTGCAAGTGAAGCCAAATGAGAAATCAGCAGTATGTGGGCATCACTCACAGTGCACATCAGTTTATGCTACTCTAGAGACAATAGCAGGCAGATTATAGAAATAAGTAGGTATCTTTCTTTCATTATGTGCCATGAGTGGATAAACCATAAACAACACTTCCTTCATTTGAAAATGGTAAATGCATCAGATGGGGAAATTCCTGTTAATAGTGTATTAGAAATTTTACATATCTCTAGTAAATAAAACCTGTCTGGAACCATAGTGGATTTTCTGCAAGTGTGCTTGGGGTACATCACAAGGGTCATCGTCATGCACTATCCTCTGCAGCCACATGGAGAACTTGGACCGTACCTCCCAACCCCATTTTTGTTGGGGAGGGCTGAGTTACTCACTCTGAACAAGGGGCAATGGGAAGAAACAATACATGTGTTGCTTCTAGGACACAGCACTTGGATAACCTTCCAGAACTTTCTTCTCTTACCACAGTCATCACGGAAGCATGTTTTGAGAGGGAGGTGCTGTAGGGTCCACAGAGACCAGATTGTTGAGCCAACACATGGAGCATAATTGTCCCGGAGAATTGCACAAATGCACAGGAAAATATTGTGTGAATGAAACTCAACTTTTTTTTTTCCTTAGGCCATTGATATTTAGGTGATATTTATCTCACGATGAGTGAGGTAATTTCATTCATGCTGTAAAAGAAAATGCACCACTCTCTGTCCTAATCAATAATAATATATGTGTTTTACTCTGATGCTCAAGGTAATCTACACTCTGGCCCAAACTTTCTTTCCTAATTTTGTCTTTCATCTTTTTCTAAATGAAAATAGAAACTATTCCTTGACCATATGCCACAATTTCTTACTTTTCTTGTCTCTATTTATGCCATTCCTTAGGCTTAGGATATTGTCTCTTCCCTTTTCTGGTGTCCAGTATTACCTTTTAAAAACCCAACTCATACGCTAACTCTTTAATAAAATCTTCCCTAATCTCACTATTCTGAAGTTGAAAATTTCTCCAGCCTTCAAATTTTCACATTTATTTCTTGTAACCCCTTCTTACACCATAGTCTAATTTTTATCTGTGAACATGTTAACCTTTTCTGCTGATTATCTTGAAAGGGACCCCTAAACTGTTAATGAATCAGAATTCATCAATGTATCCTCAATAACTCACTGTGCCCTAAGAATCATGTTCAAATTCCATTACTACATCAGACTATTAATGCACCAATGAAATAGAAGAAGAAATTAATAAAATGATAAGCTCCTAGAAAATGGAAAAATAATATAAAATGTTTAGAAAAGTTTGAAGAGTTCATTGGTTAAAGTAAGGTCCTATTGGACCTAATATAATATCACTTATATAAAGAGAGGAAATTTGGGTGCAGACAAGCATAGAGGAGGAACATCATGGGAACATGAAGACAGATCTGTAAGACAAATCATGACAGAGATTGCCAGAAAACCATCAGAAGTAAGGGGAGAGGCTCAGAACAGAGTCTCCCTCATCATCCGCTGAAGCAACCAACCTTGCCGACACTTCAATCTCAGACTTTTAGCCTCTAGAACTATAAAACCATAAAATTCTGTTATTTACTCTATCCATTTTGGCAGACCTAGCAAAGTCTACTGCAGAGTCCGAAGTCAGTCCATCTCATCAGTATGCTACACAGTCTTGTTTCTGAAGAGCCTTGAAAGCATTTTAAGGAGGACAGAAACTTGACCATATTTGCATGCTATACTACGGCTAGCCTGCCCTTGCTTGTCCTTTTACCTGAAGCTCCCCATTTAGTCATAAATGGGTCCTGTATGTCCCTTGGAGGAAAAAAAAAAACAAAGCAAAATGGCAACCACAAAAACACTGTACTACCCCCACGTTCTTTACAATATAGCTCAGTTTAACATCAGTACAGGTCTCTTCTCTATTTGGACAGGGACTTCACGGCAAAATGCCTCATTTTTATAGATCTATGATTAAACTGTTCAAAAGAGCAGTTCTTTATTGCTTCCTGTTTATAAACTCATTCTACTTTGACTTATATGGGCAAAACCAAAGCATTGGAGACCATTTTTTCTCTCTCCCTTACTCTGTTTGATGGTAAATGTAAAGCCATGAAGTTTTAGGAGGGGGCATTCTTTGGTTCCCTTATTACAGCTATTCATCTTTCTTTGGGGGGAAAGAGAACGCTGACTCTATTGGATGGAGATGTTTCTGTGGAATCTTTCTCTGGTGACTCGTAATCTAAAGCTGTTGAATCCAAGGAAGGCAGTTTTAACCACGGTATTTAATCTTATGGAGACATTTATTGCGTAGCTTTTTGTTTTGCCTTGTTTAATATAAACCACCGGAGAGATGTTTCTTGGTTATGTCATTTCATAAAGCACAGTGTGAAATGAAGATCCCAGATAAGAAAAGGCCACTCCTCCTTAAGAATTCTGTCACAGTCTCTACATTTTGTGGGAGACCTCAAGCCTTGAAACAACACCAGTAAAAACACTAGCATTAATAATAATTACAATAACAATGACTAATCAACATTCACAGAGCAATAATGGAAAGGAGCAATAGGAACTACTTCTACAGTCAGACATACCTAGATTTTTATTACAGTCAGACTCTTCCTATCTACATTCCCTTGAGCAAGTTATCTTCTCTTAGCCCCAGGTTCCTCATCTCTACAATGGGGATATTAATAATTCTTGTTTCATAAAATCATTATGAAGATTAAATGAGATGTTGAATGAAAAACTCTTAGCACATTATCTGGAGCATGATAAGTATTCACTAAATGTTAGTTATTGTCATAAATAAGCACATGGTTTATTATAAACCTTTTATTTGTCAAAGGCCTCCAAGAACATGATCTCTAATCCTAATAATCTTACAGGGTGATTATTGTTAGTTTTCAGCTTATAGTTAAAAGAACTCAATTATATATTCAAGGCCAATTGTTTAGGAAGTGGCAAAACAGAGGTTCCCTAGGATGGAAAAAATAAATCAAATTTGATCTAAATATTGTCAACTGATAAAACAATTGCCTGATAGATCCCTCCATTGTCTCAAGTTGGCATCTGTAAAACCTATAAAGTCAAGATAATGTCAAAGAACAGTTTTCACTAAAATAATTCATTTAATCAAAATCAATTCACTACTCCTTCATTCTTCATCATACGAGTTTAAAGTGAAATTCAAACTCTCATCCCGTCAACTAACTGTACCCCATATGTGGCCTTTAACAACCTGAAGTTTAAGAGTATATTCAGAACTCTTTAGGGAAAGATGGATACAGAATATCTCAAAATAACTTTTGCAAAAGGGAAACTTGTTGCTCTTGTGTCTGAGAATTATAGGATCCAGGCTTTTTGCTTTCCTTTCCATCATCCCGTTGGTTCCATTTGCAGTTCTGTTTTCCTGTTGATTGGTTTCCTCCTCTTCTCTGAGAAAAAAAAAAAAAAAAAAGGCAGAATGTGTTGACACAGATATTTGCCAACACCCTCAATACCTATCCTCAGAGTCTGGTAACCCAAACAGGTCAAAGACCTGTCTGCATGTTGGTCATGGGTAAGAACACTGCTTGACCTACTTAACCCATAGAATGTTATAAGTTAAATGAAGAAGTAGGATGAAAGTGACACTTTGATTGACAGTCCCCACTAAGATTCCTTGGATCAAGAAAAGAGGTTCCCAAAGAAAAGGTTCTAATCACAGAAAGGCAGACCAAGTAAGCGTACTAAGTATTTGGTACTGTGAGAACTTGGTACTGTGAGAACTATGTTCATTATGGTCTTTTGTAGAAAGAAATATTAAAGTTTAATTTTTATTCTATTCTCCTTCAGTAAAAAAATATTTTTGCAGAGCCCTGACTACTATGATCCAAACAACTGTTCCAGTTAGTTAAAAATACAGAAGAGGAAAGAAAAAGAGTTATTGAATAGCATGAGAATAGCATTGTATCAATTTTTCCTATGACTATTATAATAAATAACACATGGTGGTTTATGACCAAACTCATACAGTTTTAGAAGCCAGATGTGCAAAACAATCTCACTGGGCTACAATGGAGAGGTCAGCAGGCTGGTTCCTCCTGGAGACTCGAGAAGAGTCAGTACCCTTGCATTTTCTAGCTTCTGGAGACCACGTGCATACCACAATCAGGGACCCTTCCTCACATCACTGTGACCTCTTACTTCCATCAGCCCATCTCCTATGCCTCTTCTATAATCTAGTCTTCCTCTGACTCCCCCATAAAGCCCAATTAAATAATCCAGGATAATCTCCTCATCTCAAAATTCTTATCTTAAGCACATTTGCAAATTTCCTCTTGCCACAGAAGGCAATATTCACAGGTCCTGGAGGTTAGAAGACAGACATCTTGGGGGATCATTATTCAGCTTTCCATAAGCATAATCCAGGAAGGTACAACAGTCAAATCAAACAAATAGCCACACTCGCAGGCAAAACAAGACATAGTTCCTAAGAGAGAAACCACAGATTATATACAGAATAAAGAAACCACTTTCAGTTTCTAGAATTCCATTTGCTTTTTGATAGATAGGGATAAAAGCAAACACTGATATTCCTCATTCTGAGTCAGGCATTATTCTAAGTGTCTTGCTTATGTAACTCAATCTCCACAATAAATCATCCTGATTGTATAGAAGAGGAAACTAAGGCATAAAGATGTTAAGTGACTTCCCCAAACTCACACTGAACCAGCAGAGCTAGGATTTGAACTCAAGGTATTTGATTCCCAAGTTCATACGCTTGATCATTTGAAATGGAATTTAAGGAATGTTGAAACAGGCTGAAATGATGAGGAAATGGAAGGGCAGTGAGGACAGAGGGAACAGAATGAACAAAAGCATGCAGGCAGAGAAGTGAAAGATAGATTCAGGTCAGTGAGTAGACCAGGTGGAGTGGCGCATAGCAAGCCTAGGAGAAATCGTGGGAGATCAAGCAAGAGATCTTGCTTGAGTCAGTGTGGAAGACATTGAAACCATGGACATCATCCTGGACTCAGGAAACTTCTGAGAAGAGGAAGGTCCCAGTCAGAGCTGGGCCTTGAGAAGACTGATCTGGCAGCAGTGTGAAAGCTGGGCTGGAGGAGTGAGAGGGAGTTGCCCGCTCTATGCTACCATTGAACTTTGTATATCACAGAATGTGCCTGTGCCTCTCACCTTCTAGAGACTGAGTCCCTGGAGGGGAGCTGAGTGTATCATCCATCTCCAACTGCATGTGCCAATAGATAAAATAAGATAAAATAAACAACAAAATATAGCACAAAGGGCAGAGGCAGGGGATATGGATGATGGAGTTGAAGTAAATAATAATACCATTTTGGAATCAGTTTAAACAACCTTTATCCACATTTGCTTTAGTCTTTTAACCTAAGAAAAAGTGCAGAAAATTGTGATATGCAGATCTACATTGAATTCTTGGCTTTGTCACTTGCCTTTTTGGTGTCTTGGGGTAATTTCTCAACACCCAAGTTTCATTTCCTTGCTCTTTTAAATAGGAATAAATTTAATTTATTGATAACTGTTAACTTATAAGATAATAGTTATACAGCTCAAATAAGGGATCTAGTGTATGAATGGTACTCAATGTTATAATTATCATTATATTCGTCTTTATTGTTGTCGCCAATTCACATTTAGGTTCATGTTATTAGTTTGTCTCGCTTTACTGATGAGGACACTTAAGGTCAGGGAAAAGAAGAGATTTACCTAAAACCATTTAGTAGAGAAGCATGGATTAGAAGAACCGAAAGTTTAAGAATTCCAACTATGCAAATTTCACAACAGACAATGAAGTCTTAAGAAAAAGGGCTGAAAAGAGTGACCCACAGGTGAACTAGACGGTCTTCTAGAAAAGCTCACAGACCTTTGAAGAAACGCAAATGCTGCTTTGGTGGACCCGGGCTCTTCACCGCCAGCGCCACGCCCCTGAGCACCTTCTCAGAGGCGGGTCGCCGCCTTCTACACTGCTGGGAAACCGGGTCCCCGCCCGGCGACAGCTTTCTGCGTCCTTGACGACCTGGGCGGGAACAGCCTCCGCGGCGAACCCGGAGCTGTGATTGGCGGGATCCCCGGGGCTCCAACCCCAACCGGGTCCTGGTCCCCAGGGGTCGCCGCCGGTGGCTTCCTCAGGAGAAGACAGACCGCGCACCTGTGAGCTACCTGGGTGGGAAACACCACTTTGGGTGAGGCTGCCCTTTGGTTCTCTCCGGGAAAAGGTCTCAGGGCTGACTTTCCACTGCTGGGTGCGGAGGAGACTTGACATTCACAAACTTTGGGCCTTGAATTTCCTAGACAGCTGCAGAGAGGTCGCAGGTCGACTGGATGGGGCGGGTTCACAGATTTGAGGATTTTCCACGCTCTACGTGGAACTGGGGTCTTGGGAAGAACCCTGGTCTGGCTTTCAGACCGGAGTTTGGGAAAGACCTTTGTCCCTACTCTGTGTGACCTGAGTAAGGTCGCAAACTCTCTCTGGGCTTGCTGCCCAATCCTTAAAGCAAACATTTGGAGTACAATGATTTCTACAGGCCTCTCGGATTCTGAGAGGCTCCATAAGAGAATGGTCAGCCGGAGGTTAAGTTTACAGAATTTCTACCATTTCCCTTGGTGTCGCACCTGTTTAAACACCCAATGCTTATCTCCAAAAATCTCTCAACGTCAAGTTCATTGAATTGTTGTGGAAACGGATAGCGACCACAAATTCCTCTTTCCTGTACACAGTGGTCCTTCAGGTACTGGGTCTCATTGCATTCACCCTAAGTTGTGAGAGCAAAAGTAGAATTATCCCGATTTCACAAATGGGGAAATAGCATCAGAGTCAAATAAGGATGCTTTCTATGTGGGAATAAAACCCCGGTTCCTTCTCTGACCGCACAAGACTCTCATCTGATGGCTTATACTGCAGGAAGACAGTCACCTAATGACTCAGTAGGTCTGCTTAACGGGACTTCTTGATTGGGATTTCCAACTCTGCTAATTACTGCACATGTAATGCTCAGTAAGTCACACAGCAACCTGTTCCCTCAAGTGTAAAGAAAGACTTTCAATAGTAATAAAGAGGATCTGATACCTGTATTAGGAGTGCTAAGTGAGATAATATAGGTGTGGAGTGGCAAAATTCCACCTCCACTCTCTTAGGTTCATGTCTGTGCCCAAGAATTAAATCTATTAAAAGACAAAAAGCATATAAATTTATTTAATGCACGTTTTATGTAGTATAGAAGCCCTCATTTAAAAAAAATGAAGACACAAAGCAGTTAGAGTCAGGTAGTATGTTAAGAATTTGACAAAGAATAAAATATTGTGATAAAGCAACCAAATTATGTGGTGAGGCTTAAAAGATAAGACTTATTTTAACAAGGTCTGTATAGAATTCTTTCAGTCTCAACCTTCTTGTCTTTGAAGCTAAGGATGTTGCAACTCTCACGTGGGAATTTCATCTTCTGCTTTTAAGAAGCACTGGGCAGGTCAGAGTGACTTTTTTTTTTCTTTCTTTCTTTCTTATTTCTACTCTTGTTTTTCAAGTGCCTCTGACTGAGTCAATATGCCAGAATGTTTTAACTCTTTCATAATTAAAGCAGTGGGTCAATATTGTTGCTGTTGTTGCTTTTGTTATTGAAAAGGATTCTGCAGTTGTTCAGTCGAAAAATCAAAAGGAATGATGTATTTATTTTTTCCACCTCTAAGGATTTGAAGGCATTTGGGGAAACACCATGTCTTCAGTTTGCAAGAGTCCCCCTGGGTCAGATGCAATGCCTGATATCATTGTGAAAATCATTGGGAGCAAACACTTTCGATACCTTGCGGAGAAGCCAAAGATGTAAGTTTCCTGTTTTAAAAATATCTTTATTTCTTGGATGACAATGAAATTTTTCCAACCCAGAAATTTACATTTTAAAAATACCATCCATGGAAAATGAAGTCATTAAGACGTGGAGGTAAAACAGTGTTGATAACTTCTGTGTGCACTGCTTTCCCAGTATTTTTCATCTTTACAATTCCCCATGCTCCTTAATTACTTGGGTTGGTTTTTGAAATAGATGGGAAATATGAGCATTATGAAATTTATAAATATTAATGGAGTATTGCTGCTTCTTCTCATCAGGTTTGTAATCTACCACATGTAGTAATTTGGGGATGGGGAGGGAAAAGAGGGCTGTTAGTCAATTTGTTGTGAATTAGAGGAGTGGGATTAATAATGAATCACATGTTGTAAGGTTTTCACTTACTCTTCTTCGCATCTGATATTCTCAGCAGCACTTCTTAGAGCACAGGCGACATGTCTTTCTTCCCTTCTCATCAAGTCACATTCAAGTAAGCACACTCATATGTCTCAAAATTCACTAGATATTTGGCACAGAAGGGTATCACTGGCTCTTCCTTGCAGAGGTTTGATGGTTCACAGAAGAAAAGCAAGTACCCAACCTGCCTTTCTTATAGAAGATACTCCATAAATAGCAGCTAGTCAGCAAGTTCTCTGTTCCTCCTGGGATTGTTTCTTTAGCAACTCCAGAAACCCACAGACTGAATAAATAATCAAAAAAAGATACAACATCACTGAACAGAGGAGCAGGGAGCAATGGTTATCAAACCTGACTATCCTCAAAATTATCCAGAGAGTCCTTAAAAATACACATTCAGGGTCCAAGTCAAGATCAACATATCAGACCCTCTGAATGCAGGTCACCAGGAGAACTGTTACAAAGGACAGGCTTCAGAAAGGTTTTTGGAACTCCATTTTGTTTTGCTTCTGCACCATCAGTATTGTCAGCCCAGAGAGATTCCCAAAGTGAGGGCTGTCATCAGTGTCTGTCAACCCAGGAAATGTGCTTGGTGGCACATGATTGAGGCAGTGGAGATCCCTGCAGAACTGGTGTGAGTTTAAATCCTAGTTCTGGCCCGGTGTGGTGGTGCATGCCTATAATCCCAGCATCTTGGGAATGTGAGGCAAGAGAATTGCGAGTTCCAAGTCAGACTCAGCAAATTATTGAGTCCATCAGCAATTTAGTAAGATTTTGCCTTTAAATAAAATATAAAAAAGGGCTGGTGATGTGGCTCAGTGGTTAAGCACCCTTGAATTCAATCCCCAAACCAAAATAAATAAATGAATAAATGAATAAATCCAAGTTTTTGTTTCTTCCTGGCCTTTTGATGTTGGGAAAGTGGTTAACATCCCTGATCTCTGATTCTACATCTATAGAGATTAAACAGCACTTATTTAGCAGGGTGGTTGTGAGAGTTAAATGAGAAAAAAGTATGCAAAACACCTTTCCAGTGTGTATGATCGCTCGTGTGCTTAGTAAATGGTTCTACTAATATTACTGAAGTATGTTCTAAGGATATTTAAATGATTAATGAAAAATCAAACCCTTTTCTATGAAATGCTTGCCATTGCTTTTATATTTTATGCATAGCAGGCGGGTTATCTGTTTTGTAGATGAGGAAGCTAAGACATTAGGATGAGGTAAGTGATCATTTCAAGATTTCCTGTTAATTCCCTATCACTGAGTAAGGAGAATTAGACCCCTCAGATCTCTCACCTGAAAGAATACATTACCACTCTCCTAATTTCTTTGCTTCTTAAGGTTGTTTGTTTTAGCCTCATTCTATTCAAAACACCCTGCTTTTCCAGGTACATCAAGTGTAATATGTTTCTAAAAGAAAAGGGAGGAGGAACCCTTGTCTTTTTATAACTGGGAGAAATTCCCTGGGTATTATAAGAAGGTACCTCCCCTTTATTTTTAAACTTCAGGAACCAGGAAATGGATACATTGTAAAATAAAAGATTCATCTCTTCTATGAACTCTAAATTATAGCATTGTTTTTATGTAGATAGGTGCTTTCTGCTTTCTATGAACTCCATACTATCATTGCTGGGATTGACATTGAACTATGAACGTGCTTTGCTAAAGTGTGTATGGTTCAAAAATAAACCACTGTCAAAGTTTTGTTGTTGCTGAGGTAAGGAGAAATCTACCTCTAAAATGTCATGCATGTCCTAGAGTTTGTCTCCTCCAAAGTGTCTACACTCTTAAACCAGAGCCTAAAGAGGGTCTTTGGGTTGAAATAATTGAACCCATTAGTATATGAGAGGCACAAGTAACCAACAAAGGGAGGGAAAAGTCTCCAAAAGGATAATCTGAATTTTTTAAAAATCACAAATTAGTAATGGATAGAAAATAAATCTTTCACTGTTACCACATGTGACTAAGATTTCCTGTAGGATGTGTATTGAAGATGGAATGATATGTCAGACCTGAAGATATAGGGCAGCATATGAGCTTTCTGGGGTTGCTGTAACAAGCTACTACAAACTGGGTGGCTTTGTCTTAAGACAACAGCAGTTATTATCTTACAGTTTTGGAGGTTTGAGGTCCAAAGCTAAGGTGTCTGTAGATCTGCTTTCCCTCTAAAGGTGCCAGGAAGGAATCTCTCTGTCTCAGGCCTCTGTCCTTGCTTCTGGTACTTCTCTGGCTTGTAGCATTATAACTCTAAGCTTTAGGGTTTTTTGCTCTGTGTCTCCCCCATGTTCAAATTTTCCCACTTTATGAGAATACCCATCAATTGGATTAGGGGACCACCCTACTCCAGTAGGACCTCATCTTAGTTCATTACATCTGCAATTACCTTATTTCCAAACAAGGTCATTACTTGAGCTATGGGGATTAGGATTTAAACATAGGGGTCTTGATGGGGACAATTCAACTTTTAAAACCAACCTCCTATTTCATGGATGGGATAAGACAAGCAGAGATCAGTGAGCTTAAAACAAGCTGCTGAAGTTGCAGACCAGTTACTAAGAAATAATATTAGAATGGAACACTCCTTCCTCCCTCTTTTCTAGGTTTAGCTTGCACAATTGTTGACAGAAAGTAATACCCAACACCTAACAGTATATGTATTTTTTCACAAGAAAAGCAACCTACAGACTTCAAAGAGTACATCAAGTATCTCTTATGTTGTGCCACCAACATTTGTCTTTTAGATCAATTCCAAAGGAGTTCCTTGCCTCTGATTCTCTTGTTCACAATTCTGCTGTCTGAAGCCTTATTGTTCAATGTGCAGTTCATGGACCACCAACACCATCCTCACCAGGAACCTTGTTACAAATAGAATCTTGATCTCCTCTCCAGATGCATTGGGTCAGAATTTGCCTTTTAGTCAGACACCCAAGTGACTCCTATGTGAATCCCAGTTTCAAGTATGGCCAGAATGATATTTCTAAAATACAAATCTAATCATATGGCACCATCAGCAGCCCTAGATTTGCCCACTGCATCTGTGGCTCCCATAACACCCCCGCAGATCATATACTTATTGGTGACTTCCCATGCATGTCTTTCATTCTCCTTTAACTGTAAATTCCGTATGCACAACTATATCCTCGGTACAAAGGACAAAGTCTTGCATGTGTTGAAAGCCCATAGAATGCATTAGAGGAACATGCTTGCAAAAAAAGTAATGATCTAGAAAGACAATACTTGGTTGCTTTAAATAAATCCAAGTCTAAAAACCCATGCTGTTAAAATAAGCATGCAGATGTTCCTGTGGAACCCTGATGAGTGAACTTTGATAGAGCATCCAAAGGAAGATATGCCAGGTGACAACAGACACATTTTTTTTTTCCTTCCCAAAAAGGAAAAAATAGTGGGAAATAAAAACCACAGAGCCAGAGACTTGTGGACCATCTCTGGAAAATTATAAACCAAAGAATTAAATAAATCATTGATTATGAAAACAAAACATGAAAGTGATGGTCTGCAAGAGGGTATATGTTAACAGAAAACAGTATGAACCACACTCATCCCATTCCCTTAACTGATGAGATCACTGAGGCCCAAATGAAGGGAATGATAAAGAAGAGTATTTGTCCATTTCAACAAGTCATTAAGCACATCTTTCTCATAAAGTCCTAAGACAAGACAGAGAATTGTGCATTGGACACTATTGAGGTAGGTGACATTCTGTAATGGTCTGTTTTCTGTTTGTACTTAATACAATTCCACAGACCAGATAAGTTATAAATAAAAGACATTTATTTTGGCCCATAGTACTGGAGGTCCAAGTTTGAGGAGACATATCTGCTGACAGCCTTCTTGCTGGCAGAGCCTGGAGATGGTGGAAAACTTCTCATGGCAGAGACAAGAAGTATGTGAGTGAGTGTGTGTGTCTGTGTGTGTGTGTGTGTGTCCCTCTTCTTATAAATTCACCAGTATGCAATGATGGGACTGCACCTGATGACATTCTCTAATCCTAATCACCTCCCAAAGGTCCCCCTCCAAGCACCATAGTCAGATTAAGCTTCTATCCTCTTAATACCTCACAATGGGGATTTAGACTCTCCCATGAGTTTTGGAGGGAGCCAACCATATTAAAGCCAGAGGATATACCAATGTGGTGGTGATTAAAACAATTGTTATAAACACAACCAGCTGGAGGTGGGAAGGATTTGTTTGTGACCATGTTCTTATTCAACAACTTTTGAATTCACAATCAAAAGACAGACAAATGATTGTAAATGCCAGGAAGTCTTGGCAGGAAAATAGGCTAAAACTAACAAGACCAAATCGACAGAAATATACGCAAAGTCTGTCTTTAGATAAGTAAAATGTTCATGATTATGTGGTGTAAACGTCTGTTTTGTCTGTGTTTGAACTTGGCATGCACTGGGTATATCCAGCCAGAGAGATGTGAGGCCCACTGTACTATATACTCTGCAGTTCTGTTCTTCATTCTGGATATTGTAAGAGGGACCCTGGCACATTAAATGTGGGGATAGCCAAGGGCATGAGGAAAGATCCATTGTGGTAGACCCAGGATGTGAAATGTGTCCCAGGGGAACATATAGAGAATCTCAGGATGGAGTTGTTGAAGAGAAGAAGCACAGGTTCATTTCAGGAAACCCCTGTGAGAAGCATCCACCAAATAAAGTTGATCTCTGTAGTTCCATCCAAGAGTAAGTGACTAACGCACTTTCTTATTTCACAGACACATTGCTGTGATATAGCAATATTAAGCACAGGGGAAGCTTGCTGCAAACTTTTATGGGGAAAGGATAGTAATGCATTAATATTTATAGCCAAGAAATAAAAACTTCCAATATTTTCCTCTGCGACTTTCCTGGAGCCCATATTCTATCATTTTTTAATCCCCCGAAGTCATTTATAATAATAAATTCTTTGTCTCTCTTCTTAAACACTTCTAATTGAAACATTTCTAATTGAAACATTTCTAATTGTTACTGTTAATAGTTTTAGACATAAATGCATGTACGAAATTCTTTCCACAAATATGAATGAGCACCTACTGAGTTCCAAACCTTGAGGGCACAGCAGTATACCTAAAGTTCTGATGCTTGGAGACACAAAACAGACACGTAAACAGTGATCATTCAAATGTGGATAGTGCAACAAGAAAAAAGAGAAAGGGAGATATTGGTCACAGAGAATATTTCTGGAAGGCCTCTCTGAGCAGGTGGCATTTGAATTGAAACTGTGGAGATAGGAAGCCAGAATTATCCAAGAGGACCGTCTCAGGTTAGTAAACAGTGAGCTGGCTAAGACTGGCTCAGCCTGCATCCCAGTGAGCAGGGCTCTACTTGATTCCAGTGTTCCCTAAAACTAGTAGTTTCTTATCTCCTGTTTCAGAAGAAGAGGCTGCAACTTTCGATAGGCCACAAATTCTCAGATACTAGGCATGTGGTTTTTCCAGTAACTGCTAAAATAGCACCTAAGTTGACTGCATAGAGCCCAAGCACTATTTTTTTTTTGTTTTTGTTGTTGTTGTTTTGTTTTGTTTTTAATCCAAGATCACCTTATGTTTTCCTTATAAAAAGTACGAAGTCAGTCTGAGAGGCCAGTAGGGTTAGGCTTCTGGGCTGTGTGTCCCAGTCGGAACTATGGGTTTCATTCTACCTATGATGGGATACCACTGGAAAATTGAGAGCAGGGGAGAACAAATCATAGTTCTACTTTCTAAAGAATGTCTCTATCTGCCCAGTGGTAGATAAGCAGGGAGTGAAAAGAGAGACCTTCTAGGGTCTGTTATGATAATCAAGGCAAGAGATGGCAGCAGTGGCTAATTATAATCCCTAAATAAACTCTGAATAAACTTTGTGATTTAAAAATTCAAGAGCAGTGCATCCTGTATGCATGTGTTGAAATGTCACACTACACCCCATGAAGAGGTACAACTGTTACATGTTAATAAAAAAATTAATTCAAAAAATAATAAATAAAAATTCAAGCACCCTACTTATTTATTTAAAAGAAACAATTAGTCAGAATATTGTATCTTTGTTCATTGCTTTTCTCACTACATAATACCTTAATATCCATGAATTCAGTCTCTCCTTAAAACTGAACAACAACATCAGACACTTATCTCCATTTTCATGAGTGCAAATGATGAAATAATATACTAAAATCACGTTTCTCTTCAAACCTTCTACTGCATTAAACAGTTTCTTCCTTATGTGTCTACAGTGACTTTTTTGTTTTTATTTTTGTTTGTTTTTGTGTTTATTCTAGGTACTGTGAAAAGTACAAAGAAGAGACCATTTAGGGTTCTATTGTGGTAAAGATATTGTTGTTTTGCACGACAGCCTACACTTAAGTCCTTAAGAGTTCGTGGCATTATGTGAGTGAATGCCAAATGAACACTTTACAAAATAGGTGCCTACTGATCCCCAATCTGAGACTATGAAATAAAAGTTGTTATTTTATCATTTGAAATTCTATATTGTAAAAAATAGAATTAAAAAAACCAAAGTCAAAGACAAAACACTATTTACAATATATATGATGAAAAATTAAACCTCCATGTACAAAGAGCTCCCACAAATCAACAGGGAAAAGATGAACAATCAAATTGAAAAAATTGGCACTAAAATTAGACAACAATTCACAAAAGAATAAATAAAACAAATAAGAGATACATAGGGATATTCATACCACATGATAATAAACAAGATGTCAACTCAGGGTCAACAAGGGTTTAGAGAAAAAAATACGTGCTACTGGATCTTTTCAAGTATATTTATCAAAAGCCTTAAAAGTATATGTACTTTGGTATGAATAAATATATATATGTATATATATTCAATTCTGTAGAAATAATTGTGGATAGATGTAATGGTTTAATTTCAGAGATTTGTATAAGAATGTGTAAATTAGGATGTATAATCAGAAATCCAAATTAGGGTGATCCAAGGAGGGCTTGGTTAGGAAAGAACTAATTATAAAGATATAGACTGAGATTAAGGGACCATAAGGCAAAATGCATGAATTATGGTCTACTAGAAAGCAGTATGGAGATTCCACCATTTGACCCAGTTATCCCACTCCTTAGTATATACTCAAAGGATTTAATATCAGCATACGACAGGGATGCAACCACATCAATATTTATAGCAGCTCCACTCATAATAGCTAAGCTATGGAACCAATCTAGGTGCTCTTCAACAAATTAATGGATAAAGAAAATGCAGTATATATACACAATGGAATAGCAATCAACCATGAAAAAGAATTATCACTTTTGCAGATAAATTGATGGATCTGAAGACTCAGGCTAAGTGAAATAAGCCAATCCCCCAGAAACCAAAGGTCAAATGTTGCTTCTGATATGCGGATGCTAACACATAATAAGGGATGGATTAGACAAGGGGAATGAAAGGAAGAGGGGGGAATGCGAATAGGAAAGACAGTAAAATGAATTGGGTATAGCTTTCCTATGTTCATATATGTGTACAAGACCAGTGAAACTGCACATCATGTACAACCAAAATAAAGGGATCCTTGTTAGAATAAGTAATACTCCATGAATGTATAATATACACTCTACTGTCATGTTTATCTAAAAAGAATCAATTTTTTTTAAAAATGAATTATGGTCTAACATCTGCAAGATTGGCTCAGCACTAGGTCTGAAAAGGTAACTGGAGGAGAATGTTAGTGACACTAAATGGAGAAAGCATTCTCTAACCCAGGCCGCTTTGAGGAAAGTCACGGCCTTTGGTCACGAGACATGGGTAGCCTGAGTCAGTCCTGCAGGGAGGGAACCATCTCCTACCAGGGCTATCCATTGGCCAAAATCAGTCAGAATCTGAGGACACGCAGCTGTTGAGAGAATCCATACCAATCTCTGAGATGGAGAGAATGTCAAGGATCTTAGAGCCAATGAACAAATTTTGCAGAGCAGCAATGTTTAAATGAATGAAAATTTGGCAACAAAGTTAATCTTCAACACATAGGATACAAAGAAATGCTATTTAGACATTTAAAATGTTACAGTGACATAAGCATCAATGTAAATGGTATCCCCATCATATTTCCAACTGGGTTTTATTTTTTTCTTTTTAAAATTACAAAGCTTTATAGTTTTCCTTTGGTTTATAGGCAAAACAAAATAAGTTTCTGTGCCTGTATATGAAAACTTTGCCACATTTAGGTTAGCTGGCTCAACTTTGGAGATAACACAGGTTTATATTTGTATGTATACTTTAAAATCCATGATTTCTTGATACATCCCTGACTTAGTTCAACCAAGTTAGACAGAATAACATAGTTGTAAATACTGTTCCCATTCCCAAAGACCATGTGGATACATTCAGGTGCCAGTACAGGGACAGAACTTTTATGCTGTATCTTGAGTTGGTTAGAAGATCTGATTCAGAAACTGTGCCCTAAAATATGGAGAGAGAGGCCATGCAGTGGCACGATTATTTTGTTTACTCTTGCTAAAGTCAAACAGAAGAGAATGTATGCGCAAAGGACATTGAATTTCAAGCTGGTAGTGATTGGTTCAAAGATTTAGAAGCTGTGTGGTCAAAGATTTAGAAGCTCCTGGGAATAATTCACCTGGGTACATCATGATACAACAATGTTTGGGGGAGGGGGGGCATGTTCCCTGTAAAAGTAAGGAATCCTGATTTATAAGAGGTGATTTTAGTGCTAATTGATCATCCTTGTTTTTTTGAAGTGGAGCATTTCTAGAATTTGTATTTCCTGTGATGAGATGTAACAAAATTGCCACATAGATTTCATTAACTCCATTTTTATCTATTTAAATAGACTTTCCCCAGTTCCTGTGTACTATGACACCTTGTTCTTTTGAACTTTAGAATTGCCTGTGAGTAAAGAAAGTTTTACAAGTCCAGGGACAAAAGCAGCTCTCTGTACTTAGATGATGACAGAGGTGTTTATAAAGTGCTTTATCTTGCGGCTAACACAGAACTGCCATTTGTCATGGGTTCTCTGAGCACCAGGCTGGGTGCTCAATATTTTATCCATCTTATCTTGATAAGAATTATTTTTCTCATTTCAAAGATGAGAACCTAAAATTCAGAAATGTGAAATAACTTACCAAAAGTTGCACAATTTAATTATGTTTGGGGCTGAGATTCAAACTCAGGTCTTTGGGACATAAATTCCATGGCCTTACCTACACTAGTCACACTATACTGCCTGACACTATGAGTAAATTTAGCAACATTTTTGAAAAGGCCTTCATTTTGTTCTCTAACCTATTGTTTTTCAAACTTTGGTGTACATAGGAATCATCCAAGATGTTTTCTAAAAATGTAAATTTTCTTTTCCTGTTTCAGAAACTCCACTTTAACAGATTCACAGTGATTAACAGATTTAACAGATTCACTCTTTTATCATCCAGTCTCCTGCACAATTATAGACAGGCAGTCTGGGGCACTTGAAGGTCAGGAATCATTGCCTTTTTCTCTAAGAAGAAGCCCATCCTCCTACCTGAAATAGTTCTCTATCTCTTAGGGTCTTTTAGAGGCTATTTCACATGTCATTTCTTTTATGGAGTTATTTCCATTTTCCTAAAGCAAATTCAGTTTGAACCTTCCCTATGGGTCCAGGTCTCCTTTTATATAACTTCTATTTTTTTCTATTGTCACATTATATTATACATTTCTGTTAAAATGTCTGCTTCTCCATTTAACTTGGAAGTCAATGCATTCTAAATATGATGGGTAGACTGGATGCCCACCCAACCTCAACTAAGAAGGGCAGCACCCATAGGTAAAAGATGGATGTAAGAAAACATCTGCGGTCCAAATGTAGCTACCACTGCAATTTTGTATATGAGAGAGAATAGGCTGTGGGAAAGTAGATATGTTGAGATAGAATTTTTGTTAGTTAAAAGTGGATCATATAAAATAACAATTGCTGTTTGACTTGGTTATCAATTTTGTAGCTATCACTTTAATTTGAGACTTCACTTTCATTCTGTGAAATACTGAGCTGCAAATGCCATGAAAAATGAACTTCAATGATTTTCAGTACAGTGAGAATTTGTCTCACTGTTATGAAGAAAAAAAAAATGAGCTACCCTGGGAATCATTTTGGGAATGTAATAAATTCCCTTTCTCGGAAAAGGTACAAACTGAGACTAACTGGTCCCTTAGAGTTCTGCAGGGAGAATAAGAAGATGGATTAGTTGACTATGACATTTTCATTAAATTCATTAAATTTTTAAAAGAAAAAGATAATTTTTAAAAAGATAATTCAAAAAAGCCTATTGTTTCATGCTAGATAGTTTGTGAATTATGAATATGAAACTGAGGATTAGGTCTGCTGCCCAGCCAGGAGACCTCAGATGAACAGTTTACTTCATCTCTTTGGTCCTTCAATTCTCTCACCTGTACAATGGTGATAATACCTACTTTGTAGATTATGAGGTTAAAATGAAAGGATGGATATGAATTTACCTGTGATGGCTGACACATGCATTTAGCACATGTTAGCTAGTAAGATCACAGTGATGAAGAAATGACTTGGGACAGAGTTTTGGAAGATGAATTAATGTATTTTAAGAAGTGAGAAGCATGCTCATCTGTCCAAAACCAAAGAAGGAACTAAGAGACACAGGTATAGCAAAGAGCAAGAATTTCCTTTATTGACAATCTTACAAGATCCATGTCTTGCAAAATCTTGTGCCTGGGGGGAGCCTGCACACCCAGATTGGTACAACCAGCATTTTATCCCCTAGAGTGCAAGGTTCAGCCCCATTCCACACTGTCTGAGTACTCTGGGGTGGACAGTCTTCCCTATCATTGCCTGGGTTTTACTGTCTCTCATCTGGTTATTTAAAGAAATATACCTGTAGTTGTCCCCACCTTCCTTTGTTCTCTTGTGGCGGAAAGACCCCTTGGAATCAGTGCAGTTTATCTCTGTTGGTCAGGTCAGGACCCTTCTTCTCACCCCCTTTTTATCAAGAGACTGAATTTTTACACTCCAGTATCAACTGCTTGTAAACTTTTCATTCTGTTCTCCCCTCCATCAGTCAGTCTTTCTTACATCTCAAGTCATTTACATTTAAAGTTAAATGCTGTATTTCAAAATGAACAACTAGACTTTCTATTTTTCACAGAGATCTTTCTGAAGACAAAATTTCTACAATAATAATGCATTATATAGCTCCATGGCATTAAAAAAAAAAGAAAAAAAAAAAAGGAAAGAGAAAACCCCTTGTCCTTCCTCTTTTGCTACATGCATTAACACAGGCTTCAAGTTTCAACTCCCCTGTGGAGTTTGGTGAGATTTTTCAGCTGTTCTCCCCTTTACTATTTTATTTTTTACTATCTTTAACAAAGGAAGGAAGGAAGGAAGGAAGGAAGGAAGGAAGGAAGGGAGGAAGGAAGGGAGGAAGGGAGGGAAGTCTTGTGTTGATGATCACTTCTGATTCCAAATAAGAGCATGCCATTCATTTACTGAAATTAGATCGCCATTCCCTGCACTGGGCACTCTCTAGTCTGTCTACTCCAGAGGGTTTAGGGCCTGTTAGTTGTCGAACAGTTGGAAACTGGGGGTATTGAGTGGCTGCCAAGCCTGGCAGACCTTTAAGATGGCATCTGGTGACCTTTTGCGGAGCCCCCTGGGTCCTTTATTTGTGATTTTATGTTCCCTGCAGGGGTATAATCCAAATCAAATGTGAGATCTGGTGAGGTGGAGTTACACAGGCGGTAGGGCCAAAGGGGATCCCTACACTGCCTTGGGCAGAGGAGGCTATTACAGGCCCTTACAGTCTTCCTTCCAACCCTGAAACTCTGAGCTCCGTCTGATAGAGGGTAGCACTAAAGGGCTGGTTTGCAGCTAGCCCAGTGTGAGAGACAGAGCCACGGAACTGTTTTCTCCTCGTTTATTTATCATTCAGCAACAGCACAGCAAGCCTCCCTAATTGCCCCAGTTCCTGGATGACACTAAGCTCTTCATGGCACAGAGCAGGCCCAGCCGGGGAGGTCGGAAGTAGGCAGGCGGAAGATAACTGTGGTCATGCTTCCAAGAACCATCCATGGCATTCTTTCCCTTTCTTTTGAAATGGCAAATTTCTATTTTCAGTCATGTAGGTAGCTAGCACACAAGCCTGGAGGAAAGAACTGTGAGTTCGTGAACAACATAACAACAAATGTGTGCTGTGGGATTGTTTGTGCTAACCACAGGCACAGGCTGTTTCTCAGCGACAGTCATTTTCATGTTAATTTTTAAAGTGCTATGTATTTTTTTTTCAACAGCTTTTACTTGAAACAGATTTTACAGGTTATTTTTGGTTTTACATCTACTGTGACTGTTTTAAAAGAGAGCCAGATACATTTCAAAATTTCTCAGGCCATTCTGTCCTGAGACTGCCCAGAAAAGGGTTTTGAGGGTAATTAAAGCAAACATAACATATAGCCCTTCCTTCCATCCAGCAGAGACTTTCTGTGCTCCACAACTACTTTTGCCTTCAAAACTTGCACTTCCTGCTTTGGTTGCCTTCTCCTCTGCTTTTTGTTCCTCACATAATCCCAAACTTCCATGGACTTTCTCTGTACTCCATTAGCAATAAGTGTACAGGCAACCAAGTAGACTTGGTTTTAAATCCTGGGCCCACTACTGAAAAACTATGTAGAATTGGACAAGTTACATAACTTTCTGAGCCTTCATTTCTTCATCTTAAAATAAGAATAATATGAACACATGACTATGGAGTTGATAAATAAACTAATGTATATAAATGGCCAGAATGTGACTATCTATAGTTAAATGCTCAATAGCTAATATATTTTCGTAATCACTGCAGACCATAGTTATTTATCTTTGTTATGATCTTCAAATAGTACTGATTCTTTACAATATTCACTTGGTATTTATCTTTATGCTAAGTATGTTTCATATTATTTATGTAAATTTCATACCAACTTCCTTTAACAACTTTAGAGAAATATGTTTACATAAAAGTACACATGTCAAAGCCTACCACACACTGAATTTTTACAAATATTATATACCCATGCAACAAACACCCAGATGAGGAAAGAATAGACCAATATCCCAGAAGACCCCATACTCTCTTCTGTACTCTTTGCTTTACAAAAATAACCACCATTATGCTTCTAGAATCATTTTTATCAATCGTTGACTTAATTGTGCTATTTTTGTGCAGCTAAATGAAATGTAAGTTTGTTGATGTCAGGGAACTAATACCTCTTTTCACATCTCAAGAACTGTATGTCAAATGTATACACTTCTCGTAACATGCCCATCTTGCACTATTGCCCTTCCTCTGAACTTGCCTGGGAAAGCCCCAGTCGTAGGTGAGTTCCACTGCCTGCCTTCTTTGCATCTCCATGAAGACTAGTGGTCAATCTGGAGGAGAGTATCCAGCCATCCAAACCGATGCTACAAATCTGTAGTCTCCAACTAACTGGCCCCTGTCTTATTTTTCCTGACCAGCTCTGTCTTCCACTTTTCAAGCCATCTTGTCTTTAATTCTGACTTCCTATCTCACTACTTTCTCCATGAGACCTAATAGGTTACTGTCCCTTGTTATCAGAGAAAAAACTCAAGATGTCAGCAAACTCACCAACCTCTTTTTACCAAATACAAACATTTGCCTAGAAACACCCATTTCACTAACACCTTTCCCTGAGGTTCCCTTCCTGAGACATCCCATCTCCCTTCCTCAGGGCTCATTGCACATCATCAATGACATCCTCTTCTTTCTCCAGGTCCACTGGCTCTTCACAATTGACATTTCAGTGTGCCCTGCCATCTTTAAATATGACAGTAACAAAGCCCCATCTGAAAACCACATTCCACAACTACTCCCACAATATCTCAAACCCTCTTACAGTCAGAAACTTCACCAAGGTCTTTATACCTCCTGACTATAATTTATTTCCCCCTTTCTCCCGCCACTTCAGTCTAGCATCCACCTCCATTATCTCATTGGATCTTCCCAACCCCAATAACATCCTTGCAGCTAAACCAAATAGATCCTTTTTAGAACTTACCTTTCTCCGCAGTGTTGGAAACTTTTGTCTATTCCCTCTCCCTGGAAACATACACTTTACTTGGCTGCTAATCCCTGACTCACTCGATTTCCCTCCTACCTTACTGGAAATTTCATTTAATCTCCCTTTAGGGAGCCCTCTTCCCTCCATAAACATGCTTTCCATCAGAGTTTTTTCTTAAGCCAGCATTTCATTTTTTTTTAGTTGTCAATGGATCTTTATTTAATTAACTTATTTATATGTGGTGCTGAGGATTGAACCCAGGGCCTCACACATGCCAGGCAAGTGCTGTACCACTGAGCTACAACCCCAGTCCCAGCATTTCTTCTATGCTACCACTACTATAACAGGATGAACATAAAAAAAAAAAAATATATATATATATATATATGTGTGTGTGTACACACACACACACGTACACGTATATGTTCAAATCCTCTAGTTTGACCTTATTCAAATTAGCAGATACTACAGCAAAAGTTTTATGCTCAGATAACATATTGTGCTTTAAAATGGATCCTTTCCACCATATCAGTAAGAACTTCTAGAACTTAGCCTTCTGTTGGAAGGTATAGCTATCTTGAATTTATTTTTAATGGTTGTAAAATGACATTTTCTCATGTAGAAATTTATAATAATAATATTATAAGATATAATATGATCTAATGTTGTTAAAGTGCAATGTAATACCCCAAGTTTTACCACTCAGAGATACTTACTCTTAATTTCTGGCACACATTTTTCTAGACTAATAATCCATACCTTGCTTACATACATTTTATTTGGTTGAAATAATCATATTGTTCACTTATTTTATACCTGGGCATTTATTCGTGTCACTAAAATTATTCATAAGTATTTTAATCACAGAATAGACTATGCATTACTAAGCATTTCATCCAAGCATTACTAAGTATTTCAAGTTTTTGAATTTCTTCTTCTGCATTTTTTTCTTAGTACACATTCACAAAAATTGATCTACTTTATCAAAAAAGTTCAGCTATCTGACTCTTAAGGAATCTTGTAAAGTCACCCACTTCAAGAATTACGTCTATTTATGTGACATTAGCACTTAAGTTTCTTATTTTCTGAGACATTTTCTATATTTAAAATGGTGTTATTGTTTTGATTCATAAGTCTTTAGTTATTAAACGAGGTTGGCTCTTTGTTAATTTTGTCTGTTATTTACATACTTTTTAAAAACATTCCTTCAATTTTTTTTTTCTTTTTCTTTTCTGCTACATATTAAATTCAGATGGAAGAGTACTGAAAGAAAAAGAAATCTCCATGTCAGGCATCTGAGGAGAGACTGTAGAGCTGGGCCTGGCAAATTGTGCTGACTTTCTTCCTTTTCTAGTTGCAAAGGCTGAAAATACCTGTTAGATTTGTAATTGAGAAACTTAATAACCTTCAGGGCCATTTTTCACACTGTTTACGGCTTCCTGTAAGGGCCGGAAGAAGATGGATGAATGATCTTTATGAGAAAGTGGGGAGGGAAAACATGAAATCTGGAAAGACAATAGGACAGTCTCTATGGGAAATGATCCATAGACAAATAACTAGCATTTACATCTGCATTCCACTCTGCCCTCTTAAGGATGCTCAGGCCACTGGACTAACACCTTCTGTTTCTCATGCCACCCTAATGTTTGAGGAACCTGTCCCCTGAGTAACCAAGTGCAAAACTGTTTCTTCACAGCAAGCAGGATGAGACTCTGGAAACTGAAACAGCACTCCAGAACCCCAGGTCTGGTAATGCAAGGCAGATGAGTAGGGATGCACCAGCTCCCTCTGACCCCTCTGATCAACAAACCAAGGATAACCCAGATGATGTGGAAGAGGGCAAGCACCCAGCAAACAGTCAGAAACCAGAGAACCACCAGGATCTCCTAACAGGAACATACTGTGGCAAATTCCTGGATGGCAAAGTGAGTAACGAGAAATTCCCAAGCTTTTCTTTATAATTTACTAGGAAAAGAGAGATGAAAGCATACAAACACACACTTGTACAAATAAAAATTAATATGTTTTATATAAATGGAAATTAGAATCTTTACTTTTTCCATCTGAAATGAATTTCAAGATCATCTGTATATTGCATCTTTGTTAACCACCAGTTGAGTTGGTCAACCTACTTGGCCTGTAGCTAAATCAGTGATATTCAGTAATAACTACAGTGATTAAATGTCACTATCTGTGCAAAGTTCTGGCCTACTGAAGGAGCAGGGTCTGTCTGCTTTCACATTACAGGAACAGATAATTTATTTTCAAAATCCAATGCAACCATGTCTAAATATCAAAAAATTATAGGCCAAAACTATCTTGATAGAAATATGTATCGCTGCGTGCTGTTAACAATCAACCAAACAATCCATAACAAACTGACTTGATAATGATGAATCTAAATGATTAGTAATTTGTAATTAAAAAGCAAGTAGAGCAGCAATTGAAAACTGGATCTAAGTCAAGACAAAACTAATGATTCATTGATAACAAAGTACCATTTCCAAAAATTGCTGAAATTGCAATTAAACAGATACATAGAGTAGGAGTTTTGCAATGCTGCCAAGCACTAAGTGACAGCCAGATATTTTAGTAGAATACTGATTAGAGTCTGCAGCAAACTCTAACATAACTATTTTTAGTTTAAAATTTTAATAGCCCTTTTAAAATCACTGAGATACTATCTAGTCTTTAGTCATATCAGAAAAGGAATACCTGGGAATTTGTGATCTTTTTGTCATAAGAACCATGCAAAGGATTGCATACTGGAGTAGTGTACAGCCCACTAATGGACTTCAGATGATATTCACAAGGTCTAGTTCCCACTGAAGTCCATTTATAAAAGTGACTTGCCCAAAATGTTAGTGGCATAGCCTAGGCTGGAACCCAGGCCTCCTAGTCTCCATTTAATGAGTTATGTTTTTTTTGTTTTTGGCTTTCCCAGGATGAATCCTTGAAGTTAGTACCTTCTTAGAGCAGGAAATAATGAATCTGGAAAGGTGAAATAATCCAGTGTGAACTTCTAAAGACTTCTGTGTTGTACCCCCAAATTTTACTCTGACATTGATATATTTCTTGTTGTTTCTGTTACTTCCAAAGATAACCAATAAGATTACAGTCATAAAGCACTTATTATTGACTGATTCCTTGCACATAAATTTTACATTTGTTCTTTGGAATCAACCCTATGAGATAGGTGGCACTATTATTTTCATTGTTGTGATGTGGATGATAAAACCGAGATTCAAAAAATTAAAGTGACTCAGGTGCAGATAAGGTGTTTTCCCAGGTCGTCTTCTTTTTTTCTTCTTCTTTACTTGAATTTTGAATCGCTCTTCCTAATTATAAAATATTACGCAATCATGCAGGAATTCTGGAAGACAGAAGGAAATAAAAGTCAATCAAAGAAAACTAGTGGTTTAATTGCCCTTGATTTCTCTTCTTTCCTCCCTGCATAGATAAAGAATGAGAATCATCATCATGTGTATTTTCTTTGTTATCCTGCTCAATTCACTTCATGTAAAGAATTCTGTCCTCAGAATGAAAAAAGAAAATTCATCCTACGTATCATCTTTAATGACTCTGTGAGAGTCATATTCAGAACTAACACTTAGATAGCATTTACTACGTGCCAGGCACTATTCTAAGCTCTTTACATATATTAACTAATTTACTATTTCCAAGCACCCGGTGAGATAGGAATGCTTATTATCTTTAGTTCATGGATAAGGAAACTGAATAACAAAAGGTCAAGTGGCTTCCTAAAGTCATAAGGCTAACTAGTGACAAAGCCGCAATTCAAGCCCAGGTAGTAGGTCCTGAATCACTAAATTGCATCTGTTCCTCTATATGGATATAATGTGGTTGATTTAATATGTCCCTTAAGGCTATTTAAGTCAATTCTAATTTTCCTCTTACAAATGGAAATTCGTTTCTTGACACTCCTAATATATTCACCTGCCATTCCTGCCATGGATTCTGCATCCACCATTGCAATGGGCAGAATGTTCATTGGGTGAGCAGTTCTTGGACCTCCATGATCTGGAATCTTTGCTGGCTCTATGGTAATAGAGAGAGGTGATTTAACCTCTCCCCTCTCAGAACTCATCAGGGTTTTGTGGGAGGCTAAGCAGGGCTAACACCTAACCACTGAATTCAGGAAGGCCTCATGGGAAGCATGGGGACTGACTAATTGGTTCTGTCTGCCAGGGCCTGTAATGCTGGCCTGCCAGATGGCTGCCACAGTCGCAGGCTACAGAGACCCTCATTACCACCTTGACTAAGTGGTAAATGGAATCCTGCTGCAGTTACAGAAGCAAACCAATCAGAACTCCTTCTAGATCCTTATCACTCACACATAGATGAAAATAAGTTTCCTGCCTGGGACATAACAGACAATCTGGACTGGCTGAATTTGCTCCAAAAGTGAAGTTGCTGATAAAGACTGAGCTAACATGAGAGAGAATGAGCAAGTGTGAAATAAAAGATTAAGTTCAATGACTATCATTGGTAGGAGGTAAATAAAGTTGAAAAGACACAAAAAACCATTTAATGTATATGAGAACGATAAGGTATTTTATAGATCAACAAGTACAAAGCTTGATTTCACAAATAAAAAACAAGAGTCTCAGAGGGCTTCAGTGATTTGTCTAAGGTTCAGGAGAAGAGAGCTTATTTTCTCTTCCCATCATCCCTAGGATGTTCTCCTCCAGATTCTGCTCCTTAAGGGTAAGTCTTTGAAGATGTATATATTGTAATATTGTTTGTCGGAATCATTAGCTCTGCCTTCTCTCAGAAATATAAAAAAGAAAGTGTGACTAGCAACAAACTCAGTAAGTTTCAAAAATAAAACTTGATCATGATTTTTGCATCTGTCAGTATGAACATAAAAGTGTGCTTTAATTTTAATAGTTCATAGTTCAGTTTTTGGGCATGCTTTTCAAAACCCTTCGGCATGTATTTTCCTCATTATGCTCCCATGAGGTCGGAAGAAGCACATGGAACAGATAAACAGGCAGAGGTCAAGGACCCTCCTGCCTGGCTGTGTATTCACGTGCCAAGCAGAACCTGCGATCCTGTTCTTCCTTTTGTAGTTCGTGTCTCATGGAAACATCTCACCATTCTTCCATTGGCACCAGTAAGAAACCTGGGCATACATTCCTTCTCTCTCCCCCTCATTCTGATGTCTAACCAATCACTGAGTCTTCAATTATTCCACCTTCATGTCTCTCAGAATGTCTTCTTTCATTTGTTTCTTCTATCATCACCCTAGTTAAACCACCAATCTATCACACCGGTGACTTCAATGATCTTTAAACTGTTTTCTTTTCTCTAAACCTCCTTATCTGTATTGGCTAGCTATTATAATCAATACTGCTCTGTAACAAATTACCCAGTACTCAGTGGTTTATAACAATAATAGTGTATGCTCATATTCAAAGACATGAGCCAAGGCAGCTTTTACTGACCTCAATTGGGTTTGTCTAGGTTTTTTTACTGATCTCAAATTGGGTTTCTCTAAGCTTGGCTATAACAGTTCAATCGGTTCAAGTTTATTGTTTTTATTATTCTGAATCCAGTGGGTCCCTCAAAGCACATTTGTCTCATGGTGACAGAAACATTTCCAAGATAACAAATTCAACTACTCAAGTACATTTAAAGTCTTTGCTTATGTCATACCCACTAACATATTGTTGGTTAAAGCCATCAATCTATCACGTGGCCAAGCACAACACCAATGGGTCAGCAGTTGGTATATATATGGCATATAAATCGAAGACATATAGAATTCCAAAGAAAAATCTACATATTGTAATTTTGCATATGGTAATGTTTATACCACAAACAAATAGGGAAAGGAGACTTTTTAATCAGTGATACTGAGATTATTGGAAAGTCACATAGAAAATTTGAATTGGGTCTATTCCTCATATGTCATATGTCATACATATATGGAATGTGTACTACAATATACTCCAAATGGATCTGAGATTTAGGTGTAAAAAAGTAAAACTACAAATAGCATAAATAGTAAACTGGCTATTTCCTCTAAGTCCTGGGCTGAAGGAGAATTTTCTTAACTAAGACTCATAATGCACATATCCTCAGAAAAAGACTGAAATTTTTCACCATTTACTTATGGACAAAACCACTGTAAGCAAAGTGTCAACACCTGAAAAACTGTGGAGAAATTTGTCATTGATATCATGATAAAATATATACCTAACACATAGAATCTTCTATGTGGAAAAGGAGATTAACCTATTAGAAAAATAGGCAAAATGAACAGGTTACAGAAAAATAAGTGTAAATGTTTCTTCAACTTACCAAAAACTATAGCTTTGCTCTTAATAAAAGGAACATAAATTAATTCAAACCTAAAATATAATTTTCTTACTGGAAAAATCCAGAAGAAGATAGCAGGCCTTGTTTAAAAGCTGTGGGCAAAGAGACACTCTGCTGCAATAATAAGGGAAATTTAGATGGAACAACCACTTTGGAAGAAAACATGACAATGCATTTAGTATTTGGCATGAAAATTGCCCTTTCAGAAATCTATCATAAAGAAACAATGGAAAATTATTAGAGGTTCCATTCAGAAGGTGTTCATTGCAACATTACTTGTTGTACCAAAAAATAAACTATTTAAATGCTCATCAACAAGGAATAGCTGAATAAACAAAGATACATCCATATATGGAGTACTATGAAACTATAAAAAGAAATTATGAATAGATACATATATATGAATAGTGCCATAAATCACTGTATAAAATAACAACATTTATCATTATTTGAATAAAAACAGACAAAAATGTATAGATTTCACTACCAAGAATCTATCTATACCTAATATCTATCTATTTATTCCTTATTTTTTTTAATGAAGGAATTAAAATCTTTGATTTTTTGTTTGGTTTGGTTTTTTGGATATGGAGGATTTTTTGTTTTGTTTTGTTTGTTTGATTGATTGATTTTTGCAGTGCTAGGAAATAAACCCAGACCCTCAAGCATGCTAGGCAAGGTGCTCTACTACTGAATCACATCCCCAAGAGATTTTTGTAAAAAGTAGTTATCTATTCTTAGGAATAGATGGAACATAATTGAGGGGTCAAAAATAGAAAGCACTTCTCTGAATAAATCTTGTGTTCAGTGTATTGGAACATAAATATTTTGCATATTTATAAAACAAAATTTAATGTTAACAAAATCAATTCCTAAAAATAAATAAAATAAATCAATCTGGTTTAGTTGTCTATTGCTGCTGCATAACAAATTGCCTCAAAAGATATCATTTAAATCAATAAAATGTATTAATTCTCACCTGTTTTTGCAGGATAAGAATTCAGATACAGCTTAGATGAGTGATTTTGGCTCAAAATCTCATGAGATTTTATTCCCAATGTCCCCTAGGAAGGTAGTCTTCTGAAGGTTCCACCAGGGCTGAGGATCTACTTCAAGCTTGCTCATGGCTGTTGACAGAGGTTTTAGGCACTTGGCAACTTTGGCCAGAGATTTCACTTTTTCTCTATTTGGTCCTCTCTCAAAGACATCAGGTGGCTCCCCTGATTGTAAATTGTCCAATAAAGAAGAGGAAGAGAAAGTGTACACAATCATATTAGAAGCCACATCATTTATGACCTGATATCAGAAGTAACCTGACTCACTCCCTCTCTATTCTGCTGGTAACATAGGCTAATCCTAATTGAATGGTGGGGGTCAGGGGAGACTACATGAGGACATGAAACCAGGAGGCTGTTCTACTCGGGCTACCTTGAAAAGTGGCCACTGCATGAACCCAGTTAATTGGCAGTAAAACCAAACAGAATGGAATTACTGTAAATGACTTTGAAACATGACTTCACTGTATGTCCCTAGAAGCAT
Organism: Sciurus carolinensis; assembly: GCF_902686445.1. Taxonomy (NCBI): domain Eukaryota; kingdom Metazoa; phylum Chordata; class Mammalia; order Rodentia; family Sciuridae; genus Sciurus; species Sciurus carolinensis. The sequence continues at coordinate 161,001,466 of NC_062213.1, forward strand.
TATATATTTGAGATAAATATATTTTTTTTTTAAATCTTTAAATGTTTTCAGAACTACTATGTTATTATCATTGCTCTATATATGCATTATGGGAGAAAGTGAGTCATTATCTTGGAATTTTTTGAAGTTGGGGTTTTTAGTATAGAAGAAATAAAATATAGATATAGTATTGATGAGATTATATAAAATTCCTATATCCTACATTTAAATTGTAAATATCAGTACAAATTCTGTAAAAGCATGTATTTCCTATCACTCTCTACTCATGTGGTAGGATCTGTCACATGTCAATGAGAACCCTAGATGTGCATTCTGTTCAGTGAAATTCTGAAACTGATTCCAGCTTTGTGCCTGGAGCATCTAGTTAGAAGCAGTGATGATACCAAAGAGCTTTCAAGACTTATCAAAAAACCCTCAGAATCTAACTTAAAGATGCCCCCAGCAGTCAGAAGTGGAACAATGTAATTGATGAAAAACTTAACAGCAATCTATACTTTCCTAGTGAACCTTTAAAAACAAACAGACAAACCCTCATTAATTATCTCTGAAGAATGCTAGGGAACAAACTCTTTTTAAAACTGACAAATAAGAGAAACAAGTGTTTACTCAGTCTACATTTTCCTGTGTAAACTGTGTCTTGATAGAAGGAGAGGGGAAGTTTCTGTTTAGAGAAGCATTCCTATTAATATATGAAGAAATGATAACATAAGAATTTCATTCCTCCCAAGAAAAAGAACTTCAGCAATGAGTGTCAGTACCTGTGAATGTGACAAAAAAGATAATCAGACACCTGTTGCTTCTATAGGGAAATACGCCATTTATGAAAAAAAAATTCTTACTGAACAAATTGAATTTGAGTATGATCAAGATCAAGACTCTAGATCTAACTACCATTTATGGTATATGTGATAAATTTTGGTAAACTGCCTAGGGATGCAAACAATGAAATACAGACTGTGTAAAACCAAATACGGCAAAAAATACAGCTTCTTCAGCAAATAAATTGCGAGAAGAAAGGTTGCAAAAGGAAAAAGGGGATGAGAAAAAATAGAAATTTTAAAAGATGTCAGAGCTATCAACCAATTACAATATACTGATCTTATTTTGTTCTTGTTTTGAATAAACAGACTATAAAAATAAGATTTACCAGATAATTGGGATTTGGACACTATATATTTGATGATATGAGGAATTACTATTAATAATGATTTTTTAAGTGTGATAATGTTACTATGGTTGCATTTTAAAAGAAGTCCTACCTTTAATGCATCAGAATTAATGGAGACTTATTAAAACATATTTTGGGGCCTCACCCTGAGAAATTTTATTCAATGGGTCTGGGTGGTTCTTATGTCTCACAAGTTCCCAAATGAGATTGAGGCTTCTGGACCAAGGGTCACATTTTGAGAATCACAGTTTTATAGATAACATGCTGAAATGGTGTGGATAAACCAACTGACTGGGCTCACTTCATTCCTGGCTGACAGAGGGTAACGTGGGTGCAAATAAAACAATGTTGTCAAATGATAATTAAAGCATGGTGGTGACTTTATGAAGTTTCGTTATTCTCTCTATGTGTGTTTGAAAGTTCCTCATTCAAAAAGTTAAAAGGTAAATAAAATATAAATTTTCATAAGATATTAAAATGATAAACATTAATATTCAGTACATTAATCTGTTTAAAGCATATATTTAAATTATGCATTGTATGTAATATCATTTGGAAATTTTTAAAAATTTTACATTTCTTAAAAAGAGTATCAACTTTCATGTGCTTCTTTCTCGTAGTTGCCTTCCTTATTAACAATGCCCTTTTTTGAGTCATTTGACAGCTTTCTAGAACACATCAGAGACTTGGTCTAAGTGGTTTAAGAAACAAAACTTCAAATCTGCATTTGACGATCTTTCTGGAATTTCCTCCCCAGCCAGAGCTATACATGGCACAATATTAAGACAATTAATAGTTGTGCTCACTTGTCTTAGAGGACCAGTATTCATGACTTCCACAATGTAACCACTTAAAATTGTTATATTATGAGCAATATTTAGAAGATTTGTTTACACTTCTAACACTTGCAAGTTTCAACACCCCCAAGGAGAGTTAGTAAATGTGTGTTAATTTTTGTTTTGTTTGTACCAATTATTTTAAGCAAGCATCACAAAACTATTGTTGATCAAAGTCACTTCAGGCTATTTTGTCAACAACCCCAAGCAGTATTTTGTGATTCAAGTAAACCAAATGAGAGAAGCCTGTATATCAGAAATTTGTAGGTGCTCTGTCAGCTCCCAAGGTCAGAAACTTGATGAACCTTGATCAGAATTTCCCATTTAATTTTCTTCGACGCTTTGGGGACACTCTTGTTTTTAAAAAACAACAGTGCAGTCCAGGGTGATTTGTATTAGTAAAGAGAGATATCTGAAGCCTGGCCCAATTGGTGCAAACCAGGAACTCATGGCGCCAATGGCTCACCATTGTTTCATGACACTGTTTCTCTACTCATTCAACAGACTCAGCCCTGGTTTTGATATTGGGACTCAGCAGGATACAAGGCAGGGTGCTGGCCCACATGGGAATTATATTACTGAAGAGACACACACATAAAAATAATGTCAAATATAATTTCAGAATTTAAAAAATATTTAAAGTCCACAACACCCATTCTTCACAGTACTCATGAGAGTACAAGGCATGTTCCCTTTTCTGTCGGTGAGAACATAACATTCAGTCTGTGATATCTAGGCCAGAAGACCTGTGAGGACAGGAACCTTGCCTGCTTTGTTCACCTGTTTCTAGAATGCTGAGGATAAAGTACACAATCAATTTTGGTATTTAAATGAAGGCAAAGAAGGCTAACAAGCACCTTGACTCTGTTGGAATGATGAAGTAGAGACGTCTCTCTGTAACTGCCAAGTATTGATTCCAGGACTCCCAAGGATACGAAAATCCAAGGATGCTCAAGTCTTTCATATAAAATTGCATGATACATCCTTATACCCTCTGGTATACTTTAAATCCTCTCTGGATTATTTGAAATACCTAACACAAGGTCAATATGTAAATGGTTGTTATATTTTTTAGAAAATGACAAGAAAAAGTCTGTACATATTAAGTACAGATGCAAATATTTTCCCTCTACATTTGTTGAATCTGAGAATGTGGAACTAGTAGAAGTGTTTACTGTAGGTATATAAATCCAAAAATGGAAACATTTTATGTTGCAAATAATTTGCAAAGAAACATACTGTGCTTTCAACAATATGCCTGAAAGACCTTAGTAAATCTTTTAACAGAGTGAAATGGCTCTGTGGACTAAATATTAAATTTCTTTTATTCCAGGGTAGTAGTAAAAAACAGGATTCAGATCTTATCTGCAAAATTTACTGGGGAGGAAGTTTTGGACACACTGACCTAGTCATTTCTCTACTAAAGTCATTTCCATGGTTCCCTGTTGCCCTCAGAATAAAGCATAGAGGCTAATTCGCTGCCTCTTTCTTTCCTTCCTCTCCAGTCTTATCTTTTGCCTTTCCTAAAAGTTTGTGCTCTGAAAGCATCCATCTCTCTCTAACAAGCATGAGTACACCTTTGGAGTTGTCTACATCCAGTTCCCTTTTCCTGCCACCTTCTCTCTTCTCCTTCTCTCTCTCTAATTGTTAACTTATCTAGATGTAACTTACCTTTCAAGCCTGGACTTAGGTGTCAGTTCCTCTAGAAGGTTAGGTGGGCATTTGGACCATTGCCATAGTGGCCGCCCACCCCATGTGCTTGCTGTGCCCTCCAGTCTCTCAAGCTCTGAGGGCAGGAGTAAGTCTGTTTTGTTCTCTCAGGCCTACCACAGTGCCTTGACCAGAATAAGCAAGCCATAGACATTTCTTAAATGAAGGAATAAAGTTATTAGCTTCTGCAAATCTCAACTTTCCAAATGTAAAGAGGAGCTAAAATACCGACCTCACAGAGTTATAAAAATTAAATTAAAAGGCATTATTGAAACTCCTACGTGGTGCTTTGTACAGAGTATAGTCAAATAAATAGCTGGCTATTTTTATGTATCCTCTAGAATTCTCTGTCGTTCCAGACTGCTCTGAAAGCCTCATGATTTTTCTTTAAAATACTTCATGACTACTAGGCACCTGTTGGTTGCTATTCATCTCGATAGGTTGTTCAACATGACTATCAATTGTGTACAGATCATTGTTTTCAGTCCTTCCATCTTGTTACCTTTCAATTGCCTGATACTAAAAATAACCATGTGCCTCAATTTTTACCCAGGATTTTGTTTTAATCAGATCTGATAAACTGACAGATGTGAGGACAACTGACTTTAAAAGAAAAGTTAATCACTTACATTTCCCAAGAGAAGGGATCATACCTCCCCATGAGGATCACGTGGGGAAGCACCAAGTTTAATGGGGTGGTGAAAGGACAATATAGGGAAAGTCACAGATTTTGGTGAGATTTCTATAGAAAAAGCAAGGCAGAGCAGGGGTACAGTCAGAATAATGACCAGTCAGAATAATTCCCTCAGGCTTTGGCACACAGAAGTCGTTTCCACTTGTTTAGAACCTGGTGCTGGGTTGATTTAGGACAAGACAAATAATGGCTTGTTGTATGAAAGTTACATAAAGGGAGCAGTTGGGGATTTGAACTCAGAATTAGTTGGTTAATGTGAATGAAAGATGTGTGTGCAAGTAAGTTTTATACTGTCTGTAGGAATTACCTAGTGCTGGGAGGAGCAGTTTTCCCTAGAGGTCAGAGTCCTTCATCCTAAATTGTCAAACCATCATAAAATGCAGACAGTTTTTTTAAAAATGGTGAATGGGACTTTATTCTTGACCTTAATTTGATTATTATTCTATGGTAACATTTAATAACATTACTCATGAGCTATAATATTCTAGGCTCTTTAATCTCTTCCATTTTTGACAAAGTTCACAATTTCCTTTGCAGTTCTTTCTGATCCTGCTAATTTAAACAGCCTAAGGATACTCTTATCAATAAGAACCTCACATTTGCCTATAAACACTTTATGTTTTACATTTTTTTTTTTTTTGGTCTGTCACAGACACATTTCTTGTACAAATGAGACAGTATCTAATTGTTAACATATTTGTCAAACGTGTTAATTGCATAATGCTGAAATTTGTGTAATTGCAAGCTTTCTGAATTGGGGATTTAATTCATTTAGAATTGGGATTGTGTTTAAAGGAGCTATTTGTCTAACATTCTCCCTTCTTTCCTTTCTCTCCCACCTGTCTTCTCCTTGCTTTCATTTGTCTTTACTTCTTTAAGGTTCCCAGTCAGTCCCATTGCAGCTCTGTACCATCTGGAGACCAGTCCCTATCCTACATGCATGGCCTCCCCCGGAGAAATCTTAGAGACCGGTCCTTGGAGCAGATGGTGAGGGGTGGCCCTGCCCAGCCTGAGGTGTGTACTGAGAGTTGTCAAGTTGTTTCCTCTTGTGAATGAACAGATATTATTTGTTGACTGTACATCTTAATGTGGAGCAGGTGATAAGACAGTCTGAGGAGGAACTGATGGACACTAAACTCTGTATATCCATACAAGTTTCTTGAAACTTTTGATGACTTTACAGGCAAACACTACAGATGTAACTGAAATCATTATCTCCCTATCCCTGACCTACCTTCCTTCCAGAGATTCCCAAGATCAAAGGGGCCACTGTGCTCCCAATTAGCCCTGTCAGTATCTGGGTTTCATCCTTTGTCTGAACCCCTGGCCTTAAACTCTCCCATCCAATAAGTCTGTAAGATATGTTATCTAAATTCTTATATAATTTAAGAAGTTATTTTGTAAAAGACAGATGGTGGATGTTAAAGAACCATGTGTGTACTCAAGAAGATTTTCTTCCTTTCTTCTCCTGAAGGAATAGATCTGAAGCATTGCATTGTCCCTTAGGAACAACCGGCTTGTCCTGTTCTAGGTCAGGCCTGCGGGTAGAGCCTCTGATACCAGCCCCCATGCACTTCTGCACCTTTGCCTGAGTCTTTTATCACCTTGTATTGAAGCCTGTCCATTTCTTTTCTCATTTTGTGTCAGGATATCAACCAGAGGCCAAGTGGAATGACAAGAGAAGATTCTTTTCTTCTTGCCCTGGTCAGAAGGGAACTCAAGTCACATCCTCTGAGCTCCAGCTTGTTAGACAAAATTCAGAAAGAGCTGACAAACCTGGACCCAGTCTCTTCAGGGTTTCTCCTCCAGTCTCAGTTGAGCCTCCTCTTCCTGAGGCATGGAGTCCCTCTGCCATTGCCAACAGTCAAGCTCCTTTGTCAGAGATTTTCTAGGAAGGGCTCTCCTGAAATGGTATGGCTACACTTTTAAGTGTGGATGTCTTTTATGTCTCTTATTTGTACCCACAAGCTTATAGAATTAAGAGGTTAGTTTTTTTTTTTTTTCCTTGAAAATAACCTTAACTATGGATGCTGTGTTAGTTAGGTTTTCGTCCCTGTGATCAAAAGATCTGAGAAGAACAACTTAGAGGAGGAAAAGTTTATTTTGGGCTCATGAATTCAGAGGTATAGTCCATGGTTGGCCGACTCCATTGCTCTGAGCCGGAAGTGAGGCAACTTGTTGTGGTGAAAGAGCATGGAGATGGAGAGCTACTCCATTCCAGCACCCAGGAAGCAGAGAGAGAAACAGGAAGGTGGTGCAGGAAAGATAATCCTTCTCATGGCAAGCCCCCAGTGACCCACCTCCTCCAGCCATGCCCTATCTGCCTACAGTTACCACCTGGTTACTCTATTCAAACTAGGGTGGACTGATTAGGTTACAGCTCTTATAATCAAATCATTTCACCTCTGAATATTTCTGCATTAACATAGGAGCCTTGGGGTTACTCCTCATTGCCACATCATAACATATGCCTACACTTACTTATATTCATGTGGAAATTTCTAGTTAGAACAGACATTAATAGAAAGTAGACCTAGGGATCTTACCTCTGTTTAATTTCTCTTAAAATTGGTGTCCTGTCCTAACTCTTATTGTCTGCTTTTAACACTGTCAAGGTGGTTACAGATTCATTATGATAGTCCCTCTTAAGACCAGTAATGAGGTAACTCAGTCAGAAGAGAGATTTCTTATTTGTTGGGACAAGTCCTTAGACTGAGAGAGGTAGGGAATGTCTTTGAAATATAATTTACCACCACTAGCTGTGACCTGCATGACCATTAATTAGAAACCAGTGAGGAGCAATGGGGGATTAAGAAAAACAAAACTTACAGAGAGAAACCTGGTACCAGGTGGGACAGTGTCCTCTGATGGAGGAACAATGACCCAGAGCTTGTACAGCATGTTTATTACAAAGGTCTTATCATCAAAGGTTATTTGTGGGAGTTTCTGAAAAGTAGATAGTCTTGAAGGTCGTGGTCACTTGGGAGACACTGTGGTTATCTTATGCCCAGAATTCTCTATCCCTGGCAGCTGGTACCTGAGCTCAAGGTACAGACTAATATAGCTCCATGCCTTTTCACAGAAACTCCTAAGATAGGGAGGGCATCATCCTAGCAAATGGGCAATCTTGATCTGCACCTTTACACAGGAAGTTCCCAGTGCAAATGCAGTCACAAGGCAGTCAGAGACCATGATCCAAGTCACTGCTCTCCACAAACATTATTTTACATATTAGAAAACCGATGCCCAGAAGTTACCAAGGAACTGTCTCATGACACCCAAGAATTAATGGCAGTCCTGGAGCTGAGACACAAGCTCTCCAACAAGGTCAGAAGTCTTTGGTTACTGCACATCTCTGGACGCTGAGCCTGAATTCACACTTGTAGCTGAATATAGTGTGGTAAAAGTATAACCAAGTGTGTGTATGAATAGCAAGCCTATAGGCAGAACAAACCTCAGAAACCTGGACTTTAATTCTAGTTCCATCTTTGGCTCTTCATGTGGGGTTTACTGTACTTAATATCCCTGATGCCTCAGTGATCTCATCTAGAAAACCAGGTCAAAACCAACTTCATAGATTTCAACTCAGGATTGGGTGGCATGATAAATGCAAATTACTGGTCCCATGTTCAGCATGTAGTGGGTACTCAAATGTTAGTTCTCTCTCCTCTAACTTGCCCTAATGGAATCTCTGAATATTATGAGAAATATTTAGCAATACAATGTCAAATTATTATACAAAGTATATGAATCTTTCTAGCAGACAACTAGTTTTTATCTAGCTTCCTTCCTTCACTCTTACCCTCAACTTCCCTGGAATTGTCTATAGACCAGAGCTCCTAGGATCCCATCCAGACCAGTGGTAGACATTAATGGCATTCCTTCAGTTCTTTCCTATGTAGAAAAGTAATCTTGAGATTTTTCACCTAGGCTAGTTAATTCTTACCCCTACAAAATCTGAATTCATCTAAACATAAGCATATATTATATATAATAAATGTGTTAGAGATGTGAGAGGAAGACAGAGAGAGGCTAGAGGGTAAGTTGTACTGTAATAACAAACAACACCAAATTCTCAGTGGCTTAAAATAATAAATGTTTATTTTTAAATTTACATTACATTTCCATAACGAGTCAGCCACAGGCCTTTCTCCTCACTTATTATCTTAGCTACAGGACCCAGGCTGATGGAACAGACACTCTAGAATATTTTTGAACATGATGGAAGAGGGGATTGAAAAAGAGAGCTCCGATGGGTCTCATGGCAACAGTTTAATCCTCCACCCAAAGTGGCACTTGTCACCTCAGCTCTTAAGACATTAGCCAGAACTGGTCACATGGCCCTACTCAAACCAAGACAACCAGGAAGTACCATTTTACATTATGTCCAGAGGAATAATAAAAATAATATTTGATTGAAAACACTTATAATTACGTTTCTATTTTTAAATAGTTTTTTAAAACTTTCAATAGTAAAAAGTTTCCAAGTACATTTTATCTCAGCAGTTTATTTTCCCTTCATGTAAAGTAAATGAGGATGCTCTTATACTTAATTTTCAGGTAAACTATGGAAAGCTACTCTGGTTTTTAAAAAGTGCAGCCTCAGATGATTTACAGCAAAGCAGAACAGTTGTGGACAGCAACCTGAAGAAAACTCAGAGGCACAGTGATCCTAAGCAAAGGTATTTTTTCCCTTTTCATGGGCCCATTTTTCTAGCATGTCTTAGTCAGTTCAGGCTGCATGTCTTAGTAGGCTGGCTGGCTTATAAAGTGCTGATATTTAGTTCTCATAGTTCTGGAGGCTAGACATTTAAGACTAGTGTGCCAACCTACTATTAGTGGTCCAGTTCTGGTGAGAACCCTTCTTCCATGTTGCAGACAGTCAACTCTTTTCTGTATCCTTACTGGCAGGAAGAGTGTAAGGGCTCTCTGGTCCCTTCTTAAAAGGGCATCAGTCTCAATCCTGAGAGCTCAACTCTGATGACCAGACCACCTCTCAAAGGCCCCACTTCCTGGTACCATGACACTGGGATGAGAGTTTCAACATTTGAACTTTGTTGGGAGGACACGAACATTCAGTCCATTGCACTAGACTTCTAGAGCTGGCAGGGATCTTGGAGGCATTCACTCTAAAATATTCCCAATGCAGAATCACTTTGCTCTTCACCAACACTTGGCTTATGCATATAATTTTTTTTCTCCCTCTCTTGTATGCAGGCCAGCATAGAAAGTTATTTGTAGCAATTGCATATGTTTCTTAACACCAAGCATGTGTCTTTTTATGAGGTTGTTGTGTGAAAATGAAAAACCTCATTATGAAATAAGAAATGATTGTGTATGGGTGCAGAGCTCATCTATAACATATGATTCCAGAAATAGGTTAAGTCAGTGAACCTCTGGGTCATAGGCACTAGTTAATGGTTTGAGATATAGAAATCAGTAATACTTTCACATAATCTCTAGGAAAAGAAGTGACTGAAAATTTTTAAAAGGTGTGAGAAATATCATTAGAAAGGAAGCACAGCAAAGTATGATATTCTCCACATTCAAAGAAAAGGGATAAAGTGCAGTGGTTAGTAGCATAGGCTCTGCTGCTGGAAAACTGAGTTAGACTTCTGTCTCTGTCACTGAGTAACTGTTTGGCCTAGGCATTCACTTAACCTCTTTGTGCTTCCGTTGTCCATCTGTAATATGAGGATAAGAATAGACTTTGTTCTTTTAAAAAGTACCTAGTACACAGTCAGTGCCATATAGGTGTTTTTATTACTCTTAAACTTCCCTCTGGAAAACCTTTCAGTTACAAACAATGTGATATCACAGTTAAAAGCCATGGCCATGGAGTTTATTGCTTCACTCTAGGACAAAAAGAATTCTTTGGAAAAAAAGTCCCTGGGCCAAGCATTAGACTTGATTCCTCTCCACAGGTTGCCACTTTTGACTATGATTCTTCATTTAACAAAGATTCATAGGATAACAGCTGATTGTCAGGTTCATTTTCCTGGCACAGTAAATTTCAAAGCTAGTAAGTTCATAGTCCAAAGAAAATGGGTACTGCTCTGTGGGTACTGCAGTCAAGAATAGTTCTGGGAGCAACTGACCTACTGGGAGCTAAAAGCCCTAGAAATTTTTAAAAATAAGCATCCACCCTTCATGTAACACAGATTGTAAAATTATGGTCACGAAAGGTGATCAACTACGTAGAAGAATATACAGCCATTCATTTGTAGAAATGAATTCTTTTAGTTCTAGATAGGAAGCCTTTTCTGACTCCTCAACTAGGTTCTGTCTCTTTATTTTATTATCCCATAGGCTTCCCCTTCATAACATCATTGCATTTATAAATATTCATTTGACATTTAAGGTTAGGAATGGTGTCAGTCCTTGTGAATATCTTAGTCCTAACATAGTTCCTGGCATATACAAGATGCTCAATAAACATTTGTTGAATGCAATTGACATCGCCAATTATCTAAAGAATTTACATTTCTGGGCTTGCAGGGAGATGTGTATATCCTCTGTATTTAAAAAAAGATGCACAGAAATCATTTTGAGCCCATCAGAGAAGGCACTGCTTTATATGGACCAGACAGCACGTTTATAGAAATGCAGGACTGATAGGCCATGATGAAGCCTGGCCCTTTAATAATGAACATGCTGTGCAGGAAAAGCCCCCTTCATGGATTGTCAGACTGAGCCTCTAATGGGGTGGCTCTGTGATGGGGCAGCAATAGCCCTTAATGCCTAAAGTGGATCAAAGGAAATACACTCCAGCACACACTTTCCAAGAAACCCTATGAGCTGCAGTAAATTGGTTCCACACAACACCTTCTCACTAGGTACTCAATGTACTGAGCCAGGGCTAAAGCCTCATGAACGCTTACTCCCAGGAACTGGTGGTGTTGCCAGCAAAGAAGAAGGAAAACTTCTGATTCAAATCTGGAAGAGAGATACCTATTGGCAGAGTCTGGGTCACGTTCCCTAGTAGTAGAGAGTGGCTAGTAATGCAAATACCAGCATTCTCTTGCTAGAATGAGAGGGAGGCAGACTGTCTCAGGAGCTTAGGAACTCCCTGAGTGAACATCTCCAATTAGTTTACAATATAAATGACTATAACGTTTTATCTTTATTACTTTTCACCTATTATTAAAAGTAATAATAGTCAAATAAACCATCTAAATAATTACCTACATTTGCATGCCAGACTATAAGTAAATAATTACTCCCAAAATATTTCTGGGTTTCCCAGATATAAAGAACAGAGTCAAAGACAATGCAGACTTTCACCTGATTCAGGATTTCCTCCTGCGTAGGTTCCTTACTTATAGGGATCTGGCAGGATCTGCTTTGCTTTGCTTTGCTGTGCTGTGCTTGTAGTAACAAAGAGTGTGGAAATTTGATTTGCCATCAATAATTATCTGTGTTTAATATATGTAAGATTACTTAGGCAAAATACTACAATCACTTTTTTTTCTCTCTATTTGGGAAAAAAAGAGGAAGTTGATTTGAGAATTTCAGTCTCTATTGTAGACAGATTGGTTGGTGCCTCCTGGGAAGAGACTCTAGAGCTCAGTCTAATGGGGTAGGTTTGAGTTAATTTGTAAAGCTTTCACTTGCAATCCCATGACCAGGTCATCAAATATTTAGGTTGTAGCCAGTGGGTTCTTGGGGTCCACTGTGGGTAGCCCAGTTGAAAGACATAGTGTGAAAACACGCAGCTACTTCAAATGCATCATCTTTTCATAGTCTTTCCTCTGCCCCTCCAATAAGAACCCCACCTCAAGACTCTAGCTGGCAGTCAGAAGGGAACAACAGCCTGTTGGAGATTTTAAGGATGATACTAAGGACAACCAATGGCAAACTCAACATAGAAAACCTCAGCCTGAGTTTTCGAAAAGAAGATCGCTCATTCTCTGGCTGTCTGCCCCCAGCCAAGGTAACCAAAATCACATTTCAGATTTCTTCAGCTAAAGGCAACTGAGTCTCTGACAATATTGAGTCTCTGACAATAAGGAATACTTATGATCTGTATTCTGCCTGTGAATGACATTACATAATTGTTTTTTTGTGTGTGCTTGTGAGGAGAAAAACAAAATACAAAAGGAATTATGAAATGTGCAGAACTGGTCCAGGAATTACTTACATTGGACTGTTTTATGTTAATAATAGAAAATATGACAATATCCAAATAATATTTCACAGTGGAAAACAATTTTTTTCAAGGCTGAATTCATTTCTCACATCTTCTCCCAGCCTCCAGTAAAATCAGCATGTGGTGTCTCATTCTTAGGAACACCATATTTTAGGGACTGATGTAATTTATTGCTGATAGAGGTTAGCATGCTGCTTTGGAGCATTAATTAACAGTGCAAATGTGTTCCATGGAAGAAGATCCAGAACCATATTAATTCATGGATATTTGGTAGCCAAACAAACCCCAATAACAAGACTACCTTGAATACAGGTAAAATAATCATTGCCACTATTTTAAAAACACCTCATCAACACCACACTATTGAATTCTTACTAGAACCAAGTACTATGTAAAATGTTTTACTTACATGATCTCACTTAACACTGAAAAAGTTTATTCCTTATAAAATACCACAAAAGCTAGGTAGACATTATTATCCCATTTAGCAAATGAGTCTTGAAGAGCTCAACTCTAATCAACTCCAATCAAGGGCCAGGTAACAAGAGGCAGAGCTAGGATTTAAAGTATAAGAGTTCTGGAAATGGACTGGAGAGCCAAAACCGGAACTCCATTAGGTAGAAGGTGTCTGAAAGTGCCCACTGAGTCCAGCAGACAAGATTTTGAATTCTATAGGATTGGAAAAGATTTGAAATGACAGGGGGGAAAGACCAGCATATACCTTTCATCTAGGTATACTGAAGTTAGAAATGAGGGAGTCAGAGAATTTTTTTAAAATGGTGTTTACTCAGGAAGCAAGGATACAAGGCGCTGAAGGGGGTTCTTATCCTAGAACAAAAGCAACTTCCTCAGAGCCTTCAGGTATACAGTCCACTGTGCAAAGCAAAACATGTTACTGTCTGTGTGTGTGTGTGTGTGTGTGTGTGCGCGTGCGCATGCGCGCATGGGTATTACATGTGCAACACATTTCATTAGAAAGAGAGGGAATAGTGCAGGACAATGAGAGTTGGCACATCATAAGTAACTTTTACTGTGTTCACGAGAAGGTCTATATAAACAGACTAAGAATCAGAAACTCATTAGATTCAAAAGCACATAATACCATTGATGAAACCTGAAGGCCCTCAAATGATATTCACAGAACAGAACATAAACAACTTGAAAATTGAAATGCATTTACTTAATCTCCTTGAGTCTCATATTTTCATCTGGAAACACTGGGTTCCAAATAGTTACTTCCTGTGTCTTTTGTGAGGATTAAATAAAGTAAATATGTGAAAGTACTTAGTATAGTACCTGACATACCAGGCTCTAAATGTTAGTTTCCTTTCCTTCTTATATTAAAAATAAATCTGTTTGGTGAAAATCTCACTTCAAAACAGTCTAAAGGAAGAGGATCCTCCCATGGTCAAGTGATGGCCACATTGAGCACTGGCTATCATGGAAGTGCTTGAGAGTTCTTGTTCCCCAAAAGCTCATCCTTGGAGTTCAGATCCAAGGAAAAGGGCCACACTTTCCTTGAAGCTGGTCTGCCTTTCGTTAGCCATCTGGCATCTCTTAAGACATCTGGAACTCACTCGAAGTCTATTACAGTTCTGGGAGGCATGGAAAATAGAATTTTGTTTCCTCAGAATGTGAGGCAAATTGAGGCCCAAGGGACACTGCATATAGGAAGCAGCAGCAGCCACACGACACTTCCTTACTCCTGGATGCAGGACTTCAGAGGAGAATGAGAAAGGTCACATCCGAATTAGGAAGCTTTTTCTTTTTGACTAGTAGTTCTGAACCACCTTAGAGTACAGAAGAGAGAATTGTGAACTTTCTTGACTATCTCACGAAAGCTTTGCACTTTCTATTCAGGAAATAATCATATCCAAATAATCATATCCCAACAACTACCATTTTCAAGGGTTGACAGACCATTTGTAGCTTCCAAGATAAGTAAACTTTGACTTCAAGGATAATCCATAGGTCTTGTCATCAAATTCATGGAATTTTAACCATTCACAAGGACCAGAATGGAAACTGATCAAGTGTCTATCATCTTCATTCTCTGGATCCACTGATCCTATGCCTCTTGTACTTTTTGGATATAGTGATAACTTCTTGTGGGACTGCTAAGGCAAGGTAGATCCACATACATTTATTTACCAACCACTTATCATTACCCAAATCAAGAGTAGATTCAATAGGGTCGTAGAACCTAAGACATTCCTAAGTGTGCAGACTCCATTTAACCCTTTATACATAATCCACATCCTTCACCTCTTGAACGTGTCCTCATTCTGCTTCACATCAGGAGCCCCTCCCAGACTCCTGCCAGACCTTTCTCTCAGGCAGAGCTTGCTGGAACACAGGCTGCTCTGCCTCTTAGTACTCTTTGATTCAAGTTCATGTGGCTTCTTCACCACCCTCAGGAGGGGATCTGCTACTGAGCTAACAAAGGTTTGTTGAAGTGAAGTTCATTCTCACGGCAGGACTCCAGCTGGAACTAGTTTACCTAGTGAACCAGGACCATCAGACCTTCTACATTTTGTCAGGCCTCTTTTTTCCTTATCTAGTTGTTTCAATATCTGTACATCTCCCCTAAAACAGCCAAAGAGGGGATTCCTATTAATTTTGAATCACTTCCCTCCTCCAATGCAATAGGCATCTTTTCAATCAATAGGTATATTTAATCTCTGTTCTTGCATTTGACATACTACTCCCTCAAGTGATAGGCACTGAGGATGACAGGTTCTATTATTTCAGTTCCTTCTTTCTCCAGGAGCTCAGGGAAAAGTGAACACGTCATCACAATTCTGGTAGCACAGACTCTGAAGACAGAGAAAGTGCACCAAAGTACCCTAGCCTGAAAGGCCCCAAAGGAAATCGTGCAAATACCAAAACCTAGAGGACTGACAAATTTGGCAGATTGCCAGTAAGGATGATAGGGTCAGGAGAAGAGACTGGAAACATATTCTAGGAAAAAGAAGCCATGGAAATAGCACTGGCACAGGGAGAGAATGGGCAATTCAGGGACTGCTCTAAATCCCTGCTCAAATTGCTGTTAGAAGGGAAAATAGAAGCTGGTGTGAGGAGGGTCTTTCTGGTGAGTGCAAATTTTATCCTGAAGGTCCAAAGTAATCAGGGAAGGATATTGAATTAGTGCATGATATGATTGAATTTGAAATTGAAAAAAGAGCATCCTGATATTATTTGAAGACTTAGTTAGAGGCACAGGCAAAATCAGAGGCAGAGAGATCCTTTTGGAAAGCTGCTCCAATGATCCAGCAAGAGATTCTGAGGGTTGAAACTAAGGCACTAACAGGCGTGGTGGAGACAATAGGAGGTAGAGAAGCAGGTCTTGGGTTTAATTGAATGAGGGCTCTTAATGAGAAGGAATCAAGAATGACTCCTAAGTCATTGGCTTGGCGGCTGATTGAATGGTGGTGCCATTCTCTGAGAGAGGAAACAGGAAAGGAATAATCTGGAAGGGTACAGGATGAGTTGATGAGTTCAGCCTTGACCATGTAGATCAGTAGAGATGAAAACTGAATAATGTTTTAAGACTCTTCCATAAGGAGTGGAAGTCATGGCATAGTTAAGATTACTCAAGGACATAATGGAATGTAGGAAGAAGGAAAGGGGTTGAAGAAGACATGCATTGTTAAAGAGTAGGTAGCCAAAGAGAAGTCAAATAGAGAGACTGAAAATAATAAAAGGAGACAGACGAGTGAGCAATAAAGAAAAAAAGGGAAGAGAGTTTGGAGGAGCAAGGCATGGTCATCCCAGACCCACACTGCAAAGAAATCCTCGATAACTAGTACTGTAAAGAATTTGTAGCCAGACACAGTAGCACATGCCTGCAATCCCAGCTACTGAGGAGGCTGAGGCAGGATCCTGGACAGCAAGTTCAATGCCAGTCACAGAAACTCAGTGAGACTCTGTCTTAAGATTAAAAGAGGACTGCAGATGTAGCTCAGGGGTAAAGCACCTCTGGGTTCAATCCCCAGAACCAAAAAAAAAAAATTGTAAAGTGTACACTCATTGAAGTTTCTAGTAACTTGATAAACATAATTAAGTAAAGCAGTAAGGTAAAATGGAAATGGTTCTAGTCATGGGGAAAAGAGAGAGACATAATTTTGTACCCTCTTTCAAGCAATATTTTGAGGAAATGTATAGTCATCTTGTATGTCCTTTTTAAAGTAAGAGCTATTTTATTTACTTCTTTTTAAAAATTATTTATTATTTTTTTAAGTTTTTACAGACTGCATTTTGATTCATTGTACACAAATGGGGTTCATATTTTTGTTTCTATGGTTGTACACGATGTAGATTCATGCCATTTGTGTAATCATACATGTACATAGGATAATGACACCTGTCTCATTCCATCATTTTTCATACCCCCTCCCTCTCATTTCCTTCTACATAATCTAAAGTTCCTCCATTCTTCTCTCACTCCCCACACTCCCACCCTCATTATATATCATTCTTTACTTATCAGGGAAAACATTTGGCCTTTGGTTTTTTGGGATTGGCTTATTTCACTTAGCATGATATTCTCCAATTCCATCCATTTATTTGCAAATGCCATAATATTATTATTCTTTATGAACCTAATAGAAGACAAAGTAGGTCCAAATCTTCATCATGTTGGTTTAGGATCAGACTTCCTCAACAAGACTCCCATAGCACAAGAAATCAAAGCAAGAATCAATAAATGGGATGGACTCAAAGTGAAAAGCTTTTTCTCAGCAAAGGATACAATCAAGAACATGAAGAGAAAGCCTACAGAGTGGGAGAAAATCTTTTCCACATGCACTTCAGAAAGAGCACTTATCTCCAAAATTCATAAAGAACTTACAAAACTTTACACCAAAAATACAAAGAACCCAATCAATAAATGGGCCAAGGAACCAGACACTTTACAGAAGACATACAGGCAATTAATAAATATATGAAAAAGTGTTCAACATCTCTAGTAATTAGAGAAATGCAAATTAAAATAACTCTAAGATTTCATCTTACTCCAATTAGAATGGCTATTATCGAAAACACAAACAATAATAGATGTTGGCGTGGATGTGGGGAAAAAGGCACACTTTTACATTGCTGGTGGAGTTGCAAATTGGTGCAGCCACTCTGGAAAGCAATGTGGAGAATCCTCAGAAAACTTGGAATGGACCCACCTTTTGACTAGTTATCCCACTCCTTGGTTTATACCCAAAGGACTTAAAATCAGCATACTATTTTATTTACTTTTGACTGAAACATTTCCTATTAAACAGAAGACTTCCTAAGGGTCATGTCATCATTATGAATATTCATGCTTTGAAATATTTTAATAATCGTCCTGAATCATACTAAATTACAAGGCTTTTCTGGTAGATGTTTCTGTTGCTCCTCTTCAACTGTCAGCAGTCAGTTCTTAGAAGTTGTCAATCAATCTACTTCTAGAAATATTGATGTACCATTTCTAGTCTGCTGTTCCTTTTAGCCTAGAGCAAAACTAAGTATTACCAGAAGTGAATGATCTGTTTTTAGAATAACCTCTTAATGTCCATATTTAAAAATATATCAATATGTGCTGATCATGTGGATAATTAAATTTTTATTTGTGGAGTAAAATGGTATAATGCATCCAATTTCTACCTCTCTTTGTTTTATGCCAACCTCCACCCACATATACTCCACTCTCCAGTGACTTCAGCTCATTCATTAACCCACTCATTCATCCATGTATTCAATGGTTGATCCTTTATTTTTGTTTTTTTATTTGTTCTAATTATTTATACATGACAGTAGAATGCATTTATGCATTTTGATAAATCATATGTAAATGGAGTATAATTTCTCATTTTTCTGATTGTACATATTGTAGGATCACATCACTCTTGCAGTCATATATGTACATGAGATAATAATGTCTGTTTCGCTCTATTGTTCTCTTCTGATTTGGAAACTAAGCAGGGTCAGGTCTGGTTAGTACTTGGATGGGAGATCCTTTATTTTTAAAGGCTTTGCTAAGCACTGGTGATATGAAAATGAATGAAACACAGGTTCAGCAATGATTAAGTCACTGTCTTGTCAGAAAGCACAGCAAGTAACAGAAAATTACTGCCCACACAGGAAAAGGATACAGAACCATACTAGACTGGATAACACCAAAACTCATGCCTTCCTCAATAGCACCAGGTTCTTATTTACACTTGATTTTCCTCTCCCTGGAATTCTCCCCATCTCCTTATTCTTCAGGTTAACTCTGTCCACTTTTTCATGTTTCAAGCAATCTTCTATTTTTCTCTTTTCAATTTCCCTGATTTTATTCCTCTATGCCTAAAAAGTAATACACGCAAACTTCAAATCCAAATTTGGTGTCTTTCCTTTTACAGCAACAAGTGAAGATGGACTTTTGGTTACTGGTGGTTCCTTCATTTTATTTGTTTTCTAGTGTTGGGGATCGGACCCAGGGCCTCCCACATGCTAGCAAATGTTCTACCACTGAGCTATCCCCTATCTTTGCCACTGTTTTAAAATGTAGGTTTTATTATTATCCGATGTGGTGAGACCAGCAGATCAGGAGACAACTGTCACTAAAAAAAAAATTTTTTTCCGTGATATTTCTATAAGGAGGGAGCATGCCACACCACACAGGACCACACAGGACAGTCAGCAGGCAGAAGGAGTGAGAGGAAATGTGGATGAGAGTTTGTTGTGTTTTTCTCAAGAAGGAATGAGCAAAACAGGGCAAGCAGGTTTAGGATTGGCTATTTTGGAGAACTTCAGGTGACTCTGGGACATTAGTCCCTACTTCCCTGGCACCTAGACCTCAGGTGATTAGGAGGGAGAAATAGTGGCCCTGTGAGAGCCCCAACAAAGAATGGTGTCTAGGCTTTGGAAAATTTGCATCTGAAAGTCTTATGAGTTCCTTTCTCTCTTTAGAAACTGGCTAACCTTGCACCTTGCCCATAATCCCAGCATCTAGAGAGACTGAGGCAGGAGGATCTTGAATTCAAAGCCAGCCTCAGCAATGGCAAGGTGCCTAGCAACTCAGTGAGACCCTGACTCTAAATAAAATACAAAATAGGGCTGGGGATGTGGTTCAGTGGTTGAGCATCCCTAATACCCTCAAAGAAAGAGAAAAGAAATTGGCTAACCTAAAGAATGACAAGCTTTCTAGGGTCAACAAGGGCTCAGGGTTTCAAAGCATAAAAATTAAAAGCTAAACTTACTATACTCAGTGTACTGAACTTCCTTTCAAAATAATAGCAGGAGCTACCAATAATTTACTTTGAACTATTTAGTAGCCACTAATTAGTCCAAACATTGAATTAGGTAATTTTTTCTTTAATACTTTCCTTCCTCTCTCTCTTTCCCTCTCTCTCTCTGTTCCTCTCTTTCTCTTTCTTTCTCCCTTCTCTCCATGTCTCACTCCTTTCCCATCTCTGTATTTCTCTTCTCCCCTTCTCACTCACTTCTTTCCCTCTCCTTTCACTTCCTTCCTTCTTTTCTTCATTTCAAAAACTATTCAAATGCTTGCTAAGAACGAAGTGCCATTCTAAGTATTCACTTTCTCATGTAACCTTCACAGAATTCATGGAAGTCGAAAGTATCCTATTTAGTAGATGAAGTAATTGGACACAGGCAGCAGATCTGGTGTTCAAAATAAGATTTGTTGGATTCCAAAGTCTATTTTTGAACCATTATTATAAACGCACAGCATATGCTATCACATGCCTGAAAATATGGCATATTTTAAGCATCATCCACCCACCAACCTGAAAACTGAAATGGTTTTTTAGCTGGATCTAGAACATATTACATACACGGGAACCACTGTGACACTCTATTCAATCAACAAATATTTATTGAGCATCTGGTGTGTGTACAAAGTTCTAAATATTTATTAGCTATGTGACATCAAGAAATAATTTCTTTCTTAATGGCTTCCTCATATATAAAATACAGATAGTAACATTGACCCTGTTAGTACAACATGCTTGTTTTGTAAATCTAAGTAGATGATATAAAAATATTTAACAATGTACCTGTATAATGTATAGGTAATTCCTTGGCCTTGATCACCCATCTCATGACTGATAAAAGTACAAGAGCAGCATTTGAAAGCCCAGTGACTTCTAACTTAAAACTGTGTCAGTTAAATAAAAATTTATTGATTATAAGCAATCAACTAGATATTCTTATCCTAAAGGATATTCAGTAAAATGCACTCCTGGGTATTAATTGGCCATCAAAAGCATGTAGGCTCTGATTATAGAAAGGAAATTCAATTATTAGTTTTATGCTAGTGAAACTTTAATAAATCTTTTCTTATTTCTAGGTCAGGGCTATTTGTGGGAAGCATGGATTATACCTGACCTTGAGCCTGCTGGAAACATTGCTAAACCACCAAAATTTGGGTTACCAAGATGAAATAAAGTAAGTTGATTTTTGTTATAGAGTAAACATTTGTACACCCACTCCTAAATTCCTAACTCCCACTGGGTTGGTACTGGGGACTGAGGCCTCTGAAAGGTAATAGAATTTAGGTGACGTCATTAAGGTAGAATTGGTGTCTTTTCAAGAAGAGGAGGCACTTCCTCTTTTGTCATATGAGTTTATATACAGCAAGAAGGCCAAGGCCATGTATAAATCAAGAAGAGGTTCCTCACCAAGGACTAAATCTGCTTGCATTTTGGTCTTGCATTTTCCAGTCCCAAATTGTGAAAGACAAATTCATGTTTTTAAAAACTATTGACACCCAGCCTGTGGTATTTTGTGAAGCTAAGACAACTTTTTATCCCTTCATTCTTCTATTATGATGTGTGAACAAATCAATGTCAGTCACTTGACAACCAAGTTAAAGAATGTTTACTTTTATTAAGATCAAAGGGCTTTCTTGGTCATAGAAAATCAAAGCAGGAAATTTCTCCTACTGAACATTATGAATCATCAAGAATTAGATTTACCATTCTACTAAGAATTAAGAAAAAGGACAAAATATATGAATAAATGTTTTAGACATCAAGCATTATAGAATAGTGATTCCTGAGAGAAGGAAAACCAAACTTATTGAACAGGAGAGGGGAATCCAAACAGAGCCCAAAAGTTTCCTTGAACTGATGGAATGGAGTTTGGAGGTCAGAAAGACTGAGGATAGAATGCACACTACAGAGAAGAAGAGAGGAGGAAATAAATCCTCAGAGATATTTCTCTGGAAATTTCCAAGAATTGCCCTTGGTACTTCATGTGAGTATTGAGTAATGTATATATTTGAAGAAACTACCCAAGCCAAGAACAGAAACACTAAAATAAAGATGTAGAAAAATTATTAGATCTCTCATAGTGTTGGGAATAGTTCATTTTTTCCAACAATCAATGAAGAAAACCTCTTAACACATGTAGCATTGAGTAGGGTCCTTATAAGGGTATTGATTGTATTGAAAAGAGGCCAAATTAACCTACATAAACTCCACATATATTAAAAGTTTAAAAAATGGTCAAACTATTTTCAAACTGCTTAACTATATCCAGAAAAAAAGCTCTCAAATTTCTAAAGGAATAAAATAATCTCTATCAATTATGTAAACTTCACAATTTCTAACAGACATACAAAAATTATCAAACATGAAAAGAAGGAAGAAACATATGACCTAATATTAAGAGAAAAACCAATCAATAGAAACATATACATAAATAACAGATAATATAATTAGTGGACAAGGACTTTTGTTGTTTAAATTAGTTATATATGAAGGCATTTTGACACATCATACATAAATGGAGTATAACTTCTCGTTCTTCTGGTTGTATATGTTGTAGAATTGCACCATTTATGTAATCATATATGTTCATAGGGTACATTCTACTATCCTTCCTACCCTCAAATCCCCATATACTTTATATATATAAGAAATATCTTCCCAGCATGAACATAATGAGAAATATGGAATGAAATAAAAAATACATAAATGAAACTTCTAGGTAGGACTAAACACATACCTTCTTCCTCAAAACAAATAGCACAGAATAATAAGAAGAAAAACATTAAATTAATCACTATACAGGGATAGCTGACCAGTGCTTCTCAAAATTGTGAAGGCCATTAAAAATGTGAAAAATCTGAGAAATTGTCACTATCAAGAAGAACATAGTGAAACCAGAAGATTTAATCTAATACAGTAACTAGGATGGAAACTAGAGAAGAAAAGGAAAAGCAGGCAAAATCTAAGTATATGGATATAAATTATGAATTTTATTTAATTGAAATGTAATCGTATTGGCTCTTGATTGTACCATACTAATGTAAGATGCTGATGAAAATGGAAACTGGGTGAAAGGTGACTGAGAATTCTCTGTTCTATTTTTAAATTTTTTTAGTATATCTAAAACTATTAAAAAATAGATTATCTAAAAATTATAATGCTTAAAGTATTCTTGATACAAATAACAGCAAATTAGACAGGGAATAAAAATAACTTGAAGACACAGAAATAAACACTATTCATAATAAAATTCAGTGTGAAGAACAATTAAGGAAAAATTAACAAAGGATTATTGCAGCTTTGTGACATCATCAACTGTTTTAATGTATAGATATTCAAATGTCAGAAAGGGAAAGAGAGGAGAATAGAAAAGAATGTTGAACAATGAATAGCTGCAATTTTTCTAAATTTGGAGAAAACTATAAAGACAAGAAGCTCAATGAACCTGGAAAAAAGAAAGAAATCTTGAAATAAACCATCCAAGGGATTATTCTAAACAAATTACATAAAGTAATATAAAGACAAAATCCAAAAAGCACACAGAGACCAAAACGAGTAACACCAAATGACAAAGATAAGAACTACAACAGACTTCCCACTAGAATCAATGTAAGAAATAAGACAATGGAATGAAACCTACACATTACTGAAAGAAAGCTAACAGCTAAAATTTTCTTTTCAGAAACTAACCTTTCACAAAGCAAATTGACATAAAGACTTTATCACACATATAAAAGAGGAGAAAATTAATAACCTATAGATCAACACAAGAAATATTTTAATAAGTCCTTCGGATGGAAGAAAAATAATTTTTCTATATCTATATGAAGGAATGAGGAGAATGGAAATAGTAAATATGTGGATGAATAAAAAGCACATATATTGTTTAATTTTAAAAAACTATTTAAAACAGAATTAGATGTTTAAAGCAAAAATAAGAACAATGCTGTATGAAGTTTATAACATAAATAAAAGTGTAATACTTGATGATAGCATATAAGACCAGGAGAGGGAACTAAAAAATAAAAAATACTGTGATGATGGTTTTGTACTAAAAGTGCAGTCATATAATTTTCTTTGAAGAAGGAATAAATTAATTAAAGAGGCTAAAGGAACCTTTAAAATGAAAACATAACATACACAGGGGAAAAGGTAACAAAAATTACAGATGTGACAAATATAAAATAAATATCAATAAGATAGGATTTAAACCTAACCACATCAATAATTACATTTAGCCAGGCCCAGTGGTGCATACCTGTAATTCCAGCAGTTCAGGAGGTTGATCCAGGAGTTCAAACCCAGCCTCAGCAAAAGGCAGGCATTAAGCAACTCAATGAGACCCTATCTCTAAACAAAATACAAAGTAGGGCTGGGGATGTGGCTCAGTGGTGGAGTGCCCCTAAGTTTAATCTGCAGTACCCCCCCAAAATAATAATAATAATAATTAAATTTAGTATAAATGATCCAAATGCACTAATTAAAAAGCACAGATTTTCAGATTTTATTTATAAAGGAAGAACCAATTAAATGCTTTCTACAATAACCCTTTTTAGGTATAAACATATAGACAAGATAAAAGTAAAAGGATAGAAAAAGATATAGCATACCAACTCTAAAGAAACCTGGAGCAGTTATATTCATATCAGGCAAGGTAGATTCCAAGAAATCAATTGCATTCCTATACTCCAATGATGAATCAGATGAAAAAGAAATTAGGAAAATCATCCCATTCACAATAGCTTAAAAAAAAAAAAAAAAAACACAAAACTTGGAAAACAACCTAACAAAAAAGGTGAGGAAACTACAATAAAACTACAGAATACTAAAGAAAGAAATTGAGGAAGACCTCAGAAGCCAAAAAGACTTCCCATGTTATTGGATATGCAGAATTAATATTGTCAAAATGGCCATACACCAAAAGTGCTATACAGATTCAATACAATTTCCATTAAAATTCCAATGATGTTCTTTATAGAAATAAAAAAGCAGTAATAAAAAAATTCATTTGGAAAAACAAAAGACCCAGAATAGCCAAAGCAATCCTTAATGAAAAAAGTGAAGCAGGCAGCATCACATTACCAGACCCTAAATTATAGTACAAACCTATAGTAACAAAAACAGCATGGTATTTAGCACCAAGACAGGCAAGAAGATCAATGGAAGAGGATAGAAGACACAGACACAAATCCACAATAAATAAATACCACATACTAGACAAAGGTGCCAAAAACATATTGGAGAAAAGGTAGCCTCTTCAACAAATGGCCTGGGGAAGCTGGAAATCCATAGTTAGTAGAATGAAATTTAACCCTTATCTCTTACCTTGCAAATAACTCAACTCAACATGGATCAAAGTCCTAGGAACTAGAGCAGAAATCCTGCACATACAAGAAGAAAATGTAAGCCCAACACTCCAACATGTAAGTTGAGAAACTGGCTTCCTTAACTAGAGTCCTAAAGTGCAAGAAATAAAAGAAAAAATCAATAAAGGGATGGCATCAAACTAAAAAGCTTCTTTACAACAAAGTAAATAATCAAGAGCATGAAAAGACAGTCTACAGAATGGGAGAAAATCTTTGCCACTTTCATCTCAGATAGGGCATTAATTTCCAGGATATACAAAGAACTCAAGAAACTTAACACCAAAATAATAATAACAATAACAATAATAATAAATAATAATAATAATAGCCCAATCAGTAAATGGGTAAAGGAACTGAACAGACACTTCTCAATAGAAGAAATATGAATGGTCAACAAATATATGAAAACATGTTCAACATCTCTAGCAATTAGAGAAATGCAAATTAAAACTACACTGAAATTTCATCTCACCCCAGTCAGAATGGCAATTATTAAGAATACAAGTAACAGTAAATGTCGGTAAGGATGTGGGGAAAAGGGTACACTCATACATTGGTGAGACTGCAAGTTGGTGCAACCACTCTGGAAAGCAATTAGATTACTCAAAAAACTAGGAATAGAACAAGCATTTGACAGAGTTATCCCATTCTTTGGTATATATCCAAAAAATTTAAAATCAGCATACTACAGTGATGAAGTCACATCAACGTTTATAGCAAGAGCTAAGCTAGGGAGCCAACCTAGGTGGTCTTCAAGAGATGACTGGATAAAGAAAATGTAGCATATATACACAATGGAATAGTACTTAATCATTAAGAATTACTTTATGACATTTGCCAGTAAATGGATAGATATGGAGTGTATTATGCTAAGTGAAATTAGCCAATCCCCCCAAACCAAAGGTCAAATTATACATAGAAGGTACCCCACAATAAGTGGTGAGAGCAGAATAGAAGTTCCATAGATGAGACAAAGGGGAATGAAGGGAAGGGAATGGGGATACAAAAAGGAAAGACAGTGGAATAAATCTGACATAATTTTCCTATGTATATATATGTATACATCATAGTGAATTCCACCATCCTGCACATCCACAAGATGTACAGGGGTACATTAGGGGTTCTAATTAGAATAAGATATATTCCATGTTTGCATAATTATATCAAAATGGATTCTACTATCATTTATAACTAAAGGAACCAATTAAAAAGAAAAAAAAACCTTAAGTGGTACACATCATTCCTCCAAAGACTGCAAAAGCACCTTACTTGTTCAGTGGGGAAAAGGTTCTTAAAAAGAGTTCTACATGACCTACTTCCCCATCATTTCTTTGGCTCCATCTAAAAGCTACTTTGCCTGTTCTGTTCCAGTTACACTGTAATTCGTGTCTTCCTCAGGTGGACCAGGCAAACATCCACCTTGTCACCTATCCTTTAGATGTTTTCTCTACCTGGAATGCTATTTAAGACCCAGCCATCCTCCCGCCAGCCTCTTCCCTTTCTTCAAGTTTTTGCTCAGATGTCTCCTTGTCAATGAAACAAGGCTACCACTAACTACCCTATTTCTATTTATCACCTCCCCCACTTCTTTCTCCTTTTAACCTGCTCTCCTTTTGTTTTCTTCCCCTTTTGCTGATCTATTTTAGTTATTGTCATATGTCTCCCCCAACAGCAGAATATATAATGCCAGAATAGCCAAGATCTTTATTTTATTCATTCATGCAGGCACTGTCTACAGCAGTGCCTGCCATAATAAATATTATTATAATAAATATTTATGTGCTTGAACTGAATTAGGGGAAGCATAGTATATTGAAATGTTTAGAGTTTAGATGTGAGGTGTCCCCCAAAAGCTCATGTGTGAGACAATGCAAGAAGATTCAGAGGAGAAATGATTGGGTTGTAAGAGTCTTAACCCAATCAGTGGTTTAATCCCCTGATCAGGATTTACTAAGTGGTAACTGAAGTGGTAGAGTGTGGCTGGAGGAGGTGGGAATTGGAGCATGACTTTGGGTATATTTTTGTATCTGACAAGTGGAGTCTCTCTCTGCTTCCTGATCACCTTGGTGTGAGGGGCTTCCCTCTGCCACCCTCTCCCACCATGATGTTCAGACTCACCTCAAGTCCTGAGGAATGGAGTCAGCTTTCTACGGACTAAGATCTTCGAAACTGTAAACGCTCAAATAAACGGTACCTACTCTATGATTGTGTTGGTCAGGTCCTTTAGTCACAGCAGTGAAAAAGCTGACTAAAACAGAAATATTCTCATGGATTCCAATATGTGAATTTTTCCCAGTCCCTAGTCCACAATCAAAATTGAAGGACACCTTCCCTAACCATCTCATCAATGTCAGGCTCCTTCTGCTGAATACTCTCAATGAACCCAGTCATTATATTTCCTAACACTACTACTTGTAATTATGTGTTTATTTGTTTGATGTTAGTTTAATATATACAGTGACCTCCCTAATGATCAGCAACATGACTGCTTTGCTCACAATATATTCCCAGCATATAGCCCAGAACTGACACCTGGTAGTTATAAGTAAGAATTAGATGAGTTGCTTATTCATTATTTTAACATTTATTGATTGCCTACTATATACCAACCACTACTCTAGACACTGGGAATACAGATATATCTAAAACAAAGCCCTTCCCTCATGAAGCTTATATTCTGTTGGGGTGGGGAAGGGAAATGATAAGTGAGTTAGAATATATGGCATATCACCTGGTGACAAGAGTAAAGCAGAAAAATAAAGTGGAGTAAAGGCTATGGGGAGTGTTTGGGTCAACTTTGTGTCACTTTAACCAAAACACCTGACAAGAACAACTTGGAGGAAAAGTTTATGTTGGTTCATGGTGTCAAAGGTTCAGTCCATGGTCAGACAACTCCATTGTTCTGGGTCCAAGATGAGGCAGAACATCATGGTAGATGGGCACAGTGGAGGAAACCTGCTCAGTTCATGACAGCCAAGAAGCAGAAAGAGCTCCACTCACCAGTGGCCTACTTCCTGCCGTCACACCATACCTGCCCACAGTAGCCGCTCTATTAATCCATTCAAGTTGATTAAACCACTGATGAAGTTATAGCTCTTGCAGTCTAATCATTTCACCTCTGAACATTCTTGCATTGTCTGACATATGAACTTTTGGGGGACACCTAATATCCAAACCATAGCAGGGAGTATCAGTCAGTGATTAAATGAATAATGAGGCCAAGAGTTTGAATGGAGTCAATGAATTTCCAGTGGAACAGCTTTGGACATGAGAATGTCCCTACTCTAAAACCTAGGGGGTGGTGTTTGAGTGAAGGTAGGAGAAGTAGTTAAACTGGAAGTGCAGAAAAGTGAGCTCAGAGCTAAATAGAAAACCAGGAAGTTGAAATTGAGAGTCCCCAGAGGCTCCAAACTAAAGGGAGAAAGAGCATGTTTCAAAGCTCACATTGTCCTTGGTATGTAGTGGAGACTCAATAGACATTAGTTTGATTAAAAGTTGGGATCCAAATCAATATTCCAGGAATTCAGAATATGAGATCAAGAGAGACTAAGGGGCAAGTGAGGGGAGGCTGCTTATTATTCTATCAATATTCTCAATTTCCACTGCTTTTGTGAAAAATCGGAGAAGCATGTTAATTTTTTATTTACCTGTCTTTGACCTTTGAATATTCAAGGACATCAAAACCATGAGAAACAAAGAAGAATTGCATTTATATGAGATAAACCTGTTTCATCCTTAAACAGTCATTGGCTAAAGCTTCTTCCGTTGAATTAAATCCATTTCGTTAAGGGCTTTGTATGCAAATCTATATCCTTAAGAGATTAAAGATGCAATTTAGACACACATTTTAGGAGCTGAATGCACGAATCATTATTTTAGTACATATTGTCCATTAATCTGCTGTTCAATTGGGAACCCATTTGGAATGTGGCTGCTTGCTAATTAGCAGGATTCTAGTGCTGAGCTGCTTCCTGATTAAATGTCCTTTAGAATCAATAAAACATCAGGAGGGATTATGGTGATGTGGGATTAGCCCCATCTAACCAAATAAAATGAGCTGCATTCCCTTCTTAAACTGTCATGTTGCAAGAGCTGACAAGGAGAGCAATTTTGTGAGCCCTGTAACAAAGTTGTTGTTGTTGTTTTTAACATTGAGATTTTGTTTTTTGCCATTTGCCTACCAATTAGCAGTGACATTAGTGAATGACTGCCAGGGTAAGGCGATTTTGAGAAAGACTTGATTATGATTTCAAATCTCGACTCTGAATCACCCTTATGTAAAATGAGTTCAGGTTGTGTTGGTAGAAATTATTATCCCTGTTCTTGGCCAGGAATGTGTAAGTCAGATTTTGCATTTAATGTTTCTGTGTGACTTTGTAATAAGTGGTAATTAAGAAGAGCAGAGAGAGAACAGGAGGCAAACTAATACTCTAAAATTGTATTGGCAAAATTAAATGCTTCAAACCAGTTTAAAACACGTGCACGTGAGCCAAATTGTTTTGGGGGTGAGGGGGAAATAATGAAGCTGCTATGGAAGCAACGTGAATAGATGGAGCAATTGACACAGCCACAAGTAGGACTTATCAGACACATCTGGCCCATTATTGAGAGTGCAATTAGGTTGAAAAGGACCCGTTTTGCTAATCCCAGGAACTACCAGAGGATTTTAGGAGATAAAGGAAACATGAGGTGTCTGATTCAGCAATTACTTTGTAAAGGGAATAGGAAAGGGTTAGCAAAGAGCTATTAGGGATGTGGTATGGTCTGCCTATTGGCTGTGCTATAGAAATCAGACCTGGCTTTTCTAGTCCACATTGTAATAATAATAATAATAATAATAATATTATTATTATTATTAGTTATAGCCAACACTTACCTAGTGCTAAAAGTATTTCAAGAAATGTTTTAAGTGCCTTATAAATATTAATTCTTTTAATCCTTGCACCTGCCCCATGAGGTGAGCACTGTTATTTTTCAAATGAGAAAACACAGAGAGATTAAAACTTATATGTAATCAATACCTGAATTCATCAATAAGGCTAAGCCAAATGCAGGCCCTCCAGTTTTAGAGTCTTGGGGTTTAATCACTACACTATAGCAACGTTCCTACTTGCCCTACAATATTCAGAAACTTACATGTGGCCAGGCACAGGGTTTGGGGGAAAACTGGGAGTCCCAGAGCTGGCTTCACACTTAGGTTTGGTGCTGAACACAGTTTTGGGTCTGAGGAATTGGGTATCTCTTGTCCTCTGCCCATACCTCAGTTGTGGACTTTTGTGCTCCAAAACTGTGAGAAAATTCTGTTGAAGCCACATGGTCTGTGGTGTCTCATGGCAGCCTGTCTTAGTCTGTTTGGGCTTCCATAACAAAACACCATAGACTGGGTGGTTCATTGAAAAAAAAAAAAAAAGTCTTTTATTCCACAGTTCTGGAGATGGGAAGTCCAGGATGTGGGCAGATTCAGTGTCTGGGGAAGTTCTGCTTCCTCCTAGATGGCTTTCTTCTCACTGTGACCTTACATGGCAGGGAGGACGAGGGGGTCTCTCTTGGGTTTCTTTTATATGGACACTAATCCCATTCAAGAGGGTTCTACCCCATAACCTAATCACTTTTCAAAGACTCCCAACCTCCTGATACCTGTGGGGTAAAGATTTCCATATACTCAGACCATACCATAGTCCTTGCAAACTAACAAGGTCCTAGGCCAGTTCACTCCTAAGCAACCTTCTTCCTACCTGCCTTCTCCATCTGGCATATTCTGTGACCCTTCCACTAGAGTCAGGAATTTCAGGATTCTGAAAGACATGGTTACAATGGCTGAATTCTTTAAATCATAGGACTTAATTTCTGATTCTGGCAGTCTGGACAGAGTTGACTTCTCAGCACTATTCTATGCTATGTCTCAACTGAGATGGGATTCATAGGAGCTAACAGGGTGAGAGATGGAAGAAGTAGTTCAGAGAGAAGGAACAGGATGTGCCAAGACAGAAAGGCAAGCCAATCTTGGCAAGTTTGGATTACCACAAAATGTTCCTCATGACTGTAGCATACATTTCAGGAGGTGAAGAAAGGTAATGGACTTGGGAGGTGATTTCTGGCATACCTTTTGACATAGCTTTTATGATGTTTCTAAAAGAACACACCACCTGAAACTAGCTTCATCAAGATTACAAGGGTGTTTCAATAAAACAACCATGTCTTGTGTGCTTATTATATTTAGGTTTGTTTTGTTTTTACATTCAAGGATTTTTGTATCAAAAGGCATCTGCCTAACAGCACTGACTAAAATTCCTAACCCCCAAAACCAAAGGCCAAATGTTTTCCCTGATAAGTGGATAATGGTATATAATGGGGGTAAGGGGGTGGGGTGAGATGAGAATGGAGGAACTTTAGCTTAAATAGAAGGAAATGAGGGGGGGGTATGAAAAATGGTGGAATGAGACAGACATCATTACCCTATGTACATGTATGATTACACCAATGGTATGAATCTACACTGTGAACAACCATCGAATGAAAAGATGTACCCCATTTGTGTACAATGAATCAAAATGCAGTCTGTAAAAATAGAAATTTTTTTTTAAAAAGCAGCAACAAAGAAAAAGGCCTGAAACTCACAAGCAGCAAAACTCACTAACAGGAACTATAGTGTCAGAATCTAGCAGGAATCTCCTCTATGTAATGTAATTCAGGAAAATCAATAAGTTGCCTACCCTACACTTCACCCTGACTTCCTGTAAGAAGTGTGGAAGGCAGAAGATATTTCTTCCCTTCACCACAGCCTTCCCTTGGTGTGGAGACCACACTCTGAACCAACTAGAAAATTGCAAATATGCCATTTATGGTAGTGGTCTAAGTTCTACTGTTCCCTGCTTCTCTCTCCCCTCCCTTCCCTGCCCAAGGAGACACATCTATGTATTTACCTACACATCACTTCCTGTACCTATTCAGAGATACAGATATATTCTGTACAACTTGCCAAAATGATAGAGTAAAAAGTTGGGATGAGCAAGGGGGAAAGGGAAACCCAGTTTATGTACGGTGTTTGCACATGGGGAAGTTTAATTCCTGAAAATTAAGTCATGTGGGTTAGGAGAAAGGGAGACTCCTGGTAGTTGTTTACTCTAGACTAGGAAATATAAAGTAGGATATACTACATCTATCTGAAGTGTCTGGTACCCAACGAACGTGGTGAGAAGATCCCACCTCCATTCTACTAAGGTGCATGAGAATGTCTACAAGAAACCAATAAGGGATGGGGTTGCCACCTGTGTTTGACTGAAGGTTCAAGTGAGCAGGGAATACAGCCACAGGAAAGCAAGACAGCTCAGCTGTGGGTCATACTGATTGTGGGGAGACCCTCATTTGAAGCCCAGTAAGGAGAAAGCACCAACATTTAAGAAAATACTGCAGAACATGAAAGGGAATCATCAACCTGTAGGCTTCAAATCTCAACAAAGCTTAGGAAATGATCTACTCTAGAAATTAGAAAAATAATTTAGGAAAACACAGTGATTCTATGTAGTATATAAGAAGTCATGTCCTCTATTGAATTGAATTAGAAAGTAATAAGTGTAATGAGATTTTAAAAATCTATAAAAATCAAATTTAAAAAGCACAAGAAATTAGAAAGAATTTGGGGAAATACGGATGGTATCAAGGAAGCTAAAACTTCACTAGGCAAATTAAAAGGTAACCAGGAATCAATAAAAAGTGAGATTAACACTAGAGGAAAATGTGTAATGTCAAACTTAAGGGACTTCTGCAAAATGTAGGAAAAAGTAAAAGAACAGAGAAGGCAATGAGAGAGAATAGTAGATATAAAATAATAATAATAGAGATCCAATCTAAGAGGACTTGGTATTATGGGACAGGAAATTAGAAAAATTTGGAGTAAAAATAAAAATGAAAGTCCCAACTATATTAGTTCATTTTCTGTTGCTATAACAAAATATCTGTATTTGGGTACTTGATAAAGAAAAGTGGCTTATTGAGCTGACGGTATTAGAGCCTGAAAGTTCAAGATCGAACAACCCCATCTGTTGGGCCTCTGGTGGGGTCCTCTTGGCTGTACTGTACTATAGCAGATGGCATCATCATGGTAGTATCCGTGAGAGCAAGAGATCACATGGTGAGACCACAGGCCAGGGAGTGAGGAGGACTGTCTTAGAACAACTCACTCTCATGGGAATTAGCCAGATTCCCAGAACTACACTAATCCCTTCCTAAGGAGATGCTTTCAGTTACCCAATCCCTTTCCACTAGATGACTTCACCTCTCAGAGTTCTACTGCTTCATCACCTCCACACTGAGGACCCAGCTTCCAGCAGATGAATTCTTGGGGGACCCACTCAAACAATGTCCACAACTGAAACAATTTTGTCCACCTGCTGACAAAGAAAGTGTACAGGGTGAAAGGTCTCACGATGATCTCAGCTAAATTACATATTTTAAAAAATGTACCCATGTCTATCCCTATTAAACTTTTGTAATATTAAGACAAAGAAAATAAGTCAAAAATCTTGGCCCAAAACAAAATAAAACTAAACTAAAGCAAATAATAGGAAAAATATAATTATCAATGAACAAAAACCCAACTGTCCTCAGATAGTCTCTGCAATGATAATGTTAGAAGACACTAAAGCCATGTCCATGGAATTTCAAAGAGGAAAAATATGTAACTGAAGCCAAATTGCATAAATCCATATGGATTTGGAATGAGACAGTCAGGGTGTAGTCCTGGCTGTCCCTGTGACCCATGTGTCCTTGGTCAAGTCATTTATTTATCTCATAGGATGGTTATCTCCATTGAATGAAATAATGATCAGAAAGTACTCAGAACACTCACTAAATGCTGTTAACTTGACAAACTCTTGAAGTTAGAGTTTGAACTCAGGTTGACCTGAATCTAGAACTAGGCTCACAGGTCTTATCCTCTAGTCCTGACCTCTCTGCCTTGACACTGTCACTCCTGACGGTGGAACACATTCCCACATTTAAATCATGAGTGTCTCTTTGAAGATCTTGGAGTAATGTAAAGAAATGGAGAGAAAGGAAATATTTTACTAGAAGAATCTTCAGAATGTTATTAGTCACCTAAGTCTTATAATCATTTAAATCAGACAATGCTCAAATTCAATACTTGGAAAATTTCCCACAATCTTCTTACCCCACTCTCAGCATATGATCAAGAAAGCAGGAGAGTTCGTGGCACCATTTTATCCAAGGACCTTAGCTCACATATGACATCTAGAAGATCACTACCTGATAACTCCTGACAATCCTGAAAATAATAGGCAGTGTGTGAACATTAATTGATCTAGGTTTGGGTTGTTGAATTTTCTTATCAAAGGGTGGGAAGGTAGTCTAGGCATAAGCCTAGTCTTCCTAAGAGGGTCTAGAAAGCCATTGTAGAAAGTGCAGACGACAGGAAATACTTCTTTGAAGTTTATTTTCAGAACTGTGCTAATGTCATATCTTTGTATGATTATCAGAATTTCTGAAAAGTGCTACTTCTTCTCCAGTTTTCTCTTACCTTCCTACATCTGCAGCAGCTGATAAAGTCGCCAGCTTATCTGACTTGTCATACTGCATGCCACACTTTGTCTATTCATATGCGGAAAGTGACTCTGAAGGTCACATTTCCAAAACTCAGTATCAGAATACATATATTGACCAAAAAATGTTTCTGACTCTTGATAGCGTGTATAGAAAAAGTTTCATGATGGAAAGCAAAATGATTAGGCACATATTTAAGAAATCATTTTTATATAAGGAGAATAAAATCACAAGACATTAGAACTTTTTGAGAAAACCCAGGACAAGTATTTCAAAACTCCCTCTTTATTTTTACTGAACTTGCTATGATAGGCAAAACAAAGATAAAAATTTGTATTATTTGCAGTTTGGTTCCTAATCAAAAAAAAAAAAAAAGCCTGTCTTTTGCTAACACTAGTGGGGGAAAAAAGGACTATTTTTAAAGAATATTAAGTAATTCAGAAAATTGAGGAAAAAAATAAACCTTCAAGAAGGACCAGAACCAGTCAGATGTGGTGGCACACGCCTGTAATCCCAGTGGCTAGGGAGGCTGAGGCAGGAGGATCTCCAGTTCAAAGCCAGCCTCAGCAAAATCAAGGCGTTAAGCAATTCAGTGAGACCCTGTCTCTAAATAAAATATAAAAAAGGACTGGGGAGTTGGCTCAGTGGTCGAGTGCCCCAGGTTCAATTCCCAGTACACACCCTAAGAAAAAAAAAGAAGGACCAGGACCAAAAATTAATGACAGAGATTGAGACAGAGAAAAACAAAACAAAACAGAAGAAACAGAAAAGAGGAGGGAAAGGGGAGGGATAAAGTAAATGATAGATTGAGATTAATTAGATAAGATGGGTCTGGACACTGGCCCAAGCAGGATATGAGATTTTAAATATAGTCCTAACCAAAATATGTATAAAGGAAAGTGAGTACTTACTACTACAGAGAAAAAAAAATTTATATTTAAATAGAGGGTGGATATTAGGCAAGTGTTTCAGTTAGCTTTTTCGCTATTATGACCAAAAGGCCCAAAAAAACGAGGATGAAAAAGTTTTTGGGGCTGATGATTTCAGAGGTCTCAGTCCATTATTGTTAACTTCATTACTCAGGATCTGAAAGGAGGCAGAATATCATGGCATAAATGCATGGCAGAGAAAAACAGCTGGGGACACGGTGCCAGAAAACAGAGCGCAAATTCCACTTAACAAAGACAAAATATATACCCTAAAGGCGTACGCCCCCAGGGACCCACCTCTTCCAGTCACACCCTTCCTGCCTATAGTTACCGCTAAGTTAATTCCTATCGGAGAATTAATTCACTAATAGGTTGAAGGATTTCGTAACCCAAACATTTCACCTCTAAACCTTCTTGCATTATCTCACACATGAGTTTTTGGGGGACACCTCATATCTAAACCAGAACAGCAAACAAATATTAGTAATCTGTACTGCCAAAGTTTTGCTGGAGTACTTTTTTTTTTTTATTTTAAATAATAGACTTTATTTTTTTAGAGTTGTTTTAGGTTCAAAGCAAAATTGAGTGGAAGGTACAGAACTTTCCGGTATATCCCCTGTTCAGCCCATGCATGGCCTTCCCTGTTGTCATCCCCCATCAGAATGGTACATCCATTAAGAAAAATGGATGTATATTGATACATTCTTATCGTACAAAGTCCATCATTTACATCAGGGTTCACTCTTGCTATAGCACATTCGGTGAGTTTTGACAAGTATAGAACTGCATGTATTCATGATTGGAGTATATGTTAAATAGTTTCATTACCCTAAAAATCCTCTGTGCTCTGCCTGTTCAGCCCTTTCTCCCTCCCATCCTCTGACTGCCATTGATCTGACTGCCTGGATCCATACTTTTCCTTTTGCTGGAGTACTTTTTAAGCTTTAAATAACTACTTGATTGGCGCTTGCAGACATATTGCTCAATGCAATTTCTTCTTGGGCAACTCTCTACATATTACCTACTAAATAATATTTATCTATCCCCTTTATCTCTCCCCTAACACTGTTATCTATCCCCTGTGTTTCAATTTTTCCATATTCCTGAAGACCAAAAGGAACATTTCTGAAATCCCCTTGACACAAAGTTTTCAAAATTGATTTGATTTATATTAGTGAAATACAATTAGACAGGATTTGAGAGTCAGAAGAGTGGGTGGAGGGATAATAGTGTAGAGCCAGTTTAGTTACTTAGTTTCTTACAATAGTAGCTACTCCAGAAACTGGCTTAAATTAGTTTTCCCAGTGGCCAGATTGCACCTGGGACTGCAGTCACCAGCTTCATGAATAGGGGCAACTGAGATCTCAGCCAGATTCTCCTGTAGTTCCTTAATCTTTGGACCACATCTGCTGTCCTGACCCTATTCTTAGCAGTGAACCCTAATCTATAGTCTCCTAGCCCTGCAATAATTGGGAGGGGGGACTCAATTCCCTATACTGTTCCAGTTCTAATAGAAATAAATCAGTTTATTTACTATGTTGAACCGGGAGTGATGCAGGTATCAAAAAATTCTTTCACCATCACTCTACCAACCAGTATAACCTCAGAGTTTCACTGCATATCCTTCCAGGGCAATGATACTGATCAGCAATATTATGTTTCCTTTTCTTACACAGATGGCAGAATTTTGTTGAGTTGCTGAGCAGAGCTTCTTCTGATTTGTTGTCTGATTTGCCTCCAGGTGAGTTCCATAATTTTGTTGCTTCTGAGAGACCTCCCATTTCCCAGTGCTACTGTTAATAGTACTGCTTAGCATGAGTGGTTTTCTTGTTGGACTTCATTTCATTCCTCCCAGAAATGTAGATGGTTTACCAGTGAAGAAAAAATAGGAGTGGGAATTGCCTTAATGCATATTCTTCTAGGCCAGCTGGGTTATAAAAGCATAATTCTCCAAGTTTTATCATAAGGCATACTCTAGAGGTAGTCCTTTAAGATAAATGCAGCACACTTACTGAATAAGTTGGTATTATTAAAATTTCAGTGGCATAGTACCTTTGATCTAGAATTCTGCTACCAGGTATTTACTCTACGGGTCTCAACAAAAATTTTCAAGACGTATGTTTGTATGTGTGTATGCACACACACATATAGCTATGTATGTATGTGGCGTGTGTATATTTAGTGCAGCATTTTTTGGTGATTTTTTAAATGGAAAAAATGAAATGATCATTTAGGGACCATTTAGTTAAATTACAACACAACTAATTGGTAAAATTATGTGCTTGTAAAATAACATGACCAAACTGCTACAGGAAGATTACCAAGACATATTATTAAGAGAATTTATAAAGATGAATTGGGCAAAATATTTAACAATTTAGAAGTTTTAAATATGACAGGTGAAAAAATATGCATTAATATTAATCCACTTTTCTAGTTTCTCTATTTATGACATCCATCAAACACAGACTACCATTTTAATCAAAATACAAAGTGCAAATTGTGTGCATTTGTGTGTGTGTGTGTGTGTGTGTGTGTGTGTGTGTGTGTTTTGGGGGATAGATATATCAGTCTGCATTCAAGAAAAACAGAAAACTTACTAGGTATTTCAAACAGAGGGAATTCATTATAGGGGATTGGTTATGTAAGTATCAGGAGACTGAAATAATTAAAAAGGGGATAGTGAATTATTTGTTTTACCAAGCTGCTGTAACAAATTACAGAAAAAGCAGGTATGTCTTCTCACACAGTTCTGGAGACTGGAGTATGCAATTAAGGTGTTATTAGACCCATGTTCCCTCTGAAGACTCTAGGAAAGAGTCTTTTCTTGCCTCTTTGAATTTCTGTAGTCCCAGGCCTCTCTTGGCTTGTTACTGTATAACTCCAATCTTGGGCTGTGTTTTTATGTAGCTTTTTTCATGTCACCTCTATGTCTCTGTATCCAACTATCCCTCTTCTTTCTCCTATAAAGACACCAGTCATTGAATTTAAGGCCCACACTAAGTTAGAATGATCTCACCTTAACTTGATTACATCTGCAAAGACTGTTTCCAACTAAAGGCAGATTCGCAGATACCAGTGGAAAGGACATAAACATATCTTTGAGGGACCCAATTCAACCCACTACAATGAGGTAATCCAGACCTTAGTAGCTGTAGGAAGCAGCTTCAACCTGCAAGCTGAAGGAACATGGAGAAATTAGTACTATGTCAAAATCTAGGAGCTAGTGCCACTATGCAGTTGGTTCTAGGATCTAAGAAAATGCCAGGTACATAGAAAAAAGATTTCAGAAGGTGATACACAGTTGGTTCGGAAAGTGTCACTTCATTTGAAATTCAAACCTGGAAGAAGGTAGCTGTGCTTGGATCTCTTAAAAAACACCATGTAGTCAATGCTGAGGCCACTGAAGGGATGCCTTGTGGCTCTACACCTAACCTTTGAGCTTTCACACATAGCTAGTGCTCAGAATGTTGAAAACCATGCCACAGTTCTGGACAGATGCTTGCTGTATCCTCACATGGCCTTTCCTCTGTGTGTGTGTTTCCCCGTTGTCGCTCAGTGTCCAGATTGCCTCTTCTTATAAGAATATCCAGTCAGATTGGATTGGGATTCACCTTAACATTCTCATTTTAACTTATTCAACTCTTTAAAGATGCTGTCTCCAAACACAGTCACATTCCAAAGTATTGAGCATTAGAACTTCAACATATAAATATTGGGTAACACATTCTAGCTTATAGCACATAACATAGCTAAAAAAATGTAAAATATAGGTTGAAGTCTTACTTTTGTAACTAAACCACCTTGTATGAATCATTTATTTTACTTAACTCCAAATTATTATTTTTTCTCATCTCTAAAATTGAGAGAGAAAGAAATTAAGGAAGAAGGAAGGGAGAGAAGGAGAGAGGGGGAAAAAGGAAGGAAGGAAATGGCAGAGAAGGAGGAAAATCTGTTCTGTTGATCTCATAGGGTGACTGTGAGTCTGATAAACATAATAAGCAATATATCCTTTCTTTCTTTCTTTCTTTCTTTCTTTCTTTCTCTTTTTTGGGGGGTACTGGAAATTGAACCCAGGAGCACTTAACCACTGAGCCATATCCCCAGTCCTTCTTTATATTTTTATTTGGAGACAAGGTCTCACTGAGTTGCTTAGGGCCTTGCTAAGTTGTTGAGTTTGGCTTTGGCCTCCTGAGCCACTGGGATTACAGGCATCCACCACTGTTCCTGGTTTTGCTAATCTTCTTAGTCAATGTAAAGACTCCTCAGAAATAAGGGTTGTTGAGGTGATGTTGCTGTTGTTGCTTTTGTGTGATAGTTTACTGCTTACTGACTTTTATCTCAGTCTCTTTCCCATTTCTTTACACTAGAACTATGATGGTTAATTGTTCTTAGTACTGAGTGAGTCATTTATTTGTCTGTTCTCTTGCCCACAATCAAGTGTTATAAAAGGGAAGAGGATGCACACACAAAAAAAGAAACTTACTCATGTGTATGTAGAATCGTACATTTTTTTCATTTTAAGTATCCCTTTTGACTCAAAAATGCTACAATAACTGATTTAAATGACTCATTTTATATATGCTCCCTTTTTAATAACTTTTATCTCCTTTGTAATCATAAAAATCCTGTGAACTTATTCTTTAATGTTTAATATGGTTTTCACATAACTATTCATATCTGTGATTTGCACTAATGACAAGATTGAACTTATTTGCAGCTGATCAAAGCTCTTCGCAAGAACAACTAGCAGATAAAATAAAATATATAACAATATTTGTTTGAAGACTTTTATTTGGGATTTAAATTAAACTACCAAACAGAAGATGAAAAGTTATCTGTGAAAGAAAGTAACATCACACAAAAGCTCTGTGTGTCTCATATAAGTTTTCAACTTCTGTTAAAAATTATCAGTAACAATGCAAGCAGGAAATAGATTTTGAAATAACTGTAATTAATTATGTTAAAGAAAATGAATAAAAAATGGAGAATTTTTAAAAAAGAATTTGAGGTATGTTCCTACTATCCCTATTTTTTCTAGTGTTTTAAGCATGAAAGAGTGCTGTATTCTTCAATGCTTTCTCAGGGATGTGGTATAAGGTACACTTTTACATTGCTGGTAGAGTTGCAAATTGGTACAGCCACTCTGGAAAGCAGTGTGGAGAGTCCTCAGAAAACTTGGAATGGACCCACCTTTTGATCCAGTTATCCCACTCCTCGATTTATACCCAAAGGACTTAAAATTAGCATACTACAGTATGCTAATTATAGCAGCTCAATTCACAACAACTAGATTGTGGAACCAATCTAGATGCCTTTCAACAGATGAATGGATAAAGAAACTGTGGTATATATACACAATGGGATATTATTCAGCCATAAGGAAGAATAATATTATGGCATTTACAGATAAATGGATGGAATTGGAGAATATCATGCTAAGTGAAATAAGCCAATCCCAAAAGGTCCAAAGGCTGAATGTTTCCCTGATAAGTGGATGATGATATATATGGGGGTGGGAGTGAGAGAAAAATGGAGGAACTTCAGATTATGTAGAGGGAAATGAGAGGGAGGGGGTATGAAAAATGGTGGAATAAGACAGACATCATTACCCTATGTACATATATGATTACACGAATGGGTATGAATCTACATCATGCACAGCCATAGAAACAAAAAGGTGTACCCCATTTGTGTACAATGAATCAATATGCAGTATGTAAAAATAAAAAAAAATGAAAAAAGAATTTGAACCTAAAAAAGGAATTGAATGGAATATCTAGACTGAAAACATTTAAAATTATACTTGTAAAAACTTAAAAATAAGATTAAGAGAATAGTGAACAGAACAGAAGAGAGGTTAGTGAACTGAAATATAGTTCAGCAGAAATACCATATTGAAGCATCAATGAAAAATAAAGATGAATATATGAAAAAAAAACACGATGAAAGAGCTATCTAGGAAATGGTGACACCATTCAACATATATGTAACTGAAATCATAGAAGTACAAGAGGAAGAGAATAGAACTAAACAG
This sequence comes from Sciurus carolinensis, assembly GCF_902686445.1. Classification (NCBI taxonomy): domain Eukaryota; kingdom Metazoa; phylum Chordata; class Mammalia; order Rodentia; family Sciuridae; genus Sciurus; species Sciurus carolinensis. The sequence continues at coordinate 161,043,163 of NC_062213.1, forward strand.
TATTTGAGGAAATTTGGAGAAGTTTCCAAAAGTGATGGAGGACCTCAAGCCACAGATCCAAGAATGCTATGAACTCCCAGTAAGACAAATTAAAAAAGCTTAGGATCCACCAAACATGGGTATGGTCTAAGGTCTAAGGTATTTCACAAAATTACGTACCGCTCCCAATTTGAATCTCCTCATTTCAGAGACTGAGTAAGGAAGAGGAAGAAGGAGAATCAGTAAGCAAGGGTCAGAGCTGCAGAAAACCTGGAGGGAATGAAAAGTAGTCACAAAGGTTCATCGAGCTCCCTCAATCATTTCATAAAAACCTACCACTGTAGATACAAAACAGAAAGACAAGTTGGCCTCTCTTTCATTAAGGAATAAAATCCATACTAACTACTAGTTACACTATTTATATTAATGGACATAAAAGCCAACTCGATTGGTTTAGACAATAAAGATATTTTGGATTATTTGACTGAAATGTCTACTAGCACAAGGTCTTTGATCTAGCCATTCAAATGTCAAAATCTGCTTTCCTTCTTTATGGCTCTCTGTTCTGCTTTATCTGTGTTGGCATCATTTCGGGGCTTATGTGACACTCTCCTGACTACTCCAAGCACTCCTTTCACAATAGTAAAAAGCTAAAGTAGTGATGACCATAGTTCTTACAGAACTATTTGGCAGGTGCTGCCGATGCCAAGATGGAGGAAAACTTTACTATCCAAGCAGCATTATCGTCTCTCATCCAGAAGCTCTGTTGAGTTTTTATGTCCAACCAAGATTGAGATGAGGATACAATGACAGCTTAAGTAATCAGAGACCCAGCTTGGAGGTGGAACTGGAGATCAACCCTACCAAACCCACAGTGCACTGGAAAGAGGGTGGAGTGACCCTCCAAAGCGAAATACAGTTGCTATTGCCAGAAGGAGATGGTTAAAGGGAGAATCACCAGAGAAGAATGAATTCTGGGAATTAAAAAACAACAACTTCAGTCCATGACATGGCACACGAGGCCTTTAAGTTGCCATGAACACAACCCACTTCTCCTCATTCTGCCTCAGCTAGACTCACCTCTCAGAATGTACTAAGAGCACTCTTGCCTTGAGGCCTTGGCCTTTGCAGTAATTTTTTCCCTCAAATATCTTTCCCCAGATATTTTCCTTACTTGCTCCCTTGACTCCCCTCTGCTCAGGGTTCAACTTAATTTTCACCTCTTCAAAGGCCTTGGGTGAATTCCCTATGGAAGTTAGTAAGTGTCATAATTGGCCGCCCCCATAAGTGACATCATGTTTACAGCACTTATATCAGACCTGGCATTGTTTTCTGTGTCTGTCTGTTTGATTGCCCTCACCACAGAAATGCACATGCTATGAGAAGAGTCTCTCCTGGTCACTATTGTGACATAGTGCCTAGGACGATGCCTGGCATTTAGAAAGCACTTAACAAGTATTCTCAGAATGAATGAATGAATGAGTTGGAAACACTGACTTTCATCTACTCTTTATTTGTCAAATGGGGATAATTTCTACCTCACAGGTTATCCTTTAGATAATGTGGGAAATGCCTGTCATTTGTAGATATTTGACATATATTCGCTTCCTTCTCACAAAAATCTTCATTCAGTAAATCCAATGAACCAATAACCTTTGTTTAAATCAGTTGTCCTCTATCCTGGTTTTACTTTAGAATCATCTAGGGGATTTTTTTTTAAAGTGCTGAAGTGGGTTCTCCCCCTCCCCCATTGAGATTGTGATTTAATTCACAATTAAATTGGTGTGACACCTGAGCACTAGTAAGTTTTAAAGCTCCCCAGGTGGCTCTAACATGCAACCGGTTGCTGAAGACCACTGATTTCAAGTCATTAGTGGGGGCACACAGGAGGGCTGTGCTGTGTAACCATCAGAATCCACTGGAAGCCCTGTAAAACCTGGCCCTTCCCACACCTGGAAATCTCTAGAAGCCAGCTTGGCTTATTCCTCTAGTACAAATCTTAAACTGGCAGACTAGACAGATGGTTATTATTTATCCTTCCTGCTGTGTTAAAAAAAAAAAAGAAGAAGAAGAAAATAGAGCTCTGCCTCAGGCCTTTCAAACAAGTTTTACATATGCAAACCATTACCTTTTTATATACTATTAGCTATAAGGAGGAAAAGTGGACACTTAAAAGAAACCAAGGTAGACTAGCATGTATTTCTCTTAATGGAACTTTAAAAAGTGAAGACAGAAGAGAGGAAACCATACTGGGGCACAGTCTAGGTTCTAGATCTTATTCCCAGACAATTCAATTATTAATGCCCAGAAAAACATTCTGGCATATTGTAATCACTATTAGATCCTCTTCTCTGGCTTAAGGTCATATAATACACAACAACAAATAATATTCTGTATTGAGCATCTTCCCAGGGTTAAGTATTTTATGTAAATAATTTTTATCTCACAATGACTATAATTTCACAAATGAAAGAACTGATCCAAAAACTTAGAGCTAGTAAAGGAAAATTCAAGGTTGATGTTCAGGTGTCTGACCCTGAATTCATATCCCTGCCCTAATGCTATATACCGCTTCTAGAATTCCTTCAACTATCTAACACCATGATTCCGAGTTAATTTCAACCCTTTTGCTCCTGCAATAAACAGGAAGCTTTTCTTTCATATTCTGGGTGAAATGATCTGGGGCCAGTGTACTAAGAGATGATGGGTTTCCATGACAACTTAAACTTTCAACAGATCAAATAAAATCTGCCTCCAAGATGGTGCCTTCACTGGCTGCCCTCATGATGCTTGCTGAGCTTCTGTTAAGGCTTACTTACCCTATATGGCTTCTGTGTTAGGTATGGGAGAGCAAAGAAATGCAGAGAAAATTCTCATCCTCTCCAAGTATTGGAAAGAAATTGGAGAAACAAACAAATAAAAAATACATATACATTTATATATATATATACACACCACACACACATTAGATATATATACATTATATAATGCATATATAATGTATATATAAACACATTAGAGATATATATACACATTATATTACATACACACACACTCTTTTCCAAATTTCAAGTAAAGAATACATGATCATTCCTTTATTCAACAAGCACACTTTGAATATTTATTCTACTTATTCTAATGCTGGGGACAGAGAAAAATGTGAAAATTACATTGTCTTTTCCCTCAAGAAATTGAAGAGGATTCATAATGATTCATGGGTTACAATGCTAAAAGTCCAACAAACATGTTTTAAATCTGATCTGTGTATTGATTTGTGAAAACATCCTTACCTAGATAGCACTATTACTTAACATTTATTAATTCCTTGCTATGCTCTGGTTCTTACTTTACACTTTGTAGTCCATGTAATCCTGACAAAAACCTATAGGCATCATTACCTCCATTTTATAGAATAAGAAACTGAGGCACAAGTAGCTTACCCCAGGTCATGCAGCTAATAAAGAAAGTGGCCAGAATTCAAACCCAGGGTATCTGACTTCAGAGCCTATGCTTTCAACCAGTGTTATGTGCCTCCTTCTACTTTAATATTTATTCATAGAATAATTTTTTATTGAAAATAATGAGATCCAATTCAGAAATAATACATATTTTTAATGGCATATTTGAATTATGAACTGAATATTGAAGTTGAGGCTCCAAGAAATCTGTGCTGAGTGGTCACCACAGGGATTCGGAACATAAGTAAGTCACCAAGTCAGATGGAAGGTGCTGAGTGATGAATGCGCGGCGTCTGCAGGAAGCCTTGGAGGATCACAGCAGCAGGTCTTTCCTGCATCTGAAGGAAGTCTGTCCTGCTCATGAAGGAGCAGCCTGCGGTGAGGAGTACCCAGGAGAATGCGTGGTGTGAGGGATGCTGTTCACACCTCATCCTATACAGGGCCTGTGACATTGAAGGAGCAGAGAAGGCCGTGCCTGACCCATCAGGTGCACACCTGCACAGAAAGAGTGGTGGAAGTGCGTGATTCTTAAGAGACAGGCTCACTGGAAGAGGCCCCTGCTCACTCCCTAAGCAAGACCAGCCTTCTGATGAAGGGCCTTTCTCCAAGCTGTTCTCCTCAGCTGATCTGGAACTCTCTGCTCCATAGGCACCAGGAGCACAACCTTGGCCTAGATGACCCCTACTCATCCCTCAGGTCGTCGGTTTATGTCACTCTCTCCAAGAAGCCATCCCTGACCCCCACCACTCCTGCCATTGCTCCAAAATGAGTTTAAATGCTTTCTTATGTCCCCATATTTTTCTTTTGTAGTATTTATGGCAGCTTGTAGGTTAAATAATAATTTTAAGCAATTATTTGGTATCTCCCTCCTGGTCTGAGGTACATGAGGATGGGAACCAGGTTTTTATTCATAATGTGTCCCCATCACCTAACACAGGGCCAGCCACACAGCAGAGCCTCAGTATTGTCTTTGCCTGGTGTATATGTGTGTGTGTCAAATGAAGACCAAACCAAACCCTTCCGGTTTTTGTTTTCTGTTTAGGAAAGAATGAAAAGGAAGTCTCTGCCACTCCAGAGCAGCCTGAAGTCTCTGAGATATCTCAAAGCAAAACTGAACATATGGTATGCACCTGGGTACACAGCGTGCATGGGGAAGGTCCCCATGGATCCTCAGCCTTCCTTTTTCTGATGTTGGGGGGGCCTCTCCTGTGGGTTTCTAATTTCCACTCAACTGTTGATGTCAGACTGTTGTACTCCAAGACTCCTCAGGCATAGAAGGGAGGCAGAGGAACCCCAAGAGTGTGGGTCAACTCCATTCCAGCTGGGTGTGCAGAAACCTCTCGCTATCAGTAGGTAAAGAGCTTGCCACCAACACCAAGAAATTGTGCTCATTGCCTAGGTGCAAGTGTTTGTCCAAAGCTTGTGGCCTGTCCACCAACTGCCATCAAAAGGAAGAGTAGTTATGGGACCTATTTTAACATCTTAAGTCCAGCTTCCAGAAACTGATGGTGACCTTTTCCCTAATCATCCCATTTTAAAATGTAACAGGCTCTCTGATTAAAAAACAAGAAAAAAAGAAAGAAAATCTGGCAAGCAGCTAAAATCCATTTTAATATTCCCAGCATTTAGCCAGGAGACGTTGTAGAATTGAAAAACAGCCTGAGTTTTTCTATTGTTGTTGTTTTTTAAATGCCCGGATTAGAACATAATTCATCTTAAAATGACGGGAGGCCTCTTCATTGCACTTCACACGTTGAAATATTTTAGAAAACAGTATCATTTTGGCAAGCCTCTTGCCATGCAGGAAACAACAGCAAATGCTTTTCTCCTTGAGTGTTAAGTCTGTTGTGAATAAGGTTGTAAAAAATATATTTTGCTCTTTTATTTTGCCTCTTGTCTGAGGATTTTATTGCATCTTTGCAATAATTGATTCTTCTCACATCCTTGTGTAAGCAGCATTCATTGTCCCACTTTTTAAAAGGAAGAATTGAAGCACAGAGTTGGTAAAGCAACTTTTCTGTTTTCCCAGAGAAAATCATTCATTCATTCACTCACTTATTCAGTCATCAAACATGTCTTGAGAACCTACCCAGACCCAGGCACTACCAGGACCGTGAGAATACATCAGCAATGATCTCACGCACCCAGTACCCACAACCTTGGTGGAGGAGGGGCCAGCATTGTGGAGAGACAAAACAAGGAATCCTGACCCAGTGGGACAAGAATTATAGGGCATGTTGGTTTGTTAGTTAGTTAGTTAGTTAGTTACTTGAGTCTAATTCAGATCCATACAAATCTCCACTTTCCCCTAGTATTAGTGGTCAAAGACAGTTGAACTCTCTAGAAAAATAGAAAACTATTTAACATCAGTTTCTTAGATCCATGATCACCTTGATCTCTCCAAAATCATCCATGAAAATGTAAGCAAATGTACATTAACTTGGGCAGATTTTCTAAAGCTTTCTTCAGATCTCTGAAGTGGTCCATAGCTCTAAAAATGCATGACTCACCACTAAACTATATGAAAATTTTCTGCTTTTCCTAAAATTGATTTCATCCTAATAGAGTTCTTTATATTAATCCCTAAAGCTTATCAGTTGCTTGTCATCCATGTGGATGTGATTTTGTATTGTGTTCTCTTATTTCAAAGGACATGGTTCTTTACATGCCCCTACAGCAGCCAAATCTGTGTTTATTAATTAATGCAGGGCTTGGTCATTCCTATTGCAATTACTATTCTTTAGGAGTATGGAATTTTTGCAGCCTATAAGTGAGAAGTTTGAGACAAAGTTACAAAATTGGAAAAATTCAGACATTTGAAAATTAGGAGAGCACAGATGGTATACAAAAGTTAGAGGTATATCTTTATGGTACATCAGGATTATTTGGATGGCAATCAACAGAATCAACTCCCCAAGTTTAATTTACTGGAAGGCTAGAGAAGTTTATTATCTTACCTAAGGACAACAGCACAACAATAAATGAAAACCAAGGTCTTCAACAGTCAGGACCTTTTCTTTTTTCTTTTCTCTCTGCTGTCAATTTTATTTTCTCTTCCTGACTGACCAACTTTTTCTCATTTCCAATGCACAGGGAAAAAATCAGCTAGCATTTCAAGATCTCACACAGAATGATCTGTGCTTCTCCCTTTATCTTTCCCTCTCACAAACAGATCCAAAACTCCTGGACAATAGGTCTATTTGTCCATCTTGCACCAGACGCCCAGTCCTGAACTGTGCAGCTGGAACATGGTGGTTTTCTCCAACAACTATCTGGATTGGCAGGAGGGGCATTTCCAGGAAAAGAAGAGCTGGTCATATCAAACTCTCCCTACATGCAAGGTGGTGTTAGGAAACCTTAAATGGCACTATTCGGATCCATTTGTCTCTTTCATTCTAAAAACACCTGTTTTGAACTGGACATGGGATTAGGATACCTAAGTTAACTCACCTTAATGCCTATTTATAGTCTTGGGTTTACCCTAAGATCTAGGCAATCTCAGTAAGTTACTTGCACTCTCTGGGCCTCAGCTTCCCTTGTTAAATGAACAGGACCCGCAGACTAGAGGTGTTTTAATATCCCTTCAAGTGGGTCGGTGAACCTAGGATAATATCACTATTATTTCAATCACTTTTTGTCCAAAATGTCACACTCAGGATCCAGAAGTATTCTGACTGAGAAGTTAAACTTTGCCAGAAACCCATCCCCAGTACATCCCACTAGTACAATTAGAGTAGAATCTCAGGGAAAAGTCTCAACCAGTTACACAGTCCTTTGCTTTGTGTAATTCTAAAACGAAAACTGAATAAAAGTGATGATGTCACTTTCTCTTTAAAAAAAATAAAAGACACTTAACCATGTTTGCAATCAGCAAAACTTGGAAGACATGACCCTATGTAGTGAGGATTTGAAACTCACCCTTGCTTTCCAAAGCCAGACCTTGCAGTAAATCTTCCTAGTTGTGTGGCCTCATCTTTGGACAAGAAACTGGAGAAGCTCTGGGTGACGAATGTGCTACCAGTGAGATGCTTGTATTATTTTGGTAGAAAACTCCAGAAGAGGAGCTGAGTCCAGGAAACCCTCCTGCTGAGACTTCAACTCCCAAAGATCCTCTAAGCTATTTGAAGATCCGGCCAGTCTCCCAGCCCTTCATGAGTACGGCCATGAAGAACCAGTCTCAAGAATGTGAGACGTGGATAGACAGGTTCAGGAAGCTGGAAAATGCCTTGTACCTGTGTGATCTGAGTAATACAGGTGAAGTATAAACTGTAAAGGGCCCTCCCTTTCTATCTGTGCTCTAGTCTAAATGTAGACCTCATTTCTTGAATAAATATTAATTTGTGTATAAACCATGTGCCTGGCACTCTGCTAAGCACCATCAGAAAATAGAAAGATGAATCTGACAACCATCCCCCACAAGGTTTCCTACAGCATTTTCAAGTCCCTGTTCTTCCTTCACTCTACTGCCAAGTTCAATCCACAATCTTATAATTCCCTAATTAAAAGGCTTCAGGTGTCCCCTACTGGTACCGGCATGACCCCCAAACTCCTAAACAAGGCAAAATCTAATCCCTGACCCCCTGACCAGTCTCTTCTCCTGCAGCTACTTGCTCAGCATATCCTGTCCAGTCAAAATAAATAACTTGCCTTTCCTCAAACATGCCTTCCTTTCTCACATGTATGTGTCTCTTCTAGGCCTAAACCTTCCATCTGAGCTATCTCCTTCTACTCCACCAACCCTCTTCCCCCCCGCCCCTTCAACACACACACAGTCTTGTCCACCTGGCTAATAAAAGCCTAAAGATTTTTATATTGAAATTCAAACACTCTTCTGAGAGTCTCTGGACAGCTAGGTCATCTATCCTCTCAGGGTTATTTAACATCTATTCTTTTTTGACGCTAGCACCTGCACAACTCTTTCCAATGTTTTGTTTTTGAGTCAACAATAAATGAATACATAGGTATAAATAAAGAAATCAAAGATGGAAGGTGATAAATGCCATTATAATGTGCTACGTAGACATTAGAGAAAGGAGAATCCCTTCAAGGCTATGTTTGTGTTAAATTGCTCAGTAAGAAAAAAGTGCAATTTCAATTTAAAGGGGTGAAATGTGAAATTTCATGGCACAAGTGGGAGGTTGGCCCAGCAAAACACTATGTGCTGGACATAAGGGGTTTGGTTAGGACAGAGTGTAGGAGCTATTCAGAGTGTTAAAAATAGAAACAGACTGGGGCCACACATTCAGGGTTTTAAATGCCAGACCAGGGAACTATGACTTAATTCAAAAATAGTGATTAGGACTGAGCATTTCTAAACAGAGGAGTGGTTTGATGAAGTTGCAATTAAAAGATTTCTATGCTTATGTGCAGAATTGAGAAAATACAGTCAAGCAGAAAGGAAGTCAGTGCAGTGGATCAGTGTGAGAGAATGAAATCAAGAACTAGGCCAGAGATCCGAGAATAGAGAAGAGAGAGCAGACCCTAAAGCACATGGACAAAACCGACCCTCTTAATCACAGAGCATGCCTGGTGAAGGGCTGACATGCACGTTAGTACTCTAGAAGTAACCACATAGCTAAAGCAATGACCTCATTTTCTTTGTGTGCGTTTGTTTTCTGCCCTGTGTTCTATTTCTTTTGGTTTTATTTTATTTTGAATTTCCAAAGCAATTTAATTCTAGAGCCTATGAAGTATAACTTCCTCATAATATTCAAAGATATTTAATAATTATAACAAAGAAAAAGAAAACTTTAAACTGAAAACTTTAAATGAAAGATTCATCTAGCTAGAGTATAAAGGTATTTATTAAAAAGTGTGCATGAGCCCAGCACTGTGGTAGAGGATGGACCCAGAGGAAAACTGGAAAGGATGAGACAGGATTTCTGACCTCAAGGATCTTACTTTTTGGTAAGACGCAGAGACTAGTAATAGTTTAACACTGGTAAAATAGAAAAGAGAGAAAAGGAAAAAGAAAAGGAAAGGAAAAAAAAAAAAGGATAGCATATCATAAATTGCTACAATTGATGACACAAATGAGCGCTAAATAGTCAAAAGGAAAGATGACGTGTTCCAAGTTACAGTTAGAGAGGAGAAAGCAGTTTCCTGTGTTCTATTGCACTATGGGATGACTAGAGATAACAATAAGGTACTGTGTGTTTCAAAAAGCTAAATAAAGGATCCTGAATCTTTTTACCACAAAAAATGAATATGTTTGAGGACATGGATATGCTCACCCTGACTTGAACATTGTACACGGTAGATTTGAACATTATACAGTGTATACATTTATCAAAATGTCACCTGGTACCCCATAAACATGGACAGTTTCTATGTGTCAATTTAAAACATGAAGATTCTAAAGGAAATAGAAAAGAGTGAAAAACCACCATCTAATGTGAGTTTGGAGATCAGAAAGTGCTCCTTGGAGAAGAAAGCTGGAGCTGAGATATGAGTCAAAGGGGACTTTGGGGACCCCAGCAGGCCACTCTGAGTTTGATCCATCTTCTCCAAAGTTAGGAGTTGAGAGTGACTGTGGTGGGGAAAGGCCTGAGCAAGACAAGCCTGGAGGTTAATGTTGGATCCATAGTAAAGCTGAGACCCGACTCTGAATCACAAGGACAGGAAGAGGCCCTCTCCTCCAGCCAGCATCCACCAAGGTTCAACCAGAGGACATCATGATGGATTGATTATTCAGGGAAGATTATTCAGAAAAGATTAAAAGTTTATTGACAGAACCTCAAATCTAGGTATTCATACCAGGACTGAGAGAGTAGCTATGGGTTACAAACAAAAACCAAATAAAACTAAAAACAAAACCCCAAGCAGATAGAAAAAACCATTCCTAAAGAAACAAATGCTGCCTCCGGAGGATGGATGATGAATCATAAACTTAGCTGCTAAGAGACTCCCCAGAGATTGGGACCTTTCTTCTAGGAACAGAACAGTTCTGAGGAAAAGCCAAGCTTTGTTGACTTTGGAGGCAGATTCCAACAGCTTTGAAATGCCTTTCTCATGGCCTCTTCACTATTTATGCCTGTTTTCCCTGTTTCTATGAAATTCATTAGTTCCTCAACGGCCAAGGAATGTGTCAGCCCGATCTGGGATCATCTACAACTGTCTTTAATGAGGAAGGAGGATTAACTGAGGTCATTCTGCTGGTTTACTGGCCACAGGGTTTAGCAGACCACGGGGCCCCTTCTAGATGTTGAGCAGATGACACCTACTTTGCCCACAGATGAATCACTGTTCTTTATTATGTGCAAGGAAATATGTAGGCCAGAGTGTTCTTCATCCAGCATGAAGACAGACCATCCATCATCAAATCAGTGTTTCTGGGAACCTACCAAGCTTATTCTCTAATGGGGTTTGTCAAGAAAATAGCCTTGAGGAGAAAGAATAAGGAATGACTAGGAATAACTGGTCATTTTTTTTTCTAAAGAAAGAAGGGTGGTTGGGATAAATGTCTGAGCAAATGGTGCACTTGGAATTTGCCCAGAGCACCAAAGGCTACACAGAAAATATTTTAAAGTTCAAGGAGGCAGAATGCCTTCAAGGACATTCTCGGCATGGGCTTGCACGCTACACACTTCATGGCTAAATTCTCACATCTAACACATGCTGAAGGGATTAGCACCCTTATTTACAGAGGAGGAACTCAAGCTCAACATGATAAAATCATAGCCAGTAGGAAGTCCAGCCATAATTCAAACCCAGTTCTATGTGACTTCCCGCTACAGGCAGCTTTCATGACATGCTGGAAAGAACATGAGGTTTTGCTTATTTTTCTTTCATCAGAAGATTTAGATTCAAGTCCAGGCTCCACCAATTGTTGAGCCCTAAAAACTAGTAACTGACTCTGAACCTATTTTCTCATCTATAAATTAAGACTGAAAAAATAAAACATACCTCCCAGATTTGAGAAAGGCTCAAGTGAGATGAAAGATTTCAAAGTTCTTTATAAATTTTAAAACAAAGTGGATATTAAAGAGGTTCTTCTTATTATCTCTTTCATTTTGTTTCTGGCTGGGAAAGGACAGCCTTCCGACACTGAGATGAATTGTAGGTGGCATTTTATGCAGCTGTTCTGGCCATTCTCTAATGACAGAATGGAGAGATACAAATTTCTGTGAGTGGACTTTTGTTTGACATTTGGAATCTTTTACCAATGGCAAAGCTTAGAAGATAGAAAAATACCACCATGATTCCTACATGAACTTCTTCATTTTCATTGCTTTTCATTTTTTTTAATTAAAATATAAACTAAATGTTATATAGTCTAGTAATTGTTTCATATCAAGATCCATCTTATGTACTTTAACTAATGTTGACATCATTATTATAATTATCCTATACAATATTTGACATAATTGAGTGCTTACTAATATGGACATATACTAAGCAGTTATTATTTTATTGGTTTTCATGAATTTTAATTACCCCTATTTTAAAGTTGAGGAAAATGAGGCTCATAAAGTTCAAGTAACTGTCCCAAGGTCATACAGTCAGAAATTTCCTCCAAAGCCTTTCATTTTCAGAGGAAAGGTATGGAAAATGTCTAGAAGGAGCAAACCAAAGCAGAATTGGGAATAGCCAACCATTCCAGAGAATTCCAAAGAGAGAAGAGATTACTCAAAGTTTGGTTCATAACGATTCCTAAATATGTTCCCCGAATTGTGAAGATCTATGCAACACGTGTCAATGAAAAACTTTTAAATCTTTTCTAGGGATAAAAAATACATCTTTTGAGTGTTGCTCTTCTACCCCACTTAGCCTGTGCAATTGTTAACGGCAATTACAAAATTCTTTCTCAAAGAGTCCAAAGGCAGTGCCTTGGTCATTTCGTAGCATTTGGCCTATACAGAGAATAAGGTTTATTTGGAAAACAGGCCAAACAGACCAAACAGACAACAAACAAATCAAAACTGAATAGACAATAAACTGGAATGAATGAAATAGAACAGAATGGGTGACATTAAAACATTACCACTCTGTGGCCCACTGTTAAAGAATACCCATTAGAAGCTGGACCCTGGGGCATATGCCTGTAATCCCAGCTACTTGGGGGAGAGAGGTAGGAGGATCACAATTTTGAGTTTAGCTAGGGTGACTCAACCAGACCCAGTCTTAAAATAAAAATTAAAAAAGGCCGAGGATGCATCTCAGTGTTAAGCACTTGCCTGGCAGGTCAGAGGCCCTGGGTTCAATCCCTAGTACTACAAACAAAAGAAAGGAATATCCGTTCGAGAAATTCAGAGGGAACTTTAGGCCCAGCAGTCCTTGCACGTAAAAATATGAACTGTACTTGGTAGTTTAGACGGGATCACGACTTCCCAACTCAACTGGGTTAACAATGCCTTCCTACAAAGTGATCAAGCCACAGACTCCAGATTCTTTGAGGAAGAATTTTGCAATTGCTCTTAACAGTCTGTATAGGTAAAGGGAATAGAAGAGATACATGCACGGGATATATTTTTCATCCCTAGAAAAGATATTTAAAAGTTCTTCATTGACACCTGTGGCATAGATCTTCACAGTTCAAGGATTGTATGTAGGAAGCAATCTCTTCTCTCTCATTGCATAGTATAGTGTAGTATTTAATCTTGAGCCACCTTAGGCAAGTGGCTCGATCACTCTAGGCCTGTTTCTCCCTTTGTGAAATGGGTGGTTGTGAGTTTTAAATGAGTTAATATTGGAAAAATGCTTGGAACAGTGCTTAGGACACAGTAAATTTTGTGCATAAATATCAGTCATGATGTTTACTGTCTGCATAACTCATCGTCCAGATCAGGAAGTTTCCAGAGGTAACATCACTTCTAATCCTCTCTATTTCCACGGACAGTACCTATGCATATCCAGAATATAAATAGTTTTTAAGGTGTCACTTGATTTTTAAGGGGCTTATAGTTTCAAAATATTAGCCTCTAGTGTCTACCTAGAAGTTAATCAACCTAATATATATCTTTCTCCATTCTCCTCTTCCTCTTTTAAAATCCTCCACCCATCCAATCCAATCACAGGAGTTCTGGAGAAGGAACGAGCCAGACGCCTCATTCACAACTACAATCTCATTTACAACCTGTCCCTGAGCCCTCGGAAAATCGACCAGGCCTTGCGGAGATTCCGTTCTGGAGAAAATACGCTCTTGGAGCCAGCACTGCGGTACTTAAAGGAGCTATGATAACAAGCCCATATTGTGCGAACAGATGTTTCTCTTATCTCCCTTCCTACCCAGACACATCTTTCTCCCCAACCTGAGCACAGTGGTGGAGGCATTGTGGGAGTCAGGTGGTTGCAACTAAGGTAGATGTTTTTGACTAGGTCTTAGATTCTGGTTTTGATGCTTGCTCACGCACAGTTCTGAGGGACCAGGAAAAACAAGGTTTTCTCTTCTGTTGTGGCAAGAACCCAATTATTTAAGATGCTTGTATAATAAAACTTATTAATATGATATAAATGACATTTTTTTCTTCATTGCTATTCAAAACTGTTTTTGCAAACCCCGCTGCTCCACCTAGAAAAAAAGAAAAAAAGAAAAAACACATGCCAGATATAATTGATTCCCTAAAGCACCTGGTACATAGTAGACCTAAGTACATTGTTTTTGCATGGGTAAATATGCCCATACCCTAGTCACTATTCTAAGAAGGATTTCCATATTATATGAAAAATGAAAGTATTAACATTATCTTAATACTAAGCAGAAGAATAATCCCAAGCAAGTCTTTCTAAACACGTGCAGTATCTTCTACAGTGCAAAACTAGATAATATAATGCTATCTCCAGGGATATTTCCAAGAGTCAAATATAGAAGGATTGAGAAAGGACCTCTGAGACAAAGGATTCTGGGAATAGGTAACATCCTCTGTTCTCTCAGGGCAGGAAAACCAGGTGAAACTTTCCACCAGTTCCCATAGTTCTATCCTGAATGTGCCCCAGAACTCTGCCCCACCCACGCAACAGACAGGTAGCCACGGGTTGTTGAAGGAACACCAGTTTGGGACTTCAAAAACAAGTTGCCCCAGCTCATCACTAACACAGTGGGAACTGGATCCTGATCTTCAAATTAAAATGGGAGAGAGGAGGACTAATTAAGTCAAAGAGAAAATCAAATAGAAAGGTCTTTGAGACTCTCCCTTTATCCATTTTAAATAGTGGGTCTTGTGAAATCTTCAAAACTTCAAGAACAAAAAGTCATTTGAATTCACTAAAATAAATGCTTCAGTTTTTCTAATCCTTGTATTGTTCATAAAAATGCTTCTTGAGATGCACTGACCACCTTCCTATCTTTCTAGAATCCTTGGACCAGCTCACTGCTTTTAGATTAGAGGAGTAAGTAAATAGACGTGACTTTCTCATTCTACCAAAATGCCAAGTAAGAAAAATTAGAATACTAGGTCAAGCAATCTAATATACATTGGGCAACTACTGTGTGCCAGGAACTTGGTGTATTTTGCTTCCTCCAATTCTGACAACTCAATAAGACAGATTTTACAGCTTCATTTCACTGATAAAGAGACAGAGACCCAGAGAAGTGAAAGGTAAGAAAGCTGTTTAGTTGTGCCAGTTAATAGTTTGCAGAGGAAGAGGGGCTTCCTGGGGAGCACTGGTCGAGGGAGACCTAAGCATGCCTTGGTACCAGCTTCATGTCTGCAGGCAAGTGGGCTGGAGAGGCAGCTGGAGTAAAGGGATGCCCTAAACATGAAATCAGAGTTATTAGACTAAGTCAGAAGGTCCTCAAAGGCAGTGATTTTACCCTGCCCCGTTCTTTATGTCCGACATAAATACAGTTGCTGCTCCCTGACCTCAGCACCACCGAGCTGCACAAATGGAGGGTATTCCACTTACATGGAAAGAAGCAAGAACTTTGTGCCTACATTCGATGACCTGTACTTTCAAAGTGATGGCTGAATGAATATTTCTAAAAGCTGGACAGCCAGATTGTGATCCTCAGTGACCCACCCCAGCCATACTTCCACAGCAAACAGAAAAAGAATAGGCTTGAAAACAGCCCATATCCTGCACTTGCTCTTAGAAGCTAGAAGCCTCAGCAAGTTGCCAGTCTCCCTGAACTTAAGTTTCTTCATCTATATAAAGGGAGTTGTTACACCTATTCTCAGGAACTTTATAAACACTGAAAGCAATGCCATTTGGACAGTTCCTTGCTTGTAGTATAGACATACCATTCTTTTCATTTGTGTGTGCATGTGTGTTACTCTATCATTGAACTATCCTCCCAGCCCCTGGATGTTTCTTTTTTTAGTGGCTGATCATTCAGGAAGGTTCAAAAAGTTTTGAACAATTGTCTGTGTAAAATAGCATAGAGAGGCCAGACCACTACTATAGCAAAAGCAAATTTTGAGGTATATCTTGTCCTTCTATTTCCAAGTAACAGTTGCTTTTGAATCATCTCTTGTCTAGAATTCTCCACTGCTTTACTCCAATTTGTGTGTGCATGTGTGTGTGTGTGTGTGTGTGTGTGTGTGTTAAGCAAAACACAGTCTGACACTTGTGAGAATGGTAAAGCAGCTTCTATTCAGAATTTTTATTCACAATAGGTATAGGGACTACTGCAACAGTGTCTTATAGTAGGGAAGAAATACTGGGCTCAATTCCAAATACAACAAAGAAAAGTGGAAATCTATAGACATGAGCAGCGGGGCACAAGGATTGCTGGATGGAAAATTGCTAAGTCGAAGCATCAGAGGTGAGAGGGGATTCCAACTAGAATACCTGACAGGATAGCTGCTGAAGCCAGGCCAGGGTGATCAGACACCACCAGGTGGGTAGTAAGGTGATTAGAGTTTGGTCAAGAAGAGAATCTTTGTCAGCAGGTGGTGTGTGTGTGTGCATTTACAAGAACGACCTGTTGCTAAAGTACATACTCATTGGTTTTTCCTCTGAGTAAGCATGAAAAGAACCAAAATTATTTAACTGAAGTCACAGAGAAGAGTGTAGCTATCAACAGGACAATGTGACAGCTGAGGTTACATGAGGCCTGGCAATGAAGCACACCACTGTCCCAAAAAGGAACATGCTATGAAATCATTTTGCTTAAGAATATCACTGTGACTTCTATGCTGGGACTTCACAGATTTGCTTATGAAAAAATCCATTATTATATCTTTTGTTTCTCACATAAGTGGAACTTTGTATACTCCCTGTGGCTGTGTCATTGTGAGCTTCTAATAAATGCTGGGTAGGAAAGTCTGGAGTCTGCAGGCTTCACCAGCCTTCTCTGGCAGAACTTTTCCAAATGGGGTCTGCATGCAGTGACCTGGCTAACCTACAGCAGGCCTTGGAAAGACACAGAATAAATTGTGTGTGCACTAATGCTCCAAGAGCCTCAGCCTTTAAAGATGGAAAGAGCATAGAAGAACAGAGGAAGGATCTCACTGGTGGGCAGACTTTCCCTGCTGTGTGACCCTGAGTAATTCACTATCCAAGAACACCATTCATATCAAGTGAGAAAAAGCATGCAAATTGCCTAGCACTGTACCTGGCACAAGGACATGCTCCATATTGAGAATCTAGTGTATTTTATTCTTACATGGTGTTTCACTTTACCTCATTCAATGTGTCAAATCATTAAGTGCCTTTTCCAGGTACAGACACCTTCCAACCCACATATGGCTCATTGTCCTAGAGATCAGAGAGTTTCCCACATTTCCGTTCTTCATTTTCCCACCTGCACTTACTTCTCATAGTAAACAAACTAGGTTGGTGCTACTATGCCCATTGTACAGATGAGAAACTGAGACTCACAGAAATAGATGTACTTGCCCATGATTTAATGGCTAGTGAGTGACTGAGCCAAGATTAAAACCAAGCTGTGTAGGACTCCATGTGTAACAATGCCTGGCCGATCACAGTCAAAGCAAAGAGCCCACAGAATTCTCTTTAGTATGATCTGTCTTTCCCACAAATCTGGAAGTAAATCCAAGTGGGAGCCAAGATCTTCCTCATTGTCTAAAGCACGGAATCCAGATTCCCCACCAATGGTACACCTGGTAAACAAATGCCTGTTGTGTGGAGTTGCCGCAGGAACATTTTGAAAACCCTGCTGCTTTCTGTCCTCTTCCAATTCTCCCAGCTTCGTGCCACTGGGTGCTGGAATAAAAGATGCCTTCAGAATGCTTTGGTGATCTATTCACGTAACCAGAAGCACATCGGTAGAGGTGGCACTGTCCAAAGCGTTTGCTAAGTGCTCACTGCTGACTCTTCAGAGGAATTTCCCAAGATCATTAAGAGAAACAATGGCAGGGAGTTGGTATTCTAATTGGGATCAGAAATTGGACAGCTTTGGAGCTGGCCTGAGAACTGTGAAGCTCTGAAAACAAATGCATGTCTTTCTTGCCTCTCTCTCCTCATTCCCCCTCTTGTAAGAGCCTTTCAGCTACAGTTCCAAGGCTCCTTAGCAACAAAGGCGGGGTGCCCAGAGCCTGGGTGCCTCCGGAATGCCAGCTATTCCCCTCATTAGCATTGAGGGGCCTCATCTGCCTGCACAGTTGGCCACGGGACCATGCAAAAGGCAAGTGGCTTGGGGGAGGCCCAGCATTTAGCGTGGTTTGTTGGGAAATGGGAAACCTCTACAAAAGTTTCCAAACAAAAGCCATCAATATTATTTGTGGAGCCATCAGACTGCGTGGGTACAATATGGCTCTGGCTTGGCCGCATGCTCTCTCTCCAGGTTCTGTGCAAAGGCACGATGGGGGCTTCCCAGACGTGTCTGGGTCTCAAATGCCAGCAAGCTGGAATGTTTCCCTGCCCCCCTCTCCTGCCCTGTCTCGCTTCAGACTCAGTTTTCCCATGTTGGACAATGGGTGGACTCCAACTGGCAGTGGGGGTGCCCAGAGGAGGGGAGTTAACAAAGGGTAAATGGTCAGATGGTAGGACAATCACGAACAGATGGCACTGTGAGGAATGGATTCCAGACAGATTCACAAGCAGACTGAGCACTGACAAAGGCCGAGCGAGGCTTATTTGGTGAAGTGCAATTGGCACTAGGTACCAAGCTCTTGCACAAAACACACCAACCCCTCTCCCACACAATCTTCCCCACCTAGAGGAGGGAGACATGGACCCAGATTCTGGCTCACTGGAATTCCAAAATACTGATCAGTGGGCTGGTCCCTGGACTATTACAATCAGCAGAGCTATTTTTCAGGGTAGAACCAACCCTAAGCAGTGTTCCCTTCAGCCTCGCTGTGCTTGGATACCTTTAGTGATATGGCTCTTGCTACTTTTCATCTTGTCCTCTCCAGACAGCTCCAATTTATTCTTCTAAAATCAATCTCTCTCTTAACCCCTTCTCTGTCCTCCCTGTGGTCAGAGAGAATGTAAAGTTTGATCAATGATTATAAAACCAATGACAGTACTAGCCCTGTGCCTGGCCTTTGTAGACATCAGGGTTAAACATTTTGAAAAGGAGAAGGAGAAGGAACAGCAAAGAGAGGAAGTCTTGTTTCTCACCTACAGAACTGGATCAAGTGGGGAGGGAGTTAAAAGGAGAGGAAAATGCAGGAGAACCAATGTACAAGCCAGTATGTAGGTTTGCTAGGGAAACTGTAACCAAGTACTATAAACTGGGTAATTTAAACAACAGAAATTTATTGTCTCGCAGTCGGGGAACTAGAATTCCAAAATCAAGGTGTCGGCAGGTTTGGTTCCTCCTGATGGCTGCTAGGGAGTCTATTCTGTGCCTTGTCCTGGCTTTGTGTGGTTTTTTGTAATCTTTGCTATTCATTGGTTTATAGATGCATGACCTTGGTGTCTGACTTCATCTTTGCATGATGTTCTTTTTGAATGCATGCCTACTTCTACATCCAAATTTTCCCTTTTGTTTAAGGACACCATCATTGAATTTGAGTCCTCCATAAGGACCACATTTTAATTGATCACCTTTGTGAAGAGTCCAGTTCCAGATAAGATTGCATTGTGTGGTGCTAGGCATTCAGACTTCTACAGATCTTTCATGCTGGCACACAATCCAACCTATGACAGCACAGAGAAATAATCGTATGGTGTGATAAGCACTGTCGCAGATGTTCCATGGTAAAATGAGTGCACAATAGAAGAATTAAATGTATCCACCTGAGTGGATCTGTGGGCTTCTCCTGGGACAGAAGCACTGTACTCAGCTGAGATGTTGAGTTACCTTGTGCCAGGTAAGTGAAGAGAAATGATCTTCCAAGAAATAGAAAGCATATGCAAGCACATAAGTCTTTTATCTATGTGACAACTTTTCAAGATTTGCTCTTCCCTCCCTGTAGCACACACAAACTCCCTACGGTGGACATACTCTCCCATCCCCTCCATCAGCCAGGATTTGAGACACTTTCTCCATCATGGTGCTGTCTCCCAGAATGTACTGAACACAGGGCTCCCGGGTGGCTGAGAGCATCCCTGGGTGAGCAGGATTTGACCTCAGGCACTCACAAGACTGGAAATATAAATCCTCTTTTTCATGATGAGTTACTTTCAACAAGTGATGGTGTAACCCTTGCCTGAAACTGGAGAACACATCCACAGAACCTTCCAGTGTCCAATCCCCAAAAGGTGAGAACATTGTATTATTCTCCAAAATGACTCCTATTCAACACTTGTTTCCTCTCCCTGGAGGATATTTTCACACCCATTGATTTCAGATGTGGCCAGTAATTTGTGACTTCTGTCAGGCAGAGATAAGTCAACTCCATCCCACTGAAGTCACATACTGTCATCAGTAAATCTTGATACAAGTGAGACAGAACTCCCAAAAATAGCTTTAAAGAACATCACGTAGTAGTTCTCTGCTCTTTTTCTTCTTCTACAAGCCAAACATCTCTCTAAGAGGACCCAAAGTAATGACATGATCAGAGTAGAAGTCAACACTGTGGACTCAGAGTAGAAGTCAACACTGTGAACATGAACATAAACAAAAGTAAGTCTTGGAACATGAACATGAAATAAGTCACTTAGAATGCAAGATCATTTATTATTATTGCAAAACTTACTGAGATGAATTTATACACGCCCTGGCCAGCAAGAGAAAAGGGGGCATAATTCCCAGCAAGAGCCCTTTATATTCTGCAGATTGAAATTGCATCTATATTCTTCTGGTTTTCTCTCTTCAGCTCCTTCATGGACTCTTTATTTCTCCCTCAAAACTGCAGAGATAGCTAGCTGCCTACCAAATTTCATTCCTTCTCCTCCTTGAAGGGGAGAAGAAGGTGGAAAGCAGCAGTCCTGAAAGACTACATTTCCCAGTTCTCCTTGTATCTAAGCATGGCTTTTTCACTAGATCTCACCAGTGGAATGTGAATTGAAGTAATATATGGTCCATATACTTTAAGCAGTAGCTGGCTTTTCTCTGTTCTCTTTGCCTTTCTACCATGTCCTTAAAGACCAAAACCATTGGAGTCTTTATGTATTTTCTGATACCTATGGGTGTTTCTCAGAGTGTGTTTCCTGGAATGACAAGACCAGGTAATACTTCTAGACAGATGCTCCAAGTTCTAGTAGGCTTGGGAAACACCACCGGCTGTATGTCCCAGATCATGTGCCACCAAACTCCAGGGTCCTTAAGAGGATATCAAATAATTATGAATAAATAAAAACTAGTGGCAGAAAACTGCATATTAACTAAATGGTTGCTCTTACCCATCCAATAAGACCAACTGCAGCTTAGTTAACATCTAAACAGAAATAAACAGCTCCATACACTCCTTTCTGTCACCACCACCCATCCCTCATGCCTCATATACCACCCACCATTCCTTCACTTTTATTTCAGTCATGTGGATAAGCCTTTGCTTCCTAAAGATATTATGCAAGTCTGAGGGATTTTGCTTTTGTACATGCAATTCTCTTCTTGCAGTATCTTTTTCTCTCACTTTTAACTGTTGAATTCCTGGTTTTTCTGCAACATATAAATCACATATACTTTGGTAAATCACTTGTACCTTACTACACAAAACTTTCCAAACCCATATCCTGACCTCTACCCTCTATGTTTACACCTGTATTTATGAAACTCTGAAAATTAAACAATCCATCCCAGTTAAGTGTTGCAACTACTCCCGTCAGGCCTGAACTTGGTTAACACTCCTTACTCAGCAATGGTGCCACTTGCCCTTATGTTCAGCATGTGGGAAAGAGAGTGAGGAAACACAGTGGCAGGAAGTAAAGGTATCTCTGGGGAGCTGGGATTAGGGGAAGGAATAGCAGAAGTTATAGAGATGATGAATTTTTGACTCAACTTCAAAAAAAGCATACTAACCATCAGAACAAATGGACATGACTACTTGTCTGTGCTATAAGATTGGACATTTCCTATCCTTACAAGCACTCAAGATGGACAAAAATCTGTCCTTGGTGAAAAAGAATGGTGTTAGACATTATGGATGATGGAATATTTTGGTTTGGAAGAATCTCTGAGAGGACGCCATATTTTGACAACCTTAACCCAATGTCAGAAAGAGAGAAGATACCACTACTCCTAGACTGGATTTGTTTTCTCTGTTCCTTTGTACCATCCTAATACTTATAACCACATTAACAGCTTGACTTGAGGCCCAGCAGGCCCTGTGTAGACAGAGTCCTGCCATTTCTCAACCAAACCCTGAATAAAGTCCAGTCCTTGGTGGGAGCTTGCAAAGCCTGAGATCCAATCTACCCTATGCCTTTGGAAAGAGAAAAAGAGACTCATTATTCCCTAGGCCGCCTGGAGGGACTGACTTCTAGCCAGGTCAACTATAATGGCCTGTGCATTATCTAGGGCATGTTTCCAGGGGTGCCCTCCGTCCTCAGAATAGTACACAAAAACAGCCAGCAGAGGGGTGGAAAGTAAGAGGAATGATGACCATTTGCAGATAAGGATGCTGAGATCAGAGAAGTTGGGTGAATTTCTAAAGGTACAAGAGAAGAGAGACGGACGAGAACTCACCTTCATTTTGCAAAGTTCTTGGTGACCATTCCTTGCTAGACATGGCAGTCTTGCTGTCTACTGGCTTGTTATTCAGCTTCCAGCAGCAGGTGTGCCCATTCCAAGGGCCAGACAGGCAGGCAAGAGGAACATTGGTCCCACATAGCAGAGAGCTTTGGAGATTTTTTTTCCTGCTATCACATGGTTCACTGAACCTAGGAGAAGGGGGAGGGAACTCTCTAAGTAGTGCACACATGTTGCAGGCAGGTTCTGTGATCTCACCTAACACCTGTGACAACCCACGGAGATGGAAATTAGTTCTGCTTTATGAAAGAGATGAGGTTTAGCAAAAGTGTAGAATAGCCACGACTTAAAGAGACATTTTCCCAAGTCCAAGGCCTGTGGTGACCCTACCCTTGGCCTGAAGGAAGCTGCAATGACCTGAAAACAGCTTCCTTCTGAAGCTTCTACCTGGGCCTCATGAATGAGAGGATGGAAAAGAAGACCTCAGCCTGTATATTTCTCTCTTTTTTATTCATTAAGTATTTTCTGAGCACCTACTATGTGCCACACTTCAGTGAATTGTTTGAATGGATTCCCAAAGCTATGCCCCCACTTTCTTGCTAATGTTCTTACTCAAACTCCACTGCCTCACTTGGGCTTCCTTCCAATGCTAACCCTCTTCTGGAATTGATTTGTTAGTAACTTCTCTCCCTGGTACTTAGGGGGTTAGGAAATATGTGTGTAGTCCCACTTACCTTCTCCTGGCTCAGTCTTCCTCACTCTGAGAGTACCACTCAGCCACCACTATGTCCTTCAGCCCTTTCTAGAATCCCACTAAAGCTTTAGTAACCTATTCCTAACTAGATAGCATGGTTATTGTGGATGTGAGGCCTTCATAAATACCACAAACAAGCCCCACAGATGCTTTAAAAGGGGCTTTTATTTTTCCTTACCCATCTGTCTGTTCATTCATTCAGTCATCAGTTTAACAAGTACGAATTCCGCACTGTGCTTGGTGCTATGCTGGGTACCCACCCACAGCAACGAGCAAAGCAGAGCTCACAATGTGTTCCTGAAGGCAGACACTGAAGCTGTTGGTACAACAGTGTGTTAGTGCCATGTGAGAGGAAAACCAGAATGCTCCGTCTCAACAGAGGGCTACACAGCTTGGCTCCATGACAGGAGCGTGGCTATTGTCAGAGAAGGCTTCCTAGAGGATGACTGAGCCAAGTCTTGAAAAAGGAAAAGCAAATGACCAAAATGAGGGTGGGATATGGTATTGGGGATGACTTTTCTAGATAGGACAAGTCAGATGAGTAATACTCCTACAATACCAATCGACCCTCTGTAAACTATGGTTACATATATGCATGATGTTCCAGGAGAAAGGGGAGGACACAGGGCCAGGGACAGCAGGAGCAAACCTTGAAGACCCCTCAATTCCCTTTTAAGATGCCATAGAGAGGGAAAAGGAGGGTGATGGTGGCCAGATGAACGACTGATTTCTGAGGAACCATTTGGTGAAACAGAACAGGGTGGGGGAATATCCTATGATGTACTACTTGTGTGACTTGGGGAAATCAGTTCATGTCATTGAATTTGTTTTTTCATCTGTAAAGCAGACTTTATACTAAGCAGGATTCTTGTAGGGGTGGGCTATAAGATACAGAAAGCACCTCACAGAGTCTAACTCTAAGTACATCTTCTAGTGTAGCCATGTATTTTATAATGCCTGTCTTCTGTAATAACCTGATGACAAAGGCAAGGGAACTTGCAATGTGAATGGTCTTCTTTAGGAAGAGCTTGAAGGGACCGTGCCATCCACAGAACAGCTTCAAGGGAGTCACTGACACACACAAGTGAATAATTTATGTGTTTGGACCACTTTAAAAAGCCCCATTATTATTCCTTCTCCCTGTCTCACAATGATGCTGGTAGCTGCAGCACATTAGTTAATTTCATGGCACTGTTGTGAATCTTACAATATTTCATTCTCCTAATTCAAAATATTCATTCCAAGTGGTTCCAACTTCACAAATAAATAATTCCTGTTGGAAAATGGAGTTTTTCCATCTGCCCAGCCCATTTTCCATCTGTTCCTACAAGCTCATGGCAGGACAGAGCTGGGTCGTGAGGCCTCGTTGATTAGTCCTGATTTAAGAAGGAATAGCTTTCTCCCAGATGGATTATGCATTAGTGATAAAGATTGGTTTCCACTGTTATCGGTTACTATGTTTTGAGACAGTTTTAAAGACCTGGAAGTGGATTGAAAAGTGCATACTAGACAGAAGAAAGGAGAGAAGAGTCACATGGACTTAGCTCCCATCATGACAGGCTTCTAGAAACTACCCATACCATACATGCATCATTTCATAATGCAACAACCTAACAGGTGTATGTGGTTATGTTCATCTGACAGATGAGAGAACTGAGAATCACACAGGCTGAAAAATTTGCCTAAGGTCACATAATTTATAAATAGGGAAGCTAGGACTGCTTCCAAAACCCAGTCTCTTTCCACAACGTGAGATTCAAAAGAGCACTGTGCTTTTTGAATGGGACATACACTGGCAAAGGGGTTGTGATTTTTTTCAGTAACCATGTCTCATAGTGGAAGATTATCCCATGAAATAAGGATGAGCCCTTACACTGGCACAGAGCTAGAAAGAAGTGGACCACAATTGATAGGATCACTGTACAAAGTCCTATCTTGGAAAGTGGTGGACTATGAATTGGGAAACTTAGACTGTTCTTCTGGATCCCCAAATAACTATATTAATGACAAGGACAAATTATTTAACTGTGAAAGACTTGGTTTTTTGAACTGAAAGGTGATGATTTATATTATGTTTCCTCTTTTGTAAACTTCACAAGGTCTGGGAATGCACAGCTGTGGGGATCACGGAAGAATATAGAGAAACGTACAGTTTGCCAGTAATAGAGTTCTGTGCAAATATTAGATGACATTTTATCTTCTATGCCTTCCCGCAACAAGGAGCTTGCATCAGAATATGTCTATGTAACTCTTCCTTCATGAGGAAGTCTAACTACAAAAATAAATATTATCTAAACTAAATGGTGTGTTTAGTGAAACAATTGATTTACTTTATCACAGATGGAGCAAACAGCCTATGAACCCATGCCAGCTGTGGCCCACGAGTCTAGTCTTGCTACCTATAACACATTGAAGAATGTAGATGGTGTGAGCATTGAAGCCAGAATGCGTGGGAGTGCAGTCCCAGAGCACCGCTTGTGAGCTTTGTGTGACCTTGATCAAGTTACCCAATCTCAAATTCACAGGTTGGAGTTAACAATGTCAAATTCATAGGTTGATTGTGAATGTGAAATGAGAATAAACGGGAATGCTTAGGACACGGTTCAGGACATAATAAGCAGTGAAAGAATGCTATTTATGATTATTCCCCACATCACCCAAAGCATCTAGCCTTCTGGTCTACCACTGTGTGTACATTTCAACCAGTAGAGGGGACGTCCACTACCACGACTCAGGGAGGTAGTGTCACTGACTTCTAGTGAGTACAGACCAGAGATGCTTCTAACTATCCCACAGCGCACAGGCTCACTCCCCAGAAAAAGGAATTATTCCACCACTAATGCTGAAGTTGAGAACTTTTAACTAGAGTCAGATCAAGATTCAATAAAAGATTTTAGGCTTACCAAAACTTGTGGTTTCATAGACCATCTTTGAGATCATATGGTCCAAATGTCTTTTTTACTTAAAGTAACCTCAGAGGGACAAAGACTTGCTTCTCCCTCTTCTATTTGGTGATAAAAAATTACCTTTCTCTTTATTTTGTCCTTCAATCTTGTCTCCTGAAAGCATACTTCCCCAGATTGATTAGACCCAAGGTCAAGGTCACTGGGCTAGCAGGTGAGAGGTGAAACCCTAGTCCATATTTCTGGGTCCAATGGCCAAGGTTTGAA
Organism: Sciurus carolinensis; assembly: GCF_902686445.1. Taxonomy (NCBI): domain Eukaryota; kingdom Metazoa; phylum Chordata; class Mammalia; order Rodentia; family Sciuridae; genus Sciurus; species Sciurus carolinensis. The sequence continues at coordinate 161,069,449 of NC_062213.1, forward strand.
AAGAGGAGAGGTCAGTGCATCCTAGGTTATCTGCAGTGCAGAAACCAGACTCCACATGTCCTGCCCACCCATCCCCAGCGTCTGGCACAGAGCAAGGAGGCATGCAGGAAATATTATGAGAGCAAACAGTCTGAACTTGGACTTGGAGGCAAAAGACTTGGAACTCAGTCCTGCTCTCCCCTTCCTTCTCTGTTATTGGTCAATCTTATGAAGCATAGGTCCCTAAAATGTCTGCCCTGAAATGTCTTTAGAATACTTTATGTCCAAAGTTAGCAAGTTCATTCTCTATCTCAAACTTGCATATGCACACCCCCTCTCATTCTCTCCTCTCTCTCTCTCTCTCTCTCTGTCTCTCTGTCTCTCTCTCTCTCTCTCTCTCTCTCTCTCTCTCTCTCTCTCTCTCCCCTAAAAAAATTAAGGGAAATAAAATGTACTTACCTCAGTGAACAGCTTTTAAGATAAGTGAGATCCAAACTGCAAAAGCAAGCTGTTATTCATGGTTAAGAGTACAAACTTTGAAACCAAACAGCTTGGGTTCAAATCCTAGTTCTGCCAAATTACTAGCTGTATGATCTTGGGGAAGTCATCTAATTTCATTGTGCCAGTTTTCTCATCTCTAAAACAGGCATAGTAACATCAATACCTATTTCATACTATTGTTGGGAGAATTTAATATATTAGTATACATAAAGTGCAGATAGAACAGGGCCTGGCTCATTGCAATTTTTATGCAGAATAGTAGCTCTTTTTGTTAACCATCCTTTGCCCTTCTGGTTCTTCCTAATGAAATCAAAGAGACAACCAAATTCATTTTTCTTAAGTAAATTGTGGAACTCTACAAGAGCCAAAAAGAGACCAACTTTTATCTCCCAAATTCTGTGATGGTCACCTTCCTGCCAAATATTTATTTGGATTAGGAGGCAACAGCGCCCTCTGCTGCTCAGAACTGAAACAGTAACATCATCCCCTCTGAAGGCTTCATTAATATTCTGTCCTTCCTGTCCTGCCAATCTTGCCTTCTGAAAATGCGCTTCCTATACTGATGAAATTGCTTCTGTGTACTAATATCATCAGAGAGGCATTTTCCTAAGCAGCTGACTCATGACTTTTTTTTTTTCAATCAAAAGGAACCATCCTTCTAGGCTCCAGTTAGAATTGGAATAGCTGCCTGTTCTCCAGTTCCCATTAGGAAACCATGCTCTGGAGCTCCAGTCACTGGAGTCACTGGGCATTTTCCCCATCTCTGAGAAGCAGCAGAATTGGAGCATTATGACAAATTGCTCCCATCCACCAATCACTTTGTAACGTGACTGTTTTCAAGGTAAACTCATTTGTCTTGTTGAACAGATGGCAAAAAAAAAAAAAAAATTGAGCTTTTCCTCTGTGTTTCTGACTCCCTTCAAAAACTCCTTCTTAGATTCAGAAGGGAGCAAACAGGCTTTTTACACAGATAGGGCCCCACAGACTGAGTAAAGTGATGTGCCCCTATTTCCTCAGAAAGGAGATAAACATCCGTTGAAAATCTACAGGGTACAGAGATACAGTTGAATAAGAGAAATAACTTCTTATTTTCTACTGCACATAGTAGGGCAACTACGGTTGAAAACAGTTGCTATATTTCAAAGTAGATAGTAGAGAGGAGTGTGAATGTTCCCAACACAGAGAAATGATTAATGTTTAAGGTGATGAATATACCAGTTTCCCTGAGCTAATCATTACACAATTATATAGATAGATGGAAATATTACACCGCTCCCCATAAATATGTAAAATTATATCAGATAAAAATTTTTAAATATTTTTAAAAGAAAAGATAACCTACCATGCCAGATATTTTAACAAAGTAATATATTATTTCATTTTATCCTCATAACAGCCCTGTAAGTTAAAGTTCACCAGCCCAGTTACAGATGCAGAAGCTGATGCTGTGAGCGCATTGAGAATGTAAGCCCAAGGTCTCAGAATTTCAAAGCGCCAGACAAGTTCCAAGATCATGGCTCCCCTAGGCCACACTGTCTCCCAGAGATAGAAACTCTTGCTGGAGACCCTGTGGTCTGAGATTGGAGATCACACAGAAGTGACTAGAGAAGAGGTGCCCAAGAAAAGGGTACCTCTATTCCCTCCCTGTTCATGGGGAGCTTCTCATGGGCCTAAGGTGGGAAACCCTTCTCATCCTTCCCAGGATATATCTTCGGTCATCCAGAAGGAACTCTGAGTCATTTAGGGCTGCCTCGAACATGAAAAATCTCCACAGTAATGGAGTCTACTGGAAAATTCTACCAAGTATTTGAAAAAGAAATAATTTCAATAATTTCAATTCTATATAAACTCTTCCAAGAATAGAAAAGGAAAGAGTGGTGCAGACAACTCAAATTCTACCTGGTTACCAAAATTAAGGCATTACAAAGAAATCTACACACTGACATATCCATGAATATACACTCAAAAATTCTTAACAAAATACTAGTAAATCAAGTGCAACAGTACATTAAAAGTATAATACAGAGTAAATTTATCCTGGGAATGCAAGGTTGGTTCAACATTCAAAAATTAATGCAAGTGATTCACTTTATCAATAAGCTAAAGAATATTTAAAATATTTTAAAAAGAAAAGATAACCTTCTGTGCCAGATATTTTAACGAAGTATTATATTATTTTATTTTATCCTCACAACAGCCCTGTATGCTGAAGTTCACCTGCCCAGTTACACGAAATGATGGAGTCTAACGCTGATATTCTCCGGATGAGAAGACTTAGGATGAGTCATCCCAAAGGTCACAAATTACTGACAACTTTAGATCTAGAATCTACCTCTCCAGATGACAGAGCTGTGTTGAGTTGTCCTTCATGCAGGGAGCCAGAGAAGTTCAAAAGTATAGAAAGGAAATAACACATTCTTCCTTCAGAGTTCTTATATGGCTGGAAGTGATGTGAGTGAGGAGGAGCTAGATGATTTCAGTCCACACCAAGCTAGAAAATTCCTGAAGTTCACAGAAAAAGAAAAAAAAAAAAAAAAAGCATAGCATTGAGGGAGCAAGCAATGCAAATTGCAAGTATTGACAATGTGATATAAGAAACCTACTTCATAATTTGAGAAACACAAGTTTGTGACTATTGGAAAATAATACTGAAAATAAGTGTTCCATATTTTTCTCCAGGCAAGTTTCCAGTGCTTCTGTCCTTGGGAAACACCCTCTATCCACATTTCCTTCCCCAAACACATAAAATCACATCTCTTTTCTATCTCTTCCTTTTCTGGGTTCAGAATTCCCATGCCAGATGTATACAAATTTACTCTGAAGCAATAATCAACTACAAACTAGTCTCAGCCTCAGCATCTTCAAAGTGAATTAGAATTTGGATGTGCCTTTTCTCCATGCATTTCCCTTTTAAGTTGGTTTAATTTGTTTTTGAGCTTTATTGTTTCAAAGGTACTCAAATATCTAAGGCTTCCAATTATCTCATATTCCTAATTTTCAGACAAGGAAAGTGGAGCTCAGGAGTTAGGTAAGTTTCCGGTGCTCTCCCAATTGTCTGACAAAGCCATGAATCTGGACCATGCTGCAGGGTGTACAGAAGTATTATGGCACCCAAATGCAAGAAAGAGAGTCTCACTGGTGACAAAAGGCAATCTGTAAATAGTGACCTAATGATAATGACTATTTAATGAGTTCTTACTGGGTTCTGTGCACTGAGCTACATATGTCTCTTCAGTATCTTATTTAATCCACAGTCACTTGGTGGAGTAGGTGTGATTATCCCCATTTTACTAAAAGATGAAGCTGTAAGAGGTCATTGAACATGACCAAAGTGACACACAACCAGTTAGTAGTAGACTCAGGACATGAACTTAGGCCTGAGGCCCAAAACCTGGACTCCTAACCTTTGCACCTGGCTGCATTTTGGAACGTCAAGGGTCCTGAAAGAAATGTAAATGGCATACCGCGTTGTTACGTGTGTGGTGGAGCGAGGGTGTCAGGGAGATGTGAGCACATAGGCTTGCAGGAGGGTAAATCAGAGAAAACTGTGCAGCACTGAGTGACAATTGACAAATAGGATTTGAAAAAGTATAAATGAATGAGAGACGGAAACTAGGTTTCTAGATGGAGGCCAGGGGCAGGAAAGGGTCCTTTGTATGCAGATAATTGCAGTCCTGTTGGGAGGGAGGACTTGGCCGCTTGGTGTTAGGATCAGGTGTGAGAGCTGCTTTGCAAGAAATGCCATACTGATGGTGAAGAATGAAAGTTTGATTTCATGTAATTTTCCATACAAATTAAAGTCAGCCTTATTCTTATAAATACATGGGTTCCTACACTCAAGAAACTGGCTTTCTCTTGGGAAGATAATTAAACAAGCAACTGCAGCTCAGCAGTAAATTCTGTGAAAAGGGTAGGTACAAAGTGGTCCTGACCACTGGGAAATAACAGGCATAGTGGACAGTGATGCCCAAGCCAAGAACTGGGAGTGTGTGTTGCCCGCAAGACAAAGGATGGGGTTCTGGATAGCAAGACAGCTGTGCCAAGACCCAGACGGGAGAGAGACCTTACATAGCTTGTTTGGGAGGCTGCAGGTGTTAAGTACGGCAGAAGAGGAGAGAGCAGGTGGGAATTACTAGCATGGGAGGCCAGGGGGTCTACACGGGGTCAGCTCCTGATGAGACTGTGTGCCGTGTTAAAAAGAGTGTGTGGTAAGGTGCCCTGGCCCTGCACGGGCACGGGCTGGCTTCCCATTGCAGTCAGCAAATCAATTACGCCCTCCACCGACTTTCGCCTTGTGTATTTAGAATGCATGGAGTTCGCCTGCCAAACATCTGCTCTCGCTATTAAGCATGCCATGGTAACCATTGCACTCCCGTGCGTCAGCGCCACCAGGATTGGTAATAATCACAAGTGTCAAAAACGAGAAAGAATGGAGAAGGAAAGCTGTGCAAAATCCAGCGGCAAGATGATTGGGCTGGCAGCTCCGCTCTGGGGCCCCGCCAGCTGCACCTTCTGCTGCCCCTGTTGGGGGCAGGGGAATTGATGCAGCTCTGGCCTCCTCTTGCCCCTTCTGTTGATCCCTCTCCCTGTATTATTCATCCGCTGCCTCCACCGACATTGGAAAATGCGCCGTGCCTTTGCCAGAACAACATATGTGCCCCTGCGCCATTGTGTGTGATAGATAAACCCGCCAGCGCTCGCCAGACCCAGGGGCCCTCTGGGTGAAGACCCCGCGTTGACTCAGACAGGCAGCACCGTGTCCTGGCAGGGGTGCAGCTCTGAAGACAGCCCTGGCTTAGGATTTCAGCGTGGCATCGTCACAGCCTTGGGACCGTGGGCAAACCTCTCAGGCTTTCTGAGGTCCCCTTGCCTGGCGCTGAAGCATGGGTAGGAAGGCGTATGGCTAAAGTGAGGTGGGGTCTGAGTGAAAATGGATGAGAGAGCACAATGCCTTTCACAGAATAGGTGGTCAAGGTTAGCTACTATGGTCTTCTTTTTAATTGAACTCTCAAGGAAAATTACTAGGCACCCTGCTGAGCACCTTATTCAAATTACTGAAGTTCCACAACAGTAAGGCAGACATCATTATCCCCATTTCACAGAGAAAAGCACTCAGGCTAGGAGAGGTTCCGCGGATCGGCGGAGTGCTGGAGGTAGTGGTGGCAGGCCTAGCTCATGCTGCCTGCCACGCCAGCAGAGGCTTCCACGTTGGGCAGGACTCTCTCTGTTGGTTTTATTTACAAGTTCCAGTTCTGCTGCTGGGGCCACAAAAAGAAGAACAGAAGGAAAAAAAAAAGTCTATTTCCTCTTCCAAACAAAAGTCCTGCAGAAAGGCAGAGCTAGAGCCCACCACCCAGTCTTCTTTCCGGGGACTAATTATAGACGCCTGGGCAGGTTCTCTTCCAATCTCTTCTGCAGGGGACCCTGCATCCTGGCTGGAACCTGTCTCACAGGTGGGCCCAGAAACCCGTGCTGTGGGATGCAGGGGTGGGAGTTATGTCTTACTTTCCAGCCCTGCGTGTCACTGCATCTGGTGGGGGGCACACAGAGCACCAAAACCTGGAGCTGGTAGGGCTGGTGCCACCAACCCGAACGTACCCGCGTCTGATCAACCCTCTGCGTTTCAGCGGATTCTGTCTCCAAGCCCAAGAGCGGTAACGTGGGCTCCTGCGCCCTCTAGTGGGCATGGATAGAAATATGCGGGAAATGAGGATCAGGTGCAACAGGAAGAATGGGAGAAAGCCACTGATTGTCTTTGTAAAAACAAACAAAAAAAAAACGAAACCAAACAACATGCCCTGGCAGCGGCAGTTTGTTTCAGTCTCTTGCCGCCACGTTGGCACGAGATGGCCGATAACCCCGCAGCCTCTGTAGGAAAGCCTGGCTCCCCTGACTACTGCTATTTCTGAGGTCAACCTGAAAAGAGGCAAATGTGTGTGTGTCCTTTCCCCCTGGCCTGCCTTCAGTAAAATCAAAACAGCACCCTCTCCATACCCTTCCTTCTTCCAGCTGTGCTAAGGCCATAAAGAGAAGGAATGTGTGTAACACCTGGGACCAAGTCTCTGAAGACAGGCTCCCTCCCACCTGCTCCATCAGTGAGGGCAGTGAGGATTATGAGAGCGAGGAAGGGTACCTGGGGCAGTTGTGGGCAAGAGCTAAAAGCTGGCGCCCAGGGTTGCTGAAAAACCCACCACTGGTCCGAGTCCCCTGCTTTAGGCAAATGCTATCTGAGAGCAGTTCTTTCTCTACCAAAGCTCACTGGGGTATTGGGTAAGGAGGTGTCAGAGGTCCCTCCCTTCCATTCTAATATTCAGTTAATCTAACATAAAATTTTCACCAGATGGATTTCAGCCATGGAACAGACTCCTGAGGGGCTGGGCCACACAGGATTGCTATGCTTTTATAGTGAGCTAAGAAATAGAAAAAGAACTAGCATCAAGTACCCTGCAGTGCTCAACGGACAGCGCTGACACCATGACTTTCTTCCTTCATTGGCATCAACGAGTCAAGAATGAATTAAAAATGCAGTTTCATTTAGTATCCTTACAGATAAGGGTGCTTATGAGTAGGAATCAGGCTCAAAAATTATAGTCGTCTCAGCTCTCAGACAGGATTGTAGAGTGACAGCTCTCCCTGATTTAACCTCTTCAGCTTATCAACATGTCGTGAGCCACTGAGTTACAGCCTTGGTTGCAGTAGCTGGGAGAGGAACATGGCCGTCACAATGATGGCCCAGGTTGATGGGCCTTGGTAATCTGTGTGCTCCAGTCTCCTTGGTTAGACTCTTCACACCTGTCTACCACTTCCACTGGTCCATCCTCTGACTGATATTGTCACTGCCCATGGAACCAATGATGATGAATGAAACTGGGCAGGCCTACGACTCTACTGAGACTCTCCCCCGCTTGAAGAAATCCCCCGGAGTGATCACCAGCTTGCACAACTTACTTCTCTTTGGGGCTGGGCACTACCTACCCCTGCCCATCTCTCCTCCCTGGATCTCCAGGCTCTCTGAGCACCCAAGAGCTGGCTGTACTAGGAGAATCCATTTACTGGTGTGTGTGGAGGGGAGAAGTAGGACCCAGAAGGAGAAACAGTGAAGCAAGGGTGACTAGACCAATAAAAGACAAGAAATGCAGAGGAGGAGAGTAACAAGGGACAGAAGAAAAGGAATGATATAGGAATGACCACTGTAAAATTATTCCAGATATTTTCATCCGTTACCATGCAAATATTCCCAGTCCTTCTTTGTTTGATATTTGGGGAATTTTTGTTTTTCTTTTCAGTGATGGGGATGGAACCCAGGGCCTCAAGCATGCTAGGCAACCACTCTACCACTGAGCTACATCCCCAATCCCAGGAGATCCTTTTGAAACAAGTGTTTTTAGAAGGAAAGAAGGTGAGTCACCACAAACATTTTTATCGAGAGCTGTGGTATTAGTTTCAAATAAGCTATATCAGATTTGTCTTTGTTGTGTTAAAGTTATATCTGCAGATAGAGATTGCAGGGCAAAATGACCCACACTGCTGCCTGTGCACATTCCACTTGTTCAGGAAAACAGAGATGAATTATCCTTGCATTAGGAGTGTGTGACGCCATGACCTGGGGGCTTCCCGGGGACATGAAACATACAGACCTGGCCAGGCTGGCAGATTGTCGCGTAGATTGTCGTTTTACATGCATTGAAAAAGTTTCATCTTCAATCTTGATCTCAGGCCACGAGTGATTATATTTCTTATTTATAAAGAATATTAATAAATTAGTTTTTCCAGTCTTACTAAAAAGACCAATATTTTAATACTTAAAAGAGCATAATCCCTCCACATCCACACCTAGGGCAGCCTATTTCTCCTCCAGCAATAGGAACACAAAATGAACTTTGCCCCATGCTTTAGACACAGCAGGCAGAGGCTTTGCTGAGTGTGTTTTCCATCTCATTCAAAATCAGAGCCCAGAAAGCCCAGCCTTGCACACAGATACACACTCAGAGACGGCACACACAAAGGCCAGAATCAGCTGCAGGAGGCAGATAACAAGGCAGGTGCAGGCAAGCAGAGACTGCCACAGCCTGGGAAGGAGACGCCAGCCCCTCCAAGGCCTTGATATCAGAATCCCCATCCCTGCTGCTTGTGGGAGGCCATGTTAATGCAGCTTAAGGGTTATTTTCTTCTTTAAAGAATAGGTCGAGTTTTAAAACCCCATCTTCTTCCAACCGACAAGCTCATGCTTTGCCAAGCTCTGTTAAACACTGACTCATTGGAAAGGAACAGCCCTTTCCAAAGAGGAAATTGGATGTATATTTGTGTAAACCTCCTTTAAGAGGTTTGCATAAACCCCTTGTGATTACATGGCCTGGAGATTTGTTCCTGGCTTTGTGGATCCTCCAGCAAGAGCTTTCTTTCATGGTTATCTCAGCTCATTCTTAAAACTCGTGTAAGCTTTTGTATCTGGAGTTCTCAGCCTAAACCAGAGACTGCATCTGCTCAAAGGCTAACTGGCTCAGAGATGGAGGCCAAGGTCATATTTCAAGGGGAGTGAAAAAAGGGAAGCTTGGATGTACATTGTAAAAATAAAATGACTGGTGTGGGGAGCAGTTTAGCCTGAAGAGCTTAGATTTTCTTAATCTAAATAACTTGTGCTTTCAACCACCCACCCCAAACACAATCTGTGACATGAAGGCTGTGACCATATGATGAATAAACCACCACTCACAAAGTTCAAAAATCCATCAAAGGTGTTTGGTGATATGGATGGAAGTTTATGTTGCTTCCTTTTCCCCTTCAATATGAATTCAGCCAAATAAGTTGTTGTGTGAAGACAGTCACAAAGAGCCTTCATCTTCCTCCATCGGCAATCACCCTTTTGGGAAGATGTTTCTACTAAAGAAATACAGACACTCTTTGTTTTTTAATCAGCCCCATCCGAATCTTTCCTAGTAAAACCTACTTAGTCCCTACCAGCAACCACAGAGCAGTTTTTTTACCCTTGCACTTAATACATGAAATACGTCATTAGACAAGAGCTGTATAATAATCAGAAAAAACTTCACCTTTGGAGTCAGGTAGGTCGGTCTTTGGTTCCTAGCTCTGCCATTTTGTTCAGCTGTATGATTGATCTGCTCCTTAGTTTCCAGGTCTATAAACTGAGCCTGGTAGGAATGAGAAATATCTACAGCCCAGGGCTGCTGTGTTGACTCAATGAAATGATACACTAAATACTTTTAAGGTACCCAGAACATAGCAAGCCTTTCATAAATATCTCTATGTACAGAACAAATGAAAAGAGTTCCCTGGGAGACCTTCAGAAGGAGGGAAAATTGAGAATGGAGAGAAGTGCTATAATGAAAGGTCGATTCAACATCATAAAAAGACTGGGCTAAGCTTACATTACCACCAGACTGAGAATCAAGTTTAATAAATATAACTTCTCTGTGCCACCATCTCACTCTTGGACCAAGTAATGATTAGACAGTAGGTTCCAATCTTGAACATTACCACTCTTCCAAAATAAATTAACCCTGCTAACACTAAAACATGATTTCACAATTTACCCTTCTAACACCAAATCATGTCTCATGAGCCTCTGAATTCACAGGTGTTCCTGTATCATGACATCAAGTTCACCACAACTGACTCCTGCCATTCCACAGACCCTAGAACAGTCACACAGCGGGCATTGAGAAGGACCATTTAGAGATGCACAAGTCATATAGGCAGAAGCTGGGCAGAAGCTGGGTCAATTGGACAGTTGGTGACTGTAAGGAATCCCACAAAAACCATGCCAGCACAGGAAATCACATAAGGGAGTTTATTAAGCAAACAGAGTGTCTTCCTGCAGGGTAAGAGAGAAAATGAGAGGAAGAGAAAGGGAAAGAGAAAGGGTGTGCGCTAGAGAGAGTGGAAAACAAGGAGGAGAAAGAAAGTGAGTCAGGGGGAGAGAAAAGCAAGAGAAAAGATGGTGGGGTAGCTACCCTGAAGCAGTTGAATTCCGCAGGGCTTACGGGGGACCAATAATGGAGAAGGACACTTGCAAGCTGACTGATGAACCAATAGCTAGCTGGGATGTTCACAGACTGACAGTAGTTGGGAGGCGGGGAAATGGCTACAACAGAAAGGGCGGGGAGAGCAGCTTTCAGACTAACAAGCTAGGTTGTGATGCAACGTTATGGGCGGGGAAGCAGCTTTGTACATTACAGTGACTACTCATTATATCTTTTATCTGTGTCTTTTTTCACAAACAAAATAAATCTCTTCTCGTGTTGGTGGCATGGGGTTGGTGTAATCAGTCTTCTGAACTTATTCTCTAATTGATTTCATCTATCCATGGCTTTCTAGATCTCCTACATCCAATGTTTCCCAATTTATATTTCTAACCTAACCCTCTCCTCTGACTGCAGATAGCCAACTTCTTGTTTGACATCTTCATTTGTATGCCTTAGAGCTGTCTCAAACTTCACAGTTTCAGAAATGAACTCCTATCTCTCCACCACCATCACCACTCCAAATCTTCTCCACCCTTTAGAAGAAAATTTGGTTAATCCAAAACGTGAGAGTCACTCTTCATTCCTCTATTTTTCATACATACCATATTTGTGCTATCAGTAAATCCTCATCTCTCATTCTGTCATCTCAAAATGCATCCTTTACCTGACAATTCTTGTGATCTTCCAAATATCACTCTGGCCTAGGCTTCCATCATCTGTCACCTAGATGATTACAATAGACTCTTAAGCAGTCTCACATGTCAGTATTGTTCAGTCGTGATAAGAAAATATCTCCCCACGTAGCATGAAGAGTTCGTCTATAAAGATGTAAGACAGATCATGTTTTTCCTCTGCTCAAAGTCTTCCATTGATTTCCCATGGCATTTGGAATGAAAACACCCAAATTTGCCATATTCATGTAAGCATTTCTTAAGCAAGTGTGTAATATGGAAGAGTCATTCTAATTTTTCAGAGGAAGAAAATCAGGATCTAAGGAGACATTTGTCCAGTTGGTAGCCAACCAATATAAGTTTTCTATATTTGGAAAACTTCTATATGATGTAAACTATCTTCACAAAGTAGAAGCTGGGACTCATTTTTCCAGTTTTTCCTGCAACTACAATATAGCCATGTGCCCTAGGCTCTGCTCATTAGTTGCAGCTTTGCAAGATTTTCATTCACAACATAAAATGTCCAGAAGTAGGCACTGACTGAGTTCATTCATAGAACTGGAAGGTAGAAAGAGTGGTAGTAGTGAGCTTCCAGGGACATCGGTACCCATATCCCACCCACACTGCCAGGGCTTGGGTGGGAGGAGACTGACTACAGCAAGGCACTGGGTGCTGTTCCAGCCCTGTGCCCTGCAGGCCCTACTCTCTATTCAATTTGGAGATTCTTTGATCAACCTAATATCTTTTCATACATTTTGCTTAAACCAACTCAAATGAGTTTTGTTTACCATGATTGATCACACAGTAAACTACTCAGCATGTCAAAAAGAGAAAGAGAGAGAGAGATTTCTATATTTTCAAAAAGAGATACGTTAATGGGCCAAATAGACATAATCTGTCATCATTAGTATCTGATCTATCAAGTTAGGTATCAGACAACATGTGATTTCAGGTATCAAATAGTATAAATTATACTCCTTGGTTTTCTATTTCTATTTTTATTATAAATTCAAACTTCTAAGGTATTTTACTAACAAAATGCAAAGATAAGTTGGCTTTTCATGAGAGATTTTATATTAAACCCTAATATGTAAAAGTTTTCCAATGAAAATGTGAAAGCTATCTGTGTCCACATGAGAAAAGTTGCCCAGAGGGAAGGACAAGAAGGTTGCTTGTCCAGGACCACAGAGCTATTCATTGGCATCACAAGAGCTGAACTCTAGGTCTCCACTCCCAAGTGCACACATTCTGTGTTTCAAGGTAGTGTCTCCATTGCAAACAGGACTAGAACTGATACTTACAAGAGTCAAGGGGGAAAGCAACCCAAATCAGCAGATGAATGGATAAACTGTAGCACATACATAAATGGATTATTATTGAGGCACAAAAGGAGTGAGGTTCTGACACATGCCAGAACATCGAATCCTGAAAACTCTACACTAAGCAAAATAAGCCAGATTCGAAATGGCAAATGTGTAATTCCTCGTTGACGAAGCATCTAAAATAGGCAAAATTTTCAAAACAAAAAGTAGATTAGAGGTTATCAGGGGTTGGAGAAGGGATATGGGTGGAGTTATCATTTCAAGGGTACAGAGTTTCTGTTCGGAGTGGTAAAAAATATTTTGGAATTAGTGTCAAGAGTTATACAAATTTGTGAGTGGGCCAAAATATCACTGAACTGTACACTTAAAAATGGTTAAAATGTCAAATTTTATTACACATATATATTGCTGCAATGTAAAAATGAATAATATCAAAAACTACTGAAGTATACACTTTTAATGGTTAAATTGTGAGATTATACACATATAGGTATGTGAATTATATCTCAATAAAGCCATTTTAAAACAAAGTATTCTGGATAAAAAGAACAATTTTCTGAACTATCAAAACAAAAATATGTTCTCATCAGTTCTCACCTATTGGAGACATTGGTCAGTTCATTGAGAAAAATTAGAAATAATCTCATTTTGAGTGATACAATTCACCCATTAACACTGGAAGGTTGCAAAGAGCTAGAATGGACTGTTCTTAGGTTGATGGGATAGTTGGTTTGTTTAAATGTCCTACAGTGGAGCCAAATGTCCTGCACTTTTAAACTTGTGGAATTCAGTGGTCTTGGGGATATTCAAATTTCAATCCCAACTCTGCCATTTATTTAGTGTACTCCACTGTCTGTTGTCATTTGTATCACTGTTCAGTTATAGCATCTTGACCATGTAAACATCAGTCCCCACAGAACCTAGGGATTTGCTCTGATTATATTCCCACGGTTTTGTCCTTCCTGGGTTAATAATTGACTCTTCTTTTGTTTGTTTCATTTCCAATATCGACAACTCTAATTCTTTACTAACTGTCTATAAGTCAACTCTGAATAGTATTTTTCACAAGATCAAATGCCACATAAACCCTACGATCCTGTGTTTGCTCTGGAGCCACCCCTTTGGATCTCTTCTCCAGTTCCTCTTCCAATGGATGTTCTCAGCCTGCTGCTTAGCTGCTGCCCTCCTGGTCTTTCCCTTGTTGCTCTCAAGGTTTGAGTTCCAGTGTCATGAGTCGTCTAGATTATAGGTTTATATATTTATAGGTCTGTGCCTTCTGTTTTGTTTGGTTTTGGAACTGGGGATTGAACCCAGGGGTGCTTAATCACTGAGTCAAATCCCCAGTCTGTTTTAAAAATTTTTGAGACAGGGTCTCACCAAGTTACTCAGGGCCTCACTAAATTGCTGAAACTGACTTTGAACTTGCAATTGTCCTGCCTCAGCCTCCCATAGGTCTATTCCAATAACTCAATGCAACATACCCTTCCATACCTTCCCAGGCAGTGATTTTTGCAAGGTAAGTATTTGGAAATGTGCATCTCTGAAAAGTCTCATTCTGTCTTCATTTCTTTTTAATGACGCAGCTTTATTGAGATATAATTCACACACCATAAAATTTTCCCATTTAAAGTATACAATTAAATGTTTTTAGAGTATTTACAAAGTTTTGCAACCATCACCAAAATCTATTTTTAGGATAACTTATCACTCCAGAAAGAAGCCCTGTATCCATCAGCATCAATCCTTATTTTCCATCCCACCCTACCTTAGTCTCCATGAATTTGTTTTTCTGGAAATTTCATCTGAAAGCAATCTTATAATAAATGGTCTTCTTTCCTTCAGAGAGGTCATTGAGGTTAATATATTTTGCAGCATATATCAGTATTTTATTTTCTTTTATTGACAACATTCTATTATATGGCTTCAACATATTCTGATTATTCATTATTGGCTAAACATTTGGGTTGTTTACACTCTTTTGTTATCCCTAATAATGTCTCTGTGAATATCTACATACAGATTGATTTCTTGTGGATATATACCTAGCAGTGGAGTTGCTGGTTACAAAGTGACTCTAAATTTAAGATGTAGAGGAACTTCTAGATTACTTTCCAGAATGGGTGGAGAATGGATCATCTGTGTAACGTAAAAGTCATCGAGACCTATGGGAAGAGCAGACGTGAAAAGAAAGAGAGTAAGCTAGATGACAGTTCTTTAATGAGCAAGAGTGACCGTCCGCCAGCCGGACAGTGAATCTGTGCAGCATTGTGGGGGACAGTGAGTTAGTGCTTCAGAAGAACTGTGGTGTTGTAGGAAAGAGAGAGCAAGTGGCCACACGGAGTCACAGGACAACTGCCACCTCCAGTTCCAGTGCTACATAGGACATGAGAGAGAATAAAAGAGCTAACAGGACTGCAGCCCAGTGACTGAGGGGAAAGTTATGTCCCCAGGGAGATGCTGGTTTCAAGTAGAGCAAGAAAGCAAAGGGATCATTCAGATAAAAAGGTAAGGACATGGGAGGTTCGTTGATGATAAAAGGTGAAATCCACAGGGCAGAACAGTAGGGCTGGGGTACCGAGCGCAGGTGGAAGGTTCGTCAAATCAGTGGATACACAAAAAGGTCTGGAGACACAGGTCCAGATAACCTGGGATGAACCTGAGACACTGACCTCTGGTGGCAGCATTCAGAGTAGCAGGGCAGATGGAAGTGGTGGCCATGGTCTGTGAGGAGATACCCAGTGATCAGTCCTAATTTATCCTCCATCTTAGAGGTTTTATTTGGCAGCTCTTAGTAGTAAAGACGGAAATATTCAGAGTGGGGAACCTTATTGTCTCATCAGGAGCCAGAGCTCTGTGTTCCTTCTCATCACTGTGAGGAGTGTGCCAAGACATGTGCATGGCATTGCTCCGTGGGTTTCCTGCTTCCGGAAGACTGACGCCATTGTTTTGTCTGATTCTTTGAGTATTACTGATGGGGTATTTTAGGGTCATTTGTTCACCGTGGTGTTCTGAAATTGTAAAACAATGTGCCACCATGCAACCCTTGTGCTGGGTACTCAATAAGCCTATAGTATGTGTGTGTGTGTGTGTGTGTGTGTGTGTGTGTGAGAGAGAGAGAGAGAGAGAGAGAGAGAGAAAGAGAGAGAGAGAGAAAGAGAGAGAGAGAGAGGGAATCATTCTTATGGGGACTTTTCATTGTGATTAAGAAGGATGAATTTGAAAACTGATAGAAGATCTGAGAAGATGAAGAGAACTGGGGGTGTCACTCCAGACTTTGATTAAACCCTCTTCATTTCGATGTGGCTCCCCTCCCTCATGACAACTTTGCCTGGTGGTGTCACCTTTGGAGGCTTTCTGGCTCAGCTTCTCCACAGAACACACATGCTACTTCTTGGCAGAGTAAAGAAGGGGCAGCTACCCGATGGCAAAGGACACGGAAAGGTGCGGCCACATAGAAGTAGAAAGAATAGGACATTCTTTATAGCTTCATGCCTTACCACACTATCCTTGGCACCCGGTCCTTCAATGTCTACCTCTTTCCAAGGTGCCGTGGTGTGAACTGAATTTCTTTTTGCTGTCATTTCCTTTCTGCAGGTGCTGGTGTTCAGCCCTAGCCTCTGTTAATACCTTTCTTGTTTTTCCCTCCATGGACCAGTTATCTATTGTCATGTTGAACAAACCATTCCAAAACCTGGTAGTTTAAAATAAAAAACAACCATTTTCTTTTCTCTCGTGGTTTCAAAGGGCCAAAATTTCTGGAAGCACTCCAGTAGGGGGCGCTAGGTTTGGGTCTCTTATGCCCAATAGTGCTAGACCAGGAATTATGGGAAAGCCAGGCATCCCTCTCCATGAGTCTTAGGACTTCTCCATGTGTTCTCTCCACATGGGTCACTGTCTGTGGCCCAAGGTGGTAAGGTCTCTTTCATGGTGGCTTAAGGCTAAAATAACCAGTGTTCTAAGAGCTAAACAGAAGCTACAGGCCTCTCATGACCCAGCTTCAGAGGTTACCAAATGCTTCTTCACTTACCAGCTTTTTATTTGTTCTACAGTTACCAGATTCCGGGGGAGGAGGCATGCATACTGCACCTCTTACTACAGGAGAGTTAGGCAGTTCACAGTGTGCTTTGAACTGCTGCATGCCTTTTAGAATTATTTTTTACTTTTTTTTTTTTCCAAGAAGAAGAGGTTAGAAATAGCTGTCATTCAGAGGATGAATGTAAGCTGCCAGCCTTTGAAACAGCAGGTAAACTAGTTAGAGTTGGAGTTAATTAGCATTTAGAAAACCTGAACGCTGCATCACACCAATGTGAGGAAATGCCTGTTGTTCCTTGCAAATTGCTTCATCTATTAAAATTAGTTTGCATACAAAGACAAAAACATAGCTAGATGCTTGAATATTCAAAAATCAGTCCCCTGCTTTCTCTAAAATACTATATTCATACACATAAGCTCAGGTGTAGAGTCAGATTTAAAAAACATGCCAGAGTTTATAGCATTCAGGAGCACACAATAATTTCAAATTCAGATGGGCCATTCAATGTTAACTTTCTCATGACCATCACCAGCACAGACCCACAAAATGGCTCTGCAGAAATTTGGGATCTTTTTCTTTTACTTCTCACCTTTTGTTTGAAGATAATTTCCAACTTAGAATAAAGTTGTAAAAGTAAAAATAATATGTAGAACATACATACACTCTTTATTACTACTTTAACCAATTTGCCATTTGTTTTATCATTTGAATGTGCTCTCTTTCTCCCTTTCTCTCTCCTTATATGTGTATATATCTAACTAGATAGTATGCATACATATATAATATCTGTATCTATCCTATATTATCTATATAATATCTGTATAGATATATGTATATATACATATATATATGTGCAAGATATTTTTCTAAACTACATGGGAATAAAATTGCATAAGGTTATAACACAAGCACCTTTGCTCTCAAATGCTTCATGAAACACACACACACACACACACACACACACAATGTCCTTTATGTTTTTCATGTGACATCTGTTTAGTTTCCTTTAAACTGGAATATTTCCCCAACCTTTCTTTCTCTTTTAACATTAACATTTTCAATACTAAAGCCACCCCCTCCATTTTTTTTAAATAAAACTTCCTCATTTCAAGTGTGTCTGATATTTCCTCAAATGTCAATTAAGTTTATATGTTCTAGACCATAATACTACATCAGTGATGTTGTATCATTTTCTGGGTATTAAAATCGAAGGCCTAGAATGTTCCTCATTGAAGATGATTGTTTTATTGCCTGGCCCAGGTGTTGCCTGCCTTCTACAGTGGAATTGCTATTTTTTCCTTCGCAAGTGAAAAGCAATCAGTGGAGACACACTTTTAAGATTATGAAAATATCCTGCTCAACACCTTGTCCCCTTAGATTTAGCATCCATTAATGATTCTTGCCTGAACCAGTCTTTATTCTGGTGATCTCATAAAATAATAAATTTTTAGGTCCATCGCTTCCTCACATCTGCTATTTGGCACTTAGCATTCTACTGTAAGCAAGAGCCCTTCCTTATCTTCACATATGTCTGAGCACATACATCCACACGTACATATACATTAACTATATATATATGTACACTACTGTGTGTAGGTATAATATTATATATATATATGTTAATTAGAAATCATAAGACAAAACTGATTAACCTCTAATTCTAATCCTTCTTCAAAGGACCTTCATGCCTTCCTTCATTTGATATTTCCATGTCTCTTTATTCACAGTGAGAATCTTGGTTTCCCCCAAAATCAAGGCTTGATCCTTTAATACCTTTAAAATATTTCAAGAAGTGCTTTGCCCATACCTCTTCAAAAAACAAAACTACTAATTAGAGTTTAGAATTTGTTTTGCATCTCCCCTACCCACTCCACCATATGCAAGAATGATGATGCATGATTAACTATTATGTTCTTGCATTACTTAAGTGAATTATTTTCCCCCTTTAGCATGGTTATTTTATTCATTTGAAATAGGGTGACTCTGTCATTTACTCTTTTTTATCCCTTGTCATTTATATCTGCTATCGTCTCTGCTTTCATGTCTACTTTTATAACTTTGTTCTCACATTAGAAAGAGTTTGGGGAGATATTTAGAAAGATGGGTGGAAAGATAACTCTCTACCAAATTAACTGAACCTAGGTAATTTTTAAACATGTAAATCAAATTATATTTGTATCTGTCATAATAAGCTTAGTTGTACTCCAACAATCCCAATATTTCAAACTTAGAATTCTTTTGTTTTTTTCTTTCTCACCGTCTATGTGCGATGTGGATCAACTAGGTCATTACAGTCACTCAGAGATTGAGGATGATGGAGGGACCAGCATGACACACACTTCCACAAGCACCAAGCTGGGGCAAAGGGATTGTGATAAATAAGACACTGATTCCCTGAGTGGGACACATGTCACTCCTCACATTCCACTAGCCATGTTTAATTTAAAAGTCGACTGGAAAGTATAATCCTACCACAGGACCAGAGGACAGCCAGAACACTCATGAACAGAACACTGGGTTACAGCACTATAGGAATATGGCTCGTCCCAAGCCCTCCAGTGTCCACCTGTCACTCCTAAAAGAAAATCTGCATTCCTTACTGTGGCCTAAGATCTCTGCACCAGATGGCCTTGACTACTACTCAGGACCCACCCTGGCACTCTCTCCCTGGACTGCACTCTAGTCACAACCTCCTTGCTGTTTTTCTCACTTGCCAAATGTCGACTCCAAAGAGAACACTTTGCAGTGCTTTTTTGGAATGCTTCCTCCAAGTAAGTCCTTAGCGTGGCCTAATGCCTCTGTTTAAGACTCCATTCAGATACCACTTCCTCAAAGGGGCTGTCCCTGGGTAATGTGTCCCCTACACACACACACACACACACACACACACACACACCACTATCTACTTATTCTACATAATCATCTTTCATAGCAATTATCACTGCCCTGAAAACATTTTTCACATATTCATTTTTTACTTTTTCATTTGCTTTTTTCCTCCAGAACAAAGGTAATTTGTTATGGTGTCTTCTAATTCATCACTGCAGCCCCAGGGCTTAAAACAATGTCTTGCACAGAGGAGGGAGGCCTCAAAAAACATCTTTTGAGTGCATGATGGATGCTTCCCACACTTGTCTCCAGACCACAAGCCCCATCTGGACAGGTGTTAAGAGCTTGGTGAGCTTACACCTGAAGAACCAACCTGGACTCTGACAGTCACGAATGGTTTGACCTTCTTCACCTATGACCTGTTATCTCACCTGTACTCTCACACCAGGAAGGACAGCTGAGCAGGCTACAGGAGCGCTGTGCCTAGACCTTTTAGGTTTTCTATAAGTCTACACTCATTCCTCTCGACCCTCTGACTGCACAAACTTTGAGTTTCACTGTCCTCAAGGTGCTGAATATCTTTCCATGCTGTGTTCACTGTCTGCCTGAACCTCTCCCTAGGTGAACATTTGTTTGCTTATTCTACTGCATGAATGCACTTAATCATTTGTATGAAATGCCATGTTGTTTACATGTATCAAAATATCACCTACACCTAATAAAAGAATACAATTATGATTTGTCCATCAAAATAATGTTAATACAAATTTTAAATAAAATAAAATGTAAGTTAACACATAAATACTTTTTTAAAGCAGGAGGGACTGTGTCATGTTCACTATTATATTCCAAGTGCCTCTGTGCATTGGATACATCCTGATATACTGTCATGGCTCAGCAAATTTACTGGGTGAATGAATATACGAGGGAAGGGTAGGTCCCAGTTTATATTTGGTATATATATATATACATATATATATAGAGAGAGAGAATCTATATTCCTAATACATCTTGCAAGATACTGAGGACTCAGAAAATGACCTGTCTCCAGTCTAGAAGTGCACTTGATTCCCACTATCATTGCCTTCTCTGGTTCTGCCTGAGTCGCAGAGCAGCAGTCTCCCCGCTTCAAGAAGGATCTTCCTAATACCCCTCTCAGCTGTCCTCACTGCCTCCAACACCCGTTAGACTATGCCTGGTAACTTTACCTGGCATTCTGCATGTTGGCATCTGGATTCCCCACCCCTAACAAGTCCCATGCCTCCTCTTGAATCTGCCATTGCTAAGCACCAGCTGATGATTACCCAGACAGAAGCCATCTGCTGGTTATTAAGGAAAGTTAAATAAGCAAAGGAGCTCCAGGGAAGTTTAGGGGAAGAAAAAAAAAAAAAGCACCATATGCACAGAGAGTTGGCAATAGGTTTGTCCCTCTGACACAGGGTTCATTATGGTGATGGTAAGGCATGCTTCCTTCAGGATTACTCAGTTATTGGCTCATGAGAGGCCTTCTGAGAAAGCTTGTCTTCATGCTCCTGCCCCACAGAACTTCATTACACTCATTATTTCTGTCAGTACGTCACTACTATCAGCTGTCAGTACATCTGAGTCACAGATTCATTGGGGACCAGAGTGATCCTGGTTTAAAGTGTCAGTTCAATTCACACCATATACTATTTACTGAACATTGTGTTGGATAATCGATGGTGAGCAAAACAGTGTCCCTCTTTTTATGGTGATTATAATACAGTGGTCAAAGCCATAGTTTAGATGGCAGAAAAGGAAAGCAGAGAAGGAAATTCAATTCAGAGTGTTTCTCAGAGGGAAAGAAGGGTCAAAATCAAGAGTGTCAGAATCAACACTTAAAGGCTGAGCCAAAGCTTTGATAGTAAGCAAAAGGATCCAAGTTAGCTGGAAATGGAATGGGGAATAACAAGGTCAGGGGAAAAACCAGGAGGGTTCTTGATAACAAGATATGACTGAGACTCTGGGAACTTCCTTTTAATGAATTTACATTTCCTTGTGCTGAATAGTTTTTTTCAGGACCAAGGCAGGCTAGTTCATATGATTATTCATTAAGTATTTGTTAATTGACTACCATGCCCTAGATCTTACACTATGTGATCTGAGAGATAGAGACATAAAGATGACCAAAGCCCAGTAGGGTTCTTATAGTCAGATGTGAAAGATAAGGAGCAAAAGATACTTAGACACTCAAAGAAGGTTCTACTTTGTCTTGTTATGTTTGGGTTTGATTTGGTTTTCACGTTTTTGCTTTATTTTCATGTTAAGAGCCTTAAGAGAAATGCTTCAGAAGATTGAGTTGGAGGACTATTCATTTTGAGCTTACCTAATAGGAAAGATGGCACTTTCCTAGGCCTAGGAAGCCATGCAGAAGTTCGACACACAAACTTGTAGTCAGGGAAACATGAGCATAAACAAAGAAGAAGTGGCAAAGCAAGAGAGTGTAGTGGAAAGAACTCACCTGTGGCAACTGACTTGAACAGGGTCAGCTGTTGACCCTGCTACTTAGCAGCTGGACAAGCGACTTAGCCTCTCCACACCCTAGTTTTCTTGTTTGTGGTGATCATTTTCAAAAGCGGCCACCACAGTCGCTCCTGGACTCCTTACAAAGTGATGGTTCCATTCCCTCCTTCAAGAGAAGGAATCCAGCTTCCTCCTGCAGTTTGGGCTGGTCACTTACTTTGAGCAATAGAATGTGGCAGCGATGCTGTGCCAGTCCAGGCTCTTATGTTAGGAAGCCTCTCAGCTTTCACTTTTGCCCCCTAGGAAAACAGCTGCAGAGGGGAGACGCTCCAGCTGGACACCTCAGTGGTGGACAGCCCATGTGAACAGAGAGGCAGTTGGAGGAGAACTGAGGAGCGGCAGCAGCCAGCCAGCACCAAGGCTTCAGGAATCCAAGGAGACCTGCTTGGATCTCCCCACCTCAGGTGAGTCACAAGGTTGTACATCAAGTGAGATGAGCACTCTTGCTGAGCTCTACCCAAAGTCCCGGGAACAGTGAAATGACTGTTGTTTTAAACCACTATGTTTGGGGGGATATAGATACCAGCTACAGTTGGTGAATAGCCCAAGTATCAAGTTCATTCTATAAACTTCACTACCACAAGAGGTGGCAGAGTTGGTTAGTACAACAGAAAAACTCCATGTGTACTCCAGGTGTAAATGGCTTACATGTCCCTGGAAAGACTGGGGGAGCAAATGTCAGGGAAGCCAACACTGAACATAGTCTGGGAATGGACATGGGTTCTAAAGAGCTCACCGTGAGCTGACAAACCGAGAATATAGCAGCAGTATATAGCAGCAAAGCAAATGTTTTTGAGAGTTGCAGGGAAGCCTCTGAGAATTCTGCGTCTGCCCTTGCTTAGGGCTGCCGCTGACTGAGAACAGCGACCTCACCTGCTTTTCTTCCCAGATCTCCTCCTAATGCTGCTTATTGGCAAGTTGTAACTCAAAACCCTATGGAAAGGGGATCCTGAGAAATGGAATCCATGGCATCTTAGACTCCTTAGAGTTAGGGATACTGAGTTGGCAAGAGACCATTCGATCCAGGGTGCAATTTGTTAATTGTTAGAATCTTGATCTCTGACTTAAGTCTTTGAATGGCCCACACCCCTTCCCATCCCGGGGAAATCAAGTAAGATCAGATGTTAGAGAATAATAACAAAAATATTAAATATCCAAAACTGTCAGTGGAATATTTCCCTCCTTTCCACTTTAAAGTCATAGGGTAGACAAGAGCAGAGTGAACTGAGAGTCCTCAGTGACTGGGACCACTAAAAAGAAGGCTTCTGCAAAGGAAGAGCAAAACAGGTGTCCAGACACAGGACATCACAGCCTCAACTAGAACCTGCCCCTCTAGTGAGTGGGGGTGAGAGGGGCTTATTCCTGGTGGCACTGTGAGGGAGACTCAGTCGTGGCACATTGGCATTCACTTATTCACTCCACAAATATTGTTTTGCACTCCTACCATGAACTAGGAAGGTTGTCAAGGAGGTACAGTTTCTTTCCTCAAGACCAGTAGGAAATTGAGACAAATATACCAAAAATCCATAATACACTTAGAAAAATACAGTTGAAAGGAACATAAAGATGTCATCTAAGCCAGGGGTGGTGGCACACACCTGTAATCCCAGCAGTTCGGAAGGCTGAGGTAGGAGGAACGAGAGTTCAAAGCCAGTCTCAGCAAAAGTAAGGCACTAAGCAATTCAGTGAGACTCTGTCTCTAAATAAAATATGAAGTAGGGCTCAGTGATAGAGCACCCCTGGGTTCAATCCCCAGTTAAAAAAAAAAAAAAAAAAAAAAGATAAGATGATGTTATCTGAGCTATCTAAGCACCAAGTGAAGGCAGGTCCAGAGAGCCCAGCCCAGTGCAGAGCCACTGGACAAGACTTCTGCACCAGAGAGGCAGGAACAGAGATCCAGGCCCAGACCAGCCGGGCCCCAGCCCACTGTTTAGTGCCCCTGTGGTTGACCATCTGTCAACACGTGGAGGCACCTCTGCTCACTAGCAGGGAATATACCCTGGAGGCCACCATCCCTAGAGAGGCAGCATCCTTTTTGGGTCACTGCATTATGAAGTTCCTCCAAGACTTCAGGTTACTGAAGACCAGGAAGTGAGTTATTGGAAACCTGCAGGGGCACTAAAGTCTATAGGGTGGAAACTGCCATACCTCAGATTTGCACCCCTAGAGGGGTAGATACCTGAGTAATATGAGAAAACAAGGGAAGAAAGTATCCCAAACAAACCTAGATGCTATATCAATAAAATCCAATGACAGCATGGCAGAAGAAATGTCTGAAAGGGAATTCAGAATGTACATAATTAAAATGATCAGAGAAGCAAATGATGAGATGAGAGAGCAAATGCAGGCATTGAATGATCGCACCAATCAACAGTTAAAAAAGCAAATGAGGGAAGTAAAGGATCATTTCAATAAAGAGAGATTCTGAAAAAAAAACAAACAGAAATTTTTTAAATGAAGGAAACAATAAACCAAATTTAAAACTCCATAGAAAGCATAAGCAATAGGATAGAACACCTGGAAGACAGAACCTCAGACATTGAAGACAAAATATTTAATCTTGAAAACAAAATTGACCAAACAGAGAAGATGGTAAGAAATCATGAACAGAATCTCCAAGAATTATAGGATATCATGAAAAGAGCAAATTTAAGAATTATTGGGACTGAAGAAGGCACAGAGAAACAAACCAAAGGAATGAATAATCTATTCAATGAAAAAATCAGAAAATTTCCCAAATCTGAAGAATGACATGGAAAATCAAATACAAGAGGCTTATAGGATACCAAATGTACAAAATTACAACAGACTCACACCAAGTCACATTATAATGAAAATACCTAACATACAAAATAAAGATAGAATTTTAAAGACTGCGAGAGAAAATAATCAAATTATATTCAGGGGGAAACCAATACAGATATCAGCAGATTTCTCAACCCAGACCCTAAAAGCTAGAAGGAACTGGAACAGCATTTTTCAAGCTCTGAAAGAAAATGGATGTCAACCAAGAATCTTATATCCAGCAAAACTTACCTTCAGATTTGACGATGAAATAAAATCCTTCCATGATAAGCACCAACTGAGGAAACAATTGTTCTAGGGATCAGGGGTAAGATTTGGAAAACTTCAAGGACAAATAGCTTTTATAGTCATACTTTTGAAACGTGTCTAGAAATTCATAGCAGACACAGTTTGGAGACATCCATGCATCTTTCCATGTATCTGCTGAGGATAAAAATGGGGAAGAACATGGGGCTTCCAAGGACCCACAATTTATTCCATAGGCCCGAGATCAGTATGTCAGGAATAAAAACAATGGTGTTCAGAGACAGTGTGGAAGGTTGGTGGGGCCAGCCTTTGAAGACTTTTAAGAGTTTGGATTCTGTTCTTTAAGTAGTAGTTTCCAAAGTGGATTGGCATTTGCACCAAGAGTTGTACAAGACTCCCCAAAGGAATGCTAGAAAGTTTTTGATAATGATAGCATTGACACAACAGCCATTAAAATGAGTATGCAGATAAACTGAAAGTAGAACACAGTGCTGAACCACAAGCTTCAAAAATATGAAATACATCCAATCACTTTGCTTTCACCAAAAAAAAGAACCATTCATACATAAGGATTTTTAGACTATTAATAAAATTATTTAAATATTGTTCTATTTTTATCTTTTAATTGTTTTTGTATATGTGTAACATATATAATATATGGAAACACAGTTAACTAAATAAACCTATATTGTGAATGCATGCTGAAAAGTATCTTACCAATAGAAGTACACAATCAAAATATTTGAAGGTCATTCTGGCAAGTGATGAATAGCTGTCAGAGTTTTCATGTGAAGTAGTGGCCTATTGATACTGGTTTTTGAATACCCTATTCTATGATTGAATAATCAGAGAGAAAAGAACAGAAACAAGGAAGCCATTTCAGAGGAGGTTTCAGTAATCAATTTGGAAATATGTATGAGCAAACTGGTTGTTTTCAGTTGTTTAGAACTTTTGGGATAAAATGTAATTTTAGAATATTTGAAAGCAAGGGGTACCAGCTTCCTAGTACACATTTCTGTTGGCGTACACATTCCTGGGATTTTTAGTTTTCAAACCCTACACGTGCAAAGTCAAAGGAAGTATTGTATTTCTTTCCAAAATAACTCAGGCTCTTGGTAGTACAGACACAGGGTCACACAAAAGATTTTAATGGGTTTTCAAAGCTTATGGAGATTTCTTCAAAATATAAAAGGAGGCAAAAGGCATTCCAGACCATGAGATCATACATGCAGAAGCCCAAAGGATGAGCACACCTAGAGTGTACAGGAAGGAGTGATGCCCTTAGGACAGGAAGATAAGCAGCCCCAGATCACAAAGGACTAGGAATGCTGTGCTTTCTAAGGAATTTTTTACCTTATCCTGTATCCTTATCAGTTTAAACAATGAATGTTTTCCACAAACAAACAGCAGAACCAGGGTCTTGTCAGTGTTCATATGTCTGGGGACACAGTGGTTGGAAGGAAAAAAGCATACTTACTGTCTAGTTGGTTCTCCCAGCTGCTAAACAAGTTTTACCTCTGTAGTTGCAAATTATCACCACATGGGGGCGATCGCAACCCATCGCATCCCAGAAGCTCTTGGGCTCAAATCAGAACTTCAACTGATTTACACCTGAGCTGTCAATCACTGAACTGGATGCTGTTCTGTGTTTGTTGCCTATCTTTGGGAAAAAAATTTTTTTTCCCAGAGAATAATGGTGCTTTATGGTTTTCCACTAAATAGTCTTTGAGATTCCCCAGATCAACTTCTACTCTGTTCTTTTTTTTTTTTTTTTTTTTTAGTTTTTAAACTACACAGATGACATTATCCAAGAGTTGGCAGGGCAGCTACTGACAGACCTTGTAAACACCATTTCCTTTACAAAATTAAGCACACCATATAACTTAACCCCATGCCCTTCACTTTATAGATAAGAAAAATAAGCCCCAAGGAGGGGGCATGGCCAGAGAAAACCTAGTATAGTTGGGAAATAAAAGTATCTAGAGAGTTGGAACAGCATAGTGGCCAGGAAACTGACTGCTCAGTTAGAAACCTGTCTTCACCACTCAATTGATGAATAATTTGGGAGCAAGACCCTTCACACCTGTGCCTCAGTTTCCCATCTCACTTTTCCCAGGTTAAACTAGTTTCAAAAATGCATTCATAATGTGTCAAAGCTTGCCAGTAATCAATAAGAACCACAATCATTAGATATTATCATTATAATTATGAAGATTACATTTATATATTTAGAAATTGTTCTGGTGCTGATGTAAATATAAAGGTTATTTTGTTATGTGTAAACTATTCCATTTTACCTTAAGAAATCTAATCCTTTAATTATCTTTTTAAATATTTGACATACTTACCTTAGTGTCTCTTTCAGATTGTTCTAATTGTCCCCCCCACCACCACCCCCATGCTTCTCGGAGTGCAAATTTTCTTTCTTTTTTTAAATCCACTGACTCAAGCAATAAATATTCCCTGGTTTTACTATATGCTAATTATTGACAATATAGCAGTGAACCAGAGCAGAAACCCTGCCCTCATGGAGCTTACTCACTCGGGAGGAGCAGAGAAAGAAAGAAGGATCAGAATAAGTGGTATACTGAGTGGGAATTCCTGCTCTACAGGAAAAATGAAGCAGGAAGGGGAGGAGTTGAGGTTTACACAGGAGGACTGTGGAAATCCACTCTGAGACATAACTTCTGAGCAAAGAGCCAAAGGAGAGCAGGCAGTAAGTCATACAGATGTCTTGGGGTGGTGCTTTATAGGCACAGCAGACAGCAGGTGCAAAGGCCCCGAGTCAGGTGTAAGCCTGGCACACTGGAAGAGGGCAGCATGACTACAGGAGACTTAAAACGGGTGAGAGCACGGACAGGATCAGAGAGATTGCAAAAGGCTATGGGGGCCCTTCAGGACTGTGACTTTTAGTAAAAGAAGACAGGCCAGTAGGCAGCCGTCTAAGCAATGTATGGCATTATCTGATTTCGTTTCTAAGAACTACTCTGGCAGAGATGTGCATGAATGTTCACAGGGCAACCACAGAAGCAGGAAGACCTGGATTTTGCAACAATCCAGATGAGAGGCCAGAGGTGAGTTGTGAAAGTATGTCAGCTGTGGAGACTGTGAGAAGTGGCTGAACTTGCGATACATTTTGAAGGTAGACTCAACTAGATTTGATGATGTACATTTGAAGTGTGAGAAATAAAGGAAACAAGGATGAGTCACAAGTTTTTAGCCTGGGAAGTCAGAAGGATAGTCTTCTCACCTCTGGGATGTGGAAGACTGCAAGGAACAAGTTTGATAGGATTTTTATCATAATTGGCTAGACTGGATGATTCCCACATTTACAATGAAAATCAAAAATAAAAGAATAGCCAGGAAAATGTGAAACAAAGAAAAGGCAGGGAGTAGGGAGACTCAGGCTGAAATTTATTGAAGGTAATAAATAAAGCTTCTGAAATTTCAAAAATGTAGATCAATAGAACCATGAAAGGGCCCAAATAATCTTAATTTGGTAGATAGATAGATGATAGATAGATAGATAGATAGATAGATAGATAGATAGATAGATAGATAGACAGACAATAGGCAACAGAGAATTTTACTTTCTAATAAAGACTGCATTTCAGTTCAGTAGGAAGGTAGATTAGTTAGCAAATGGGATAGCCACCACATGGGGGGAAAATGAATAGATCTCTGTCTACTTCTTTCTCATAGAAAAATAAGCATCATATGGTCAAAACTATGAAAATAAATATTCAAGCAGAAAAGAATTCCAAGAAAATGTAGAGAAATTATATTATATTATTGGAATAGGGATATTATTTCTAAGCATGACACAAAGCTATGAACCATTGGGGAAACAAATTGAGAATTCTGACTACATTTTAAAACCAAATATTTCTACATGATAAAAATGCTATACTCAAAATCAGAAGACAAGGGGAAAGGTGGGAGAAATCCTAGCAATGTAAACTGCTATACAGATGCCACCTTCCCTTAATGTGTTAGCATGTGTGAATTGACAAGAATCAACTACCCTATAGAAAAAAAATCTGCATGAGAGACATGATTGTAGAAAAAAAGAAAAGCATGCAGCTTTTTAAAAAAGTTACAACATCGCTGTTGTGCTCTAAAATAATGTGATTAAAAATAGATAACAAAAAAAACTGAGATCAAGGCATTCAATTTTTCACCTGTTCAACTGGCAAATGGTCACAAGCTCGGAATCAGCGAGCGAGGGAACAGATGTCCTGGTGCACAGGTAGCAGGGACTCT
The DNA here is from genome assembly GCF_902686445.1 of Sciurus carolinensis. NCBI lineage: Eukaryota > Metazoa > Chordata > Mammalia > Rodentia > Sciuridae > Sciurus > Sciurus carolinensis. Next base: position 161,098,625 of record NC_062213.1, read on the forward strand.
TGGCAGGGAAATTGGGTCATATTTATCAGTACATAAATGAACGTGCCCTTCCACCTAAATGTTCTACTTTTATGAACTTGTTTTAAAGGCATACAAGAATTTTTGAAAAATGTAAATAAAACACCTCCTCTGGAACATTGTTGACAATATTGGACAACTAAACACGACATCAGTGCCCACTGGACGAGGTATTACCCGTGGTCATTTTCAAAATCAGAGCCAGGCTACACCCATTTAAATGATTGCTGAGACGTTTTACTTGTAGAAAATGGCTCGGTTTAGAACCATGGCTTTAGCAGGAAACCCCGTGTATCTTAAAAGAAAAACAACATAAGTCTGAACACAGCTGCAGCTCCCTTCTGAAGGAGTTCTCCTCGGCTGACATCTCTACAGCCCCTGTTCCCCCAGTGCAGCATCTGGCCCCTGAGCGGGGACTTCCATGCTGACAACTCCAACTGTCCTTTCTCTGGTCTTACCTGACTCCACAAATTCGACTCACCAGTTCCTCCCTCCTTCACAGAAATCTGCTCTCTTACGTTCTTTGTGATGCCAGAGTCTCCTTTTTTTTTTTTTTTTTAATCTCCTAAACCTTAAGAAGGAAAAAGGTCTTAGAACCTTTGTTGTACCATGTTTGCAGGCTCCTGGACTTTTCTTGCCTGACCAGTCATAGTATGTACTGGCCTAGATTTGCTAAAAACTGTCTGCTTCCTTGCTATGTTTTCAACCTGAGAACATATTTTCCAGGACTTAACCTTTCAACTGTTGGCTTCTGGGAACTATTTCTAACCTCTGCACAGCCCCAACCACTAGTCCTGTCCCTCTGTCCCTAACTTCTCATACTCAATCCATGCACTATAAAGCATGTTAGTCACCAGGGGCGGGAATCTCCGTCCTGTCAATACCTAGGAAGATCTCCCTCCTTATTTTCCATTTGGCTGCTCTTCATTTCAGGACTCTGGTTGGCTTTTTCTCCTCTTTTTTGACTTTATGGCAAGCAGGTTGTACCATGCTCTGAGTTCTGCCATGATGAAGAGAAGGGCTAGTTTTCAGACTGTGCCTAACCTAAGTCCCTACATTTTACAAAGCAGTAGTTTGCCATGATTACTTCATTTTGAAGTGCTGAGGCAGATTGACTCTACCCCTTGTTTGTACAAGTAAACAACTACCATCCGCCTAGCACAACCATAAGGCACAAACTGATAAATAAATCAATTGTACTAATAATAATGACACCTGTGAATTACTGAATTGAATCAGAAGCACATGGATACAAGGGTGTGTCAACCCCATGTGAGAAAAACCAGGCCCATAAGCTTATTAAACATATCAGATCTCGGAATGAAGCAACCTCCTCACCTGAGACCCATGAAAAGAGGAGCACACCAAGATTGGACAGGGCAGTCCAACCAACCCAATCTGATATAGGTTCTGGGTGTGTCACCATAACCAGTCACAAGGTCAGCAGGCAATGAACTCCCAACTCTGTCCCAGGTTTTAGCTCAGCTCTATCTCCCTGCTTGATGTGGCCTACTTAGAAACTGCCTGCAGTCCAGATTCTGGTCTAAAAAAATTCCATACTCTGACAGTTCTAAACCTGAACAGGTTCTTCAACTGGCTTATAATCCTATCTGACACCTACAGTTACTCTTTCTCAGCCTTTCTGTAAAAAAATATATATATATATATATACACACACACACACGCACACACACACGCACACACATACATGCAAAGTGTGATTGTGTGACTTGAGTGTTATGCATAGCAGTGGTTAAGATTGGAATAAGAGAACTTGAGATTGCTTAGTTTGTGACTACCAGGTGACCCACAATACTCACTGAATAGCAACTGATGAAAGTGATGTCACTTGTGAATTTGTTGTTACTCAATAAATTATGATACTGTGGAAAGACAGAAATGCGTTTGGTCCATGTTAAAGTCATAACTTGCCCAGGACAGGCTTCCAGGCTTTGGTATATCCAAGACTCCTTGGAATGACTTTATTCCTGTATGCATCCTCTTCTTAGGTGATAACCATTTCCCCAAACACCAAACAATAATGTTCACTTATCTGCTCAACATGTCCCCTCGGATAGCTATTATATCTAACAAACACATCAAACTTAACACGTCCAAAGGAAAGTATTTATTTTCCACCCAAACCTATTCTTCCTTCATTTTTTTCCCATTTTGACAAATAGCAGAAGCCAAGATTGAAACATGATTCAATTTTAATTAGTTGTTAAAGTTAAGTTTACTGTTCAGTTTCTGCATTTGTAAAATGTGATTCTAGTAGTGCCTACCTCAGGGTGTGGTTATGCAGACCGAGTTACCATGTGCCCAGCACAGAGTCAACTCTCAAAATATATAATCATCATTGCGATCATTTTTTATTTCTCTTTTCTCATTAACCAGCTTATTTCAATGACTCTACTTTAAATCCATCTGCTCTCCTTGGTCTTTATCATCACTGATCTAAGCCACTGTCATCTACCAGCCTGTCCACTATGAGGACCTCCTAACCAGTCTCCCTTACTTCCTCTCTTCCACCTATAATCCACAGTCTTCAAAGAAGACAGGGAAGATTAATGGGGGAAAAAAAGGATTATGACACTCTTAGATTTTTTTTAAAAAACAAAACTTGAGTGTTTTCTAATCAAACAGAATAAAACTCAAATTCAGACAAATACTGCATGGTCTTATGTGGAGTCTAAAAAAGGTTGATCTCACAAGAAATCAAGAGCATAACGGGGTCTACTAGAAGCTGGCAGGGCAGGGGAGAGGGAGGGAGGGGGAGAGGTTGATCAAAGGGTAATTAAGTGACAAATCAATATGCTTACCCTGATTTGAAAAATCCTTTGCCATACTGATCTCTGCCCGCCAGCCCCTGAACTTTACCCTGGTCCTCCCACACCCTCACCCTCTCTGCCTTGTCATGTGACCATGCCAAGATTCCTCCTGTTTTAGGTCTTCACACTATCTAATTCTTCCATGAGGAATTCTTCCCTCTTCCCTCAACTGTGATTAGCCTTTCAGGCTCCTTCTTAGCATTCAGATACAAATTACTGTTCCTGTTCAAGGAGACCCTCCTAAGCCACCAAACCTCAAGGGGACCACCAGTCAGTATCTCTTACATTACTCTATTTTTTTCTCAATAGTACTTAGGACTCTCTGATAGTTTTTTGTTTGTTCGTTTGCTTTTGGTACCAGGCATTGAACCCAGGGGTGCATAAGCACTGAGCCATATCCCCAGCCCTTTTTATTTTTCATTTTGAGACAGGGTCTGGCTGAGTTGCTGAGGGCCTCCCTAAATTGCTGAGACTGGCTTTGAACTCACGATCCACCTGCCTCAGACTTCCAAACCTCTGGGATTACAGGTGTGAGCCACCATGCCTGACTGATCATTTTTTAATAGCTGCCTCCAACCAGAGAGAATGTGTCACAAAAGCTGGGGCTTTGTCTCCTTCTCTGCTGTATCTCCAGCACCTAGAAGAGAGTTTGAGTGTTGCTCAGTAGGTGCTGGTGGGGCAACGAATGAATAAATCTCTTCTTACCAGCTACAGCCACACTGGCCCCACCAAACCAGGGCAAAGTCAAAAGAGCCTCAGCGCTTAGTCACAGGAACTGTAAGGAGTTCCTGCTGCAGCCCTTTTTATCTGAACAATATGGCAAAACACACCAAACACTGATGCCAGTCCTCCAGTGGCACCCACCCACCAGCCTGCTTTTCTGTTTTATCCATTTCTATTCTTGTTTTGTTTCTAGTCACTTCCAAATATTTTTCACATGTCACATGATATAATGTGGACATGTATACAGTGATGTGCTTATGTACATATTATATGTGTGTATAGTATTATGTTATATATGTGTATATTCATTAATTGATTTTCAAATGTTGTGGTCTTGCTTATTTAGGAGAAATTCCACTTGGTCATGATAAATAACTTTTTGCATATATTGTTGCATTAGGCCTGTTAATAGTTTTTGCATCTATATCCATGAAGGATATTGGTCTTGTGTTTCCCTTTCTTATGTCTTCTTCTATTATTGGTATTAGTGTAATGTTAGCACCATAGAGTAAGTTAGAAAAAGTCCCCTCTGTTCCTATTTTTTGGAAGAGAGTGTAGAGAATGGGTATATTTTCTTTAAACATTTGGTAGAATTCACCAATGAAAACATCTCAGCTTGGTGCTTCCTGTTTTGGCAGTTAATAATTATTGATTCAATTTCTTCAAAAAAATGAACCAGTTCATATTATCTATTTTTCCTTGTAAGTTTAGACAAATGATATCATTGAAAGGTTGTTCTATTTCATCCAAGATATCAAATTTATGGACATTGACCTGTTCATAATATATCTTTATTATTCCTATGACCATGGAATCGATAGAGGTGATCCTTCGATTCATTTATGGTATTAGTAATTTGTGTCTTCTCTCTTTTTCTTGATTATTCCAGCTAGAGGTCTATCAAAATTATCGATCTTTTCAAAGAGCCAGCTACTGACTTTGTTGATTTTCTCCACCACTTTCTATTTTCAGTTGCACTGTTTGCTACTCTAATTTTTATTATTTCTTTCTTCTACTAGGTTTTTTCTTCTTCTAGGTTTTTTGTTGCTCTCTCTTATTGCTCTATTTTCTCCTGAGAACTTATCAAATTGTGCATTATTAACTCTGTCAGTTTGTTGACAATCAATTGTCCTTCAATAACACTATTTTCAATAAGACTGGTGTGTCATATATAAATAGGAAAAGGGGGAAAGATTGCTTCATGACTGGCCCCCTGACTCTAAGTAGTTTTAAAATCACGTAAGACATTTGGGTGAGGATTTTTTCACATAGATATCCACATCACCAGGGAAATACCCTCCTCCATCCCCAGAAAGTGACAGTGTAAAGATCAACATTATAGTATAATTGGGACTAGTAAGTAAAATGGACAATCTAGACTAGATTCTCAGCTGTGAGTATCTTGGAGACAACAGGTGCTCTCAGAGGAACTTTAGAAAAATGGACTAATCCTGAATCTCGGAACTCCTGTCCTTGAGGCTTATTCACGCACCCTCAAAGGAGAACAGGGAATTATCTATTTTTGCTCACAACCGTGTCTCATTTGCCAGTCTAGGATCTATCACATCGTAGAAATATCTGTTGATTGAACCTCGATTCTAGCAATCACTTAACCAGATATCCACTGCAGTAGGCAGGCAAACACGTACTCATGACCTTTAGATACCCGCCTGCGTAGAGATATCTAAATGAGTCTTCCAGGTGCCTCATTGCAAGAAGGCGAGGAGTGCTTCTCCCTTCATGACTTCCATTCAGACTCTTCAAGGTTCAGTTAGATTTAATACTTGCTGACTTTTTAAAGGTGAAGGCACACAGTTGTTAAGTAATCCATCACAAGTTCAAAGCCAGTCTCAGCAACCTAGTGAGACCCTGTCTCAAAAAACAGAAAGAGATGTTGAACATTTTTTCATATGTTTGTTGAAAGATTGTATTTCTTCTTCTGTAAAGTGCCTGTTCAGTTCCTTAGCCCATTGATTGGGCTTCTTGTATTTTTGGTGTGAAGTTTTTTGAGTTCTTTATATATCCTAGAGATTAATGTTTTATATGAGATGCATGCTGTAAAGATTTTCTCCCAATCTGTATGCTCTCTCTTCATATTATTGATTGTTTCTTTTGCTGAGAAGAAGCTTTATAGTTTGAATCCATCCCATTCATTGATTCTTGATTTTACTTCTTGTGTTTTAGGGGTCTTGTTCAGGAAGTCACACCCTAGGCCAAGATGGTGAATATTTGGGCCTACTTTTTCTTCTAGTTGGCACAGGGTTTCTGTTCTAGTGTATAAGTCTTGGATTGAGTTTCGTGCAGGGTGAGAGATAGAGATTTAATTTTATTTTGTTACATGTGACTTTCCATTTTTTCCAGCACCAATTGTTGAATAGGCTGTCTTTCCTCCAGGGAATGTTTTTGGCACCTTTGTCTATTATGAAATAACTGTATTTGTGTGGGTTTGTCTCTGTGTCTTCTATTCTGCACCATTGGTCTATGTGTCTGTTCTGGTGCCAACACCATACTGTTTTTGTTACTATAGCTCTGTAGTATAGTTTAAGGTCTGGTATTGTGATGCCTTCTGCTTCACTTTTCTTGCTAAGCATTGCTTTGGTTATTCTGGATCCAATATTTTTCCAAATCAACATCATGATTGCTTTTTCTAGTTCTATGAAGAATGTCATTGGAATTCTAATAGGAATTGCATTAAATCTGCATAATGCTTTTTCTTCATAATGGTCATTTTGGCTATATTATTCTGACTTTCCAGGAGCATGGGAGATCTTTCCATCTTCTAAGATCTTTTTCAAATTCTTTAAAGAGTTCTGTAGTTTTCATTGTAGAGATCTTTCACCTCTTTTGTTAGATTGATTCCCAAGTTGTTGTTGTTTTTTTTTTTTTTTTCCTTGAGGCTATTGTGAATGGGGTAGTTTTCCTAATTTCTCTTTCAGTGGATTCATCACTGATGTATAGGAATGTGTTTGATTTGTGGATTTTGATTTTATATCCTGCTACTTTGCTGAATTCATTTGTTAGTTCTAGAAGTTTTCTGGTGAAACTTTTTGGATCTTCTAAATATAGAATCATGTCATTGGCAAATAGTGAGAGTTTGAGTTTTTCTTTATCTATTTGTATTTCTTTTGTTTTTTTTGTTTTTTTTTTTTTGTGGTGCTGGGGATTGAACTCGGGGCCTTAGTGCTTGCGAGGTGAGCACTCCACCAACTGAGCAATCTCCCCAGCCCCTATTTGTATTTCTTTAATTTCTTTTTTTTAATATTTATTGTTTAGTTGTAGGTGAACACAATACCTTTATTTTATTTTTATGTGGTGCTGAGGATCAAACCCAGGGCTTCACGTGTACTAGCAGAGCACTCTACCTCTGAATCACACCCCGGCCCATGTATCCCTTTAATTTCTTTCTTCTGTCTAATTGCTCTATTGCTCTGGGTAGAGTTTCAAGGATGATGTTGAATAAAATTGGTGAAAAAGGGCATCCTTACCTTGTACCAGTTTTTTTTTATTATTGTATACAAATGGGATACATGTTGTTTCTCTATTTGTACATGGAGCCAAGGCATACCATCTGTGTAATCATAAATTTACATAGGGCAATGATGTTTGATTCACTATTTCTTTCCCTTCCCCCCCCACCCCTCCCACCCCTCTTTTCCCTCTATACAGTCCTTCTTTCCTCCATTCTTACCACCCTCCTTATCCCTAACCCTAAACCTAACCCTAACCCTAACGCTAACCCCTCCCACCCCCCATTATATGTCCTCATCCGCTTATCAGCAAGATCATTCGTCCTTTAGTTTTTTGAGATTGGCTTATCTCACTTAGCATGATATTCTCCAATTTCATCCATTTGCCTGCAAATGCCATAATTTTATCATTCTTCATTGCAGAGTAATATTCCATTGTATATATATATATATATGCCACAGTTTCTTTATCCATTCATCAACAGAAGTGCATCTAGGTTGGTTCCACAATCTAGCTGTGGTGAATTGAGCAGCAATGAACATTTATGTGGCTGTATCTCTGTAGTATGATTTTAAGTCCTTTGGGTATAGACCAAGGAGTGAGATAGCTGGGTCAAATGGTGGTTCCATTCCAAGCTTTCTGAGGAATCTCCATACTGCTTTTCAGAGTGGCTGCACTAATTTGCAACCCCACCAGCAATGTATGAGTGTACCTTTTTCCCCACATCCTTACCAACACCTATTGTTGCTTGTGTTCTTGATAATTGCCATTCTAATTGGGGTGAGATGAAATCTTAGGGTAGTTTTGATTTGCATTTCTCTTATTACTAGAGATGTTGAACATTTTTTCATATATCTGTTGATTGCTTGTACATCTTCTTCTGTGAAGTGTCTGTTCATTTCCTTAGCCCATGTGTTGATTGGATTATTTGTATTCTTGGTGTACAGTTTTTTGAGTTCTTTTCTTGTACCAGTTTTTAGAGGGAATACTTTCAAATTGAAAAGTATTTAGAATTATGCTGGCCTTGGGTTTAGAATATATAGCTTTTACAATGTTGAGGTATGTTCCTACTACCCCTAGTTTTTCTAGTGTTTTAAACATGAAGGGATGCTATATTTTATCAAATGCTTTCTCTGCATCTACCGAGATTATCATGATTCTTTTTTAAAAATCTATTGATATATTGATAAATTACATTTATTGATTTCCATAAGTTGAACCAACCCTGCATCCCTGGGATGAACCCCACTTGAACATGGTGCACTCTTCTTATTATGTTTTTGTATGATTTGTCAGAATTTTATCAAGAATTCCTGCACCTGTGTTCACCAAGGATATTGGTCCAAAGTTTTCTTTCCTTGATGTGTCTGTCTGGTTTTGGTATCAGAGTGATATTAGCCTCATAGAATGAGTTTGGAAGGGTTTCCTCCTTTTATATTTCATGGAATACTTTGAGGAGTATTGGTGTTAATTCTGCTTTGAAGATCTTGTAGAACTTGGCTGAGAATCTATCTGGTCCTGGGCTTTTCTTAATTGGTAGGCTTTTGATGGTGCTTTCTATATCATTACTTAAAATTGATCTATTTAAATCATATATGACTTCCTGATTCAGTTTGTTTAGGTCATATGTCTCTAGAAATTTCTCAATGTCTTCAATATTTTCTATTTTATTGGAGTATAAATCTTTAAAATAGTTCTAATTATCTTCTGTATTTTATTCCTATCCATTGTGATATTTCCTTTTTCATCATGTGTTTTAGTCATTTGAGTTTTCTCTCTTTTTCTCTTCATTAGCATAGCTAGGGCTTTATCTATTTTATTTACTTTTTCAAAGAACCAACTTTTTGTTTTACCAATTTTTTCAATTGTTTCTTTGCTTTCAATTTTATTGATTTCAATTATTACTCTTTTGGTGTTGATTTGTTCTTCTTTTTCTAGGACTTTAAGATGTAAGGTTAGGTCATTTATATGTTGACTTTTTTCTTTTAATAAATGAGCTCAATGCAATGAACTTTCCTCTTAGTACTACCTTCATAGTGTCCCAGAGATTTTGATATGTTGTATCAGTATACTCATTTACTTCTAAGTATTTTTTAACTTCATCCTTGATTTCTTCTTCTATCCATTCATCATTCAAAAGTGTACTATTTAGTCTCCAGGTGTTACAGTAGCTTTTATTTTTTATTTTATCATTGATTTCTAATTTCATTCCATTATGGTAAGATAGAATGCAGGATATCATCTCCGTTTTTTGTCTGTTTGGCTGAGTTTTTTCGGTATTTATTAAGAGTTGTTTTGTGGCATAAGATATGATTTGTTTTAGAGAAGGATCAGTATGCTGCTAAGAAGAAAGTGTGTTTGCTCACTCATGGATGAAATATTCTATATATGTCTGTTAAGTCTAAATTATTGATTATATTATTTAGTTCTATAGTTCCTTTCTTTAGTTTTTGTTTGGAAGATCTGTCCAGTAGTAAAAGAGGTGTGTTAAAGTCACCCAGTATTATTGTGTTGTGTTGTATTTGATTCTTGAAATTGATAAAGAGAAGTGCAAATCAAAACTACTCTAAGATTTCATCTCACTCCAGTCAGAATGGCAATCGTCAAGAACACAGGCAACAATAAAAGTTGGTGAGGATGTGGGGGAAAAGGTACACTCATACACTGCTGGTGGGAATGCAAATTGGTAAAACCACTATGGAAATCAGTATGGAGATTCTTCAGAAAACTTGGAATGGAACCACCACCCAGCTATCCCACTCCTCAGTTTATACCCAAAGGACTTAAAATCAGCATACTACAGTGACACAGTCACACCATTGTTTTTAGCAGCTCAACTCACAATAGCTAAACTATGGAACCAACTTGGGTGCCTTCAATAGATGAATGCATAGAGAAAATATATTCGATGGATAACTGCTCAGAATTAAGAATAAAATTATGGCATTTGCTGGTAAGTGGATGGAGTTGGAGAATATCATGCTAAGTGAAATAAGTCAATCCCCAAAAAACAAAGACCAAATGTTTTCTCTGATATGTGGAAGCTAATTCACAATAGGAGGGAAAAGGGAGGAACAGAGTTACTTTGTATTAGGTAGAGGGGAGTGAAGGGAGGGGAAGGGGTTCAGGGGTTGGAAGGGTAGTAGAGTGAAACAGACATTATTACCTCATGTACATATAAGACTGCATGACTGATGTGATTCTATAGTGTGTGCAATGAGAAAAATGAGAAATTATACCCTGTTTATATATGATATATCAAAGTGTATAAATGCACTCTACTGTCATGTATAACTAATTAGAACAAATTTTTAAAAATTTTTAAAAGGGAAGGGAGGTGGGGACTGGGGATGTGACCCAGTTGTTAAGTACCCTGGGTTTTAATCCCCAGTACTCCCCTGAAAGTAGAATCTGGATAAGGAAAATGTGATATATATACACAATGGGATTTTATAGAAGATATAGATAAATACCCACATAAATACAGTTATCTCATACTAGACAAAGGCATCATAAACATACATTGAAGAAAAGATAGACTCTTCAACAAGTGGTGCTGGAAAATCTGGAAATCCATATTGTTATAGTTTGAATGTGAGGTGTCCCCAAAAAGCTCATATGTGAGACAATGCAAGAAGGTTCACAGGAGAAATGATTGAGTTGTAAGTCTTAACTCAATCAGTGATTTAATCCTCTGATAGGGATTAACTGAATGGTAATTGAAGTGGTAGGGTGTGCCTGGAGGAGTTGGGAATTGGGCGTGGCTTTGGTTATACATTTATATCTGGCCAGTGGAGTCTCTCTCTCTCTCTCTCTCTGCTTCCTGATCACCACTTAAGCTGCTTCCCTTTGCCACAGTCTTCCACCATATGTTCCTGTCTCACCTGGAGCCCTGAGGAATGGAACCAGTTGTCTATGGATTGAGACATCTGAAAACTGTGAGCCCTCAATAACTCTTCCTCCTCTAAAATTGTGCTGGTCTGGTCCTTTTAGTCACAGCAGCAAAAGAGCTGACTAAAACACATATGTAGTAAATGAAATTGAAACTCTGTCTCTCACCCTGCATGAAACTTAACTCAAAGTGGCTCAAGGACATAGGTATGAGACCAGAGACCCTGTGCTTCCTAGAAGAAAAAGTAGGCCCAACTCTCCATCAGGTTGACTTAAACTGACTTACCCAATAAGACTCCTAAAACATAAGAAGTTAAATCAAGAATCAATAAAAGGAATGGTGTCAAACTAAAAATCTTCTTCACTGCAAAGGAAAAAAATCAAGAAAGAACAGAGAGCCCACAGAATGGGAGAAAATTTTACCACCAGCACCTCACCATAAAGCATTAATCTCCAGGATATACAAAGAACTCAAAAAACTTAACACCATAAAAACAAATACCCCAATCAATAAATGGGCAAAGAAACTGAACAGGAATTTCATGGAAGAAATACAAATGGTCAAAAACTATATGAAAAAATGTTCAATATCTCTGGCAATTACAGAAATGCAAATTAAAACTACACTGAGATTCCATTTCACTCCAGTCAGAATGACAATTATCAAATATACAAGTAACAATAAATGTTGCCAGGGAGGTAGGGAGAAAGTTACTCTCATACATTGCTGGTGGGACTGCAAATTGGTGCAACCACTAGGGAAAGCAGTATGGAGATTACTCAAAAAACTTGAAATGAAACCACCATTTAACCCAGTTATCCCACTCCTTAGTCTATATGCAAAGGACTTAAAATCAGCATACTACAGTGATGAAGTCACATCAATGTTTATAGCAGCTCAATTCACAATTGCCAAGCTATGAAACCAACATAAGTATCCTTCAACAGATGAATGGATTAAAAAATGTGGTATATACGCAGTGGAATATTACTCAGTCATAAAGAAGAATGATAAATGGGTGATAAATGGATAAAACTGGAGAATATCATGCTAAGTGAAATAAGTCAGTCCCCAAAAACCCAAAGACCCAATATTTTCCTTGATATGTGGATGTTAACCCACAACAAGGAAGGGTGGGGAGGGGAAGAATGGAAGTCCATTGGATTAGACAAAAGATAATTAAAGGAACGGTGGGGAAGGGGAATAAGAAGGACAGCAGAATTAATCAGACATAACTCTCCTATCCTTGTATTTGAATACAGGACCCGGGTAACACCACATCATGTACAACCACAAGAATAGGATCTTAATTAGAATAAGCTATACTCCATGTATTTATAATATGCCAAAATACACTCTACTGTTATATATACCTAAAAGAACAAATAAAAATTTAAAATGAAATTTAAAAATGAAATTATGCCATTTTCTGGAAAAGGGATGGAACTTGAGAGCATCATATTAAGTTGAAATAAGCCAAATTCAGAAAGTCAAGCATTGTATGTTTCCTCTCATATGTGAAGCTAGAACGAATGAAGGGGGAAAGGTGGAGTCTCATGAAAATAGACGGGAAACCAGTAGAATAGAGGAAGGCAACCAGGGGGAGGTAGAGAGGGAAAGAGGAAATACTGGAAAACAAAAATGACCAAAATATATGGTTATATTATGTGCATGTACAAATATATAGCAATGAATCCCACTATTATGTACAAAAATAATGCACCAATAGAAAGGCACAAATAACAGAAAAAAAGAAAAAGAAAAGAAATAGAATCCAAGGGTGATTCTATGAGCAAGGTCAGAGGTTTAATGCCTGTTTATAAACCCCTGACCAGGAGATAAGAGACCAAGAAGGAACATAATAAACTGGGTGGTGTTCAAAGGCCAGCTAGTGCCCAAGTAATCCTGCCCTTCACCCTCCTGAGAGTAAGTCACACTCTACCCTGTCCTAATGTACTTGAGTTTATTGATGTATTAAACTAAAAGCGTGAAAGGTTCATGGAATTTAATAGGAAAAAAAGAACATGAAGGTAACTTTTGTTAAAGTATCCCCTGGACATAGCAGGCAGAGGGTCAAAGGTAAGGGGTCTTGCTGTGGAGTATGGCATCGGGATGAGGAGACTGGCAGACAGATGAGCGCTCTGTGCAGAAACTAACGCATGTCAGTCACACTGACACTTACCTTCAGTCACTGGCGTTGAAGTCAGTCTTCATGACTGAGACAGAGCAAATGATACAGGTGGGACAAGAGACGGGGACTCCTGGCTGACCCTGATTCCTGGGACTAGGTCACAGGAAACACACATGAAAACTTGACCCCGGGGAACCTACTTGGTTTCTAACTCTGTGCTATCAGATGCCTGTGTTTTCAGTTGGTTTCCACAAGCTTGGCCTATAGCCTCTGACTACCCCTCATTACCCCCGCCTCACTTTTTTCCTTTTAGAACTGGAACATTTTTAGATGGCCATATGGCTGCCAGCAAGAAGATACTATCTACTAGTTGTGGCCAGACCCTAGGCAATGGGATATAAATGGAAGTGATGGTGACAATTTCCAGGCCATCTTCATCTTCTTTCATCTTCACTGGCTGAGGTCCAGGAGTGACCTCCAGGACAAAGACAGCAGGAAGCAACCTGGAGCCCTGATGGCTTCATGTAGTACTGCCACCTGTCCCAGTGGCTGGAACCTCTGTCTGGCTGGCAAACTTCAATTTTGTTTGAATCTCATGTGTTTGATATCTTGCTAAAGCAGTTTACCCTATGCCTGAAATGATATTTATTGCTTTTTATTACTTTTGAAAAATCAGTAAATAATCAGAACAGAGGTCAGCTTGTAGTTAATTTTATAGTGTATAATGAATCTTGATAACTGAACACTTATTCCTAAAGTTAGTATTTAATGTGCTTGGCATCTCTGACCAGCTGTTCATGCCTTTGAGATCACTCTACCAGGGAAAATCTGATCCTGAAACCAAGATCACTACAGAGACAAAGGGGAAATGGCCTGACAACCTTTAAAAGTTAGTATAAATACTCAAATACTGCAGCCTTTTATATAAGAGACCTGGGCATTTATTGGGTTTTGGTGTCTGAGGGAGTCCAATTCCCCAAGAATTGACTATATCGAGAATACATCAAAACTTGAAGCTAGTTGCACAATTAGAATTGTTTTTTTAATTGTAGATGGACCCAATACCTTTATTTTATTTATTTATTTTTATGTGGTGCTGAGGATCAAACCCAGAGCCTCACACATGCTAGGCAAGCACTCTACCACTGAGCTACACCCCCTAGTTCCACAATCAGAATTTCTACTTCAAATGCCCTATGCTTAAACTGTCACTGTACAAGATCTGTGCAGCCCCTTGGTGTATACATACCACCTCCTGCCTGCCCTCGTCTCTGTCCTCTGTCCCTTCCAATGCTGGGGCTGACTGCCTCAGGGAGGCTGTTCTTGCAATCTCCCCTGCCTGGAGTGTCTTCCACTGTGCTGGCACGCAGCTCACTCCTTGCCTCCATCGGGTTTCCTGTTCAAGTGTGTCCTTCTCCGCCAGGCCTCTTCTTGGGGGTATACTATTTAAAATGGCAATCCAACACCCAACTCTGACTGTCTCTCTCCCTGTTTCCTTCTTTTCTTCTCTATGAAGTATTGGGTGATGAACTCGAGGGCACTCTACCGCTGAGCCACCTCCCCAGCCCTTTTTATTTTGAGACAGGATCTCGCTGCATTGCCCAGGCTGGCCTCAAACTTGCCTTCCTCCTACCTCAGCCTCCTGAGTGGCTGGGATTACAGGTGTGTGCCACCACGCCGGCCATCTTCATTCTCCATAGCACTTTTTGCCTTTCAACAAACTCAGTATCTTACTAATTTGTTCCTTGCTTATCTCACTCCCACCACACTCCATAAAAGCAGAGATATTTGTCTCTTTTGTTGTTGTTGGCACGTAATGAATAATTACAGTACAGAAAAATTAATAAGCTTTAGTAGAATGAAAAAAAGTATAAGGTTTTTGGGTTTTGTTCAGCCTTCCTCATCCCCCTCAAACAACCTTACCACCTTCAAAGACCAGGGCCATCATTAGGGCCAGGGTGCTCTTGCCATGTCTGAGGACAAACAACATAAAGGATAAAACTACTGAGCTGCCGTCAAAACAGCCTATTCTCAGGACCCTTAACTTGTTACTTGCCATTACGCCTTTGTTTCCATCTCACCTATGTGTTCTCTTGACAGCTACAGCAACTCCTCCTTGTTACAAGGCAGACATGCTTATACAGGGGTGGCATTGACATGAAAAAGGAACATCTGGCATCATAACATTCAGGTATGAATGAAAGTAATAAGGACAATTTCCAGATCACCTGCTTCCACCTTCACCTCTAAGGTGGCTGTGGTGCTGTGGTCCAGGAGTGACCTTGAGGATGCTGGACTGACTGTGCCTTCCTCAGAGTTAAAGGGTCCTGTAGGAAAAGAAAAATGTCCCTTTGAAATGTACCCAGACAGTGAACATTCCTAAACCTTGTCCCCAACCCTCCTCTGCAAACAGCCCTTTCACTTGAATAAAACTAGCTCTCTTCTTCTGTTCAGAAAGCCAGAGTGAGACTCTCCTAAGGGTGCCATGTCTCCCTTCCTAAGGAAAAGCCCTACTGAAAGCCCCACCCGTGGTCCACTCACCTGACTTGCTTCCCTTTCCACCATCACCAGGTCAAACCTCCTGGGTCCAGCGTCAATCCTGTGTCTTGGAACAATTGCAATTAAAATAAAATGAGCATTTATTTATGCTGAGGGAAGTGTGGTGACAGGTCTGCATCCTTCAAAATAATTATATATCCAATCAAACCAGTTGGGCAGGGAGGAAGAGGGAGGTATGATTTCAGAAGCACATGTGTTTTGCGTGTGGTTTAGAGAATAAATTCACTGTTGATTTTATGGTTCAGGAAAACAGTGTTAATTTTACTCTCAAGAAGAGCTGGTTTGGTTTTTACTTTGCCACTCGCTGACATTTTGAAGAAGTGATTTCAGATGCATAAACTTCAGTTTCCTAGTCTGAAAAAGTAGGACTGGTACTGTGTAAGAGTGTTCTGAGGGTGTTGTGTTCATGGTCTCTGTTCAGCAAATAATTGAAGAACAGAACTCAGAAATAGCAAGCAAGCAGCTTGTTTATTGCAAAAGTGACAGTGACAGACTTCTCCAAAGAGAAGGGCCCTGGAGCTGGGAGTCACTGGGGGAGTTTTGGCTAGTTCTTTTTATGGTCTCTGGAATTTCCTCCTTTCCTTACCTCGTACCCTGTCCATCTCCTCCTCACTATTATCCATTTGTGCCCCCGTATCCACACAAGCTCCTGCGTAAGAAAACAAGAACAGAAGTATCTGACTGTTTGGTCCCCTGTTTGTGTCCAGGGGACACCACTGAAAAGTTAACCCCATTGGAAGACCTTCTCCATGCTTCTTTGGTCTGCCCCTGCCCTTGACCTCCTCACTGGCCATCTTGCCTTGGCTGTCTACACTCATCTACGTCTCCCTTTGGACAACAGCACCTACATCTTATGTCTGTTGTAAGAATTCAATGAAATTACGTAGAAAACCCCAATATGCTGTCTGACCCGCAACCAGAGGATTAAATTCTCATCTTGGGTAAAAGAGAGAAGAAGTAGACCTTTCTCCGGTCTATAGAGTTAAACAACCCAGGACTTTTTTTTTTTTTTTTTTATTCTGTTTTTGCATGGGGTGTCCAATTGTACCAATGGCTTTTGTGGATACAGCTATCGATTGTATTTGCTACTTTGTCAAAAGTGAATTAATTCTATTTATGCAGATCTATTTCTGAGCCATTTGTTCTGTTCCATTGATTTATTTATTCTTTCACCAATGCCACATAGTCTTGATTTTTGTAGTTTTATAGTAAATCTTGAAATTCAGTAGCATCAATTCAAATTTGTTCTTCAATATCATATTTGTTGTTCTTGATATTTTGTCCTTCCATATAAACTCCAGAATTACTGATTTTTTTGAGGTTTACAGAAAAAAAATGAGTGGAAAGTATAGATATTTCCCATATACCCTTTTAATACTCTCCCCCACCCCCACTCACAGTTTTGTTAATCTATTGTATTTATATGCATTTATTACAATTGATGCCTCAATATTACCATATAATTATTTAACTAAATGGTTAACTCCTTTGTTGGGTATTTTATGCATCTTTTGAAATTCTAGTCTTTTCCTTATGAATCTTTTAGAATAAGTTAATTTTTACAAAATAACTTGTTGGTATTTTTATTGGGATTTCGTAAATATATAAAATATATATCATATATATGTATATATACTGAGGAAAAATTGACATAGTTCTCCATTTATTTATACCTTTTTGGTTTTCTTCTTCAGAGTTTTACACTTTTTTCCTCACATACATTTTTACATATTTTGTTAGGTATAGACATTTTTCCCTTTAGTTGGTGGGGTTTTTTCAACTTCACTGAGAATAATTAGTAAATAAAATTTGTATACCTTGAAAGTGTACAATGTGATGCATTGGGAAGTGATTGCTGCAATCAAGCATCACCTCACATGGTTACCTGTATGTATGCGTGAACATTTGTGAGTGAGCATGTGGTATGAATACTCAAGATCTACTCCTTTAATAAATTTCAAGTATATTATTAACTATAATCACCAAACTGAATATTAGTTCTCCAAACTCATTCATCTTGCAACTACAAGTTTGTACCCTATACCAAATTTCTTCCCATTTCACCCACCCACAACCCCTGGTAGACCACACTTCCAGCCTGTTTCTAAGATTTTGACATTTTTAGTGAGACCAGATAGCATTTGCCTTTCGGTGTCCAACTTACTACATTTAGGATAATGTCCTCCAATTTCACCTTGGTTGTCACAAACTTGGAATTTAGAATTTTCTTCTAAGACTGAATAATATTCCATTGCACATATATGCACATTTCCTTAATCCATTCATCTGTCCATGACCACTTGTGTCATTTCCATATCTTGGCTCCTGTAAGTAATGGGACAGTGAACTGGTAGTACAGACATCTCTTCAAGACAATGATTCATTTTTATTGTGTATATTGATAGAAGTTTAATCATATGGTAGTCTATTTTTAATTTCTTTTTTTTTTTTTTTTTTTTTTTTTGTGGTGCTGGGGATCGAACCCAGGGCCTTGTGCCTGCAAGGCAAGCACTCTACCAACTGAGCTATCTCCCCAGCCCTATTTTTAATTTCTTGATAAGTGTATTTACCACTTTCCACAATGGTTGTGCCAGTATACATCCCTATCGATTAGTGTATAAAAATTTCCTTTTATCCAATTAGTGTATAAAAATTTCCTTTTATCTAACTTTTTGTTAAAAAACAGGGATTGAATCCAGGGACAGCACTTTACCACAGAGCCACATCCCCAGCCCCTTTTATTTTTTATTTTGAGACAGGATCTCCTTAAGTTGTTCAGGTTCTTGCTAAGTTTCTCAGGCTGGCTTTGAACTTGCAATCCTCCTGCCTCAGCCTCCCAACTTGCTGGGATGACAGGTATGTATCTCTGGGCCCAGCACTACACTTCTTCTTTAACACTTACATCTTTTGACTTTTTGATAGTAGCTGTGATAACAGATGTGAGTTGATCTCTCATTTTTCCTCTCTTAAAATATTGATCATATTTCTTTTTCAAAACCTGCTTCATGATTGTCCCAGAGATTGCATTATACTTTTCCAACAGAATGGAATCCACTTTCAAGTAGTTACATTGCCTTATGGGTAGTTCAAGTACCTTATTAACAGAGTTTTCCTAATTCCTACTTTTTCCTTCCTTTTTTAACATCATATCACTATTCACTTATTTATATGCTATAATCACTGAAAACATTATTCCTATGTTTAATTTATTGTATCCATAGAAAGAATAAAATATTTATTTTACCATCACTTATTCCTTCTCTAGAGTTCTTCTTGTCTATATAGATCTGAGTTTCTAACCTAAATCTTTTTCCTTCTTTCCAAAGAACTTCTTTTAATATTACTTGCAAGGTATGTCTACTAGCAATAAATTTGCTCAAACTTTGTATAAGGAGGTATTTCTCTTTCACTTTTTTTAATGCTTAGAAATTTAGAATTTACTCTTATAAAAGCACAGTAACATATTAAAAAAAGGTTATACTTGCAATTCAAACATAGTAATATAAACAAAACACAAAGTATCCAGTGTTTAACATCAATTTCCTATGCCTGACTCAATCTAGATATTGAGTATTTTATATTTTATGGAAAGCAATTTTCAGAGTTTTGTCAATGTGAACAGTATGTACTCCTCACCAAAATTTTCACAAAATCTAAAAGTTTGGTCCTAAAAGTAGTTTTTTTTTTTTTTTCCTGACTAAACATTCTAAAATATGCAATTTAGATTAGCCTTCAGGTTTTCAGTACTTTAAGAATATACAGAGTACCCAGGAATTTTTTTAACACATTTAGATTAAGTTTGCTCATAGTTATGGCAGAAATACTTCTAACTTTCAAAAACTGAAAGTCTTAAGCAAGCATAAAAGTTATGATGGGAGAATAACTGCCTTAGACAAGAGTACCCTGTGTTTCTTCTTTGCTAGCAAAGCAATAAACTTTCTTTACCTTTTTCTCAAAACCGTGTCCTCATTATTGATTTGGCATTGGGGACAAGGACTGAGCTTTCAGCAACAAATTTGGCACCCAAGATGGGACCCAACAGCAATCCCTGCTCCAGCTTTCTTAGGCAGGCTTGGCTCTCCAAGGAACCGTACTTCCATGCTGAGGATGCAAGATATCTGGCAAACTTGCTGGAGAGTTAGGAGATGGAATGAGTTTGCCTCAGGTCAAACTGAGGTGTTATTTCTATGAGTAAAGGGAGGGACCAAGAGATCATCCCAGCAGCTGCCAAAGTTCCTTTTGCTTCAGGGAACTTCTGACTTCTCTCCCTGAATGGTACAGGTTGCTCCATCATGGTCCTTTGAGAAAAAGGAAACTGAACTCAGTAAATTTAAAATACTCCTGGCTATCTGGTAGAGTACCCCAGTGTGTACACCAAGACCCTTGATTGTACACCTCTGGTTCCTCTTCATGGGAATATCAGGTCCTTCTTTACAGAGACATCAATGTTGACACTGGTGTGGGAGTCGCAGTTAAGTGGGACTCAAGAATCTAGGGATTCTTGTCTGTTCTATGTTCTCATCTGTTTCTTGGCCTTGGGTTTGAAAATTTCCTCTGGTTGTCTATCTGTGTTTTTGTTTTGTTTGTATCTACTACCGCCCCTTTTAAGATATGGCCAATACTGTATTGATCTATAGGTAGTCTCTTGGGAAAGATCTTAGCTGGTTAATTTAAAGGTTCCTGTTGGTCCGCCATGGTTTGGGGGCTCCTTTCAGGTTGTCTCTCTCGGTGTTTCTTTTTTGTACAGGAGCTCTGTTTCCTGTTTGTTTTATGTATGTGTGCACACCTGTGTATTGTGTTGTTGCATCAACATATGTGCTTGTGTCCATAGGTCATGTACATGGTATCAAAATTGGCATATAGATAGAGACCACTCATAAATTAAAATTTAAAAGGAAAAGGGATCCAAATACCTTTTATTTCACATAACTAAATAAGTTCAGTTTAAATTAGGTAAACAGATGAGAATAAAGATGTCTTTAAAATTACTAACTCACAAGTTTTTCTAGGTGGCCAGACAATTAACAGAGTGTTGGTTTTCAAAAAATGTCTAGAATGTAATATCCATTGTTTCTAGGATTTTTTCTTCAACAGGGAAGAGATAGCTAATGTTGGTAAAAACACTTATCTGATATCTTGGTTTTTACACTTAAAAGTGAGTAAATTAGATTTAACATCAACAATGGAATTAATCATAAATATGTTTGTTACAGGAGATATCTGTTTAATTTACAAAGTTAAAGTGCTTAAAAAATCAACTACTAAATATAAAATTGAGTACTTTTGACTTCTTAAATTCCATAAGGTAATTTATTTAAACATTAAATGTGTTTTTATAAGTTGGTAAACAAAAACATTTAAAAATTGCTTTGTGTCTGGGTCTTCACTAAAGCAAATTTACTAAGAGTTAAAGTTCTAGCAGGTATATGCAAAGAGTGCAAAAAGTTTCAGCTGTGTTTCAATTAAAGTACTATAAATAGGATAAAGTTTTTCATCTTATTAAAGTATTAATTGAAAATAATTTAGAAATTTCATAAGAAAGATTTTTCCTAAGGTCAAATATTAATGTACTGATATAAGTTAAAGTTTAATCCTCTATAGGTTGAAGTGAAAAGGATTTCTTAAAACATTAATCTGCTCTTATCTATTCCAAATTTTCCTAAATGTATTCATCTCTTCCAAGTATACAGATCTTTAAAGGATAAGGTTTAGAAGAATATTTTACCAAGTTGGTGCTCTTCAAACTAAAGTTCAAAGAAAGGTTTGGGATTATAAAAATTATATATTTTTTAGTTCATAGCTATTTTATAGACTAAATATGTTTTTATTTTTATTAATTTCACTTGTATATTCCTTGTAAACTTTAACTATTATCTGTTAGTGCCTCATAAAAGTACAATTTCTAATATAGCAGCCTGAATTAATTTGAGATTAGTAGGCCATCATCTACATTAAAGGTAAGACCCAATCCTCTTACTTTATAACTAATAAAGCTGGTTTGCTGGATGTTTAAGACCAAAACTTGGAGTCTTAAACTTAAAGTCGAGGAATAAAAGGGCCAAGAAAGAAAATAGCCAATATTTGCCTCTTGCCCTCTGAGGTTAACTTGAACCCAGGGAACAAGGGAACTTCTCTAAGGACTTTGCAACTCTGGGCCATATGACCTCCTAATTAGGGAGATTAATGAGACCTTAGAGAATGAAAAGTTGACCAATGCACATGCTGCAAAGAGGAGGGTCATTGGAGAAGGAGATTTCCCTGATGCTTCCAAGGGAAGCCACATAATCAAGGAGACACTGACCCATCCTGGCAGATGGCACTAAAAGAGCTTAGAGACTGCTCTCAGGCTCCTAAGAGTGAACCCCTGAGGGAACTCAAGTGACTCTTAACAATAGAAAGTAACAAGGTCAATTTGTCCAGCTTGGTCTTAAAAATTTAGCAAAACTAGTTATAACCAAAACACAGCCATACCTGGGCATTTAAAAGAAAAGACAATAGTTCTTTTAATGAAACTTAAGATATACACTTGTGTCAGCCCCACAGCCCTGGTGCTTAACAAATTCTGAGATACTTTTCCTTTTGCGAGATTCATATTTACCCCTGCCTACCAAAAATTGAACTGTCCTCTATGCCGGCCTTACTCCTCAAGTTGACATTTACTTAACAACTAAAGCCTACCCATTCTAATAACAACACACACCAGACATAGGACAGCCCTCCAAATTATTCTCTTACTCATAGGACTAAAAATGTTCACTGGGATTGGCACAGGAGCCCCAGGATTTGGAACCTCAATTCGTAACTATAAAACGTTACCAGAACAGGCATTGAAAACATCCAACAGGTTGCTGACTTAGTACTGACTTTACAAAATCAGTCAGACTCCCTGGCATCTGTCATCCTGCAAAAATGGTCAGGGAAGAATGCTGTTTCTGTGTAAACCAATCAGGAGTGGTTAGAGGCAAGGTTAAACAGTTCCAGGACTTCCTAGAACAGTGGAGATGAGAACTAACTGATTCCTCGTAGTCCTCACTAGAGAATCGAAAATGATGGACCTTTTGGTTACTCCTCCTTATGTTCCCCTTAATATTCATCTTTCTCATAATAAACTTTCTTCCCTGCATTCTTAATTTTATACAGAAACAGCTTCTTAGTAAGGAGTCCCAGGAACATGTCAAAGCCATTTTCCTCCTGCATTCACAATCTGATTCTTTGAAACAACAACAAGGGTCATTTGCCTTTGGTGACCTTGATGCTCCTTCTGTATACATTCCTCTTCAGCCTCGATGGCTGGAATCTCCATATTCTCTTCCAGAACTCTGAATGGGAGGGTCCCCCTACTTTGCCTCTTCTCAGCAGGAAGCAGTCAGATGTGATATTGATGCCCCTATTCATTATTCCCTTTCAGAGTCTGGAATGAAGAAAAGGGAAAACAACAACCTCTAGGGAAAAAAGGAGGACATTGGGTCCCAGGGAGAGAAGGAAAACAATGGGCTCTGGACTTTCACCATTTCCTGTTCTACAACTGTTTCCCTGACTGCCCAACTGACACAATCTGCTGTGATTCAGTCTAACTGAACCCTATAAAATTCAGACCCCTATTGTAACCAGTTGCCATTTTCTGTCTTGAAAATGTGTCGCTCCTCTGCTTAATAAAACATGCTGATCCATTGAAGTCTATCTTGGTTTCTTCTACTTTCTTTTTCATGTGCTTTTAATAACAATATCCTGTCAAACTAAATGCATGGGGAGACTAGCAAAATAAACAACTGTACCCATAAAAGAAAAAGACAAACTAAGGCCAACCCATATTTTGTAAGCAGCCTCTGCAAAGGAATCTTCAAGGAAGCCTAAAGGAAAGAATGAAAAGGGCCTCCTCCACTGCATATCAATATGCCTAGTATAAGAAAAAAGCCCAAAAGGAGCCTCTAGGCACAATTGACAGTGGGAGACTCACTTAAGGGTGATGGCATTGTGATAATGATGACAGAGACAGGTCAGAATCAAAATATCCTGTGCTCCAACCCCTTGAATGCCACCTGAGAGAGAAAAAATTAAGACACAGTTTTTGTATAGGCTGGATTGTCCAACCCTCTCCTGTGATAAAATTCAATGTGTAAATTAAATTTACAGATAACATTCATAAGGACTGTTTCAGAATATGAATTTAAGAAAGTGTCCAAAACTAGAAAAGATAAAAGAAAGTTACAGGTATGGAAATGTATTTTAGTATGGAAAATTATAAGGTAAAAGAAATATTTCTTGATGAGAAAGTATTTTTGCTTGTAATGTAATATTCTTGGGCTAAAGGCCAAGATGAAAGAGGACAAAACTAAGGATGTAAGCAAGTTGTGAATGTCTAAGTAAGTCACAGAAGATTTGTGGAACATAAATCTCAGTTTGTGTTTGTGATTAAATTAGCTATAATTAGCACAAAGTTATTTAAACTTTAATGTACAGATATGAAGCAAAGTCTGAAACATTGGTCTCCTCTTATCTATAAAGATAGTTTTCTTGTGTCTGTTAGGTTTTATTACTCAGGGAAGATAAGTCTTAAAGGAATTAGGGTTCATACCTGTTTCAAAGTCTTTCAAATGATTACTTTGTAACTGGTTAAATAAACAAATTATTTTAGGTTATAACAATATAGGTGACACCCTAAACATCTGTGACTTGGTATATGTATGCATCTGAGAACTATATCTGTCTGTAAGCCTTGTCTAAGTGTTATGTAAAAGTTCATAAAATGAAAGTTTATGGGGCTGGGGAGATAGCTCAGTTGGTAGAGTGCTTGCCTTGCAAGCACAAGTCCCTGAGTTCGATCCCCAGTACTGTAAAAAAAAAAAAAAAAGTTTATGTAAGTTTACTGGCAAGATATCTAATAAGTGCTCTCTTTTATACATGGTATCTGACATGGAAGCACCACATTGTCACTTGAAGACCTACCTTATATCTGTTTGCTTTCACTAAGTCCCTTTCTGATCACTAGCACTGTTTCCTAAATGATAAGAAATTTAAGACTATCCTTTGATTTTTGCTAGTACTGCTAACCCATGCAGAATTGTGACTATTATTACCATACTATGCGTTCTAATTGTACTTTAAAAGTTAAACTTAATTAAATGTAAAGCTTAGGGGAGAGCACCTTACCAATTTGGTGTTCTCCAAATTAAAATTATTTGTACCAATAGTATTGGATTTGTATAGAAATAACAAATTTGGTTGATATTTATTCATGTCATTTGATATTTTGTAGCTGGATAAAGTAACCTGTTGTCAATATGTTACATATACAATTTTGTTACTTTTCACACTGGAATAGGAATTTAAATGTATATTTGGAAGGTAATAAGGAGAGCCTGATCTGTTTAAAGATGACTTTGCAAAATATGAAAGCATTTTGCCACTTTTTCCACAAAAAGAAAGTTAAAAGCTCTCTTGGCCTTTGATTCATGTTTTAGATGTGACATATTGTGTTATTTGTCAAGAGCCCCTATCTGAGATAAGGCTCTGCCTTCCACCTTACTGCATGTTAGAATGGTTCCAAAATAGGTTAGACTTGAGTTCATTTAGAGTTGTGTTCAAAAGATCAAATTTTGTTGTAAAGATTATTATGATCTCAAAATAAACAGGGGTTATAATAGATAACTAAGTAAAGGTTTAAGATTATAAAATTCAGTTTACTTGGCTCATAGATATTACACAAACTGAATATGTTTTGCACTGTTAATTTTATTTTGTGTTTTCCTTGTAAACTTTGTAACTTGCCTTTTAGTGTTTTGCAGAGGTACTGCTTCTAATAAAACAATGTGAGTTAATCTGAGATAACAAGCCACCACCTATAGGACAGATAGGATATACTACTGACTTATAGTACTAATACTGATTACCAATTAAATGAAAGGGGTAATTGTAAAATTACAGATATTGAAATTATAACCTTTTACTCCCACTTTTAGACCAGCAAAACTGTCCTGTCAGATGTTTAAAACCAAAAACTTGGAGACCAAAGTCAAGGAAGTAAAAGGGCCATGGAAAAAGCAGCCACCATTTTGGCCTGTGCCCCTAAGGTCAGCCAGGACTCAGAGAATGATAGGACTCCTCTCTGGGACCTGCAACTCTGGGCCCTGATTCACCCAATCTGCTGATCAAAGAGAGCGAGAGGAACCTAAAGAATAAGAAGTCAACCAGTGTACATTCTGCAAAGAGGGGAGTCACTGGAGTTGGAAATGTCCCTGATGTTTTAGGAGAAGTCATGTATAGTCAGCCAGACTCTGACCCATCCTGGCAGATGGCACCATTGGTAGAGGAAAGCTAAAGGAGCTTTACACATGTTCTTAAGGATGCTTTCTGAGGGATCTGATCTAACACTTAAGAGTAGATAGGAACAAGGTCGGTTTTGACCAACTTGTTCTTAAACACCTGGCAGGAGAGGAGAGCCTAATCACAATCCTACATGAACATTTAAAAGGAAAATTAGGATCCAAGATGGAGGACTAGAGGGTGACTGCATCTCCCATTGCTTCAGAACTCAGGATTCAAAAAGGGGAGGTATTGAGAGACTCTGACCAACACAGAGTTGCTGGGTGAGTCTCTCCCACTGGGTGAAGCTCCACCTGGGTGGTAGACCATGACAGTGGGCAGCTTCTTGGAGCAGGGCAGGACAGGGAGTGACTTCCCCGAGCAGCCCGGCCCCCTCTGGCGGTAGACCCGGTCCACAACCAGCTTCTCGGAGCAGGCCCACCCAGTGAGAGGTTGTCCCCTCCCAGAGGTAGCCCCCAGGCCTGGACCCAGCAGTGGGCTAGGGGCAGTTTTCTTCGGAAGCACTGCATTATCAAGTTCCTCCAAGACTTCAGGCTACTGAAGACTGGGAGGTGATATACTGGAAATCTACAGGACACTATAAACCAATAGAGGAAATCTGCAATATCTCAGAGTCCCACTGATATCTAGCCAATATGAGAAAACAAGGGAAGAAAATGTCCCAAACAAACCTAGATGCTATATCAATAAAACCCAATGATAGCATGGCAGAAGAAATGTCAGAAAGGGAGTTCAGAATGTACATAATTAAAAAGAACAGGGAAGCAAACAAGGAGACGAAGAGCAGATGCAGGCATTGAAGGAGGAGATGAAAGAGCAAATGCAGGCATTAAATGATCGCACCAATCGACAGTTAAAAGAGCAAATATGGGAAGCAAAAGATCATTTCAGTAAAGAATTAGAGATACTGAAAAAAAAACAAACAAACAGAAATCCTTGAAATGAAGGAAACAATAAACCAAATTAAAAACTCCATAGAAAGCATAACCAATAGGATAGAACACCTGGAAGACAAAACCTCAGATATTGAAGAAAAAATATTTAATCTTGAAAACAAAGTTGACCAAACAAAGAAGATGGTAAGAAATCATGAGCAGAATCTACAAGAATTATGAGATATCATGAAAAGGCCAAATTTAAGAATTATTGGCATTGAGGAAGGCTTAGAGAAACAAACCAAAGGAACGAATAATCTATTCAATGAAATAATATCAGAAAATTTCCCAAATCTGAAGAATGAAATGGAAAACTAGGTACAAGAGGCTTATAGGACTCCAAATACACAAAATTACAACAGACCCACACAAAGGCACATTATTATGAAAATACCTAACATACAAAATAAAGACAGAATTTTAAAGGCTACAAGAGAAAAGAATCAAATTGCATTCAGGGGGAAACCAATAAGGGTATCAGCAGATTTTTCAATCCAGACCCTAAAAGCTAGAAGGGCCTGGAACAACATTTACAAAGCCCTGAAGGAAAATGGATGCCAACCAAGAATCTTATACCCAGCAAAACTTACTTTCAGATTTGATGACGAAATAAAATCCTTCCATGATAAACAAAGCTGAAAGAATTTACAAAAAGAGAGCTGACGTTACACAACATTCTCAGCAAAATATTCCATGAGGAAGAGATGAAAAACAATGATGCAAATCAGCAATGGGAGGAATTAGCCTAAAGAAATAGCCAAATAAAGGAGAAACCAAGTCATGTCAAAAAAACAAAAATGAATCAAATGACTGGGAATACAAATCATATCACAATCATAACCCTGAATGTTAATGGCCTGAACTCATCAATCAAAAGACATAGACTGGCAGATTGGATTAAAAAGAAAAATCCAACAATATGCTGCCTGCAAGAGACTCATCTCATAGAAAGAAATACCCATAGACTAAAGGTGAAAGGATGGGAAAAAACATACCATGCAAATGGACACAGCAAAAAAGCTGGAGTATCCATCCTCATTTCAGATAATGTGGACTTCAAGTCAAAACTAGCCAGAAGGGATAAAGAAGGACATTTCATACTGCTTAAGGGAAGCATAAATCAGCAAGACATAACAATCATAAATATCTATGCCCCAAACAGTGGCTCATCCATGTACGTCAAACAAATCCTTCTCAATTCCAGAAATCAAATAGACCACAACACAATAATACTGGGTGATTTTAACACACCTCTCTCACCACTGGATAGATCTTCCAAACAAAAATTGAATAAAGAAATCATAGATTTCAATAACAAATAAATAATTTTGACTTAACAGACATATATAGAATATACCATCCAACAAAGAGTGAATACACTTTCTTCTCAGCAGCACATGGATCCTTCTCTAAAATAGACCATATTTTATGCCACAAAGCTAATGTTAGCAAATACAAGAAGATAGAGATACTACCTTGTATTCTATCAGATCATAATGGATTGAAATTATAAATAAATGAAAGAAAAAAAAAACTTCTCCAACACCTGGAGATTAAATAGTACACTATTATATGATGAATGGATAACAGAAGACATCAGGAGGGAAATAAAAAAATTCTTAGAAGTAAATGACACATTATGTCAAAATCTCTGGAACACTATGAAAGCAGTACTTAGAGGAAGATTTATTTCATGGAGTGCATTCAACAAAAGAAGAAAAAATCAAAAAATAAATGACTTAACACTACAACTCAAAGCCCTAGAAAAAGAAGAAGAGACCAACACCAAAAGTAGTAGAAGGCAGGAAATAGTTAAAATCAGAGCTGAAATCAATGAAATTGAAACAAAATAAACAATAGAAAAAATTAACAAAATAAATAGTTGGTTCTTTGATAAAATAAGCAAAATTGATAAACTCTTAGCCACACTAACAAAGAGAGAAAACTCAAATTACTAAAATTTGGAATGAACAAGGAAATATCACAACAGACACGAGTGAAATACAAAACATAATTAGAAGCTATTTTAAAAATCTATACTCCAATAAAACAGAAAATCTCAAAGACATCAACAAATTTCTAGAGACATATGAATTACCTAAACTGAACGAGGAGGACATACACAATTTAAATAGACCAATTTCAAGTAATGAAATAGAAGAAGTCATCAAAAGCCTACCAATAAAGAAAAGTCCAGGACCAGATGGGTTCTCAGCCGAGTTTTACAAAACCTTTAAAGAAGAGCTCATTCCAATACTCCTCAAAGTATTCCATGAAATAGAAGAGGAGGGAACCCTCTCAAAATCATTCTATGAAGCCAATATCACCCTGATACCTAAACCAGACAGAGACACATCTAGGAAAGAAAATTTCAGACCAATATCCTTAATGAACATCGATGCAAAAATGCTCATCAAAATTTTAGAAAATTGCATACAAAAATATATTAAAAAGATAGTGCACCACGATCAAGTGGGTTTTATCCCAGGGATGCAAGGTTGGTTCAACATTCGGAAATCAATAAATGTCATTCACCATATCAACAGACTTAAAGTCAAGATCACATGATTATTTCGATAGATGCAGAAAAAGCTTTTGATAAAATACAGCATCCCTTCATGCTCAAAACACTGGAAAAAATAGGGATAGTGGGAACATTCCTTAACATTGTAAAGGCCATCTACACTAAGCCCATGGCTAATATCATTCTAAATGGTGAAAAACTGAAAGCATTTCCCCTAAAAACTGGAACAAGGCAGGGATGCCCTCTTTCACCACTTGTATTCAACATTGTCCTTGAAACTCTAGCCAGAGCAATTAGACAAAAGAGATTAAAGGGATACGAATAGGAAAAGAAGAACTCAAACTATTCCTAGTTGCTGATGACATGATTATATATTTAGAGGAACCAGGAAATTCCACCAGAAAAATTTTAGAACTCATATGTGAATTCAGTAAAGTAGCAGATTACAAGATCAATGCTCATAAATCTAATGCATTTTTATACATAAGTGATGAATCTTCAGAAAGAGAAGTTTGGAAAACTACCCCATTCACAATAGCCTCGAAAAAAATAAAATACATGGGAATCAATCTAACAAAAGAGGTGAAAGACCTCTACAATGAGAACTACAGAACACTAAAGAAAGAAATTAAAGAAAACCTTAGCAGTTGGAAAGATCTCCCATATTCTTAGATAGGCAGAATTAATATTGTAAAAATGGCCATACTACCAAAAGTGCTATACAGATTCAATGCAATTCCAATTAAAATCCCAATGATGTACCTTACAGAAATAGAGCAAGCAATCATGAAATTCATCTGGAAGAATAAGAAACCCAGAATATCTAAAGCAATCCTCAGTAGAAATAGTGAAGCAGGTGGTATTGCAATACCAGAACTTCAACTGTACTACAAAGCAATAGTAACAAAAACAGCATGGTATTGGTACCAAAATAGACAGGTTGATCCACAGAATAGAGGACATGGACACAAATCCAAATAAATACAATTTTCTCATACTAGACAAAGGTGCCAAAAATATGCAATGGAGAAAAGATAGCCTCTTCAACAAATGGTGCTGGGAAAATTGGAAATCCATATGCAACAGAATGAAACTAAACCCCTATTTCTTACCCTGCACAAAACTCAACTCGAAATGGATCAAGGACCTCGGAATCAGACCAAAGACCCTTCATCTTATAGAAGAAAAAGTAGGTCCTAAACTTCAACATGTCAGCCTAGGATCAGACTTCCTTAACAGGACTCCCATAGCACAAGAAATAAAAGCAAGAATCAACAACTGGGATAGATTCAAACTAAAAAGTTTTTTCTCAGCAAAGGGAACTATTAGCAATGTGAAGAGAGAGCCTACAGAGTGGGAGAAAATCTTTGCCATTCATACTTCAGATAGAGCACTGATTTCCAGAATATATAAAGAACTCAAAATCTCTACACCTAGAATACAAATAACCCAATCAACAAATGGGCTAAGGAAATGAACAGACACTTCACAGAAGAAGATCTACAAGCAATCAACAGATATATGAAAAAATGTTCAACATCTCTAGTAATAAGAGAAATGCAAATCAAAACTACCCTAAGATTCCATCTCACCCTAATTAGAATGGCAATTATCAAGAACACAAGCAACAATAGGTGTTGGCGAGGATGTGGAGAAAAAGGTACACTCATACATTGCTGGTGGGATTGCAAATTACTCCAGTCACTCTGGAAAGCAGTGTGGAGATTCCTCAGAAAGCTTGGAATGGAGCCTCCATTTGACCCAGCTATCCCACTCCTTGGCCTATACCCAAAGGACTTAAAATCAGCATACAACAGAGATGCAGCCACATCAATGTTCATAGCTGCTCAATTCACAATAGCCAGATTGTGGAACCAACCTAGATGTCCTTCAATTGATGAATGGATAAAG
Organism: Sciurus carolinensis; assembly: GCF_902686445.1. Classification (NCBI taxonomy): domain Eukaryota; kingdom Metazoa; phylum Chordata; class Mammalia; order Rodentia; family Sciuridae; genus Sciurus; species Sciurus carolinensis. The sequence continues at coordinate 161,129,940 of NC_062213.1, forward strand.
AAACTCTGGTATATATATATACAATGGAATATTACTCAGCCATAAAAAAGAATAAAATTATGGCATTTGCAGCCAAATGGATGAAATTGGAGAATATCATGCTAAGTGAGATAAGCCAATCTCAAAAAACCAAAGGAGGAATGATCTCGCTGATAAGTGGATGATGACACATAATGGGGATGGGAAGTGGGCAAGAATGGAGGAAGGAAGGACTATATAGAGGGAATAGAGGTGTGGGAGGGGTGGGGGAAGGGAAAAAATAACAGAATGAATCAAACAACATTACTCTATGTAAATTTATGATTACACAAATGGTATGCCTTTACTCCATGTACAGAGAAACAACATGTATCCCATTTGTTTACAATAAAAAAATAAATAAATAAAAGGAAAAATAATATTTTTAATGTAACTTAAATTGTACACTTGTACAATTTAAGCCCTATCAAAAGTAAATAAAGCTGGAGATTATAAAGGAACGGTTCTTGTGTGGGAGTGCCTAATAATAAGGATCACAAAGTACTCTAGAATTGCAAGTTTATCCTGAGGTAATTTGAACCTGTTCTCCCAGACCTACCTACATTGACGAACTATCTACATGGTAACCTCAATGTAGGTACATTAAACTCCATCTGTTTTTCACTGATATGAGTTACTGTTTTTGTGGTTATCAGAGAATGACTGAAATACTAATTGTTTTTGTGCTAATTGATCATAGAAAAGTAATGCTTTGTCTTGTTTATTGTTGTCTTAGCATGATCCCTGCCCTATGTGTATCTTGTCCAGTTATCTTCCATCTGCCACTGTAGAACTCTGGGCTGTTCTAATGCTGAATACCCTTAACTGTCCACAGCCCACCTGATAGAGAACAAGGACTTGGGGTTACTTCCCCCAACTTTGCCCTCCAGCAGGAAACAGCTTGGTGATATCATCTTCCATATTTCCATAGAAATGGAATATAGAAATTGACAGTGGGGAAATGTAATAGTGGTCCACTTTATGCTTTGAATATAGCCCTTGCTGCTATGCCACTGCAACTTATTTTTTAAATGGACATGTTTTTTCTCTTCCTCTCTATCCCTGTTCCTCCCTAATTTCTCCCCCTCCCTAATCTGAGGCAAAACAGGATTACCTATCTTCCCAATATTAGGCAGATTTATCTGTCCTTGAGTACACAACCACCAGAGGAATGAAGTAATCCAGACTTTGGGGATGGTACCAGAAGACCTCAGAATGACTGGCTTCCAAATTAACAAGTGAGTTATATCTCCAGCAGAAAACATGTGGAATGTAGCCTTTGAATCACCTCTTTAAAGGCCCCCTGTTCCTGCTGTTGGGCAGAAATCACAGCCTCTGGAACAGGCGTTCCCTGTGTTTGTCCTTTGCAAGCAAAGCAATAAACCTTCTTTTTTCCCTTCTCTCAAAACAAACGAAAAGTTATGATAAGCCAAATTTATTTCCATTAAAAATAATAAAACAATTTCTTTTTAGACTAAATCCTTAAAAGCATTCAAATAATAACAGTTATGTCTTCTTACTGTCTTTGCTATTTATGAAAATCCTCTTGGTCTGTAGGGTTCAAAATAACTATTTTAACAACTGTGTTTGTAGAGTTAGTGTCCCAGAAGACTGCTGGTCATCTTAGCTACCAATGCCCCACATTAGGAATCATGTGTTATTAACCACTGGTGCTTCCACATTACTTCCTGCTGAAGGAGGTATGTGTGCCCTTCACTTATAGAAAATGGGTAAAGGATGCTAGTTGTTCCTGCATTATTTATTCCAGAATATTTTTAATTGAACAGTCTCTCTCTCTCCTGGTGATGACAGGGGCAGCTGACACCCCTGCAGCCACACAGACTGCCTGGCCTTTCCCAAACTATGCTGAGAGGAAGGTGAGAGTCAAACCAGAGCCCACACCGTTACCCTCTTACTAGGAACTGAAGGAGGGCAGAAGACCCGGCTCTCCAGTCACACACAAGGCCCAGCACTCACCTGGCTTGTACATAGTGCTACTGCATTACAATGAGCCTTGTAGGACACTATTGTCCCTAAGCTCCCCTGGGGCCAGCCCACTGTGGAAGGATAATTTCACTGGAAGCAGAATTCTAGATTGATGAGGTTTTTCTTCCAACAAATTAAAAGTTCCACTCAACTCTCTTCTTTTTTGCATGGTTTCTGAAGAGAATTCCAATGTAGCTCTTATCCTTTTTCCTCTAAAGATAAGATTTTTCTCTCAGACATCTTTCAGTATTTTTTCTTTGTCTTTTATTTTATGCTATTTGAATAAAATATTCCTAAGTATAGGTTTTTATCATTTACCCTGCTTGGTGTTCCATGAGCTTCCTGAACTATGATTTGGTGTCTGTAATTAATTTTAAAAATATCAATAATTACTCAAATATTCCTTCATTTCTTCTCCTAAGATTTCCATTATGTGTGTTATAATTTGCACAATTATTCCACAACTCTTAAATACCTTTTTTAAATTATTTTTTTTTCCTATTTCTACTTCAGTTTTGAGAGTTTCTTTTGACATTTCTTCTTGTTCATTGATTCTTTCCCTTACTCTGCCCAGTTCATTGATAAGCCCATCACAGGTATTCTTAATTTGTAGCATTTTCTTTTAATTCTTTCTTAGACATTCTATCTCTCTGTTTACATGAGTCAACCATTCTTTTTTGTTGTCCATTTTTTTCATTAGGGCCTTTAGCATATTAATTATGGTCATTTTAAATTCCAAGTCTAATTTCAAAATTTCTACCATATCTAAATTTGGTTCTGATACTTGTTCTCTTTCTTCAAACTATGTTTTTTGTTTTGTTTTGTTTTTGTCTTTAAGGATGCCTAGTGATTGTCTGTTGAAAGTCAAATGATATGCTCAGCAACAAGAACTGAGGCAAATATGCCTTTAGTGTGAAGTTTTATGTTGACCTGGCTAAAAACAAGGTTGTTCTTGCTGTTTGCTATAGGGCAGATGTCAGAGATTAAAGTTCCTCTGCTCTTGTTTTTGTTTCCCCTGTTGTGTTTGGGTTTTTCTAAAGACTCCTTAAGTTAGATATGCAGTAGTTTTAGTTCTATGTGCATATTATCATAGAGGAACTCCTCTGTTATGGTGGTAATACATGGCATATTAGCCAGGGTTCACAGAATGGACTAGATACATCATTAGGAAATGAGATTTATGAGATTATCAGAGTCATTCCACAAAGACTGTAAGCTGGAGAGCTGGGGAAACCAATAGCTGATCAGTCCCTCAGAACATGAGGGACCAATTTTGTCACCCCAGTGTAGTGTGAGTCCATGTTCAAAGGCTGTAGAAACTGGTGTCTTCAGTTCATGGATAATACAGCCCCCCAAAACACACTTGCTCAAGAAGAACTGAGTTTTCACATTCAGACAAACTTTCCCCATCCTCTACTCTTGTTCCAACTAGGTCCCCATCCTATCAAACTGTGCTTCCTACATTCAAGACCGGACTTCCCTCTCAATTCATTGATCCATGTGCCAATTATCCCTGGAAATACTCTCATGGACATACACAGAAGTGTACTTTACCAATTGTATAGGTGTCTCTCAATGTAGTCAATTTTTACAACCAAGGTTAACCATCACAAGTGGAAAAGGGGGAAGCATTCCATGGTCCCATAACTAGGTCTCTCTTTTCGTGACCCCATGTTCCTGAGAGTGACCTTCATAAGTGCGTCACAATGCTCCCCCACCTTAGGTAAAACAGGAAGGCTAGAGAGAGCTATGGTTATTGATTTCCTTTTCCCAGGGTCAATTTGATTCTGGTAAAATAGTTTCCCTTAAAGCTGGGCCTCATTAAAAGGAGAATGCCCCGAGAATTTTTAAAAGGGGCTACTTTCTTCTTCCCCTGCTAGAAACTCTATGATATTTACTATGGACTTGGTACAGTACTGGATGTAAAAATTTTAAAAAGTGTGAGGAACCCCTAAAACAAGACTTATCTAGAGATTTCAAACTCCAATGTTTATCCACACTGTAGTTCAGAAATTCATCAATTGTGGTTTAAATTTAAATTTACAACTTACATTTTTATTTAAATTGCTGTTTAAATTTTCCCTACCCTAGTACTTGTGACTTCCGCTCCCGGGCTTATGATTCATTAACCTGTAATTGTCTGTATTCACCTGTGTGCCAGTTTTGAGGGTAGCAGCTACCCTGAAATCTCAATTCCCTGATGGATCTAAAGAGTTGTTGATTTTCATGCTTTTTGGCTTTTTTCTTTTTATGAGGAAAGGATTGGTGGCTACCAAGTCCCTTATATGCTGTACTATGATATTCACTGTGGGACTCTGCAAAGTCATCTTTACTGATGCTTTTTATATTAAGAGGAAAATGGAGATGAAATATGTATTAGTGCTATCTTTTATACTTGCATCATTACCTTTGTAATTTGTGTTTCATGTGAATTCTAATCACCACATAGGATCAGTTGCTTTCAGCCTAAGGACTTTCTTGAATATTTCTTATAAACCATTTCTGCCAACCATAATTTTTTTCAATTTTTTATTTGTTCTAATTTTGTTTTTCAGTTGCTTTTTTTTTTATTCTGAGGATGTTCTTTTTTGCTTTATTTTTTTAAATAAAATTATGCTGGGTATAAGTTTCTTGGATGATGTGCATGCATGCATGTGTGTGTGTGTGTGTGCGTGTGCGTGTGTGTGTCTTTCAGTACTTTGATTATGTCATCCCACTTCCTTCTGGTCTCTATCTTTCTGATTACAAGCACGTTGTTAACCCTATTGAAATTACCTTGTGTTACCTGACCTATTTTTCTCACACTGCTTAAAATGGTTTTTCTCTTTTTGTTTTCCAGCAGTTTTAGTATGAAGTATTTATATGTGTATCTTCCAAAGTATTTATATGGACTTCCAAATAATTTATTTATCCTACTTGGAGCTTGTTGAGTTTCTTGGAGATATAGGTTAATGTTTTTCATTGAATTTAAGGAGTTTACTGCTATTATTACTTTTCACATGTTTCTGCTCCTTTTTCTCTGTCATCCTCTCTGACAGTCTGATGACAACATATATGGTGATGTGTCTAATAGCATCCCACATTTCTCTGAGGCTCTTTTCATAATTCTTCATTCTTTTTTTAAAACTTTATTTATTTTGATTCATGGTACACAAATGGGGTACAACTGTTGTTGCTGTGGTTGTACATTTTCTATATTTTTCAGGTTGCTTCTATTTGTCAGTCTTTCTCCAAGTTTATGGATTCTGTCCTTTTCCTTTTTTAATCTATTGCTGATCCCCTCTTGTGATTTTTGTTTAAATTTCAGTTATTGCATACTTTTCAACTGCAGAATTCCAGTTGGTTATTTTTTTTTTATGATTTCTAGCTCCTTATTGATATTCTGTATTTGATACTTTACTTATTAACCATGATTTCCTTTAATATTTGGACATATTCATAAGTAAGTTGCTTTATTTTCTTTGTCAGTCATATCTGGCATCTGTCAGTCATATCTGGCTCACTCACAGGCAGTTTCAGGTGCTTGCTTGCTTTCCTTTGTTTGGGTTACATTCTCTGGTTTCTTTATATGACTCATGATTTTTATTAAACTATATATTTTAAGTAAAGTAGCAATAATGGTCACAGGTTTTCCTCCAAGGCTTCTGTTGTGGTTTGCATTTCCATTTATTTAGTAACTTGGTTGGTCTAACTAATTTAGTGAAGCTTATTTCTCCTACAGTTGTAAAGCCTCTGATGCCACTCCTCTAGGGTACAGACTTGGATGTGCTCAGTCACAAAGACATGGCATTGATTTTAGCAGAGCCCTCTTTGAATTTTTCTCTTTTTCTATTAAGCATCTGCCTGTGCATTACACTCAGTTGCTAGTCTCATGGACTTCCAATTAATTGCTCTATTATTTTCAACAATGCCCTGGGGAACAAATTGTATTACAGCCTGACCCAGTTAAGATTGGGGTCCTTCTCAGGCCAGTCTTTGAGCTTTGTTCTGGCCTCAAGAAGGCTCTTCTTAGCTATCTTTTCCCCTGATTGACCCTGGAAGACTTCTAGCTAGTCAGAGGTTTAGCTGTTGTTTACATGGAGCTACCAGCCTCCTCTTAATTGCCTACCACTCCAATCTCTATTGTGTAGGGCATTCATGTCTGATCTTTGTGGCTAACCTCTCCCAGTGTCAGAACTAAGTTCTATAGACACACTGGGATGAAGCCAATCTGGCCCAGTATTCTCATCCTTCTGAGATAAAATTCCTGCCCTAAAAGTGGAGGCCAGAAGGAGGAGGATATTTCCAGACCTCTCGTTAGAGCTTTTGTAGCATGGAGTTTTGGGGAAGGGTATGAGAAAAACTGACAGCCTTTCCCTTTCAGGGAGATACTGCATCTTTTAACTGGGATTTAGGGAAAGTGTTCTTGGCTACACATGCCTAGAACAGAGCTTCCGGCACACTGAGATGGGGCCTTGGGAAAGAAAAGAGTGATGGCTTAGACTCTGGCTGCTTTTTACAAAAGCTTAGTAGATTTTTAAAAAGTAAGTTTCATTTGCTCTATGCCCTTAAATTAATGTTCAAAGACTCAAAGTGGTTGAGATTTTATAAGTAATTTTTACCTATCATGATTATTTCCACAGGAAGAGGGTCAGGAGAGTCTTCAGGGTGCCATTATGGAGTCATTGCCTTGCAGCATTGTTTTTAATGCAAAAAAAAAAAAAAAAAAAAATGAAAATGGAAGGCGTGAAAAACAAACAAGTGCCCACTGATATGGAAATGAGCAATGATTGCCTAGCTGTCAAATTGAATGAATTAATTTCATATGTAGCATGCAGGATAATAACACATAATACAGAGCTTAACATTTTAAAACAGTTGTAGAAAATTTCCTCTAACATATGTAAATTTTAGAAGCATCCTATGAATGCATAGCAACTGTATTTAAAATAGGAAATTTTGGACTGGAAGGATACAAAGTAAGCTCTAACTACTACCTCACCTTCCTCTCCACTTTGGAAAGTTAGGAAATTCTCCTTTTTTTTTTTGAGGAAAAAAAAAAAAAGGCAGAGTGTGTATTTTTACATTTAGTACATGAATAGTATTCCAGAACTATGCTTCAGATTTTAAATATCTCACAAATGGTGAGACACACAAGTAGGCACCACTGGATGACATGTAAGGTTGGCTCCTGGAATCCTAACACTCTGAGGGATCTTCACAGGACAGACCAAAAAGAAAAAAGACTAAGACATTCCTTAAACAAGTGTTATTTAAATTCCTACTGTGTACTATACTCAGTGCTAAGAGCTTTAATGTAATGCTTTTTAATCTTCAAAACACTTTCAAATACAGGACCTTGCTTAGATGTGTTTCAGACCTGTAGATTCTTTTATTCACCATGTATTTAGTACTTAGCCTTAGTACTTACTCCGTTTCCTCAACTGCAAGATAGAACAAGATAATTTCCTGCATGATTCTGTCCAAAGTGATTTATGTGAAGAGTGCTTTATGTGCTTTTTTTGACATATATTAAGAAGTCAACAAATGTTGGATGCTGCTGTCACTTCTGTTTACCAGACGTGGTTCTAGTCACAAGGTGAGAGGGTGTTTGAAAAACACCTCAAATGCTTGTGGCGCTGAGATGCATAACCCGAGAGAATCATAACCCAAGAACCTCAAAGGTGTCCCAGAAAGGAGGACTTTCCAAATAGAAAAGAAATCGGTCCTAGCCGTGTTTTCCGAGTGTGTTGCGGGTTCTCCCAAGAACCTCAGCTCCCAGGATTTTCTCGTCTGAGAACTGGGCAGGGAGGGGGCGGGCGAGCCGGGGGAGGGGTGTGGCGAAGGGTAGGGAGGGGCGTGGCTTGGCGTGGCAGCGGTCTGGAGAGAAGCGGGCTGGAGCGGGCGAGGGAAGGAGGGGCGAGGCAGAGGCCGGGCAAGGGCGTGGCGTGGCGGAGGGCCTGGATGGAGCGGGGGCGGGGAGAGTTAGGGGCGGGGCGGGGCGGGGCGGGGCTGAGGGCAGGGGCGGGGCAGAGGGCAGGGGCGGGGCGGGCTACACTGACAGCATCCGGCGGTTACAGGAGCAAAATAGTTTCTTTGGTTCGCAGAAAAGCCGGCAGCGATCCGAGCCATGCTCGCAGCGGTGGGCTCGCTGGCGACCGCCTTCTGGGCTGCGTTCCATGCCCGGACTCTGCTGCTGGGTGCTGTCGCCTTTCTGTTCTTTGCTGATTTCTTCAAAAGGCGGCGCCCAAAGAACTACCCGCCGGGACCCTGGCCCCTGCCCTTGTTTGGCAACTTCTTTCATGTGGACTTTGAGAATTCGCACGTGGCAGTTCAGCTGGTAGGAAGGGGCAAAGGTGTCTGACTATGGCTCAGTGCTAACCCTAACATGCAGGACAAGGGACATTCTGGGGACCCGGGGCGAGAGAGATGGGTGACTGGGCCGCTCATTCTGCTGACCTGCTAAATCCCACTTTGAGCTTCGTTTACCTTGCCAGTCAACTGGCATCATTCTTTCTACCTGCCCTTTATAGTGGTGGAGGAGATTTAAATATTTGCTATTTAAGTGTGCTACCTGTTACCTTTCTTAACATGCTTAGTTGTTTTCTTCTTAAACATTATTGAAATCCTTTTTTTCATGTAATGTCATTCTTAATCCCTGGTAATTTTCTTTGCCCTAACTTTATTTGATATAATACAGTCATGTCAGCTGTTTTTTGATTAGTGCATGAGTGATGTATGCTTCTCTATTGTCTTTAGCCAACTTATATCATCGTATTTGAAATGAATTCTTTTAGACATCATGTACTTGGTTCTTTTTTTTTTTTATTATTATGCCTATCTCTGTCCTTAAATAGGTGAAGGTAGGACATTTCTTTTAATGTATATATTGATATATTAGGATTTAAGTCTACCGTTTTATTATTTTTTTTCTGGGTTGTTCCTTGCTGTTTTTCATTCTCATTTCCCCTTTCCTGTCTTTCTGTGGGCTACTTGGACACTTCTCTTATAATTCAATTTTTATTCATCTGTAGAGTTTTGGAGCATATCTCTTTGTTTCTTATGTGATTGCTCTAAATATTATGAGCTGCATAAGTAGTTTATCAGACTTTACCAGTGCCAAAATTTTCCACTTCAAGTGAAAGATAGACATAGTATAACAATTTAGGACCCTTTACCTTCACACTTTCTAATTGTGTTCAATATTATATTTATATGCACTAAAAACCACATCAGACAATATTACACTTTTGCTTTTCAGTGTCAGAAGAAATTTTGAAAAAGCAAGAATAGTGTACTGTATTTATCCATTTATTTACACAATTTGTATCTTTTTCTTCATTTCTCTTGTTCCAAGTTTATAATTTCCTTTATGATGTGAATAACTTTCCTTAGCTATTCTTTTAGAGCTGGTTTGCTAGCAGATAATTCTCTTAACTTTCCTTCATCTCAAAATGTGTTTATTTCACCTTAATTTCTGAAGTCTGTTTTCACTGGACATAGAGTTCTAAGTCAACAGTTTCTTGGAGGAAGAGTTTTCTTGGAAAATGGAGACAGAAGGGAGGTACCCCTCAGAGTAAGGTAACCTCTCCCTTTCTTCAGAAGTAGAAGTCAGGGATCTGAACACATCTGTACCACAGGAAAGAACAGCTCCTTATTGTAGGAGAAGGTGGAGATTACAATTATGTCCTTTAGGGAGTCTCTACTGCAGTTCAGGGGTGAAAGTCACAATTCTGCAGAGAAAGGGTACAAGGAGAGGGTGAAAGATGAAGTTACACTATGTCCTCCACTGCAGCTACACCCTTTAGATGTGAGGAAAGCCACATCATCATGGTATTTGCTTCCGGGACACAGAATTAGAAAGACTCCAATGTTTCTGTCCTGTTATGCGCCTCTTTTCCTGGTGTTTTGGCTAAAAACAGTAGGATTTTCTTGGAGTTTTGTCTCTGTTAATTGGTATAAATTAAGAAGTTTGATCTGTCCTTCTTCTGCTATTAAGATAGATGTGACTAGAGAGGTTAAGTGCTTATGCTAATGTCACAAAACTGGCCTAGTTATGAGTTGCAATTCCGTCTACTCAGGAGTCTGAGGCAGGAGGACTGAAAGTTTGAGGCCAACCTGGGCAATTTAGTGAAACTCTGTCTCAAAATTAAAAATGAAAAATGGATGGAGATATGACACAGTGGTAGAGCACCCCTGGCTTTAATTCCCAGTACCACAAAACAAAACCAAGCCTGGCTAATGATGAAACTGAGACTAGGATCTTAATTCCAACCCAATGATTGTTTTTGTCACAATTTAGGTTTTATTTTATTTAGGTTTGCATTCTTATATTTCTGATGTAAAGCACATGAAATTAAATGGCATAATTTAGTAATAATATTATTAAATTTATCTTCATGCAATTGGGGAACATTAAGTATTAACAACCTGATAAGTCTTTTTTCACATTTTTTTATTGTGCATTATATAGTTGTATATAATAGAACCTGATAGGTCTTGGATCAGAATATTTTTGTTCCTTTTCACTTAACCTTCATGATAGTATAAATGTTAGGTCTCATCTGGTGGCTTTTCCATTTTACCACTGAGTCAACTGAGAACAAACAGTATTGTGATTTTCCCAGGTTATTTAGGGGATAATGGCAAAACAAAGGCTTGAACCCAAGAGTATTTCACTTGACTTAAAACTTATTCTCACTGGGCACAGTGGCTCCTGCCTGTAATCCCAGTGGCTTGGGAAGTTGAGACAGGAGGATTGCAAGTTCAAAGCTAGCCTCAGAAAAAAACGAGGTGCTAAGCAACTCAGTGAGACCAAGTCTCTAAATAAAATACAGAATAGGGCTGGGGGGTGTGGCTTAGTGGTTGTGTGCCCCTGAGTTCAATACCCAGTACCAAAAAAAAAAAAAAACTTATTCTCTCCTATGCTACTTACCATGCCAGGCACAGCCCAAGACAGTGTCTGATGAAGAGAGTTGTATGAATTCTGGTAACCCAAATGGATACTAGAAAATGGTATCACTGTGGATCGGAAATCCTGGAGATAATTTTTGTAGAATTTTGGATAAATTGGACTGAATTTTAAAGGAATTTTTGGCAAGTGACTGAGTGGATTAAAATGATAGGATATTTTAAATGGGGAAGTGGCATGAACCAAAACACAGTGGGGGCCTGTGAAGAAATTGGCCTGTTTGTGTGGCATGTGGGGGACCTTTGCTTTCCCTCCCCCTTATACTTTGAAAACTCTCCACCATTGCTAGATGGCTTATTATAGGAACCTATATGTAAATGAAAGAAAATCTCATTGGGCTAAAGTGGAAGAACTGTACATAAGATGGGTAAATTTATTAGTTAGCATGCATAGCAAGCTGCTTATAACAAAGAGATCCAAAATACAATGGTGTAAACAGGACTGAAATTTCTTTCTTTCCTACAAAAGAGTTCAGATGTAGGCAGGAAGTCCAGGATAGAGAGGTTGCTTTGTACCACAATGTCATCCAAAATCTCCAATTCCTTCTATGCTGTTGCTCTGGTCCTTCACCAACACCATCATGTATGAGTTCCGGCCCATGAGAAGCAGGAAATGAAGGTGGTGAGCAAGCAGCTTTCATTTAAGGCTTTGACCCAGAAGATGCACTCATAACCACTACTCACATCCCACTGGTCACACCTAGAGAGGCTGGGAGATATATTTTTTAAATTTTTTTATTCTAATTAGTTGTACATGACAACAGAATGCATTTATACATTTTGATAGATCATACATAAATAAAGTATAATCTCTCATTTTTCTGATTATGTAAAATTTTGATGCCAGCTAAAACCTAGGCAGCTCTATCACTCAGAAAAACAGAAAGAAAATATCTTCTTCCCTTCACTGAAGGATGAGACCTCCAGAGGGTACTCTAAAGAGCCCAAACTTTATGCCTGCTGGCTATGTGCTAAATCTCTCTGCCTCTTTTTCTGAAAACTAGGGATACTTTATGGGTTATTATAAGTTTATGAATATCATGTTATTGCCAGGATGCCTAGCTTGTAGATGGGCTTATTTCTGTATTTCTATATTTTTTCTTTTTCCCTCTTCTTTCAAAGCTTATAGAAAAGCCAGTTGTTGGTTGCAGGCAGGGCATCATTTATTTGTCTTGATTGTTGGATGAACCCCATCAGCCCCTTCTCTGGTCTCTGTCCCTCCATTCCTTAGTTGCTATTACCAGAGCCCTCTTCCTAAAATATACTCCATGAAATATTATTAATAATAGTTTCATTATTAATTTCATTATTATGGGTACTTATTACAATAAAAAGGGAACTAGTAATATTCCCTGTTTTATAGAAGTAGAAACCAAGATACATAAAAGTTAAATAATTTATCTCTAAATTCACAGGAAGTAAGAAGCAGACATGGATGCAAACAGGTTGTGTGATTCCGAAATTCAGACTATTAGCACACTTCACCTCTCCTATTAAGATATCTCCAGGCTCCTATTACCAAACAAGATCCCAATAGTTCACTCCTGTGTCTAGAGACTACCATGGCAACCATCTTCCTTGGCAACTGGGAAAAAACTCTTTTCTCTGTGTGCTTCTGAACTTTTCCCCATCAAATAACTTATGGACAGAATGGTAACAATAAGAACTTATTTTTTATCTGAATGCTCCATAGGATTGTGAACTTCTTGAAGTTCAGGACTTATTGAACCCCCCAGCACAGGGCCTAGACCTCCAATAGAGGTCATGGTCTTAAAGGAACCTCTTAGTCCAGTCAGACAGGGTGACTCCTTTTTCTCCAAACACCCACATTTTCTGCCTTTGCATTTGTATGTGCAGTTCCCATAACACAGTGTCTCTTCCTTCATACTGCATGCCCTTTTGCTGGTATCCTTACCTTCACTTAAGATCTGACTCAAATACCATTTTCAATATCTGGCTCAGGTATTCTTCCATATCTGAAGTGGAAATTCATCTCTTCCTGCAATACTTCACACTTCTCTGCCAGAATCACAGCATATATCACCTGCTAGGCAGTACACATTTTTCTGTACAGTCGCCCTTTCCCAAAAAACCATTATGCTTAGCAAGAGTAGACAATCATGCACAACTATATTCATGTGTACAGTGTTTTACTAGAGAGCAGATTCATGACATACACTAGACTTCCAGACTTTACACTCAAAAAGTTAAAAACCACTTTTATAAAACTTCATTTCTTTAGGTTTCTCTTTTTTTTTCTTTATGGGATAAAAATGTTTTTTAACTATAAAACCAACACATAAACATTGAGGGAACATTTTTAAAACACAATTTGGCAAGAGAGAGACTTTTACCCCTCCTGTGCCCACCCTCCCATCACAACACACACTCACACACACCACATTCACATACATACACTCATACACTCAGCAATACTTCTATAGGACTTTGGTATATATATTTCCATATTTGCACATAATAAAAATAAAATTATATACGTAACTTTTTACTAGAGTTTCTGTGTATCAATAGGAAAAATGTTGAATATCCCATACAAAGATGTTTGAAAGACAGGTGATTAAAAAATACAACATGTAGACAGAAGTTTAAATGTTAAGCCTGAGAGAAATAAAAAAGCTGCATGCACTTTTGTTCTCATTGGAATGATACACACAAATACACACACACATGCACACATGTGTGGTTTGGTGCAAGTGAGAACTCAGAAAGACACTCTCTCACCTGCTGTTGGAAGTGTGAACTGACACACAGGTCCTTTTACTTTTCCTCTTTTTGTGACTTTGTTCTTCTGTTTCTTAAGTTTAAGGACTTAGATGAAGTAGAACTTTGGTCATAGTAGTTCTACTTCATAGTAGTACTACTTTGGTCATAGTAGTTCAATCTCTTGTCTCACTAACCCTTCACTTTAATTTTCTTTATTTGAAACATTCATTTTGCTACACCGTATTTTTTAAATGCCTGATTCTATACTTGGAGTTTTTATTCCTGCTATTGAATTTCCTGTCCCCATTGCTTTTATTTGTCTTTTATAGTTTCCATTTCAAAACTTTTTCTTTTTTTTCATTTTCATTTCTCATCTTAAGCCTATTTTTGCCTTCCTAATCATCTTATTAATTTTAACCTCTTTTGTTCCTTTACTCTCTGTTTTTAAAATTTCTCAAATGACTTGTTTGATGCTATCCATGGAAAAGTTAGCTCTGTCTATGAATATCTCAGATGCCCTCTGGATCATTCAATCCATGCATTGAATTGGCAGAGAGACTGAGTGCATTTAAGAATTGCTGAAATCAGTACTAGAGCTCTAGGAGGTCAAATGTGACCTATCCATGTTTACATTGTCGATATGTGACCTATCCATGTTGTTAAATTGTCGATAATGCCATAAAAGTTTTTGGTCCAGCTCTGTTGAACAAAAATATACATGGGCAGAGAACTAGTAAAGATGGAATGCTGTAGTTCAAATAGTATTATTGGAGGGCTGAATTGCTCCCAATACAAGTTAGATTCTAGATTATATACATTGCCAGTTAGGAGTCTTTTAACTTAACTTGAGATTTTCAGCTAAACCTTAAAAAAAAAGCTCTTCATTTAAATTCTAAATTAGTCAAGGAATCCTTGTAAGGCTTCAAAACTTCATCAAGATGAAATAAAAAGTTCGCTTGTGTGGACCATTATTACCATTTCTTAGGAGAAATGATTTGTAAATTCTTGACTTTTCCTTACTAGCAAGACAGGATAGACTGCTAGAAATGAATGGAGATTAACAGAGGATTCTGGATCAAAAGAAAAATGGAAGGACTAAGTTCAGGCTGTTTGTCCCTAAGGTGAACACAAGATAGTGGAATGATACTGAATCCATTGAGTCTGCTCTGATAGAATCAATATAGATCCATGGCTTTAAGAGCATCATAGTGGAATGTAAGTGTGGGGGTGGAGATGAGGAGGAAGGCCACAGATAATTACAGGAATTGAGCCTTTCTGTCTGGTACTGCTGCTGCTGCTGGATAGGATCCAGGCAGACAAAAGGCAGAGGGAGGGTCTACTTAGCATTCATTCTTGAATAGACAGGTTGAAAGGAACTTTGATTAATCATCATACTCTATTGTCTAACCATGTTTGCACAAACTTGCACACTTGTGCATATTCATTCCAATCAAATATTCTCTCTCCCTCTTACCTCTTACCCCACATCTCTCATCCTCCCTTTCCTTCTCACTTTCATTCTCTTACTCCCTCCAAACTTTTCCTAGAGTCATCCCAAGTTCACATCTCTATCCTCAAATCTTACAAAATGTTTGGCAAGTTCCCTCTACCACTAAATAGCTTTGTTACCTTGCTACATCACTTGGGCTACAACTCATTTTTCTCTGCTGAAAGATGAAGAAAGTCCTTACTACCATAGAGTGACCATTAGATGAGTGAAATAAAACATGAGAGATGCCACCCCCAGGGAACACAGCTGTTTCTGACCTTGAGCGCCTTCCTCCTGCACCTCAGTGTGCTCCTGTCCTCACTATCACCCTGAGGGTGCATCCACATTCCTCTACACACAGAGCTTGTTTATTCCTTGGAGACGTGTGGGTGGCTGTGTGCCTGGAACCAGAGAAACAAAGCGCCTTTCATATTGCTGCTCTCATTCTTCCTCACAGAACCTTGGGAGGGAAGGTTAATTTTCTCTTTTATAGCTTGGATGCTGAGGCTCAAAAAGTGAAGCAAATTTCCCAAGAGCCCACTGTTGGTGAACCATAGAGCCAAGATCCTCCCATAGCTCCAGAGCTAGAACATTTCTCCATACCCAGCCTGCCCCCTTTAATGCACTTTCTGTTACCAAGCACATGTTGAGGAAGAGGATTTCTCCCCTGGTTACTGATGTTTTGATTTATCTTAGTAAAAGTGAGGAAGATTTACCTTCCTAAATTCCATATTTGCAACACCAGCCTTACACTAAATATACCCAGTCACTTTTGGCAGGTCAGATATGTTGTATTTTCTACCTTCACTAGATTCTAGGATGCTTCAGGTTAGAGATCTTGTTTATTTTAGTTAGCCGTATCCTTATGCCTTCTTTTAGTGACACATGATAGATGCTCACTGTATTCATGTTGGTTGAATATATGAATCTGTGTTCATAAGGAAACTTCTAATCCTACAGTGAACTAAATTTAAGTTTAGCTGAGAAGAGGGGAAAAAAATTCAGAACCATTCCCAGCAGACTATGATGTGTGTGCACACACACACTCCCCTCCATATGAGCCCCTTTAGCTTCACACATGCCCTCTGTCCCTGGACACATAGACAAGTACATATTCAACTATGACTATAACTGTTTTTCAGTTGGTGAAAAAATATGGGAATATTCTTAGCCTGGATTTTGGCAACCTGTCTTCAGTGCTCATAACTGGACTGCCCTTAATCAAAGAAGTCCTTTCTAACACAGACCAATACTTTGTGAACCGCCCTCTAACCCCTCTCCGAGCACGTATCTTTGGGAAAAATGGTAAGTTTATCAACTCCTGTAAGGTGTGCATTTGAAATACTATGGTCTTTTCACAGTGTCTCTGTGCATGTAATTTTCCAACATTCCCTCATTACGAAATGCTTGCTATTAAAGGAAACTGGATGCCCACATTTCCTGCTTGTAAACACCCTCTCCAAAGATTTATCTGGATGGGTCCTGATACAGATTTGGGATAAACCACATGTCCTGCACAAACTGGATGCTTTGATAATGAAGTAACCCCATCACCCAATTATAGCAGAGGAAGAGGCAGGGTGCCCTTTCTGTTTTCCCATGCCAAACCCCTCCCCGTAGGAATATGGATGTGGATCTGCTTCTTTCTGCTGCTGCCTCTTTTTTCCTCTCATTTCTTATGCCCTATCTTGAGGATATCTTGAGCCTTCCACTTCCTGGTCAAACAGGTTGGCATAAATACTTAAAATTGTCATTAAATAAACACAAACATTTAAAAGTTGAAACCAAAACCTCAGATCTGTTAATGACCTTACCAGTTTTCAGATGCTTCCAAATTCCTCTTTGAAATATTCTATCAATTAATTCTACATCCATCCACTGTATTACTCGCCACCTGAGGAACAGTGTTAGGCATAAGTGGTATAACAGTGAGGAGAGCAGATAAAATCCCTATCCTTATGTGATTCATTCTGTTCAGAAAAACAGTATCGTTTACCCATAATGATTAAAAGCCTTTTGTGTTATGATGATAAGTGCAGAAAGCACTTATTTGAAGTGTAGTCCTGGGAATCAGGAAAAGCTGCTGTAAATAAATGACAATTCATTTAGTAACATAAAGAAACAATCAGTCAAAGGGAATAGAATGTGAAGGGTCCCCCAAAGTGAGAAGGACAGGGAACATGAGGAATTTAAAGGTGTCTAATGTGGCCAGCAGAGGGATTTAAGGGAGATAATTAAATGGAAATGAAGCTGCTGACCTTGACCAGGAATTCTTGTTGAGAATGTTGGTTTTTATCATGCAAGTTCTTGTTGAGAATGTTGGTTTTTATCCTAACAATGGAAATTATTGAATGGTTTTAAATAGAAAAGGATATTGTATACACTTAAGACTTATTTAGGATGCTGCCTAGTCATGAATGAAGAAAATAAACTTTTGTAGCATTTTAGGTTAGAGTAGATAGAACCTTAGATCAGAGAAGTAACAAGAAAATGACAGTAGGTTAGACCAGGGTAGGGACAGTGAGGCTACATCCAGTTATTCAGGAGGCAAGCCTAATAAGACATAGTGGCCCAGATGTAGGGAGAATGAGATATTGAGGTGACGCCCACACAGGTAGATGATGAACGGTAGGATGAGGTATTTGGCTGAGTATGGCATGGGTGGGAAGTTGTATAGATAAAGCCATGACTTCAACCATGGATATTCTAAGTCTGATAAGCCTTTAATTGGCAAAGTTAAGCAGTTGTCTATATGGCTCTGGAGTTCAGGGACTGAAATAAATGATAACTATCAGTAGATGTTATTTAATATCTTAGGAGTCCTTGAGATTTCCCAGCATGAGTTGAGATGTCCCAATAACGGGGTAAGAAGAGAAGAAGCTTCAGACTTAATCTTGAAGGACTCTGCCATTTCAAGAGTTGATAGAAGATGAACCAGAAAAGAATACAGGAAGTTGCTGGAAGGGTATTAAGAAGAAAATATGGAAGGGTATATCCTGAACTTCGATGTGCAAGAAAAATCATCTCGTGCTGCTTAAAGACCAAGTGAGATGAGGTTGAAAGTTAGCCCTGGACTGACAACAAGGAGGGACGTTTCATTGGGTCAGTGGAGCTGTGATGGCAAAACCAGACCTGGTTGTGAAATGAGTGATAAAAACGTTATGATAAGAAACCAAAGCCTGTGGAAGGATCTGTTCCCCTCCCCTCTCAACTTTTCCCCAGGAACCTAATTACCCCTGGGTCCCTATCTTTTAGATTGTAAATAAATGCCCTAGGAGTCTGACTACTCCCTCCTGAAATGTGACAGATGCCTGTGGAAAGAGCCCTTTCTTCTTATCTGTTTCTATGAGCATGCTTTATGTTCGAGACCCTGCACAAGGCCTTCAGCCCAGTAGATTAGGAATTCTTTTAAAAGAGGAAAAAAGTCCCAATGATAGGATGGGTATAAGATGACACCAAATAACTTATAAATGTTGTGAGGAACTGTGGACCAGGGTTCAGAATTTGGAGTTTTGTTTTCCTCTGGTCCCGCCAGCATGCAATGAAGCTTGGAGTTCTCATCCTCTCTGAGCACTGCTTGCTGCTTCTCGACCAGTCTGTTTCCTGTAATAGAGCCAAAGCCAGGTATCACAAGGAGTTGAGGAGTAGTCATGGAGAAACAGAAGGGCTCAGGGCATTGCCTGTATAATGAAATAGATGGTGGTCTATTGAACACACCAGAATACTCTTCCCTTTCACCTCTGCTATTCTTTCTGTGTGAAATACTCACTGCTCTTGCTTTGTTGAATCATTCCTTCATTTTTTAAAGGTCCCACTTAGGACCTCTCCTATAAAGCCTTTTTTTGCCTCCTAAAAATTATAGACTTTGACTTATCCATGAGTGCATTCTTGGCACTTAGCTTAGCATAACTACTCAACTATATTTATGTGACTACTGTTCAAAGCATGAGTTTTAGAATCAGGGAGACTTGAATTTGAATACCTGATTAAGTGATTACCATGTGACCTTTTAAAGTTTACTTTATCCTTTATTCCCAGTCAGTAAAATGCAGGGGAGGGGAGGGCAATAATTGTATATACCCCATAGAGCTTCTAAGAGTGTTAAATTGCATAATACATAAAAAACACTAAAGTACCTGATGTTGTAAGTAATCAATAAATGTTAGCCCTTGTGTTCATTGCTTTAGGTCTTATTTCTCTGAATAATAGTCAAGTGCCTTAATGTCCTTCCTTTTCTCCGTCTGATACACATATCCATAAAACTGGATATGAATCCAATTAGAATCAGAATACCATAATATTGGCTTTCTTTTCCCAAGGATTGATCATGTCCAATGGCCAAATATGGAAGGAACAAAGAAGATTTACCCTGACAACATTAAGGAATTTTGGTTTAGGACGGAAGAGCCTAGAGGAACGCATCCAGGAGGAGGCCTACCACCTTATAGAGGCAATCAAAGAGGAGAATGGTGAGCATTTCACAAGAGCATTTACAGGAGACTGGGGCCCATTCATTCATTGAATAGATGCTTTTTAAATGCCTAAGTGCATGCCCTGTGATCAGCACTGTGTTAGGCACTGAGGATAGAACAGTGAACAAGTACCAATATGCCTCCCCCAAGGAGTGCTAGCATTAAGTGCACAAAGACAAGCATTAAGCATATTATGGAATTTAAGCCCTGATTATCAATCTGAGCTCCCTGGCACTGATTGCATCCTTGCTGTATCACAGATCCTGTGTAGAGTGTTATGGCCAGCACCTCCTCTATGATTCTCTAGTAGGCATATCTATGTCAGCTAGAACAGATTCCTGTAGAAAATAGAAAGAATCCAATGATTTTGAAGAACTCATCTCTTCCTTTCTTTACCTCCAGGACAGCCTTTCAACCCTCACTTCAAGATCAACAACGCAGTTTCAAACATCATTTGTTCCATCACCTTTGGGGAGCGCTTTGAGTACCATAATGCCCAGTTCCAGGAGCTGCTGAAGTTACTGGATGAGGTCACATGTCTGGAGGCTTCAAAATGCTGCCAAGTAAGCAGTCATCTTCCGTATGTTGGTTAAGGCCATTAGGGCTGATCGCATACACACCTGGGTTCTTCCTTTTTTGTTTTTTTAAGTTGAAATGTAATGTTTTAAAATTAATTTAACAAAAACTTATTTGAAATCAAACTTTTGATTTTAGTGTTCTTCATAATGTTGAATATTTACTAAATGCAGGAAACATTTCTAAGATTCCTGTAGAGTACAAAGTTATATAAGACATACATTTGTGTTCGTCTTTTATAAAGAACAACCCTACTGCCATTGCCTTTGAATCTCTCCTCTCCATGTGCCTCCAAACATATCCATTTCCTTCCTGCCTCAAGCACCCTTCTGAGTGTGGTTTCTCTCTTGGTGGGTTGTTTTGAGATTCATCTGTTTTGGTTGGTCTTATTTTTTTTTTTTTTTAATGCAGACTAGCTTTGCCTTGTATGAATGTGCCCCTGTTTGTTCATCTGTTCTCTATTGTTTGGACAAATGTGAGCCTTTCCCAGCTTAGGGATGTTAAGAATAGAGTTGCCACCAAGATTCTTTTACTTGTGTTCATGGGGACGCACCCACTCATTTGTCTTGCATATGTATCTGGACATAAAAGATAAATAAAGATTTCAGAAATACTTGCACTATTTACATGACCATCAGCACTTGATACTATCAATCTTCTCACTTCATAAGTTATAGTCCTGTGGGTTTCAAACTTTACCCCTTTCTTGGTGGACCCTATACCACAACTTTTGTCCCTCAAGGCCTTTGAATCTGTCAAAAAACTCTCTTCAGCTTCTTGGTCTTTCAGCAACTTTTCTGAATTTGGAAAATACTTCTAGAGGAAAATCAACACTGTGTTGAAGTCACTGCTCCGGCTTCCCTATTCCCCTAAGCCTTGTCCCTGAGGTTACCTGACTATGGTGTATATGTGTGAATTTTTGTGTGTGCACATGTGTGTTATTGTTTTAATCTTGGTGTTCTCTCAGTAGAATAGTTGCCCTCAAATCTCTCAGTCTGCCATTCCTAAATTTTAAAAAAGTATTTGAGTTTAGAAAAAAAAGAACTTTAGTTTTGAAAATTAGACATGTATAAAAGTAGAGAAAATGAAATCATGCTCCCTGTGTACTTGCTAATCAACTCTAATAACTTTCAACACATGGCTGATCTTCCTTGATCTGTATCCATGTCCCCCTACTCCTCTGGCCCTTGAATTATTTTGGATCAAATTATAGACATCAATTGTATATTTTAGTAAATAACTATTATAAATATAATATAAATTTTTCAGTATATATTTCTAAAATGAACCATTTTAACAGAAATACACTATTGCACCTGAAAAATATGAATGAATACTTATTATCTTCAAATTCCTAGTCAGTGCTTGGATATTCCCAGATGCCTCACAATTGCTTTTCTGATTGTTTCCTTTGAACCAGCGTCTAAATGGGGTCCATATATTGCCTTTGGATGCTGTGTCACTGAAGTATCATTTAATCTATGACTTCCTGTCCATTTGCTTTTTTTCCCCTTACAATTTAATTCTTGATAAAATTGAGTTGTTTGTCCATAGAGAATTCCACATTTTGGATTTTGTAAATTGCATTCTTTTGGAATTGAATATGTTCTTCTATTCCTGTATTTTATATACATTAGTAATTATATCTAGAGAGTTGAACAGAATTGGATTTACTTTTTGAAATTATCTACTTTTTAGGTGCTACTTAATGTCTGGTTGTCTCATATGTTAAGATTGATTGGTGGTTTCATGTGTTATTAGCCTGATCCATCTATTCTATCTATTATGCCTTATCCACTTTTTTACATAATAAAAAAATGATTGATGATCATTGCCTATACCCATCTTTCTCTGAAAGATTCATGATTGGTAATATTCTAATTCTTTATTGCTTTATTGCTATTTATTTTGTACTGATCAACTTTGGTAAACTCTTATACATATTAAATTATAATATCTGAATGTCTTTATAGACAGTCATTGTATGCAAGTAATAATAGCATTGTGTCTTCATTTCTGATTCTTCTTTTGGGGGAGGGTACCAGGGAATGAATTCAGGGGCACTTGACCACTGAGCCACATTCCCAGCCCTATTTTGTATTTTATTTAGAGACAGGATCTCACTGAGGTGATTAGTGCCTCACTTTTGCTGAGGCTGGCTTAGAACTCACAATCCTCCTGCCTCTGCCTCCCGAGACTCTGGGATTACAGGTGTATGCCACCACAACTGGCCATTTCTGATTCTTATAACTTTTATATCTTCTTGTTTCATTGTGCTGGGAACAGTATCCAGTGTGCTAAAATTTTCTACTAAGATGGTGAATTTCTTTATTGCTCCATTTCTGTCAGTTTTTACTTATATGTTTTATAGCTATGTTGTTAGATGCAAATGAATTTAAATTAATTTTTTATAGTAAATTGAAACATTATAATTATTTATGAGTTTTCTTTATGTTTATTAATATTTCTTCCCTAAAATTGATTTTGACTGAGATGACAATAGTTTATAATTTTCTTTTGTTTTTCATCTGGTTCATTTTTTTTCTATACTTTCTACTTTTCTAAGTCCTTATATTTTCGATATTTTCTTTTTAAATAGTATAAAAGTAAATTTTGTACCCAATTTGACAATATTTTTCTTTTTATTGGAGCACTTAGTTCCTTCCTTTTATCAAATTTATTGACAAATGAAAACTACCTTATGATCACTTTGTGGCTTCTATTTTTCTCCTGTTTTGACTCATTATTATTATTAAGTTTTCTTTATATCCTATTTTTCCTTATATTCATTTAGAAGATTAGCATTTTTTCTATTTCTTTAGTATGTGCCTTAGAATTTTTATTATTATTATATTAGTCTTTACCCTAAAATTTTTGATGTGCACAATTAACTGCCAGCATCTGAGCTTAATGCCTTTGTGCTCTGCCAAAATAATGCATGATCTTCAGAACATACCTCTTGTCACTCCTTTAGGTCACTGTCATCATGTATTTCAGTTTGTTTGTTTGTTTAACTAGAAAACAAATAATTGTTATTGTTTTATGCAATGTCTGTTTGTCTGCTTAATATCAGTTTCTGTTTTTATCATCCTATCTTCAATGTTAAAGCCCCCTCATGAATTTCATTTAGTGGAGATATTTTGGATTCAAAAATATCTTTACACTGTGATTTCCTCTAATTTAGTCTTGAGATTTCTGCAAGGAAAATGACTATAAGCCAAGATAGCCCCTTCCTAGGAGAGCCCTGACAAGCAGGAGGGTTAGGTTTCGGGCTGACCAGGTGAGACACAATATAACAAGGTCGTGAAGTAACAGAAGCATGATACTACTCACAGATCCTGAGAGTGAGGGGGCTCCCCCGAGGACTGGTGGGAGGTCTCGGAATGGCAGGATCTCAGCCAGTGGGTGGAGAGAGAGAGAGAGAGGCAGAAAGACAGAGCTTATGAGACCAAGTCTTCAAGGGCCATGGTGGTCTCTCACGCTTTCCCTGGGGGTGGTGAATTGCTAGCTTTAAGAAAACACTCTCTGGGCTTGAAAGGGAAACATATTTAAATGACTCCAGTATTAGCCATTATTATTTTCATAGTTACCAGCTGTGGGATGGGTTGGGATAGGGCCAGTGAGATGGAGAATAAGCAAGCTATATTCTAATCACAAAGGAAGGAGAAGTTTAACTAGGTCAAAGGTGATGGATACAGTGGGGTTTCAAGTGACTCATGTCAAATTCAATGGATACCGAGGCAGCAACTGTATTAAACAAACTTATGATATTTCATTTTGCTTAAAACATATTAAAAAGAATTCGACCTTTTTTCTCTTTGCACACTGAAACTATTCCTTCACCATCCTCTAGGCTGGTGCCAGCAAAGTCAGCTAGACATGTATTGCTATTCCTTCAAAACTACTTTTTCCTTTTCTCTGGAAGCATTTTCTCTGGACACATGAACTGTCCAGTGGAAGGTGGCAGGGAGGGATAAAAAGGAGGCAGTGGGGCTGCAGGGGCCAACTCTGTAGGGCTTATAGGCCCGAGAAATGATGCCAGACTTTATCTGAGTGTAGCGGAAAGCCATTGGAGGAACGAAAGCCAAAGAGTCAAACTGTTATATGATACTCTGGCAGCTCTGTGGAAAATAGGCTTGGAACGGGGTTAAGAGTGGAACAAGGAAACTGCTAAAAGTTATGGCAGCCTTTGGGTAGGAGGTAGCATTCGGGTTTGTACTGGGGTGGTAAGCTCTTGGGCTGATGAGAAGTGCGTAGAGCGTTGAAATGCCTGCCAGAGGGACTAGAGAGAGAGGAGAAGTCCCCAGCTGAAGCAAATAAAAGAGATGGAAAGAGAAAACTTCTTATAAAGTGCAAAAGTGGCCCCATGTTGTCTCCATGATCATTTTGGTTTTTGCCATTAGCTCTACGGTATCTTTCCATGGATAATGAAATTCCTTCCTGGCCCTCATCAAACTGTCTTCAGCAACTGGGATAAGCTGAAACTGTTTGTTTCTCGTGAAGTTGAAAAGCACAAGAAAGATTGGAATCCTGACGAGTCAAGAGACTTTATTGATGCTTATCTCAAGGAAATTGAGAAGGTAAGGAAAACAAATTTGTATCCTTTGTTTTTTTCTTAAGGAACAAATAACTGTCTATTAGTTTTCAATAGTAGCTGTTAAAGGTTATCACAAATTTAATGGCTTACTATGGTACAGATGTGTTATTCTCTTACCTTTCTGAATGACAGAAGTCCAGTTCTGATGATAGAAGTCAAACTCAGTTTCACTGGGCTAGAAGTCCAGGTGTTGGTCTGGCTAGCTCCTGTGAAGTGTCTAAGGATTGGTTTCCATGACTTTCCCAGCTTCTGGAGGCTTTGACTTGTGGTTCCTTCCTCCATCTTCAGCACCAGGATAGCATCACCTCCCTTGTCTGATCTCCCTGCTTCCATCTTTACACCTTCTCTCTCTGACTCTCTGACTTTGACCTTCTTCCCTCCATTTTATAAGGATAATTCAGGATAATATTCTCAATTCAAAACCCTTAGATTAATCACATCTGTGAAATCCCTTTTGCTATATAACAACATGCACGGGTTTCAGGGTTTTGAACGTGGACATCTTTTTGGATCATGGTTCAATCACCATAGGCAAGTAAAAACAACTCAGGAGGCTGAGGTGCTTTGAAATAAAGACAAAGGTTTAATGGCATTTGGTTTGAGGCCCTGAGAATGCCCAAATACTTCCTTTTTATCCCCCATTGCTTACCCCTACCTGTACCTGAAGGAGCTATATACAAAGGGGAAAAGAGAAATTAAGCTTCAAAGCTCTATTTTAGTTGCTCTTGAGGCCAGTTACCTTGTCTCAGCTCTCACTGCACAGAACACATGTAAAGCTGAATTGGATCCCAGATTTTAACCTTAAAGTCTGAGTGAGGCTTCTGCCTCCACCCCTTCCTCACCTCACCCACTTTCCAACCTTACAGACAAGAATCAGGAAATAAACCCAAGTGGGTAGAGGCCTTGGACACAGTGGTTCTGTGACTAATGTACATCACTGAATCAGCATCATAATCTTTGACTCATCAGATTATGTGTTCCTGTATCTGGAGGACACATCTTATCTCTTAGTCCACCTTACTGGCAAAATATTAATAGAATTAATATTAATTTTCTCCTTAGAGGAGGAGGTCTCCTTAGAGGTGTGGGACCATTAACATTAAGAGCAATGCTGAAAACTGAAGCTTCAAGAGGAAGGTAGAAAAGATGATGGAGTGTTATAAGGAATTAATTAATGGAATCAAAGAGGTTAAAACTACAAAAGATGTGGGGGGAGATAGGAAAATTGTACATAGAGAAATTCAGTTTATACTTTGTAATATTAGCACAAACATTTGTTGAGTGTTTGCTATATCCCTTTTGCATCTCAGTAAATTATAATGCCATCTTAAGGGATGCTTCTTATTTCCATTCGATAAGGCAGGAAATGGAAGCATAGAGACATTAAATGACTTATCCTGGGTCATACAGCTAATAAGTGATCTAGTAAGTTATGTGGTCAGTATTGGAAGCCAAGTCTGTCTCATTCACATCCCATTCTCTTTCCACTACACTAACAGCTTCCCCTGAGTTACAGGCATAAAAAAAAAAAAAAAAAAAAAAAAAAGTGGCTGTTTTGATTTTTATCCACTACTATTTAAAAGTTTCCAGCACTTCCAGTTACCTACCCGTCCTCTCAGGCCCCACTGCAGACAATGTTAATGATATTGCTGTCCCCTGAGGAGGTCCAAGGGAAAGTCATTTCTCCTGGGGACTTTTCCTTCCATTTTCTTAGAATGAAGCCCCAGTCGTTTTTGGTGACCACGAGTCCTCTGAATTAAGTAACAAATACTGTTTTCTAGTACACAGGCAAGAATGCTTCAAGTTTCCATGAAGAGAACCTCATCTGCAGCACCCTGGACCTCTTCTTTGCTGGAACTGAGACAACTTCCACAACGCTGCGCTGGGGTCTGCTTTACTTGGCCCTCTACCCAGAAGTCCAAGGTGAGAGTGACAGTGCGTGTGCCTGGCCCAGGACACATGGTGCCTCCTGAACACAGGCTCAGGGTTGGGCAGAAGCTGCCTGGGTTAGCAGGGAAAGAGAGGAGAGTCAGGAGGCGGTGCACACTTGAGTGTGCACACATTCACCATATTTCCATCCAGGAATTTGAGGGGACTTGGTAGAATAAGTGTTAGAGTCCCTGCCTCCATGAAGCTCCAAGTCTAGGGGAAAACAGGGAACCCAACTGACATTATGATAGGGCCCAGCAAAGAATTACTGTCTCATATGAATATCCACTCATGGCCTTCTGTTCTTTAAAGCAACACCTTCCTGTTTCCCCCTGATAATGCCCAGACTCTTTTTTTGGTACTGTTTTATTTGTTTGTTATTATTGTCATTGTTGTTTTTCCATGCTAAGGTCCAAACCCAGGGCCTCATGCAAGCAAGGCAAGCTCTCGGCCACTCCACAGAGCCACATCCCCAGCCCTGGTATATAATGCTCTCTGATGCGCCATTTTCTGCCTGTCCTGCCTCAGCAGCACCCCTCCTACAAGGTGGCTTCACTCAATTCTGTGTCATTTTCTTGACACTGTCCTTCTTTATGCCTCTATGTCACAATATCTGCTCTTCCCTCTGCCAAGAACATACTTTCTGAGTTTCTTCACATGGTGAACCCCCAACTTTTCTAGAAGAATCTGCCCAATACTACTACCTGAGATGTTTCTTCATTCCTGCAGGAAATTGCTAGCTAAGAAATGACTGACAATTTCTTCCTCCAGAGCTGACCAGGGCACCTCTATTACTGTGCTTACAGCACATTATACATAGATTCCCCACAGACTGCGTCCCTTTGAGGACAATGGTTGTTCCCAACATTTTTGCTTCTCTAGGTTCTAGAACAGTTTGGACAGGTGGAGGTTGGAAACAGTCATGGAATGGTTTTTAGAATTGTGGGTAACAATTTATGAACGAGACATAAGATCAATTTAGTAGATCACAGTCAACTATCCCCCCCCAAGATAAAAATAGAGAAGATCGAAGTGCTTGCCATGTACCAAGGATATATTCATTCATGAAACTTTACTTTTCTCACACATTGATTTACAAATGCATGCTTTATATGTGTGTGTATTTACATATATGCATTTTGGGTCATGATAGAAAATGCATCTCTTCCTGAATATTACATTTTTAAAAAAGTTTAAAAGTCAGTGAGTTAGAATATGGATTTGGCTTCTGGACTGGATGCTCCAAAATAACATTAGAGAAGTTAAAATTGATAGAAGTACACAATCAAGTTCATAGCCGCATTCTTCATAAGAGACTAAAGGTGGAAGCAACCCAAAGGTTCATTGGCCATGAATGGATAAACACAATGAGGAATGTATGTGAGATGGACTATTATTTAGCTGTAAAGAGGAAACAAGTTCTGATATATGCCATGGCATTGCTGAACTTTGAGGACATCATGCTAAGTTAAATAAGCCAGTCACAGAACAAATTTTGTATGATTCCATTTAGGTGGATTATCTCGGGTAGTCAATTTCATAGAGACAGAAAGTAGAATAGTGGTGGCCACAGGCTCAGGGAGGAGGAAGTGAGTTATCTACTGTATATAGAATATCAGTGTTGCAAAATAAAAAAGTTCTGAAGGTTGGTGACTTCCTGACAGTAGGACTCTATTTAACATCTGAACTGTACACCTAAAAGGATTAAGATGGTGAATTTTATGTTATATGTCTTTTACCTCATGAAACTTATTTTAAAAAAAACTGGACAGTAACACAAATAATAGATGCTTTTTTCCCTCAGGTTAAAAGAAAAAAAAAAAAAAAAAACCTAAAGCTGGACTTTATAAAGCCCTTGGAGTTCCAAACTCCTTTCCACCTGTTGCTCTGTTGTGTCTAGAATGGAGTCTTTCTTGGTACCCTAGGATGGCTCAGCACAAAGACAGACCTTCCACCTCTAGGAAGGGAAAGAGGGAATGGAAGCAAATGTCCTTCCTTTAAAGACTTGTTCCAAGGAATAAACATCACTTCTACTTATGTCCTATTGGCCGGAACTTAGTCACATGGTCATACTTGGTCCCAGAAAAATCTAGGAAAGGTAATTTTCAACCGGACAATCAGGTAGCCAGCTCAAATCACTATGACTGCAGCAAGGAGACAAATATATTGGAGGACAGCTAGTAGTTTCTGTGAGCTGAGCCATGCCAATCTTGTTGAAAGCTCATCTAAATGAATTCCTGTAAATCTCAAAACATCCTTCAATGAAAGCAGACTTATCCTCATTAATCAGATGAAAAAATTGAGGCTCAAAGGATTTGAGTAGCTTGCAGAACAATGTTGCAGAGCAGGAGTCTGCTATTCACTCTCTGCTCTCATGCTCCCCTTGAGAAGTGGGAGTCTTCAGATCTGCTATGGTCTGGATGTTTGTGTCCACCTTATCAAATCCCTATGTGGAAACCTAATTATGGTGCGATGGTATTGGGAGGTGATAAACCCTTGTGAATGGCATTAGTGCCCCTGTGAAACAGTTCCCGGCAAGCTGCCTTGCTCCTTGCAACTTGTGCTGACACAGCAACAAGGTCCCACCTCTGAACCAGAAAGTGGGACCTCCCCAGGCACCAAATCTGCTGGTGCCTTGATCTTAGACAGCCCAGGCTCCAGATCTATGAGAATTAAATTTCTGTTATTTTTAAGTCATTCTGTATACAGAACTTTATCATAGAAGCGTGACCCTACTATGAATTTCGCCACACTGATCCTAGGTATTCCATTCCTTGGCCTAATCAGATTCAAGGAGAGTGACAGAGTTGACGATTTTCTAATTAAGGACCATTTTATTTCTTTGCAACCTGATCACTAGTTGAAATGCAACAGGTGAGATCTTGTAGATCACTTCTACATCTTTAGAAAAAAGTATAGAAGTTTAAAAACTTAATAGAATTTCCCTCTTCTCTTCCAGAAAAAGTACATGCTGAGATTGACAGAGTGCTGGGCCCATGGCAGCAGCCAAGCATGGCTGCCCGAGAGTCCATGCCCTACACCAATGCTGTCATCCACGAGGTGCAGAGA
This sequence comes from Sciurus carolinensis, assembly GCF_902686445.1. NCBI lineage: Eukaryota > Metazoa > Chordata > Mammalia > Rodentia > Sciuridae > Sciurus > Sciurus carolinensis. The sequence goes on from NC_062213.1 coordinate 161,159,749, forward strand.
ATGGGCAACATCATCCCCCTGAACGTCCCCAGAGAAGTGGTGGCTGATACCACTCTGGCTGGATACTACCTGCCAAAGGTAATGAAGCACATCCAGTGTCAACTTCAAGCCTGTCTTTGAGATCATCACAGAACCTGCACTTGCATTTGAAAAGTCATATATTCCTGTCCCAAAGAGTCACCTAAATGGGGAGAGAGATAGATTTTACCTGATCTAATACTAACTTTTTCTCCATGTATTTAACTAGATACTAATAAGTGTTATGGGGGATGGGGAAAGAAAGATTCCTAGCGCAAATGTGTTTAGGCCAAGACAGGCTTTGTTTGGTTTTGTTTTGTTTGTTCATTTTGTTTTGTTTGCTGTGGGACTTCTCAGTGTTCTCACTCTGCTAACATGCATTGTGGCTTGTGGTGGCACATAGCAGGCAGCAGCAGTTCTCTGTCAGACAGTGCCATAGAGCCCTTTTCTTTACCTTGGTAGAGCCTCTCTCAGAACTAGGGACCTGCCACACTTTGGAAAATGTGGAAGGACATTTGAGATTACCTGGGCCAAACCACATTAATACTGGTGTTCCTAATATCATGTCCCCACAGGTATTTTTCCAGCTTTTACTTACAGCCCCGTGATGGAGAACTTTCCATTTCATAAAAGAATCCAATCCAGTGTGTGCAATGTTCATGATTAGAATGGGAGAGGAAGGAAGGAATACTTACTAAGCAATGATTACCTGTCATGGACTAGCCTCTTTCAAAATGCCTTAGTTCTCAGGACAACCGTTATTCCCTTCTTAGAGATTAAGAAGTTGAGGCTCAGGGAAATAAGGCTTGCATGAGATCTCGACTACTAACTGACGATAGTTGGATCTAGAACCAGAGCTGTTCTGATTATTTGTATTATGCGATGCTCCCTCCACAGGATTTGTTTTGCTTTGACTTAAAAAAAAGAATCTCCATTTAATTTTTCCCGACTGGTCTCTGTTAAATCTCCTGCCTTCACTAACAGAATTCAGATCACACTCCATCCTCCACCCACTCCACCCCTTTTTTTTAAAAACAAAAACCAACCAAAATGGATTTATTTAATATTCATTTCAGGAGCTCAACAGACTTAGTTTAAAAGACAGAAACTAAACAAAAATAATACCACAGTTCAAGCTACAGAGTCCTATAGAGAAATCAAGTAAAGGACAGGCCATCTAAGGAAAAATAAACACAAAGAGAGACTGGACAGCCCTGGTCAGGGCTCTGGGCTGGAAACCTGCTTTAAGTAGGTTTCTTGCACGTACTTCTCAAAAATTGTGGAGTTTTTCCAGAGCTCAGCAGCATGTGTGTTCAAAGGGCTGTTGATGTTGGGTTCTCCTAGCAGGCTCTGGATGGAGAGCAGGATGGTCCTGATGTCATACAGGGCAGATCACTTGTCCTTGAGGATGTCCAGGCAGATGTTACCCTGGGTGTCCACGTTGGGGTGGTAGCAGGGTGTGAGGAACTTCACTGTGGGTGCATGGTAAGGATAGCCTCTGGGGAGCTCTAAGGACAGATTATACCTCATACCTCAGGTCTTCATATACGATGCCAGTTGCTCCATGGATGGTCCCTACCCATTTGAAAGGCAGAAATTCTTTTATCACCAGATATCATAAGGGTCATCTCCTGCTCTAGCCTCCTGCCCACAGGGTCCCAGGCGGCACGCCCGCAGGGCTCAGCTCCTTTACGCGCTGCAGTGATGCGGCTGGTTACAGTTTTGGGAGGCCATCCCAGTAGCACTGGCAGGGAGACCGGAACTTGGAGAAAAGGACTGCACCATGTCTAAGATCTCTGCAGAGGGCTCTCCTGGGTCCCCTGGGAGACCCACTTACAGTTCCTTCCCTGCTACCTGGTCACTTTGGTCAAACTAGTAGGTCTATTCTAGTTTGTCCAAGTCCTCCAAATGTGTTGTGCTTGGGAACAATCTCCAGAGTTGGAATCAGAAGAGAGACCCGATGACTGCTTGGTGACTGTCACTGCAGAGCCAGGAAATGCAGCTGCTCCATGAACTACTTTCTTCCTGATGAAGCTTCTCAGGGAGGAAGGCTGAGGTCTGAGTTCCCCACCAGGTGCTGTTTGCATTTTTCGAGTCATTCATTCAACTCCAGAGAACCAGCCCATCTCAATAGACTTCTTCTACCACTGATTCTTCACATCAACCTTACTAATCATCCTGGCCTCTGAGAAATATAATTGATTACATGAAGTGGAGGCGAGGACATCAGATACTGATGTGATGTCCTGGCTTTGACATCAGATAGACCTAGTTTACATGATTACTCTACCTCCCCAGCCTCTGCCCCACCCACCCACCCCCACCCCTGTGGCTCTGAGCCCATTATTTAACCTCTCGAAGTTACAATTTCTTCATCTGCAAAATGCATTTGAACCCCCCTCACAGGATCCAAGTGAAGTAAAATGGGATTCTACATGCTGAACCTTATAGTCAAAATAGTAGTTATTATTCTTTATTAATTCAGCAAATATCCATTAAGCATCTGAAGTGCTGAGATCTGGAAAACAACCCTAAGCGAAATAGTCACGCAAGTAGCTACTAACCAACCATGCTAACTCCCCCAGGGAAAATACTCACTGGCTATGTAAAGATGCTTCCAGCATCTCCCAGGGGGACTGAGGAGCAGGTGCTGGAGGGATTGGGGAAGGCTTCCTTCTGAAGGACGTAATGCTGGAGCTGAGGATTAAAGGATTGCTGGGAGTTAGTTAATGGCAAAGTGGGGGAAGAGAACATATCCTGGAAAGGTGAGCAGCATTTAAAAAGGCATTGAAATGAGTGGGAACTTGACTTGTTTGAAAACTATTAGAGGAAGGTCACTGTAGTGGGTGCTCAAAAAGAGAAGGAGAAGCTCTGAGAGGTTAGGCAATGTATCTGTGCACTGAGAGTGTTGGGAAGCTATTGAATATCAAGTTTGAGGTCTGAGTGGGTGGGGACTGTCATATACTTAAGCCACATTCAAAGCATCCTCTGCTTTCAGGGTGTGGAGCAAATTGAAAGGGACAAGAGAGGATGTGGGGTGTAGTTAGGAAGTGATCCCAGGAATCTGGATGAGCATGGTAGAAGCCTGGACTAAGGTGGTGGTGGACATTCCATAATGGAGGTGAGGGAATCAGGAGGCATTTAAAGAAGTGTCCAGCGTGACTGATGGGTTGGATGAGGCAGTGAGGGAAAGTCTCACTCTGGTGACAGGATTTCTTGCCATATACCTTGATGGACAGGGATTCTTTTCCCTGGATTCCTGCTTCTGTTACTCAAATAGCTTTTGGGACTGGAAGCAGCCTCCAAGACACTGGAGGGAAGAGAATGAAGAAGCAGAGGTGAAAGACACATTTTCTCCCCTTTGTAGAGCTGCCCTGGTTATCACTCCACTGAGTAGCTGGGTTGAATTAAGCACAGTGTGGACCAACCAGCTGTCACATTATTCTCTCATGGATGCTTACAGGTCCCCTCTCCAGACCTACACTGACTCGTCCCTGCAGAGTAACTCTCTTATGCAGTCAAGAGTAGCTAAAACTCCCTGGTAAAATTCTCAGAAGACAATTCCAATTCATCCTAAGTTGTCCCACACAAAAGGAAGGGTCCTGGAATGTTGAGCTCAGCAGGCAGTGGGTTGGGAGGGTAGGGAAGCTCAGAATGTGCTCAGACCCCAGCATGGGAATCTGAGGACAACCTACCTTTGCCTGGGTGTGTGCTGTGGGTCAAGTCCCGTCTGACTCTTCACTGCCTTCTTTAGGGGACGATGATCCTGACCAATTTGACTGCATTACACAAGGACCCCACCGAGTGGGCCACCCCTGATACATTCAATCCTGAGCATTTTTTGGAGAATGGACAGTTTAAGAAAAGAGAAGCCTTCTTGCCTTTCTCAATGGGTGAGTTCTGATGAGCAGAAGTGGGGGAGGGCAGAATTCCTCCCTCACCCCTTCCCCTCTCTCCTATCTGCAATCCTTTGCTTTAGTTGGGAAGTCCCCAGAGGGTCCTGCCCAGGGCGACTCTTATCTCACTGTTATTTGGAGCTCAGGATTCTCTGGTCCAGGCATTGCCTCAGACTACATCCACTTCCCAAGCCCTCCCTGGCCATCGATGGAGATTTCAGCCTCCCTTTGTTCTGTTTTCCAGAATACTGAGGACAGAGACTCAAACCTTGCCTCTGGCTCACAAAGTTGGATATCTGCCATCTTTATAGAGTTTTTAATTGTCACAAGTTCTTTTTAAGGACTTTCCACTCCCAAAGAAATAGATCTGGTTTATACTGAGATGGGGAGTCAGCAAGGGAGAGGGGCTACTGACTTACTGTCACAGACATTAGGCAGTGACTCTAAATGCTCCCAGCTTGGCTAGGTTGGGCTCTGCTCTGCACTATAAGCTCTTCCTGAAGATGTCCTTTTGCCTTTGCAATTTTAGTTACCTTTTAAAAATGTAGTCGATATGTGTGTATTATATGTATCTTAAAAAGTAGGAAAGGGGATACAATGAAACAATGAATCTCTCTCTCTCCCTCTCTGTTTTCTAGCCAGCCTGTTCCAAAAGAATATTTCAAAATCACAAAATTGTAAACAATCAATAACAAAATGTCTTAGTCCTGATGTTGAGTTAGATGTGTTACATAAATTATTTCAAATAATTTATCAATTCCTTTATTTCATGAATTTTACCAAGAATCAATTGTGTCAGACGTTCAGTCCATTTCATAATGATGAATGAAACAGAAGACAAAACACAGCTACCATCAGACAGCATGTGTCCTGCTGCAACCTTAGAAGGTTCAAATTTATCACCACTTTAGAGTTATGAAACTGAGACCTAAACAAATGTCGAAATGAAGTCATAAAACTTGTGTGGCAGAGCTGAGGCTAAATGTCAACCGGATTTATCAAAAACTAAAACTTGTGTTCCTCCTAATGCTAGCTCTGGAAATAACTAAATGCTATGGAGAAACCTCACTGTGGAATACATGATAATTTTCTTATCATTCACTTGAAATATGCATTGACTTTATGAGGCAGTATCACTTGACTATTGGTAACACTAAGGCTCAGAGAGGAAAGAACTCTCTTTCATGGCCCTGAGATTCCAAACCCTTTGCTTTCCCACTATGCTGCACTGCCCTGGGTGTGTCTGGGTTGATCTGATTAGAACTTCTTTGTCTTTGCTCATCTGGTTCTGCATCACCTTTGCTCACATTAGACAAGTCACTTCTAATGTGAAAAGGTGGTATAAGATGCAGGCGTGTCTGCTAGTCTTCCTGTCTGCAGTAGTTTCAAACTGTATTACAGTACAAAGTTTCAAGTGTATATTCCAATTATTATAACTATCCTTGCTTCTTGCATCTAGGATCCATAAAATGCTGCAATGATAGAAATACGACCCTTTAGCATTACACAAGTGCTTCACCTGCTGTTAACTACACTGTGATGAGAGGGATCATAATAGAAATGGCTTTAAAAGGAAGAAGGATTCTCTTGACCTTGTAATGCCCAGATAGATTCCTTTCCTTCATATTGCAAAAGCCTCTTGCTCACAGTTCCTTGTCTCCTTCTGTTTAAAAACATTCTTCCTTATGTGTTAGCTATAGTATAAAAAGAGCAGCACAGAGTGACTCACTGGTGCTTTGCTACCGAGAATTATATTACACCCTCTTAATTACAGGCTTCATTTGCAAGCAGATTATCTCAAGTAATCCTTACAGCAAACTAGTTATTAATACTTACACAGGAAATGGATTGGTATCTTCTTGTTTAACATAAGTAGACTAAAACTAAGAGAGTTGTTTCTTTCAAGATCATATGCCCCCCCCACACACACACACATTGGTAGACTAGGCCTAAGACTCAAGTTTTTATAATTCCAATTTAGTGCTCTCACCAGTACAACTAGAGTGTAACTTACTTTTTCATTTTAGGATTCACTGAGTTCATACCACATGTGTCAGCTAGTATATTGCTGCAAAACAAACTAAAACTCTGATTTTATAAGCATGTGTTATTGCTCATAGATCTACAGGTAAGGTATATGGCTTTGCTGTTCTTGACTGGGTTCTCTATATGTTTGGTAGGTCAGGTAGCTGCAGACTGATTTCAGTTGGGACAACGGTGTTCTTTTCCTCACATTTTCCCATTCTCTAGCAAGCTGGTCTGACTTTTTCACATGGTGGTGATTAGTCCTGAGAGAGAAAATAGAAGCACATTGTGGCCCATTAAGGTCCAGGCTGGAAACCATCAAGCCTGGACTCCCTCTGCATTCTGATGGTTAATGCAAGTCACAAGGTCAGCCCCATTTCAAGAGAAGGGGAAATTGCCAGAACTCTGGATTAACTATGAAGTCATGCTGCAAATAATGTAGAACTGAGACAAGGGGGAAATTGGAGGTGCTTTGTTCTCAGCATCTCTCTTTTTGACAAAAGAATAAAATTCAGAGAGGGCAGGCAATTTGCCTGGGGATTCCCACAGAAGATGTGGCAGAATGAGGATCAGTGCTCACCTTAGGGTGGCTGGGGAACCAAGAGAGGAAAGGACTTAGGATCCCAGTATCCCCTTCAAGGGCAGACCTCCAATGACCTCCCAGTAGATCCACCTCCTAAAGTTTCCACCACCTCCCAGTGACACCATAGGCTGACAAACAAGCCTTAGCCCATGGGCTTCAGGGGACGTTTAAGATTCAATGTTGGGGTCTTTAGCCCCCTTGCTCTTCTCAACCAGCGACAAGAGAAGGGGACACTTCCCAACAAGGCCAGACCGGGAAAGATAGGGCCAACTGACTGCCCACACCCAGCCCTCCAGGCGGAGGACAATCAGATGCGGCAGGGAGACCAGTCACAGCAGGAACTCGTGTATTGAGGAAGTCACACAACTTTTATGTAGGGTGAAGGCTAGGTGGGAACCAATCAGCTTAAAGGTCAGCAAGGCAGGGGCAGGGGGCAGGGTGTTCACGCAGGCGAGAGTCCCATAGGACTATATGGCAAGCACAAGCTGATCACTTTCACAGAACTGTTGTTAACCAATCCCTGACAGTGGTCCTATTTATTGTCATTAACTTTTGAAACCACCTTTGAGGCCTTGATCTTGTTCACCAGCCAGTAAGTAAGGAGTCAGCCTGAGTTAGTTAACATGTCATTAGTCCCAACATTTCCCCCTTTTTTGTTTTATATTAAGGGTGTGTCTGTCTTAGGTTGCCCCTGGGAGGGTCTTACCCATCATGGAACATCACCCTAGCAGTTTGGGGGTCCGCCTTACTCGAAGGTGTGCCTGTCTTAGGTTGTCCCCCTCAGAGGATCTTACCCGTCATTGACTACCACCTTAGCACTTCAGATGGGCCCTTCAGGAGGAGCAGGGCTTAAGGGAGAGACACTTAGATCCAGTGTCCTGATACGAGTGATCCATGATCCTATAGGGCTCCCAAGCATCATTATGAAGGGCAGTATAATGCTGTTGGACCACCATGAGCTGCACAGACTTAGCCTGGCTTTTCAGGAAATGGATAAGCTTATTGATTATGCAAGGCCCAAAGGTGAACACAAGGATAATGGTGATTAGCGGTCCCATAAGCGGGAGGAGGTAGGGGAGCCACCCATGTAACCCAGTCCAGAGGAAATTAGAGTGGAGCTCGCTCCTACGACATTCCAGATCTTCTTGTAGGTTTTTGATTTTATCTTGTACAATGCCAGGGCAGCTGGCATAGAAAGAGCACTCTTCACCAAGGAATAAGCAAAGCCCTCCTTCCTTCGCTGTTAGCAGACCCAAACCATGACGATTTTGCAGGACCACAGCGGCCAAGGAATCAAGTTGAGCCTGTAGATCTAAGATGGTACTGGTAACATATTGCATATTGTCAATTATCTGTTGAAAAAGCTTATTATAGAGAGTGAGAGACGTGCTTATGCCTGAAATTCCAGTCCCTACTCCTGTGGCCACTCCTATCCCTAGTAGGAGGGATATAGCTTTTATTGCCCTTTTTGCTCATGGGTTGGAGTACTCCACAGATGGTATGGGTAGGGACTGATTATCTGGGAGGATTGTGACCTCTGGGAATAAGAGGGCAAGAGCACATATTCCCGTCCAGTTACCAGGGAGCACATTGGATGCTGGTCCTCCACAATAAAAGACTGTACCATTTGGCGCACATAGGGGTGTATTTGCAGTGGGAATAGCGACGTTTTTCCTGCATATATTAGGGTTCAAAGACCCATGTCCTCAGTTTGATTAGAGGTTGAGCTAGGAAGAAAACAGGTCACATTGGGAAACAATGAGGCAGAAAGTCCAAAAGAAGGAATATTATACCTCAAGAGGGTATGCTTTTGGGTGAATTATATTGCTCTGGTTGATGGTATTTGAGGTTCCTGGCAGGCACCCAGATAGGGTTCGGTTCTCCAATTGGGAACACACATCCAAAACCTCTGCCAGCACTTATGAGTGGGTCAGGGCCATGCCAGCATCCAGTTAATGGATCTTTCCATTGGACTTCAATCTTAGGGTAAGGCACTTGATTAGCCCAGTGTCATTGGAAGGCAGTTAAGGGTTGATTTTTTGAAAAATTTAAAATATTTAATGTAAGCGTTGCTATTCTTAATTGATCATAGGGGTTATTTCCCCTTTTTTGTTTTATTAGTTGATCTTTTAAAGTTTTATTATGTCTTTCAATTATGGCTTGCCCTTTCGGGATTATATGGGATCCCTGCGGTGTGTTTAATATGCCAATTGTTGAAGAATTCTTGTAATGATTTGCTTGTAAAACAGGGCCCATTATCTGTTTTGATCCGTTGAGGCAAGCCTAAAATGGCAAAACATTGTAAGAAATGGCTTTCAGTGTGCTTGGCCTTTTCACCAGAGTGAGCAGTGGCCCAGCAGGCATGGGAGTAAGTATCAATAGACATAAGTATATATTTTAATTTTCCAAATGGTGCATAATGAGTCATATCAGTCTGCCAGATAATGTTAGGTTGTAAACCTCTGGGGTTTACCCCAGGGGATTGGAGAGGTGGAATCTGTAAGAAAGGTAGGCAAGATTTGCAGGATCTTACACTCTTTTTTAAATCCTTTATGGGGACCAAAGGAAACTTATGATGTAACCTTCTCCAATTTAAATGGGTCAGGTCATGAAGGCCTTGGGCTAGTTGTAAGTCCTGTTGAGGTTGGGCTGTAGCTATTGAGGTCCCTGATGTGGCTAACTGGTTGGTCACAGCAGTGCCTTGTGCAAGGGAGCTGGGTAGATTTTGATGTCCTCTTAGATGCTGTAAGAATATGGGTTCAGCATGCTCCTTTAACAAGGACCGTACCTGGATCATCAAGGGGTAATAGGATTTTTATCTAACTTGATATATGAAGAGACCGATGTAGGTAGCAGGTTTACCACATGTAGGTTGTCTGAGAAAAGATTTGTGGGTTCTTGTACTTGAGTTAGGGCCATAGCAATTGCATATAACTCCTTAAATTGTGCTGACCCAATAACTGGTTCAAAATGGGTAATCACTTCCTCTTTCACTAATCTGGGAGGGGGGAGTAAATTACAATAGCAGATCCCTTTTTTCCTCCATCTGTGAATACATTTACAGCTTTAGTATAGGGGGTGCCCATTTCAGTTTTGAAAATGAGGACACCCATTTGGTTGACCCATAATGGCAGTCCATCTTCCCTAAGAAGCCCTCCAATGCACAGGATACTCTATTGTTATTCCTTTGAACCCATTCAAAATCTGACAGGTGATAGGGAACTGTCAAAACATCAGGCTACTTTCCATAGTGCCTAAGGGCAGCATCCCTGCCTTTAATTATAAGGTCAGACAATTGGTCAAGGTGAGCATAGACCCTAGGAGCGCCCCCATGACCGTGTGTATCCATTGAAGGGGCTCTCCCCGCTGAGTTAGGGCTGCAGTGGACAGCTAAGAACCGGGGAGAATCCAGAGGCTAAGGGGGTCTTCAGGCCGGTATTGAGCCAACCGGGTAGAGTTAAGGGCTACTTGTATTTTTTGGAGTATATATTGATGGTCTTGAGTTAGGGTAACAATGTCTGTAGGATCTTCGTCCCGTAGCAGGTCAAAGAGAGGGAGGATATCCTCCATAGAGATAGGAAGCCATGGTCTCAACCAATTAAGCTCCCTAATAACTTCTGTAAATCAACCAAGGAATAGGAGGATTGGAGGAGTAATTGAGGCTTAAGGGGACAAACAGAATCCAATTTGAGCTCAGTTCCCAGTATCTTGAAGGGAGGGACAGTTTGGACCTTATCATTAGATATATGTAGTCCTCCTTTCTCCAAAAGGCCTTGGAGTTCCTTGTATGCGGAGCTTAGTTGTAGGGCATTAGTGGCTCCTATAATAATATCACCTATATAAATATACAAGGTAATTTGTGGCCTTTTTTGTAGGGGTTGAAGGAGCTCAGAAACAAAATGTTGACAAAAGGCAGGCTATTAGCCATGCCTTGGGGTAGAACCACCCATTCATAAAATTCATCTGGCCCTTGGTAATTGGTAGAGGGCACTGAGAAAGCAAACTTCTCACAATCATCTGGGTGGAGTGGTATTGAGAAGAAACAATCTTTGATAACAATAACAAGAAGCAAGAGATCTCTTGGGAGAGAGGGGATCCAGGGAAGACCCCTTAAAGGGGTTCCTACTGGAACCATACGACTATTAATTTTCCTGAGATCCAGAAGCATCCTCCATTTTCCTGATGTTTTTTGGATGACTAAAACTGGACTATTCCAGGGGCTTAGAGATGGTCTGATATGACCTGAGGTCAGTTGTTCTTGTACAATATCTCTTAAATGTTGGAGCTTATTTTGGAGTAATGGCCACTGTTCCACCCATACTGGCGGACCTGGGAGCCATTGGATGACTGGCATCATTGGAACAGTAGCCTTTAGGATTGGGGGTATGGCCTTACCCAGGGGGCTGGGACCTTTTGCCTAGATGCCTCAAAAAGAGGGTCCCCTCTATAATTATTAAAAGGGTCAGGCAGATTGAACTGTTGTTCATATTCCTCCTGCTCAAGGAGGTCGGTCATCATACACTGCCTTGTGATCAGTCGTTATATAGACCTCGGCTTCCCCAAAAATATCTTGTCCTAATAGATTTGCAGTAAGACCTGAGGCTATGAGGGGGCACATGTCTCCCTGGGCACCGTCCACATCCCGCCATTTGAGCCAATCTTTGGTCTCTTCTGATTTAGTATAACCTCCTATCCCAAGCAACTGGGGACCAGGAACCAACCTCCATTGAGGTGGAATTTCCTCCTTTCTTAACACAGTCCTATCTGCTCCAGTGTCAATGAGACAATGGAACTTCTTTCCTGCTATAAAAATGTCCATTTTTGGCCTGACCCCAGGGACAATGGGAACAGTCCTATGTGCCTCAGAGAGGCTATCAGGGGAGAAACCTCCTTTGTGTGACAGGGCTGGAGGGTGCCCCTTGATTAGTTTAAAGATTTCCCCTCAATGTCAAATTTAGATTTGCAATCCCTCTGCCAATGGAATCCCTTTCTGCATCTTGGGCAAGGCGTCTTGGGGGTGGCCGGCCTTTGAGCTGAACCTGTAGAGTGTCCAGGCAGAGCCTCAGAATGCACCCGACTAGTGGGGCAATCCCTCTTGAAGTGGTCTGGTTGCCCACATTCATACTCCTTTGCCCTTAGTTGCAATCGGAGACAAGGCTTCCGTGAGAGCCTCAGTAAGTGAGGCAGTTTGGGCCTGTAGGGCTGCGGCCAAGGATTGAGATTGATGTGCTTGCATGCCAATATGTTTGGTAGCCACAATCCACCTTCCCAAGGAGCGATCTTTCATCCCTGCACAGGCCAATTTGTGATCGGTAGTCATTCTTTCCCAAACTAACATTTTAACAAATTGATCTCTTAGGGGCCCCGGAGGAAATTTTCTCTGAAGGCTTCTTTCTACCCTTTCAATGAAAGTTGCTAGGTCCTCAGTTGCCTTCTGGGTAATCCCTGCTATGGGGGGTTCTGAGGGGCCTTCCTCTAGCTTTTTCCATGCCACTAACCCTAGGGCTCTTACTTGTTCTTGATATGGGGCCAGGATGGCAGCCTGTAAGAGGCCAGTACAGAACTGGTCACTGGACCCGAGAGCATCCCGTAAGTAACCGGGATGGGAGGGTTAGTGGCCTGGTTCCGTTCAGCCTGAGCATGACATTCTTCATTAAAAAAGGCACACCACTTTAGATATAAAGGACCAGGAAGGACAGCTTTAGTTAGGTTCTTCCAATCCTGAGTGGTGCACTGCTGGTGGGTGAGGCCCTGGAGGATGGTTTCAGCCCAAGGGGAATTGGGCCCATCTTCTGAAACAGCTTTCTTTAGTTCCTTTAAATCGTGTGCCTCCCATGGGTACCATACAGCAGGCCGGTTACCCCCTGTGTTAGCATGTATCGGGAAGGTCATACGGGGATGGGGGGTTAGACTCAGTGAGTTCTCTCCCAGTATCATAAAATGGCCACCGGGAAGATTTCCCACCATCCGGACAAGATGGTGGCAATGAGCCTCCCCGGGGTGGAAGTGGGCCCTTGCTATATGTAGAGGCTGGCTGCTCTCATGGTTCCTTTGGATGGGGGCAGTAGTAACCGTTCCCCAGGTGAGGATGGGCAATAAGGAGGAGGGCAAGGGCTTTCATTGGAGTCTACTGTGACCCCAGAATCAGATGCGGCCATGGGCATGTTAGAAGCACCAAAAGTGATATTAAAGGGGTTGAAGGACTCTCCTTTAAGATCCTCAACCTTGGGAGGAGTGAACGGAGATGGATTGGGCTCCTCATTAAAGGTCTCCCAATGTTGTTTACTATGTGGCAAGTTTCTGGAAGGAGATGCAACGGGAGGAGCCGGCAGTTCTTTAGGCGGCGGCTCTTTGGGGGAAACTTGGAGTCCCCTTTGGGAGGTCCTGGAGAGAAGCAGGCCTTAAGGGCAGATAATGTAGGGTAGACTCCCAATGGGGGACCCTCCCCTAAATTGATTTCCCTCTTCCTAACAAGTTGTTCTACACGATCCCATGTGGACCAGTCAAAAAGATTAGCAGCAGGAAGCCAAGGGGCCACCCGAGTAGAGGTGTCCCAGGCTTTTTCTGCCTGTGTATCAGACCACTCAAGGGCCCTACTTTTTAGCATAAGCTTAAGAGCCTTGAGTGCAGGGTCATCATATGTGGTGTGCGTTTGCCCCATCCTTTCAGGGATGCCTTACCTCAGAGCTCGCTTAGCCGGATCTGCCGGTACTTTCAGTTTTGTAGCCACTCCTTCGCTTTGGCCGTGACTTCTTTGAATCAACCTCGTTGGGCGCCAAATGTTGGGGTCTTTAGACCCCTTACTCTTCTCGACCAGCAACAAGGGAAGGGAGCACTCCCCAACAAGACCAGACCGGGAAAGATAGGGCCGACTGACTACCCGCACCCAGCCCTCTGGGCGGAGGACAATCAGACACGTCAGGGAGACCAGTCACAGCAGGAACTTGTTTATTGAGGAAGTCACACAGCTTTTATGTAGCGGGAACCAATCAGCTTAAAGGTCAGCAAGGCATGGAGGAAGGTGGTTCACGCAGGCGAGTGTCCCATAGGACTATATGGCAAGCAGGAACTGATCACGTTTGCAGAAGTGTTGTTAACCAATCCCTGACAGTGGTCCGATTTATCGTCATTAACTTTTGAAACTGCCTTTGAGGCCTTGATCTTACTCACCCACCAGGAAGTAAGGAGTCAGCCTGAGTTAGTTAACGTGTCATTAGTCCCAACAATCCAAACCTAACATTCTGTCCCTGGCCTCCAAAAGTTCATGTCCATCTCCAAGAGTCCCTCAAATATTAACTATTCTAGTATTGCTAGATAACTAGATAGTCGAAGTCCAACATCTTTTCAGAGACTCATAAACTCTTAGCTGTGAGTCACTAAAATAAGTTTAAAAAATTTCATACTTCCTAGATTCCTAGCTTTCTAGCATAGGTAAGCATTCCCATTGCTTTTAAGTTTCTCTTGAGTGACAAGGGCTTCCACTATGTCTGACATATGGAGAAGGGCAATGTGGAGCTCCTGAAAGATACTGGTGCTCCACTCACACTCCCAAATTTGTTTCTTAAAGTGCTGGTGAAGGCCACATCTTCTGGACCTCCCTGCCCAGTGTGGAGGAGAAGGTCTTACATGGCAACTTCACTTCAGCATTCAAGTCTCTCTCAGTCTCTGAATCCCTTCATCAACATTAAACCAAGTAATTTTAGGCATCTCCAACTCATTCACAATGAGCCATCTTTTGATCCAAATTTCAACCAACCAAACAAATACAGTTAGCTCCCCTTTTAACTCTGTGGCAATATCAAGTGTAGAAGCTCTGCTTAATGGATCCATATCAATAAATTCAACCTGAACAAACTTTATATTCCTTCCATTATTATCCCATGCCATTAAAATCCATTTCCATACATGTGCCCCAGACCTCTGCTTGTATGAATTAGAAAATTTGAGAAGTTCTTTTGCACTGTCGTCTACCTCCTCAGAAGTCACACAGTGCCCCTTGCCTCTAGGGCTCTGTTGAGACTGGAGTCTGATTACCAGTTTAGAGGCAAAAATGGGTTCTTGGAGTGGGTCCTAAAGAGCACGAGCATTGTCCACTTGGTAGCTGTGGCAGGGAAGGTCATTGCCATTTCCTTGGATAATGCAGGATTGGTCTTTTAGGCAGAGGTGGAGAGGACAATAGAAATGGGAAGAGTTGGGGTGCTGCCGCCACTGAGGGTGGGGAGGCCACTTCCTCTGGCAAAAGAAACTCATCATAACTGAGGAGTTCAATGTCCCCAGCCTTACCAGGGTCTGCCCACAGGTCCCCATTCCAATTTTTAGGATCCCATTATTTTCTATGCAGTGTTCATTTTAACTGCAGACACCCTTCCAGGTCAAGAGTTAAACATGTACTATAATCCAACCAATCCCACGATGAAGGGATGGGTTTTGGCAACTTCAGCCCTGTGGTCACAGGAGAGAAGATTCTCCTTCAGGGCACACATGGAAGAGTTCAGGTTACTTATGTATATATGGTATTAGGAAAATGAATCCCTGGACCCACTGTTTTCCTTTAACATTTTGTTCAGTGATGCTGAGAACAACCAGCCAACTTCGTTATATTCCTTGTTTTCCAAAAATGTTAAAAAGTGTGTATAGAATCACTGCATTCCCTGCCCCTCACAAGTGGTGAATTAGGAGCTTTGAATGTGTTTTGTTTTTATCTCATTAAACAATTTAGACCATAGACGATCAGCACTCTCTTCAAGAGAGTCTTTAGAAACTTTAGGTTTAGTTAAATCAGAAAGCCACCCCCAGATACCATAAAACAATTAAGGAAATTCATCATTACAATGCTGCCTCTCTAGAGTTACTTCTGATACTCAAATCTGTATTAGTCCGGGTTTCCCAGAAAGATAGAATCAATAGAATGTAATTAGAAAAGAAGACTTATTAGATTGACTTATATGATCAGAGGATAGTCCCACAGTGGCCATCTGCCAGTTGGAGAACTATGGAAACCAGTAACTAATCAGCCCAAGAAGCTGAAAACCTCACAATGGAAGGGATGGGTGACCCAGTCAGAGGCTGAAGGTCTGGAAGCCTTCTGGACAGTCTGTGGTTCAAGTCCATTTTCTCAGGCTATGGAAGCTGGTTTCTGGTGTCTGCAGGTGATGGTAGCAGCAAAAACCCCACCTGCTTGAGAAGAATTGAGTCTGCTTGTGCAGGCAAGCTTTCCCCATCTTCCACTGCCTGTTCCCTCTGGGCCCCCAGCTCTTGTATGGTGCCACCTACATTCAAGGCAGGTGTGCTCCCTCAGTTTACTGATCCATGTGCCAGCTGTCTCTGGAAACACTTTCACAGATACACCCAGAGTGTGGTTCACCAGCTTTCTAGGTGTCTCTCAGTCTGGTCAAGTTGACCACTGAAATTACCCATTATGTAGCCTACGCTGTGACATCAAATAGTCCTTGCTTTCATCTTTTTATACAGAAATTCATACCTGCTGTCCACCTGGGACCCTTGCCCTGCCATGTGACATAGGAGAGAGACTGTTTTACACATTTTGCAAGTGGAATAGGTTTAACTTTGTGAGAATGGATCCATTAGTCACAGACACTCAGTGGTCACTGATGGAACTTGTCCTTTAACCCTTGTTTTTGACTTGACTTGTCCCATTTTGTCATGATACATGGATTCTTCTAGGAGATTCTTGGCAATTTATAATATAACTGATTTGGTACCAAATCATAACTATTTCTGATAGATAATAAGATAAAGATAAGGGGCAGAGAGATGAATTAGACACAGCTGGTGGGAAACAGGCACAAAATAATATAATAATGACATAATTGGGGGCCATTTACATTTACTAAGCACTTCTGCACATGTGATCTAATTTTATTTCCTCAGTAACCTGCTATAAGTGAGGATGAAATGCAGGGACACATACCTTGACAAATTTCCAAGAAATTTAATTACAAACGAAAAAGCCACGTAGTAAAATCGGCTTATAGGATTAATAACAGTGAATAATTCCTGTTATATCTCCCAGCGGAATTGCCACTAAGATAGAGAGAAAATATCAAATGTTAACAGAGGTATTGCCTGGTTTATGGTATTTCAAACACCCTTTATTATCTTATTTGTGTTTTTCTTTTTTTCTGTTTTTCCCCCATTTTAGGGAATATGTATTACTTAGGAAGAAAGTGAGCTATTAAAAATGCACGTAAGAAAGGAGGTGGGAGCCAGGCATGGTGGCACACACCTGTAATCCCATCAGCTCCAGAGGCTGAGGCAGGAGGATCTCTAGTTCAAAGCCAGCCTCAGCAAGTTAGCAAGGCCCCAAACAACTCGGCGAGACCCTGTCTTTAAATAAAATGTGAAATGGGGCTGGGGATGTGGCTCAGTGGTTATGCACCCTGAGTTCAATCTTTGGCACTGAGAAAGAAAGAAAGAGAGAGAGAGAGAGAGAGAGAGAGAGAGAGAGAGAGAGAGAGAGAGAGAGAGAGAGAGAGAGAGAGAGAGAGAGAGAGAAGAAAGAAAGAAAGAAAGAAAGAAAGAAAGAAAGAAAGAAAGAAAGAAAGAAAGAAAGAAAGAGAAAGAAAGAAAGATGGTGGTAATGATTGGTGTAGGGTATTGCAGCCTAGGGGTGTAGAGAATGTTCACTCAGGGAAGTGAGCAGGAGAAATCAGAGCAGGTTGGAATTGGAATTGGAGGCTGCCTAGATGAGCTCAGATATTCAGTAGATAAATAGATACAGAAATGAATATGGACATAAATATGGGTGTGTATACACACAATTCAGTAAATACTCATGTTATATACACACATATATTCCCCTGAGCTGTCCACTGAGATGACTTAGAACAACATCCAGAGAGCAACAAGCATGCCTAATGCCCAGACCTTGATTCTTGACTTCTGCGTATCATTTATCCAATAAAAGCAACCAGGACTCCTGGGAAAATGGCTGATTCCAGGGTTGGGGAAAGGTAAATATTAAGTCAGTCTGGAACACGATGTTATCCTAAAAATTCAGGAAATGCCAACTTGCATGGGCATCAGATGACCAAATCAGGAATATTCTGAGCATCAAAACAAGTTACCAATTAGTAACAGATTATAATCTTTTGAATAAAAAGAGGAATCCATGAATACATACTGATATAAATAAATGAGTGGATAAGTGGGGAGGAGAGCAAGCATTTGATTGCTAGTAAGTGTGGAAGGAATGAGAGAATTTTAAAAGCATTATTTGGTATCCATCTGTAATAAATAATTTGGCCAAGAAATGACAATGGAAATTAGTGAATGAAAGGTTAATGAGGACTGGTATATTCATGTGGTCTCAAAATATTTTTAGCTACAAAGAAAAATAATTTTACTGGGGGAAACTTATTAGATACCACCTTAATCAAGCTATCACAAATAATGAGAGAAATCAAAATTGTGTACCACCTGATAGGATGAAATGAGAACACAGCATCATTTCAGTGATATTCCTACCAAAGATGCAGAACTTCACAACCTGAATCTGTTCATGAGAAAGCATGACAGACATTTACAAAATGGGTCTATAATCTTTAAAATGCCAAAGCCAATACAGTTATGTAAAGACTGAGGAAATATTCCAGACTTAAGGACCCTAAAGACAAAGGCGGGGGGCAGCAAAATACAATACCTGATGTTGAACTGGACTGTTTTATAATAAAGGACATTTTGGAACAACTGGAAAAAACTGAATGGGATCTGAGGTTAAGATGCTGGTCATGTTATCAGTGTTAATTTCCTGACATTGACTGTTATTTTGGAGGACGTCCTTGCTTGTAGGAATCACACACTAAATTTTTTCATGTGTGATATAGTGATTTACTTTCAAGAAACTCAGGAGAAATAAGTATTTCTTTTTTGTAAATTTATGTTTAAAAATATTTCAGAATAAAAAGCATATTATGGAAAGTGTCACAGTGAAGAATTATACAGAAAGGTACTCTAGTAACAATACCACTACAAAGATTTACTTAAAGGTTGACTTTTAAATTGCATTCTTTTGTTTTGAGAATTAAACAGATCCATTTAATGAAGAGCTATTGTACACTCATAGTGTTTATTATTATCCAGGAAACGTGTTAAAACACTGATTGCTATACAATTTGTCAACTTATTGGGCCTATTTGGATTCAGTGTGTAGCCCAATCAATATGTAAAATAAAGTTTTTATCTTAAATGCACATTCATATCTTCACTATTGCCTAGAGAGGTTACTTGTCCCCATCACGTGGCTACAGAGTGGGAGGAGTTGAACTGGATCTCTGTCCTTCTGCCTCCAGTTCTCCACACATAACAGGGAGTGGCACCTGGACAGGGCTGTGCCAAGTCAGTCACAGAAGGAGGTTCCAGCCCTGGGCTCCACAATGGAAGCAAAGGCCTTCATCCAGGCCCACTCTAGGGAGCAGAACCAGGCAGTGCCAATATAGAGGGTCATCCACCTCAGCGAGACATCGGGCACAAGAGAAAGGTGATTTAAATGCTCTGATGTTTACTTAATTATATTTTGGACTTTAAGAATTGAAAACAAATACACAGTTCTGTTGTCTGAATTTGCCACTGATGGTTTTGAAAGCCTTTTAGGCTGAACACCTACTTTCTAGACCAGCCCTGTCCTTCCACTTCTATTGCTTTGTTGTAACCAAAGGAAAGCCTGAATAAACCCTCCAGCTTCACCTATATTCAGTTGACTTTTAAAAATGCTCATTTTGGAGGTCATCCCCTGAGCCATGTATTTTTAGTCTCCCACCAGTTTTGTTGCAGACAGCACCTCTGACAGGTGGTCATGATGATTGTGGTTGCCTGGGTTGCTCTTCAAGGACTTTACAGCCACATTTGTGGAAAGTATTAACTCTTCCCTTGGACCTGAAGATATCTGATGGGTGACAAAACTCAGGATAAAAAGCTTGGCATTTCTACCTTCACATTGCATCTGCCTCCTTTGCTACCTTAACCATTCAGCCAGATTTAACACTGAGTCATATGTCTACTAGGGAGTGCTTTTCTGCAAAGTTGATTAGTCCTAACTTTACCTAATCTGTCTCCTCCCCTTTCAAGGCTGAAGACACCAAGATAAGAGTAAGATATTCTTGAGATTTACAGACATCAGGATCGCCTGATTACCAATCACCAGCTTTTACAGACCACCAGAGTGGCACCTGGAAGTCCTCAGTCATCAGTCCTTCCCTCTCCTTGGCCTTCTTTCTATCCCCATCCCCTGGGGATTAAAGTTGCTTGAAACCTAGGCTGGGTTGAGATGTTCTCGTTGCCATTGCCTCCATTTTCTTTGGCTTACTGGCTTTCCAAATCATTTCCTTGCCCCAACAACTCACCCTTGAGTCGTTGACCTTTTTGAGTGGCGACTCAATGAACCAGAGTACAGTTACACTATACCCTGCGTTACCCTGGGGCATAGCTTTACCATTTATCTTATTTCACAGAAACTCAGGAGACAGCGTGGCAAGGAGAATAGCTTTTTTCAAAGTCAGGTTTAAGGAAGATGGAGGAGACTTTTTGTTTGTTTGTTTGGTCTCAATTCTCCAGCTTCAGGGCGCTCAGGGGTGAAGAAAGCTTTCATTTGAGAGACCTTTGTAAGAGAAGTGGGAGACAAGAGAGGAAAAATACAAATGCAGATTTAGTGAGCCAGAGAACCTGTCAGTCTCAGCTCCTTGGAAATCTTTCCTCACCAGTTTTTATTCTCATTATGAGGAAATTCAGAAGGTAAAAGAATTTAGAGCTTTAATTTCAAAAGGGATTCTGTCTCAAATCCTGCAGAAAAACGTTATTGGGATGTTGCCCTTCATTTCAGGGGAAGTCAGTTTCACTTTACCTTCACCCCAGAACTGCCTGACCCCCAAAGGCAAATGTGGTCCTGGACTTGGCATTCTGTGCTTCAGTGAATTCAAGTTGTGGTCAGACTTAATTAAGGTGCTGGACATAAAGCCCAGGTCTGGTCAGGAGGGAGAGGGTAGCAGCCCCTGTTGGGAAGCAGGCCAGCTGAGAAGATAACTCCTCCTCTTCTGTGTTTGTCTTTCAGGAAAACGCGCATGCCTTGGAGAACAGTTGGCCAAGTCTGAGCTGTTTATTTTTTTCACTTCCCTTGCACAAAAATTTACCTTCAAGCCCCCAGACAATGAGAAATTGAGCCTGAAGTTCAGAATGGGCCTCACCGTCTCCCCAGTCAGCCACCGCATCTGTGCTATCCCTAGGGAATGATGCTATTGGAGAAGGGAGGGGAAAGAGCAAGAAAAAAAATGGCTTGTGCTCTGGAGCTGCTGATGCCTGCTCAGATGTGAGGAACCAGAATAAGGTGATGCTGAGGAAAGAAGAGAGAAATTGGACAAAGAGGAAGCTGGATCCCAGTTCTGCCATCTTCCCTGAAATAGCCCCGGAAAAATCGTTTGTGTGTTCATAGATTTATCTTTTCATCTAGGAGGTGAAAAACTGATTTCCCTCCAAAAAAAAAAAAAAAAAAAGTTCTTCTAAGAATGAAAGGATAATGGATTTTAAATGATTTGTAAATCATAAAGCACATCCTAAGAATAATGACTGCAGTGTGCCTCCTTCCCGCCTCCTTCCATGACCACGCATCCATTCTAGCCTGTTGACATAACTCAGGTTGAAGTGGTGCAGGACAGGCAATGAGATAAGAAGTGGAACCCTGGGGCAGCTGTGGAGATGGACTATAAAGTCTCTTTCATTTGTACGGTTGTGTGGGCTTTATCTTGTTTTGGCTTTAGAATGGTCCTCTGCCCAGTGAGCAAAAGGGATGAATCCCTATTCATAGGCAGGGAAACCGAGTGCTGTTGAAGCAGTTCCTGTGATTTGCACAAGGAAGCACCACCTTGGCATTGGACTGAGGCTGAGTAGGGTGTGACCACAATTAACCCAATCTGGAAATTAGGTTTGGGGAACAAAGGTGGAAACATTTTTTCTTATAGCACCTCTGTTTTGAGTCCTCCATCAGACATCCATTCCCATGTTGTTTCACATTGGATTTAACTGTCAGCTTTTGGTGGTTAAGATTACCACCTTATTGTCTGGTTGGGCCCTGGTAGAGCATTTTATAGCAGAATATCAGAAATGCCAGAATCATGCCAGGGGTCCCAGAGGGAGAGAGTGGTCATAAAACAGACGGCCAGGGACTGTCCCAGGGAGTTTTAGCCCCAAACCCAGAGCAGATCACCAACCAGTCTGGTAAACTGGACTTGATCTCATCCAAAGGTTTATTTAGTTCCTTTAGTTTTTCTTTCTTTCCTTTCTTTTTCTTTCCTTTTCTTTTTCTCTTTCTCTTCCCCTCTCTTCCTCCCTCCCTCCTTCCCATTCTTCCTTCTTTCCTTTCCCCAAAGGTCTATTTTCTTAAAGTAGCTAGATCTAGGTAGTTAACAAAACGGCCAGGAGGCCATGGGGTTTTCCTTGCTGATGCTTGAATTCAGAAAAAAGTCCATTCAACACAAAAAAGAAGCATAGAAAGGGACAGAAGGGGGCAGTATGTGACTGGGGCTAGCCTACGATGGCTGTGAGGGCCAAGGAAAGAGTACCTGGAAGGAATGATTGTGTTTTCAATGCGGGAAGGAGGCTTTAGTCCCTCTTGGCTGGTAAAGAAAGAATGGGAGAGGCCTTTTAAGGTCAATTGCACATTTAAGCCTTTTAAGGTCAATCTCTAGAAAACAGGGCAAGAGATAGTTCCAGACCAATCAAATAAGGCCTTGGATTTCCCCAGCGTTTGGGATCTATCTTCCATTTCTTTTCCCTTTTCGTCCCTCAGTTAGATCATTCAAGTAGGAGCTCCATGGGAAACTGGTAAAAATCTTTACATTTCTGTTTCCTGAGACTTTGTTGAAGTCATCTCTGTATTCCATTCCTGCTCTGCTGTACACTGTCCATGATTCCTGATGGGTAGGCACACACTACGTACTTGTGGAATAAATATAAAACTCCTGGGGACTCATCCTATCTGGTGGATGCAGAGGGACCCAGGGCCAGTAAAGTGTCACCACAATGAGTCCTGAGCTATCCCCAGCCCTGAATCAGAAATATTGGAGATGACTCTGTGTACTAACTGAATTTTACAGGTGCTAAGAAATGTGTCTTTTTTTCTCAAACATGGAGACACTACAAATTAGGAGTCCTCTTCCCATCCAAGCATCATGCAAGGATTTTGTTAAATGTACTTTTGTAAATCCCCTATTTCTCCTTTATTTGGGAAACTTCAGGAGTCCTTACTCCCTTCCTTTGTACCTGGAACCTAGTGGGCAAATAATCTGATATTATCTGCAGCGCTGTGGACAAGGTAACCAAAGGCAACCCAGGGTGTGAATCTTCTCTCCACGACTCTGCTACAAAGAGATGCGCACACAGGCACAGTGAAGGAGAGAAATCTAAGATCAGGCCAGAGGTCAGGGGACTTACAGCAGAGGAGAAGCAGGGCACACACAATCCAGGTCCTCTTCTGAAAGAGGGCCTGGGTCAGGCATAGCAGGACTGAAAGCACCAGGGGGAGGTCTAGTACAGGGACTGCCTTCACTGCTCTACATATTCAGACAGGAAGCAGGGGTGGGCCAGGTGACTAAGTAGCATGGTTGACTTCCTGTGTAAGCAAGGAACTTTGTTAGAACGGGGGACTCCAGAGCTCAAACTCTGGTGACTTGCTGCTCTCTTATTAAGCTCATTCAAGCCCACTGAGTCAGTTTGTGTGTATGTTTAGTTGTTTGCTAAGCTACCAAAAGGGAAAGGTGGGGAATACTAGGGAGCAGTGCCCAAGGACATCCAGGTTGGTCACTCCTCGATCCTCTACTGTAACTTTGGGCAAGGCATTTCAACCTGCAAGCTATTTTCCTCCTTTAAAACTGATAGGTTTCTGTTAGGCGCAATGGCACATGCCTGTAATCCCAGTGGCTCAGGAGGCTGAGGCAGGAGGATTGCAAATTCAAAGCCAGCCTCAGCAATGGAGAGGTGCTAAGCAGCTCAGTGAGACTGTCACTAAATAAAACACAAAATAGGGCGGGGGATGTGGTTCAGTGGTTGAGTGCCCCTGGGTTCCATACCATGTGCTCCCCACTTCATGTTTCCTCACCCATGCTTCACCCTCCTACCCACTGCAATCCAGGGCCCACCTTGTGTGCGGTGCCCTTGATGTGGAAGGTATAATATTGTCTTTACTTTGACATCCCTTTCCCATTTCTGGGAATTTACCAGTTCAGCTCCTCTTTGGGTTACATTATCCCTCCAAATCTCAAGTTGTCTGTATTCTCAGGTTCACATAAAGTCCCATGCCCTTGTCACACCATGAGCGGCCTTACTCAGCCTCTTGCCTACAGGAAGTTTCAAACCTCAATGTGGCACTGGTGTGTGGTACCTGGAGACTCTATAAAAATAAATAATCCTTGTAGGCTTAGAACCTCTAACCAGGGGAGGGGAAATAGCTTTTCCTCCATTTCATAGGAGATGCATGGAAAGTAAGGACCCCCCTCTTATCAAAGAAAACCAGACAAGTGTCAAAAACATTTTATTCAAGAAAAAATTAGAAAAAGACCTCAGAATAGAACTGGGCTCAATCCCAAATACAGCCTGGACAAGTGGGGATTTGTAGTGGGAACAGGGTTGGGGGTTCCTGGATGGAAAATTACTAAGAGGAAAATTCAATTTTGACTAAACTGACTGAACAGGATTATTTTTGAAGGCAGGCCACATGATCAGATGCCATGAATATGTGATCAGATCTCAAGGTAGATCATTAAATATCTGAAAGTAAAATTCTATATATTTGTAATGGGAGATGTTTTTTTTATTGTAATTAGGCAGCATTTTACAATATCGTTACTTTTAAATTTTTAATTTGGTAAAATTTTGTTGCTTTCCCCAATACCCATAATATGCTGACTGTGTCACCCTAAATGCATAAAGATCAAACCACAGCATACTTCTTCTTGAGAGTAGATGGAGCTGTGTTTGAAACAAAATCTCACATTAATAGTAGTCTCCAGTCAATTCAACAAATATTGATGATACACTACGAATCAAATAGCATGGGGCCATCCCATCTCAGGGCTCAGTCTATTGCTGGTGGAACGGGGAATGGGGGATCCCTAGTGGTCACCTGAGTTGTTCAATGTGGTTTCTCCACTTTGTTCAGTGTTTAATAATTCCAACCCAGTAAAAGCTATGGCAATCATTAAGCTTATAGATTTTTTGCAGTTATTTTGTTCCCAGTAGATGGTTTCTGTCCAGCCTCATGGAGTATTCACCTATACATGCAGAGTTTAGCTGATCTTGAAGATTTATGGACCTCCTTCTTGGCATAGTTTGCTTCTTTCTCTGCCTTACAAATTCCAATCATGTCAGTCACTCCAAACTCCAACCTACATTTTCTCATCTAATAAAGGCTATTGTGATCTGATTATTTCCCCTCCTTCGAGTAATGGGATCCAGTAAATGCCTCCAGGGAGAAAGAAAGTCAGAGATGGTGGAGTTCATTTGTCTTTTCTTTTGGAATCACAGTTCTGCGGTTCCACTTTTCTAGTATCTGAAAACTCATGTGTATTTATTTGTGTTGATTTTTCTGGTTGTTTATAGTAGGAAGGTTAGTCCACTAATAAACAGCATGAAAGAGAATACCAGGCACACAGTTGAACTTTTTATGAAACTTAAGACTGGATGAGAATAATTCAATTGCTTGTGTCTGTACTCCCTTCAATGTGATTTTACAATTCCTTCCTCAAGAGATAGAACCCATTCACAGTTTTTTTCACTCTGGGATGTCTCACTGATGGCTCACTGTTTTGACAATAGGATGTGATAAAATGACTTTTCTGAGCCTTACTTAGGCCCAGGAAAATTTATTTGCTCCTACTTGTACTTTTGAAACTCTTAAACAAACGCATGTAATTTTGTTGGATGCTGAGAAATTTGCAACCAAGTCATTGATATTGCATTGTCCTAATTGACAGCTGGCCAGAGCTCTACATAAGACTAGCTGATAAAAGCAGGTTCAAGCAAATCCAGAAGCTGAATGCATGTCCATGAGTGAACCCAGATGAACCAAGAACTTTCCAAATGAGCCAGTTTATTTCCAACCTGAGATTCATGAGTTAAATAAGTGGTTACTGTGTTTAGCCATTAGGTTTTGAGGTGCACGGTGGTACAGTAAGAATTAACTGATACGGTCCTTGAGGGTAGGAACAGTGTTTCATTCATTTGTGTGTCTGCAGTACTAGTAACAGTGCCTGGAACATGAGAGGGATCCAAAAATAGTTAATGAACAGAACAGACAGGATGATTGTGGGCTACTGCTATATTAGAACTATTGCCAGAAATCAAATCTCACCATTACTCCTCTGCCCTTGTCATCTCACCTGATGCCGACTTCTACTGTAATCTTTCAAGAACACAGTGGAAGAGCACCACAGGATTGTTCTGACCTCACTGATCCATGTCCTAGCTGGCTTTTGGAATGGGGTCACCTCTCCCATTTCCCCAGCTGTGTTTCTCAAGAACAGGTTGATGCCCTGGATGGATATTTTGTACTTTCTGGGTCACATTATATGTTTGTGTGTCACCATGAGCTATTTGTTCTGTCCTGGAAAACTAAGAACTTTTTCTTTTGAAATAGATTGGAAATTAAGCAAAAAGAAAGAACCAAGTGAAAAGGGTCTCTTTCAGGGTTTGGCACTAAACTGCTGATGATGCCTGTTATAAATACTAGGGTCAGAACAGAGGCTTCTCTTTGCCCTAATACATCAAAGGTCCAAAAATATCACTGGGCTCACAGACACATAAAACCATATTAAAAGATTTCAGGGAGTAGCATGGAGAGTTAGATGAACTAGAAGTCAGAGTTTTGTGGTTAAGCCAACTTGAATTCAAAACCCAGTTTTATCATTTATTACCTTTTTCTTGTGAATTAAACAGGTTACCTTACTTTCTTGAACTCACTGACAGTTTATAACTCCAGTTAAAGTAGATACTATAATTAGTCAAATCTCTTCTACCCCTCTCTGAGGTGGCTTTCCTTGTGGTATTTCTGTGAGATGATTATATATAACCACCATGATAAATGCAGGGATAGCCATGTGATTACCTTTGGTAAATAAAATGAGCAAATGTTTCATGAGTCACCTTGGAGTGCTTAAGAATAAGCTAGTAATTTAACACATTTCTTTTCTCTCTGTCATGAGACCAGCAATGTCACTCAAAAGGGTCTCTCAGTCTATGTCCAGTATGACAATGACATGCAGCAGAATCAGTTTAATATATGATGTGAGGAACAAGTGTTTTGTTGTTGGTCACTCAGATTTTGGGATTGTTCCTGCACTGCTGAGGTCTCTAATACATCTCTCTTGAACTGGTTGCGAAGAACAAAGACAGATGGATATCAAGGTGACACAGTGTGCCTGGCAAATAGTAAATTATAATAGTAATGCTGTTGTGGTTACTCTAGACAAAGGGTCCAGTTATATTGTTATGCCTCAGAGAACTTATTTTTTCCCTTAGGCAATTTGATCTTTCCTTCACTTGGTTCACAGAACAATATATTCTTCTCCCTATTGGCTAGAGGATAATTAAAAATTCTTTAGAAGGTTGCCAGACTATGAAACACCAGAGCACCATTCACTGGTAATCTAGGTAAGTGGGGCCCTCTGGAGGTGGGCCTCCCAGAGTCTGCATCACCATTAGTGTGAGCCTGCTCCTCAGGGAAGCAGAGGGTCATTTTTGTGATAGGAAACCTGCTCTCCTCTCTCACATCTCTTAGTCCTCCTGCTAGACTACTGCGCTATTAATTTCCTGAACAAGCCAGATCTTCTATCATCTTCAGGTCTTTATATGAGCTTTTCTTTTCCCTGCAAGACATGTCTAATTACACCTGTTAAAGACTCCTATTCATTCTACAAAAGCTGCTTAAATGTCAACTCTGATGCATTTTTCTTGTTAGTTGCTCCCTTCTCCACTCCCTGATAATTACAAAGCTTTAATTTTCTATTTCCATGTAATCTCCCAGTGATGTTGGGCTTTTCAGAGGCAACTGTTATCTTGTTCACAGAGGTCCAGTTCTTAGTGTTTCATGCATAGTAGATGCTCAGTAAATGTTTGTTGAACATGTGGTGAGGAGCAAGCAGTCTAGCGAGCTGAATGCTGCAGTGTGCCATAGATTTCCCTTCATTACGTAGCAAACTCTTTACCTCTAAGTATCTTTATTCCATATTCTGGAAATTTTATTTTACATATAAAATTTAAAAAGCTCACGTAAAGACCTGGAAAATAAGGACTTTAAAGATTATTAAGGTAATTTCTACTTTCAAGAATTGAACTTGCAGTGAGAACTTCTGAAATAGCAAAGACAGACCTTCAAATTTCACTCCTTTGAGAGTTCAGAGACCACTAGCAAAAATTGCCCAAATCAACATTTCCGGATTCTGAAAATTAATCAAAATCTTGCAACAACTTGAGTGTTTGTTATAAAAATAAAAACCAACTCTCAGTAAGAACAGTTAAGCCCTTTTAACTTGCCCTGCCCATCTCTTCTACCCTCAGAAATATCCATGAAAAGCAACCAGGTCACAACTATGGCAACTGAGAATATTGACTATAGAGTAGCCCCCAGAGGCAGCAAAAATGGGTCTGGAACACTGGTAAGGCCCCATCCCCAGAAAATTGTCACTATTTAACCTTTCTGGCAGTTCCTTGTAAAACCTCATTCTCAAGACTTATATTTGACCTGCTTCAAACCTCACCATGTGGGAACCATCGCATGTTGAAATGAATCAGTGACAACTGTACAAATTGCAGTAACCCAAGGTGACAATACCAGTGAGTGCTAATAAGAGGGGTGAAAGGTAAACGAGAAGCTCTTAACACATTCCTAGAAATCTAGAAGGCCCTGCACATGTACAGGCTGTTCCCATGCCCAGAGAAAGACCCAAGAAGGCTGTCTTTCACTCCTGGCTGACTTGAGGGCCTGGAGGAGTAGGAAGTCACGTCCAGAGTGCAGTTGTAAATCTTAAGGGTATAACCCAACTCACACAGAACACTCTGGAAAAGGCTCACTTAACAGCTCAAGGCATTAAAGAAAACCTCTGACCAAAGTCATCAGAACATTATGCTAACAGAGAATCAAGTTGGCTGCACATGATGAAGAATGGAATTTTTACATAATTAGTGCAAGTGAGTCTTTAAACCGAGAGCAACAAAAACAACAATCACAATAACAAATCTTGGGTGTGCGTTTGTGATGGAGTCTGATTTCCAGTTTCCAAATATCATTTAAGATGCCAAATTTCAACAACAAACAAATCCTTAACCATGTAATTAAACAGGAAGCTATGGCCCATGCATGGAATATGCAATGTCTAGAAACTTTCCCTGAGGAAGCCTAGATTTACTACACAGAATCTTTAAATATAATGTCCCAAAAACCTAAAGAATCATATCTAAAGAACTCCTGGTAAGCATAAGAATGATTTCTCACAGACTGGAAGATAATAATGAGATAGAACAATTTAAAAAGCAATTACTAGAAATTCTAGAACTGAAAATATAACTGAAATTTAAAATTTACTAGAGGGGCTTAGCAGGAAGATTTAGTAAACATGAAGATGGTCAATCAATGAAATTATTCTGTGGGGCAAATTGAAGACAGAGGATGAGAAATGAGCAGAGCTTTAGAGACCTGTGGAACACAGCTAAGTGTATCAACAGATGCATAAAGGGAGGACAGAAGGGAAAGAAGGTATATTTCAAGAATAATGGCCTATTCTCTTCCTTAGCCCATTTATAGATTGGGTTATTATTATTTTTGGTGTTAAATTTGAGTTCTTTATATATCCTAGAGACTAATGCTTTATCTGAGGTGCACGTGGTAAAGATTTTCTCCCAATCTGTAGGCTCTCTGTTTACATTGTTTCTTTTGCTGAGCTTCTTAGTTTGAATTCATCCCATTCATTATTGATTTTACTTCTAACCCAATCAATAAATGGGTTACAGAACTGAACAGACACTTCACAGAAGAAATACAATCAACCAACAAATATATGAAAAAAATGTTCATCTAGCAATTAGAGAAATGCAAATCAAAACTACTCGAAAATTTAATCTCACTCCAGTCAGAATAGCAATCATCAAAGAATACAGGCAACAATAAAAGTTGGTGAGGATGTGGGGGAAAAGGTACACTCATACACTGCTGGTGGGATTGCAAAATAGTGCAACCACTATGGAAAGCAATATGCAGATTCCTCAGAAAATTCAGAATGGAACCACTGTTGATCCAGCTATCCCAACTGCTCGGTTTATACCCAAAAGACTTAAAATCAGCATACTACAGTGACACGGTCACATTAATATTTGCAGCAGCTCAATTCACCATAGCTAAACTATGGAACCAACTTAGGTGCCCTTCAATAGATAAGTGGATAAAGAAAATATATTTTATGGAATATTACTCAGAATTAATGAAGAATGAAATGATGGCATTTGCTGATAAGTGGATGGAATTGGAGAATATCATGCAGAGTGAAAAAAAAAATCCCAAAAAACCAAAGGTCAAATGTTTTCTCTGATATGCAGATGCTAATTCACAATAAGTGGGGTGGGGGACACTAGGGAAAAACAGAGTTACTTTAGATGAGGCAAAGAGAAGTGAAGGAAGGGGAGGGGACATGGGGATAGGAAGGGCAGTAGAATGTAACAGACATTATTACCTTATCTACATATATCACTGCATGACTAATGCGATTCTACAACATCTACAATCAGAAAAAATGAGAAATTATACCATTTATGTATATTATCAAAGTGCATAAATGCATTCTACTGTCATGTATAACTAATTAGAACTAATTAAAAATTAAAAAGATTAAGCTTTAAAGAATGAAATCCTGGCATCTGCTGGTTAATGGATGGAGTTGGAGAATATCATGCTAAGTGAAATAAGCCAAACCCAAAAAACCAAAGGACAAATGTTTTTTCTGATATGCTGATGTCAATTCACAATAAGGGGTCAGTGGTGGGAGTGGGGGGAATAAAGAAGAGTTACTTTATATTATATAGAGGGCAGTGAAGGGTGGGGAAAGGGTATGGGGGAAGGAATGACAGTAGAGTGAAACAGACATTACCTCATATACATATATGACTGCATGACTGATGTGATGTGATCCCATAATATGTACAATCAGAAAAATGAGAGATTATACTTCATTTATGTATGATCTATTAAAATGCACAAATGCATTCAACTGTCATGTACAACTAACTGGAACAAAAAAATTTAAAAATTATTAAAAATGGTTAAAAAAAAGAATAATGGCTTAAATATACCAAGAATAGGGAATACCTGTGCTTTCCTAAAACTCAATTTCATAACTGGGTATATTTGTATAGATTGGGAAATGTTAGGATACTAGGAAAAAGAAAACCCCAAATCCTCAAATAAATCAGCTTGAAAAAAAAATGAAAAGATTAAGAGAAACCTAGGCTGGAAATTCACAGCTGGTATGGTTAAAAAGTGACTGCTGGCATCCAAGTTCCTTTTCCCCTGTTTTTCAACTGTACCTAAGATTGTTTCAGCTACATGGTATTCCAGATTGGGGACTAAGGAAAATTGCCCATTCTTTTAGTATGCACACATCTCTACTATTCACTCCATCAGGCAGAATTCAGCTAAATGACCTCATACCCACCAGTTATAAGGGAGTCTGAGAAGTAAAGTTTTAAGGTGTGTGGGTTTTTTTCTGGATATTTTCCCCCATATAAAATATGGGCTTTTCTATTACTAAGTGAAGAATTTGAGAATGACTACTGAGAGATAAGTAGTAGTCTCTGACCAGAAATGTTCTGGATTATACATTATTGAAAGATGTCTCCATTCTAATGGTGAATTTGGAGATATAAAAAGACACATCAAAAAATCACTTTATATATCTTTTCACTCACAAAAAATTCAAATGAAAAACAAAACAATGCATTTTACCAACCTTAACATTTTTAGTCCTTTATTTAAACAGCAACTGAATGTATTTCTGCCCACTAAAAGCATCAAAACCAACAGACACAGAAGCAGAAAGTTTATTTACTTAAAACGTTTCATTATTATATTATTGGACAAGACCCAATATCATTTATTTAAAATAATATTCTAAATACTTACAAAAATAAATCAAATATTGCTTCTATATTTCAAGTGTCAAAGTCTTTGCCATAGAAAATAGAAAGGACTTTTTAAAAACTAAACATTACATTTAAGCTACCTCAGGTTTAGTAACTGCACACTATCTTCTTTTATGGTTTGTGCTTTATAAATTTCCAGACTACTTTGCAATGTACAGGTTTCACATTAAAAATGTAAGAATACAACTGTATACTCACATTTTAACACAGGAATGTTTCTCATTAAATATGCACATAGAGGACCTTACAGTACTATGGCCTAAAAGTCCCCCACCCCAAAGGGCCAGAAGTGTCACTACACAGAAACAGGTGAGGTTGTGGAAGCATTAGCTAACATTCAGATATCACGACAGTTATCAAAAATGATGACATCTGGGTATGGGATACTCAGGGTAATATTTCTAATAAGACATTCTTAATCTATACTAAATTATTAGCCTCACTCATTGAAAAAAATAAACTTCAAATATTTATCAATACATTAGGTTAATCAGTATAAACATCACCATCATGTGTACATACTTTAAAAAGAGAAAGGAATATTGACCTTAGAGCTAATGCTCAAAATTAAAGATCATTTCCAAGTTGGTCTATAGTTTTACTTTTATAATCACTGGGATATTTAGTTCTTATAACATAGATAAAAGTTGAATATCGCTTCCATAGTATATGCACAGTCAAGCCTCCCTTACAACACAGATGTGTATAAATCATGATGAAACATTTATAATGCTTTACCACCCACAGGGTGTCATTCTCCCTACATTAACCAGATGTGGAAAAGAATCTCACTTCTGATCATTTCCTGAATTTCTGTATGATTAATCACAATATAGAACTTTACATTAATCTTATTTATAAATACTTATATATCAAACATTTTAAATTCTACTTATTAACTACAAAAATGGTAAATCAGAAAATCTGTTTTTTCTGTTAAGAAAAAAGATTCTAGCCTACGTCCTTATTCAGAAATTTCACGAATTATTTAAAATTTCACTTATAATAATTGAAAATTTATTAGTACTTGAACTGGAAAACACTAATCTATTGAGATTGATGTTTTACAACAAATTCCATTAAAAGGGACCTTGAAGAGTTTGTAAAATTTCAATTATAAGGAAGTAGAAACACCAAAGGGGCAGATGTTTTCATGACCAAAATATACCAAAAAGCTGTAATACTTAGAAAAGTTTAAATAACATGCTAAAACATTTTTGAAGTCTTATTTCTTTTCACTGAAAGTCACAGGCAAGCAGACACTACAAGAACATACAAAAATGCAAATTATACAATTTCACAGATTAAAAAAAAATCAAAATCTAAGAGGTAGTCAACAGAAGTAACCCTGATAAAACAAATATATGGACAGATTCCCTAATCTCAGACACATAAATACAGTATGAAATTCTTGTATTTTCAGTGATTAAAAAATTATTGACTGAGAATTTAAAGCCAGTTATCTCAATGAAAAATACTGTAGATGGAACAATACTCATATTTAGAAAGAAAAGTTAAGAATAAAACCTAGACCACAGATCTATAGCAATATTTGTGCTTTATAAATTTCCAGACTACTTTGCAATGTATAGCATCAGGTGAGGCCAAATCAGTCTTACCTGATGCTATAAATAAACTTACTGAACTATAGCCATGCCCATTTTGTTTACATGCTGTGTATGGCTTCTTTCACACCAGCATTAAGTACTTGTGACAGAGATCATGTAACCCATTGAACCTGAATTATTTACTAAAATATTTACTATCTGTCCCTTCACATAAAACTTGCTATCTCCAGTCTAGACATATTGCTGATATGTATTTGTTGTATTTGTTGAACTGCAGTGGAAAGATTAACTCAGTTATCACAACATATGGTATGCAATTATTCCAAATATAAAACATGAGTTACATCACAATTCAATTCCTTGTTACATCTGAAACACTTCTTTTTACTGCTGTGGGCTATATTGTTGTAGTCTATATTTGAACTGCCCAATATAATAGCTGCTAGCCACATGTTTGGTTGGAGATGTGGCAGGTACACCAAGAAACTAAACTTCTTATTTTAATAAATTTAAATTGCCACATTTGTCCTATGGCTATCATGATGAACAACACAAATTTAACAAAATTAATATTGCAAAGTTGTGATTTTTAAAAATGCATCCCCACCCCACCAAAAATTAGAAAGGAACATCTCTAAAAATAAGAGCTTTGGGCAGAAATGAACTGCATATCATAAACTCAGTCAAAGACAAATTCCTTCATTGGTAAACAAAATCCAATTACTCCTACATTGTTTTATCACTGATTCACCTCTTTTTAGAAGAGGCAAAACTATTATATTGTGATGCACCTTTTTTTAGAAACCAAAAGCCATAATTTTATGCTTAAAAGCAATAACTATAATTTTCATTAATTACATAAAGTATGTGTCCATTTTATACAAAGTATATTTTTCAGCTTGCTTTTCATCAGAAAGGCACCTATTACAAACGTCAGTCTACTTCCCCCTTAACATTTCAACCAAGCTCTCCAGAAGCCTTGTTTGTAGCCGGTACATGTGAGAACAATGACCTCTTTCATAATCTGCAAATCTTCCAATTAGTCATTTTTACTATGGCAAAGTCATTTAAATAGTGAACTCTTCCAAACATTATACCTTCCATGGGATGACAAAACATACCCGATTCAATGACAGAATTAGAAGAGAGAAGTAGTAAAGCTTTGGGTATATCAAGTCAAACAAATCACGTTTGTATAGTTCTCCATATGCCTACCTCAAGATTATTTCTACATGAACCAAAAACATAAAACAAATGTAAATGCATTTTTAAATTACACATTACTGATTATATGTTATGAACTAATCAAGAAACTAGTACAAATGAAAACATTAAAATATACAATTTGAAATTATAATAATCTCAAAAGAAAAATGTTTGAGATGTGTGCTTAAATACATCTTCCAATATTCAAATATGCTTCCCAGAGAGATAGCTAATTCTATACTTTGTTTTCAGCATCAGCTGATAAAATTAATGTGATGCAGTTTGATTTTAAAATAGCTGATTATCAAGCATCTTAACCTTCTTTTTCAATCTGGCAGTTAGCTGAAAGGTATAAAACATTTTAAGGGCACTTCTGTTTATGTTTTCTTTTGCAGTTTAATCAGATGTTGTAGCAGGAACTTTAACAGAGAGATTTCTTCGGGTGTTGGTGATGTGCCGCTGCTGTGCTAAGAAAGACCGTGCAGGAGTACAGACACCAGTGTCTTTGCAAGCACTACCGCCGCTTATAAGCCTGGATTCCATCCCCAGTTTCTGGAATGCTAGACTCTGAGCCAAAACATATATAAATAATATAACTAAACACACACACACACACACACACACACACACACACAATCTTAATCCTCAAAACAATCCTAGAAAGCTGGTTTTTCTCATTTTTATAGAAGAAAATAAGGATTCAAAAGCAGATTAATCTGCATATGGTAATGCTAACAAGAAACACAAAACTCAGTTTCTCTATTTTTACCCATTAAAATTGAAATCATTAAGAACAGTAGCTTAAAGCCAGGTACAGTGGTGCATATTTGTAATCTCAGCAACTTGGGAGGCTCAGGCAGGATAATCACAATATTGAGGCCAGTCTTAGGAACTTAGTGAGGTCCTAGCCATTTAGTAACACCCTGTCACAAAATAAATGTAAAGGGCTAGGGATGTGACTCAGTGATTAAGTGTCGCTGAGTTCAATCTTGGGTACCGAAACAAAACAAAACAAACAAAATCCCAGGTGCTTAAAATAACATACTGGAGTTGGGCTTAATTACAACAACAGGAAGAGGTTTCAAAGAAAATTTTTGTATTTGGACCCACTCCATCTATAAGCAGACATGCCAAACAGAAAAGCTTACATCAAAAATTCTTAAAATATGGTCTCTGAATATATTAATACATGACAAATTACTATAGTTTGACTATTGGGTTTACTTTTTTAATAAGAGAAGGTATTACTCTCACTAGACCTCAAAACAATTTTTTTGAACTTAGCAGCATAAATAGTTAATACAGTATAAGAAATGTAGTAGCTGCTCAACAAATACAGGCTGAAAAATGAAAAACAACAAACTATTTGGTATCTGCACCAATTAGTCATGGAAGAAAAACTAATGCTATGTGGGAAAGCACAGCACACATATGTGTGCTATGAACAGAAATTTCCTTGTGTTAAGTTATAGGTAATGGGAGAAAATAGCTAAAATAGTATCTATTCTAGCTGATTAGAATAGCTCAGAAGAAGCTTATATATCATGAAATGCTACTCTTAGAAACATCCCACCAAGGATGACAAAAAAACCATTCATGTATAACATTATTATTTTTTTTTAGAATGGATAGATCATTAATTGAAGAATATTGCTTTGAGAATTTTGCATTACACATCTTTAGAAACCCTTTGAGTACAAATTAAGTTTCAGCTCGAATAAGGCAATTTAAAAAATATTTGATATTTATGTTGTCCTTAATGTGTGTCAGCTAAAGGTTGATGAGTTATGAAACAATTCAATGAGGTACAACCATCATTTACATAGACTATTAGTGAAAAATATCTGAGTGCAGTATGCATGGTCAGAGTAACTTTTGATTCAGTTATATAAACATGTTATGTCCTGGCTAATGGTATAAAATATATTTCTATTGTTCCTGGCCAAAAAAGGTTGATAAACACTGTTTTAAATATCCAATCACTGGCCACATTTCAACTCACCTTATTATACCAGGCAGAAACAATGAGCTTTTCTTCATAGTCACGAAATTTTGCTACTTTACATTCACTCTGGAAAGAGATATGAAGACAATTAAAATCTTAGAAACTGCTCAAAATCACCAAAACCAGAATAATTTCTTCACTATCTCATTGTTGAGAGAATATGAAGAATGCATTTGTGAAGCACATAAAGTAGTCAAAGTGTGAAATGAGTCATGCAGAAATGCATTCACAACAACTTTAGGAAGAAGACTCATAACTAAACTTTATTTCAGAAATTTTACTCAAAGAAACAGTGAATTAAACACATGCACACACACAGACACACACACCCCCTTAGTGAGTCTCCTGTTGCTGTTCCTTGTATCTTGAGGAAAAAAAGCAACTGGTTTAGTTATCAAAACAGGGCTTCACCTACAGAGGCGTTGAACCAAGGAAAAAGAGGATTCAGTGTTCTAGATTCCCTGTGGTCATTTTTATGTGCTGCTGCAGAGGCTGACATCCTTTTCTTATTACTCTAACAGAGCTAATTTTGTAATTCTGTTGGGCGACAGATATAGGTGGCTCATAAAAAACGAATCCTGAAATACTTGGTTCTTCCTTAGGCAAGACACTCAAGATAAAAAGGAATGTGGGCATGGAGCCTGAAGGTGATACCCTTTGGCTTATACTGTTCCATGTGCAGACACCCTTGAAATGATGGCAGACAGAGCAGTCTCTGCTATTTACATTATGTTTCTCCTTTCTTCTTTTGCAATGTGTATAGAGATGGATATGCAGAGCAACCTGGGGCCATCATACTTTTGGGAGTCCTATTTCAAACATTAGCATTTGTGTACATTCTCATTGGCTTTCAGTGGGAAGTAAAAGAGAGCCACTGAGAAGTCAAAGATTACCTAGCGAAGCCTCACTATTTTTTAGAAGTACAGACTGAGGGCCAGAGAGAAGAGGTGGTAACTTTAAGATAAATTACCAATGAAGCCTCTGATTTAGGTAATATTTATTGATGTAGATACAGAAACATAAGACATAATCTTTGCCCTCAAGATATCTCAAAATGTGCCAAAAGGAAAACCAATGCTGCTATGCAATGAATTTAAAATACATGGACTCACTACAGAGAGACAACTACCCTTGCCTAAGAAATACAGGGAAACTTTTACAGAGAAAGAAACATTTGAATTGAATCTTGAAGACTTAATAGCATTTCTTTAGAAAGATAACCCTTCCCAGTACTTTTCTCAACACACACCATGGTCTGAAGAAGCACTGAGAGCACATGCACATATGCTTGGTATACATTCTGATGTATGAAGGAGAAGATTAAAGTTAAGCCTTAAAACATATTTCTACCACAGTCCATGCCTACTTATTTAGAAAAAAGGTATCTGAATAGAATGGTTTTCTGAAATATAACATTCTTGATTGGTTTAAAATGAAACCAAGTATTTTTTATGAGAATTTCAAGGGCCAGGATATAAAATTCAACATAGATTTGTCATTATGTATATGTTATTAAAAGGAAGTATATATTGACTTCAAGAATAGCATTAAGTCTCACCACAGTATTAAAAAACTGTTATAAATCACTCTGCAAAACAAATTAGAACATATTCAATTACAAAATCTAGTATACAATTCCATGCTGACATATTTATCCAAGTCTCTAAAAATGTTATAACCACCAGCACTAAAATACCTGTAAATTTTACAGATTCAGCTAATTAATGAGATCATGTCATTACTAACATAACCTTGTATGATAATAAAGATGGCTCCTTTGTTCAGGGAATTACTGGGATTCTAGGAGTATGTCATTCTCCCAGAAATTCCAACTAATTTTGTGTGGGTTTAGGTGAGAAACGACAACAGATTAGATAAATCTGGCTGAGTAAAACACATTATCTTTTTTTAAAAGGTAAGGTCAGTTTTTTCTTTTTCTGAGTGAAATCACATCTTCACAATCTGAAAGGAGCATGATAGTGAAGGATAGCCATAAGACTGGCTGTTAAAGAGGGAGAGAGCTAGAGTGAAGCAAATAAAGGCATGTAAATCATTTTATGGGCCAATCTAGTGGGCTAGTGAGATACTGTGTAATAAACATACTTATCGCTAAATAACTACATTTCTAACATTTTGTGAAACTTGGTTATTAATGGAAAATATACGACAGGAATTAATTATCAGAATTCCCCACAGAATAATTAAAAATCAGTGATTATGGAAGTTTTACCTCCAGAATCTCAATTCTTCTCTCCTTCTCTGCCAACTGCTTTCTAAGTAGCATTATTTCAGCTGATGCTGGATTTAATTTGGGATCTAAAGTTTTTATTACCTGTTTAAAGAAAAAATAATTTATGTTTACTTTCTCTTTCAAGTATTGACAATACAGTAATATTTTCTACAAAATCTCAATGAAAAAGAAAATTGTCCACAAAGTCACCTAGAAGCTAACTATAGCTTGTTTACAATTAAATTATATGCTTAAAAAATCCAACATATTCTAGAGGTAAGAAATGGTATAGAAATTCAGAAAAAAAAAAAAAAGGGAAGATCCCTATCCCCAAATCAAATTTTTCATCTCCAAGGCTAGGTACTCAGGGACAGTTACACTTAGCCTTTTCATTCCTTAAACTTTAAGCACTGAGGTCATGAAATAACCTTTTTCATATTTACCTGAATGTGAAAGAAAATCAAAACAAATTCAACAACTACAGAGGAACCTGATGATTTTACAGAGTAAAAAGGAAATTCTTAGCAATAATCTTTTTTACTATTGTTATCTAGTCATATGTAATTCAATATATCAGATAAATATAAATAGATCTGCTGATTTTATCTGCAAACAGTAGTGTCCTCCATTACTTTTATGCAAATTACTAAAAGTTGGACAGGGAAGACCAGTGGAGTATAAGCAGGAGAATGAGAGAGAGAGAATGAAAGGGAAAGGGAAAGAAATATGGAATGAAGCTAACAAAATCATGCTATATACATATATAAATGTACCAAACAGAATTTCACCTTTATGTGTATGTACAAAGTACCAATAAAAAATAAACAAAGGAATGAAAGAAGCTCAGTAAAGGAGAGGAGGGAGAAAAGAAGGAGGGAAGAGAAGAAAAGGGGGGGCAATGGGGATTGAAATCAACTTGTGTGTATAATTTTGTCAAAACGTGAACCCAAATACTATGTATCATTATAACAGTCTTAATAAAAATAATTAAAAATCATCCCCTAAAATGAAATAAAATATACTTTTACAGAGAGAGAGAGAGAGAGAAGTGTAATCAGAATGTAGCAAAAGGATTCAGTTAAACTATTCAGAGAGCATTCTGTTAGGAAACCAGTTTGGAAAAATTAAGTATAAAGTAAAAGTAAAGTCCACAAGTTTTCAATAATGAGGACATCTGTATTAGGTAATTTTATTTATTCACTCATTCATTTATTTATTGGTACTGGGGACTGAACCCAGGGGCACTTTAATCATTGAGCTAAATCCCCAGTCCTTTTTATTTTTTGAGACAGGGTCTCACTAAGTTGCTGAGGCTGGTCTCAAGCTTGGAATCCTCCTAAAACAGCCTCTGAGTCACGGATTACAGGTGTATGCCACTGTGCCCAGCATAAATCTATTTTTAGAGGATTAAAGTTAATGAGTTAGGGAAATGGCATATATATATTTATAGAAAGAAAAGAAAAAGAACAGAAGGCAAGATACCAAATTATTGGGTTGAAACATTCAAAAACCACTTACTGAGTCTGATGTGGCAGATATTGTGGGATAAGTGGATCCAAAAAATTATGAGAGAGACAGTGCTTGCTTTCATGGAGTTCACAACACAAAAGCAAACCACATTAACAGAACCGAATCATAATTAAATTACAACAAAAAAATTAATTTATCCGTAAGGTATAAAAAAGTATGGCTGTGATTTTTTTCTATTTTCTGAATTTCCTACAATAAGCATGTGCCATTTTAACCACTATTTTAATGTTTTCCCTCAAATAGTGTAAGAAGAAAAAAAATCCTTTTATCAAAGCAAGTAACTATCTTTGAAATGATATTACTCAGTGATGACAAAAATAAGATCTTCTTATAATAAGATATTCACTCTCTGTTTTTTTTTTTTTTTCAATTACTTATAACCCTTTAGAATGTCATTTAGAAATAAAGTATCTTATCCTTGGGCCAATAATTCCATTTCTAGGAAACAAAGATAATAAACTGAAATAAGGGGGAAACTTTTGGTATAAATATGTTGCCTACAGATTTATTTCTAGTGAAATAAAACAAAAATGAAAACAAAGTGGAAAAAAAACCTATTTCTAATAGTAGGATAATCACTAAACTGATATATCCCACAAAATTAATTTTATTCAGGTATTATTTTAGTTTCAAAGTCAGCTCCTAAAGTATAGTGTTTGTCTTATCCACTTCTATATTCCCAATACTTACGAGAATAGGTGCTCAATAAATACTAAATTAGATTTACATAACATGAAGAAATGGTTAAGTTTAAAAATATAAATTTCATAAATATGCATGTGTGTTATGATTGCTAGTCACAGAGAAAATATGTATAAAAAAGTGCCCTGTTAAGAAAATACATCAAAGTATTAACAGCAGTTGTCTCTGATGACATTTTAATATTTTATACAATAAACATTTATACTTTTGTATTACTTTTGTATTGGAAAAAACTATGACCAAGAGTAGATGCGTGGTTATCAAGTGTATTTCCTTTTCTTAGCATAGTCATTTCTATGCCTCCTCAGAAGCTGAGTGTGCCTGAGTTCTGCCACTGAAATGGGAATTCAAGTGATATTTGCT
Organism: Sciurus carolinensis; assembly: GCF_902686445.1. NCBI lineage: Eukaryota > Metazoa > Chordata > Mammalia > Rodentia > Sciuridae > Sciurus > Sciurus carolinensis. The sequence continues at coordinate 161,201,063 of NC_062213.1, forward strand.
GTTTCCAGGTCTGACCTATTATATATCCCCCATACAATCTATCCCATCTTTACTCATCAACTAGTTGGACAATATCAAGTGAACCTGGGACACCCATGTTGAAGGAGGCAGAATGTCTGTCAACTTAGGACTTTGAAAGGGAACGTGGAACAGAGTCCTTTTCCCCTGTCATGACAGGACTTGATGTGATCAGGAAGCAAACTTGTATCATTGTCAAGCCTTGAGATCTTGAGTTAATCTGCTGTTGCTGGTACTACTGACAACTTACTTAGCAAATATCATGAGACTTAAATATAGAAAAGGTAGATCTATTATTACTATTTGAAAGTACCACCATAAAATTCCCTTCTTTTATTCAGGAAAACTGAAAATAATACATTAATATTCTCTGAAAGAGAATACTTAATAAGGTATTTATGAAAACAAAAGATTTTATGAAAACGGTACTTACAAACATTTAAGTAAAAGTTTGAAACAAGGAAAAAAGGAATTTAGTCTGATGAACATTAGAATAACATTTAACTGTCTAATCTAGATTAAAGGCTAAAACAACTTAAAACAAGTTTAAAAAGCTAAATTTTCACAAAAGGTAAAATGGTGATTTTGCAAAGAGTCTAGCAAATTTTATTCTTAGCAAATGTGCTGAGTCTAACAAATAAACATTCTAGGTTCATCTTACTAAGTGCCAAACACTCCATACAATAGTGTAGTCACATTCCTAATTCTCAACAATCAATATTTAAAAGCAGTCCCTATTTAAGTCATGTGTTTATTTTTTCTGATGCTAGTCTGACAATACTGAATGAGACTGAAGAGCATAAGGACTGACATGGAAACACCCTAGGAACTTGTGGGCAAGGCAAAGACTGTGGAGAGCAAAGTGATTTGATATAGATGTAGTAACAGCACATAATCAGAAGAAAGAGGATTAATTGGAGGGGGGATACACAGGATGGATCTCTGAAAGGTAAGTCACTTACATTTCTGGCTTTCTCCAAGTACATTTTATATCTTTCTTCCATTGCTTTCATATCTTCATCTTTCTTCTGAAGAGCAGCTTCAAGTTCACTGATCTTTTGTACTATTAGTGAAAATAAAATGAAACATGACTAATTATTAGGATTTAAAATACTCCACCTTCACATAAGAAATACATTTATCAAACTTATTTTCTAAAGACTGGCAAAAGAACCTAAAAGAGAAAAACCTTATTTCTTCTTCATAGTGAATTCTTATCTAAAACTTTTTAAACTATAACCAATATAATCCTTGATCATTCATTGTCTATAAGCTATCTTTCTCCTTTATATCAAGCATTTCAATAAGCAAAGACATGTTCCAATTTAAGCACAATGAGAAAATATGGCATTATTTCTATTTGATGTTTTGTAGCTCATTTTAATCTGGCTTGAAATTATTTAATTCTAATTTCCATAGTATTAATTTTATTATACTTTATAATGTTTGATACTCCTATATATCAATCAGTTCATTTTATTAGCTTTATCTTTTTTTGCTTTTATTTGATTATATCTTAATGAACTCAGTACTAAAATCATCATGGTTCTTACTTGTAATGTCAGTATCTATACGTTATGCAAAGACTTATGTATGGTTCTTGGACCCTTCAACTAAAAAGGGAAAGCCCTTAGATTATTGTCTGCTCTAAATGTTTATAAATACCTACCATTTTGGTTTATATCTGGCTGAAGATCTTCAATAAGCTCTTGTTTCTTCTGTAATTCTTCATGGACCTCTGTTAGTTTTTCCCTAAGAAAGAGGATGCAGCCAGCTGTCAAACAGACCCAAGGATGAAAACTGTTCTCTGCCATGTAACATTTGTTGTCTCTGGGCAAGTCACTGTCTGATCCTTAGTTTCCTCACCTATGAGATGGGAATAATACCTGCCTATTCACAGAGCTTGTCATGAGCAAGTAGACTGCCTTAGACATGGTGGGTATCAAAAAGCTAAATATTCTTCCCTTGCCGCCCTCACTTTTCAGGGAAGTTAAAAGGAAATATTTCACAGGTTAAACACTCACAAAATCTACTTGTGATAGTTGTATAGCTTTTTAAACTCTTCAAATAATGTTAGGAATATAAAAATATAGGATTTTAGGATGGTTGCCAGGCAGGCTGAGTCTTTTAGCAGGTTTTTCTTTTCACTTTTTGATGAAAAGAAAAATCAGCATCAGTGTGTTGGCCTTTATTCACCAAATCAGAAGAGGAAATTAACTTCAGAAACTTTACAACCCTTTCCCTTCTCATATTTGAAATTAAATACTAGGTTTTACTTACATATGAGCTTCCAACTTCTGCTTTAGTTTGCTGGACTATAAAATTAAAAAAAGCTACTGTAAGATGACTATCTTGACAAAGGTAAATTTTCAGACATCTAAATATCTCTTTATCTCCCTTTTGAAGGTATACTATTATGTAAAATTATGAATGTTTTTAAAATTTGTACTTCTGGTAATATACTTTTAAAAGAACAAAAAATTTAAGCTTTTTTATATCAAAAGAAAATAGGAAAGGAAAATAGTAAATGAAATAAGGACGAATACATTAACAGAAAGAGAAATGCCATATAATTCTGAACATAATAAATATAGAACTTGGAATTGAAGAAAAATAGCAAATGGAAACTGAATGTGATATACTGAAGAGTATCAAACATTCAAGTATCTAATGAATCATTATCTCAAAATATAATTTTAAGATTGATCTTTATAGTAAAGGTTATCATTATAAATACAAGAAATTTAATATTAATACCAAATGAAGCAAATGGATATTGTTGAAACAATTTAAAACATAAAACTTCCTCTCTTGACAACAGTACTTTAAATTGTAATAGTAGTCTTTTCAACTGAATAAAATATATAGTGTAGTATAATGTAGACATCAATAAATTAAAAATGAAAGATGAAAAAATTTAAAATATTTAAAACACTGCAATCCAAAATGAACACCCCCAAATAGATCCCATTTTAAAAGTATTCCCTAATGTGACTTAAAAATATTTGTATTAGAGAGGGTACGATACCGTATATATGCACATATGAGATGCCGCCATGCATGAGACGATTTCTATTTTCCAAGCCCCCAGGGAAAAAAGAGAAAATCATATAAAGTATATAAAAGACAGAAAGGAAACACAACCCTTTCAATCTTCCTTTCCATCTCTACTTACTCTGCAATTTCCTCCCCCAGCAACACAGGAATAATCACTTTAACGTTTTATCTAATCTCAATCAATTGATACCTCTCTAACACACATTCCGTCCTATCTTTTTTGTTATTATTTTTAGTTAAATACATTCTTCTCTCAACATTATTTCCTCTCCACATACAGAGATCAAAATACAGGAAAATTGCAGATAAACTGAAATTTAGGCTAAATTTGAGGTCTTTTAAAGTCCTCTTATCTCTGCCTTCACAGTATCTGCCATCAGTAGACAAGGACAAGGCCTATCAGTTTAGGAGGAGGGAAAAAATAAGCATTGATGTCTTTAAGACTGCATTAAGGTTTTTGTCCTTCAAAGATTGGTATGATCTATTTCTTTAATACGCTTTGTTTGAAATCATTAGTTTTTTATTATCTCTTTTCTTATTAGGAGGTTTTCTCAATTCTGACTGCCAATTATTCTCATTCAGATTTTTTTCAGGCCAGGCTCCTTGGAATCCTGGCAGAACTGTTAAGTCCTCAAGTACAGCATGCTCTCAATCAAGAATTATCACAAATTTAGGTATAGTTGTTGAAATAGGACAGATAGAAATCACATTACAATATATATGATCAATTTATAGGCTACAAGTTGGCAAAATCACTGCATCTGTTATGCAGATATATACGGTATTTGAGGGTACCCTCAATGATAATGGTGGCACTTTCAAATGCAAAACTAATTTGGGCATCAGGAACTGTTAAGGTGAATCCACAAGGAGCAGAATTATTTATAATTTCTAAGTTACTTACACTTTCGCCTTCAGACTTGGAGCCATGTTCTTGTAAAGACTTCTGGAGGTCCTCAATCTGCTGCTGCAATTCTCGGATGCGCTCTTTGCTCAGCCTGTTGTAAGATGAATCATATATTAGCTGGTACACATAAGCTTTATATAATATTATATGTTTTTATTATTATACTATTTTTTAGTAATTCATTAGTACCAGATAAGTATCTCATGTTTTAAAAACATTATCAGGAATCTAACAACTCATACTCACAGCTAGAGAAACTGAGTATGAATTTAAGTTACTTGCCCACAAATAAACAGTTAATGAACTGAAACAGAAAACAGAAATAGGATTCAAATCTGATTCTGCAATGTATGTGCCATCTAGTCACCAGACTGCAGAAAGAGCAGGGCTGTCATTTATTCATATGTTAAATGTCCTATCAATTGTGAAGTTACCAAATGAAATTCAAGAATAAGCAACCTGGTTGACCAAATATGCTACAATTAATGGCTCCTCCACATGTTTTACAATATGATTAAAATGCATTCACTTGATTTTTTTCAGATTGAAGCTGATAGTGGTGACAGACAAAAACAAACAAAATAAACCCAAACTATTTCTAAATAATGCTAATTACTTTATTAACTAGTACAATATTTTCTACTTCTGTGAATCAAGATTTCATGCCTAAGTAACTAAATCACCATGACTTCAGATTAAAAAGAAGCAGTCAGTCACCTTTGCTCAGTTTCCAACTCATTCATCTTGCGGTGCTTCTGCTCTAGCTGCTCCTGTAGCTCTTCAATACGCTCATTCTCAGTACCTTCCTGCTGCAAGCGAAGCATCTTGTTTTCATGTTGTAGTCGAATAAACACCTCCCTGATGTTGAAAAGCAAATTTGTTTTGAAATTTTAAGGTACTAGTCCCTATGTTCTTAATTTTAAGAGAGAAAATTCATGTTCATTCAACAGCTATCATTTTAGAATGTGATCAAATATTCTGAAAGTTTTTTAAAAAATTATGTTTATTAGAAGACCATGCCTCAAAACAAGTAGTAAATTATTATAAGGTACAGTATATTATGCTATATATTTTATTTACATTTTTGTCTTTAATGTGGTGCTGGGGATCAAACCCAGTGCCTCACGCATGCCAGGCAAGCACAGTAGAGCCACAACCCCAGTCCAATTATTATGCTATATATTTTAAATGATTATTGTGCAAATCCCCAAAAGACAGTATGAACTAGTTTGCTCTTGTAATTTAAAAACTAGTCATGAAAGAAAATATATGAATGAAAAGCAGGAGGTTTAAGAATCTATAGTTTGTCTACAATTTTTAGGTATACTTTTATGATGGCAATCAGTTTTAAATCTTTTCTTGAAAAAAACTCAAGTATTTACATACACGTTTAAAATGCAAATTTGGTATTAAAACCAAATTTCTATTTGGTATTATATAGAAAAGTAATACTTTCCTATTTACTTCATTTCCAAATCTTATTCTCCCCTGAAACAACTAATTCCAATTAATCCCAATTTTGGTTCTTCTAATTGTCAGTACCATAATTCTAACAAGATCATACGATTCTTTTTTAAATTAACTTTAGCATAATGACTGACTCCTTGCTATGAAACTTAAGTAACTACTTCTCCCAGCACAGGTTTGTTAGTTATATCATTTTTTGTCTTCTGATAATTTTTTAACTTTAAATGACATAATACCACCTCCAAAGTTAAAGTGACTTTGTGTTGCATAAATGTTAGTATATTTATTTTTTATGACACAACACATGACCTCATCACTCAGTAAGAGGTTATTTATAAAACGTATATGTTATTGAGCAAGTTTTTGGAACTTTGTTTCTGATACATTTTTAAAATGCTATGGTAGCAACGGTTGTTTAGTAACTATTGATTTAGAAAGTTTGAACAGATAAGACAAATAAATTTTCACTCATTTGTTACTTTCAGGTAAATGAAATGAATTCAAGCATTTTCCAAAACAACTGGATGTTAATCATCAAAAAAGTTTGTGTTTCTTTTTAGTAAAGTTTGTAAGGAACTTGGAAGTCATGACTATAATCCTAACAAATAAAAAACTGAACAAATTGAAACAACCTTGTACACGTGATACTAAACAAAAAAGTCAGTCAATCACAAAGGTCACATACTGTATAATTCTATGTATATGAAATGTCCATTAAAAATAGGCTTAGATTTGGAAGGGGTCAGGAATGGACAATGACTGCTAAAAGTATGGATCTCTCTGGGGGATAATGAAAATGTTTTAAATTAGATAGTAACAGTGATAGTCACAAAATGATAGTGACAACTACAAATATAATAAAATAAACTCACAGAACTGCATATTTTAAATGGATAAATTATATCTCAAAATGATTTAAACAAAGAATTGAGTTTGAAGTAATAAGTTCATTGCCACCAAAAAAGGAAAACTATTGAAAATACAGATTAGTCAAATGTCTACAAGTAAACACAGCAGAAGACAAAGATAGATATTAGATCAACATAAGAAAATTGTATCTTGCTTAATTTCTGCTTAATTCTCCTAGTATTACTGGTAATTCCTATTTTTTTACCTATGTGGATTTCAATGCCATGTAACAAATTTTTCCAGAATTAAAAAAACAAAAATAATTTCAAAAAAATAAAGGCCATGTTATAAAAACTAGAATGTTCTTCTAGTATGTACAATTTTACTTCTGATAAAATTTAAAACTGCTGTGGTAACAATAATAATCTAAATTAGGAAATTTAAATAGATGAGAAACTTGTTTTCAACTTTATAACTCGAGAAATAAAAAGTTTCAAAGGTCAAGTGATTTACAAAAACAGGAAAGAAAAGAAGAAAACAGGGAAGGAAGAAAGGAAGAAATCACATTTCAAATATTAAGTATGGTCTATCAATCAACATAAATAAATTTACCTATATTCCACTGGCATAATCTCAGCAGCAAGATTCTCAAAACTTTTTGTAGCTGATGCATCTAAACAAAAAACAGATTAATGTTTCAATATTTCAACCATTATAAAAACCTTTATTAAAATCTAACCAAATGTACCTGTTTGGTTTAGGTGATCCTGTTGTACTTGTGAACATCGAAGCTCTTCATTTGTTTCTTTCAGAGTATCTCGCTGCTCTATCAGTCTCTAAGAGAGAATTGTTGATATCAGCAAAATATTTAATTCTACCTAGTTCTTTATGCTTGTAACAACTTAAGTGATTCTGATAATTATTAAAGTGATAATTTTAGTGTTTAAGAGGTTCCTTTTCTCTTGGATAAGTGATACACATAATAGCCTTTAAAAAGCATATGGCTTGTAATTTCCCCATCAGACAGTTTAACTTTGAACCAAATAAATGCAATTAAGTAACAGAGTGTAAGTATGCAAATACATGGTAGGTAATAAAAAGAGCATGAACTTCGGAGGCAAAAAGATCAGACTCACCGCTTCCTAAATACATTAGATATAGAGTTATTTAACTTTTTGACTTTAGTACTTGTATTTTCAAAATGGGAATACCAAAACAAAAATCCTTGCAAATGTGTTTTCAAAACTAAGTGAGACAACCTGAAGTATCACAGATTGGTGTATAAGAGATGCAGAAGACTAGGAATATCTTTTATCATTATTGTGAAATTCTATTAAAAGATGTGATCAGCATCCTACAAGTATGAATTTGTGGGAAAATACCATTTTCCAAGAACAGCAGCTAGTAATTCATGTCACTGACTCTTTTATTTTAGAGCTTACACCAATGATGAACTTTTGAGTTCTGAATAAAAGGATCGTGGGGCTCTATAAAGTAAAATTAGGGACAGGTATGAGACTCTATAAATATACTCTTCCATAAATGCAATGCAAACTCTTGAAAATTTGTCTTCATAAACTTTGTTACAGAGCTCTGGAAATTGGAAACCAAAGACCTACAACATTCTGAGGAATAAGTGAATCCCAAAGAATCAAAGGTTGAATGTTTTCTCTGATATGCAGATGCTAATTCACAATAAGGTGGGGGGGTGCCAGGGAAGAAAAGAGATGTTTTGGATTGGACAGAGCAGAGTGAGGGGGCTGTATGGGGGTAGGAATAACAACAGAACAAATCAGACATATGTGCATATATGATTATATGATCTGTATAACTCTATATCATGTATAACCAGAAGAATGAGAAGTTATACTCCATTATGTATGATGTGTCAAAATGCATTCTACTGTCATGTATAAGTAATTAGAACAAATAAGAAAAATAAATTTGTTAAGCCTTCATTAGAATGATGAGATTATTGCTTTTTAAACTTGTCTCATCATGATCTCCTCTTCCCAGCTGTGGAGTAGCCTCATAAATCAAAAGCCCCTCTATCACTCTAGCTATGAAAACCAGGTCACTTTAGTGGTCAGAAGAGGCAGACTGGACAGGAAGCTACTCGTTAAAAAAAAAAAAAAATTCCATTATGCTGGATGAAGTGGTGCCTGTCTAATCCTTGTGGCTCTGGAGGCTGAGGCAGGAGGATGGCAAGTTCAAAGACAGCCTCAGCAACTTAGCAAAACCTAAGCAACTTAGCAAGACACTGTCTAAAAACACAAAATTTTTTTTAAAAAGGGGGGCTGGGGATGTGGCTCAGTGGCTAAGCAACCCTGGGTTCAATTCCCAGTTCCAAAACCAAACCATCTTCCTTAAAGAACTATCACTATTTGACTCATGCAGCTCCCAGAAGAAGCTCCATTTGCAGGGATTTTCATTATGTGACCCAATTCAGGGTGTGCTCTACAGAAGAGGTGTATTACCAAGGTGTAAATCAAACACAATCCATTGCAACTGTTTATCACCACAGTTACTGAAATTTATGATATCAGGTGGGGATAAATAAGAATCTAGCCAAAAGATTCTAAGATCTGAGTAATATGATGTCTCATAGGAGGCTATGAAAAGCTCTGACATATTTCTGGAGATCTAAATGGCAAACCATGTGCACATGCCCAGAAAAGACCTGAGAGAGCCCGGATATCTCAGCTCTGAATGAAACTGAAGCCCTATGCAAACAGGACATAAAGGCAAAGGCAGAATTTCAAATTTCATGAGTGCTGAAGATGGTTTTATTTTTCCTTTTTTAGTTTGTTCAAATTAGTTACACATGATAGTAGAATGCATTTTGACATTGTACACAAATGATGCACAACTTCTCATTCCTCTGGAGGTACATGGTGCAGAGTCACATTGGTAATGTAATCATATGAAGAAATTTTTCAATACACACACCACATATTTTGACAAAGGCTGAGAAAAGTATTGGTTCAAGGCATCTACTGTAATCCCTGACAAGTCATGAACTAGCCACAGCGGTAACTGAGCAGGGATTTCACTGGTTGCACATTACATAGAATACAGATCTTAAAGAATCAGTCCAAAAATATCACTTTAGAAAGACAAAAACAACAGTAACAACAACAAACCCTGAGGTTGGGAGAAATAAGATTTTCAATTTTGAAATACTACATCAAATGTCAGATATTCAATAAAAGTGCAAAGTACACAGAGAAAAAGGAAAACCTCTACACAGAAAAATCAGTCAACTGAAAAAGACAATGAGATGAGCTAGTGGGTGGATACAGTAGACAAAAACCAAGTGAGCTATTATGAATATATACAAAAAACTAAAGCAAACAACATATACAGAATTAAAAGAAATCACAACAATTCACCAAGTAGAGTGTAAACAATTATTTAAAAAATAACTAGAAATTCTGAAGTTTCCAAATTTTGGAGATTCAAGATAGCAGATTAGAGGAAGTTCACAATTCTTGTTGCCCTGTAGCTTGGGATATAAGCAGAGGGAGAAATACTCAGCAAGGTGGGCAAAGAGGAAATTCACTGAAATTCAGTATAAGACAGAGTCTTCTAGAGACTCAGAAATCTGGGTGCACTGAACAAAAAATAATTATGTATACTGGAACAAAGTCAGTTTCAACAGTGAAGCCAGTTCACCACACAGAGGAGAGTTAACATAAAAAAGAGAAACATGATGGAGAAATATTCCCAGAAAACCCTTAAAACATAAAAAGCAGGCTGAACTTAGCAGATCCAGAGGCTGCACAGTAAAATGCCATTTGAAAAGTGCTCTGTTTCTCAACTGGCAAGTGAAGAGGTATGGTGGGTAGCCATCTTGAGGAAGCCATACGGCAGCTTGCTGCTGCAGGAGCCTGGGAGACCACAGTAAACACTGCCATACTGACCTGGCAAGCACCTAATGTATGGTCTAGGGCACACCTAGCAGAATGTGAGTGAAACAGGCACAGATTGTATACAGGGGGATTCAAGTCAGAGATATGGACAGAAGTAGTATTCACTTTCCCTTTGAGTCTGGCAGTTTATGTGACCAACTGTAGAGGGTTGGAAAACCAACAAGTGACTGATTACACCCAGGGAATAATCCTGGGAAAGATGAATTCATGCGCAACATAGTGTCTGAGACCTATGGAGGACTGGCTCCCTTGTCCTGCCAGCAGAATTCTTGGAGGGTTGCTAAGATCCAGATTCCCAGCAGAGACTGGCATCTACCAGCCCTAGGGGTGTGTTGATCTAATCTCTCCAGAGCAGATACACCTAAGGAAGTCCCTGAGGCTTGAATGGAGCTAAGCCCCAGTAGCTGGAACTCCCCTCTAGAACTCTGCAGTAGTCCCACCTTCAGAGTACATTGATCTGGTCCATCCGGACATAACTCCAACCCAAAGCACTACCTATTTCATCCTACCTTATACTTGTAAGAAGGGAACTTTAAAGCTATTTCAATCAGTTTCAGTTTTAAGTCACACCAGCTGGCAGCTTGGTGGGCAACACAAAAACAAGAAAGTATGGAAAGAAGGACAGTCAGGCACAGATGGTAATCATTCACCCTCACAGACAGTTGAACATCTCAGTGGAGACAATTCTTCAATTTTTTCTGCCCCCCCTTGTTTTTGTGTGTGCATGTGCATGTTTGTGTGTTCTGCCTGTGCTCATTGGTTTGTGGATTTATGAGTACCTTATATGTGTACAGTATGGATTACATACAATAACTAAGAGGAAGTTGGTCAGGAATGCAAGATTACTATAACATCGAAAAAATCAATCAATGTAATACATCATATTAATCCAACAAAGTAAAAACCATATACCATCATCCTGATCCAGAAAAAGAACATGTCAAAACCCTTTTATGATAACATCATGCAACAAACAAGAAGTAGAAGAAAATTACTTCAACCTGATTACCAAAAGAAAACAATAACAAAAAATTCACTAAAAATACAAACAAACAAACAAAAAACCACGGCTATGTTATACACCACTGTGAAACTGAATGCTTTCCACCTAAAATCAGCATTGGGAGAAGGATGTCTGCTCTTGTCACTTCTATTCAACATTACACTGGAAGTTCTGGTCAGTGCAATTAAGCAAGAAAAATAAGTATATAAACAAAAGGCATCTGGATTGCAAAGGAAGAAGTTAAACTATTTTTATTTACACATGTTCTGATTTTATGTATAGACAATCCTGAGAAAGCCACCAAAAAGCTATGAGAACCAATAAGCAAAATTCAAGAAGGTTGAAAGATACAAGATCAATGTATGAAAATCAGTCATGTTTCCACAGAGTAGCAATAAAAAATCCAAAATTAAAACTGATAAAACAATTTGACCACAGTTAATAAAACGAATGAAATATTTAAGCCAGGCACAGTCACACATGCCTATAATCCCAGCAACTTGGAAGTATGAGGCAGGAGGATAGCAAGGTTGAGGCTGGTCTTGGCAACATAGTGAGACCCTGCCTCAAAATAAAAAATTAAAAAAAAAAAAAAAAAAAGGACTGGGGATATACTTCAGTGGTAAAAATGCCCCTGGATTCAATCCCCAGTAAAACAACAGCAGCAACAGGAAGGAAAAAAAAAAAAAAAAAAAAACAAATATTTAAGAAATTTTTTAAAGTGTGATCTACAAACTGAAAACTAAAAAATATTGTTGAAAGATTGAAGATCTAGATAAGTTAAATGATATTCCACATTCATGGATACTGTGAAAATGGCAATATTTCTAAGTCTCAATTTTATAGGGATTCAAGCAATTCCTATAAAATTTTTACCTGCATTTATTTTGTAGGAAATGCTAGGAACAAAAATAATGAAAACAACTTATTTAAAAAAAATAATGATGGACAAATTATATCTTCCAATTTCAAAACTTAACTACAAAACCATGATAATCATGACAGTGTGGAACTAGCATAAGACTACAAATATAGACCAATGATAGAGAATGGAAAGATCAAAAATAATCCCTTACATTTTGGTCAAATTTTTTAAAACTTATTAGGAGACTTTATTTTTTGAGAAGTTTTAGAAGTTGTATAGCAGTGTTTTAGAAAAGTGAGCAGAAAATACAGAGTTCCTATATAGTCTCTCACCTTCCCTCTACTCCACACTTCCCCATTATTAACATCTTGCATTAACTACTGTAGTAATTTGTTACTATGCTACCATTAACTAAAGACCATTGTTACATTAGGGTTTGTTCTTTTTGTTATACAGATTATGAGTACTCACAAATGTATGATTACATGTATACATCATTACCTTATCATATTCAAATTACTGGTAAAAGGGTTACCATTTGTCTTATCAACAAATGGTCCAGGGACAATTGCATAGTAATACACAGAGGAGAGGATGAAGTTATTAATATACAGAGTGAAGTGATATCACATATGTGCCTCAGACCATCTACAAAATGGATCACACACAGACTAAAGAGAAGAGTTAATACTTTATAAAAATCTTAAAACACAGGGATAAATCTTTGCACCTCAGGTTACACAGTGGGTTCTCATGATCACCACCAAAAATTTCAAACAACAAAAGAAAAAAACATAGTTGTGACATTCTCAAAATGAAAAACTTCTGCTGCAAACAATACCATCAAGAAAGTGAGAAGGCAACACATAATGTGAAAAACATTTGCATATCATATATCTGACAAGGGACTTGCACCCAGAATATAAATAGAACTCTTATAACTCAAAAACAAAAGAACAAATAACCTATGTAAAACATGGGCAAAGGATCTGAAGAAACACTTTAAGAAATACAAAGGGTCAGCAAGTACATAAAACACATAAAGGTGTCTAAAACTGTTATCTGTGGTCCTTGTTCAAAAGGAGTTAACTGAAAGTCTAGAGGTAGAAAATGTGCACAAAGACTTATGATTGTGACTTCATTATTCCTTGCGAAAAAACAAAGTCTTTCCAATTTTTTGTCTTCAATTTCTGTGTGTTTTCTATTTCTTTCATCAATTTCTTATAATTTACATTGTAGAGGTCTTACCCTTCCTTGATTAAATTTATTCTCAGGTGTTTTAATTATTTGTTTTGTAGCTGTTATGAACAGAACTGCCATCATGATTTCCTTCTAGCAATCTTGTTACTGTAGTATCAAAATGCAACTGATTTTTTTCTGTGGGGGGTGGTTTACTGGCAAATTAAACTCAGAGGCATTTGACCACTGAGCCACATCCCCAGCCCTATTTTGTATTTTATTTAGAGACAGGGTCTCACTGAGTTGTTTAAAAAAAACACAGGGGTAAATCTTTGTACCTCAGGTTAAGGCTGGCTTTGAAATTTCAATCTTTCTGCCTCAGTCTCCCAAGATGCTGGTATTACAGGCATGTACCACCATGCAACTGATTTAAAAAAAATTTTTTTTTAGTTTTACAGACTGCATTTTGATTCATTGTACACAAATGGGGTACAACTTTTCATTCTATGGTTATACATGATGTGATTCACACCATTCGTGCAATCATACATGTACATAGGGTAATGATGTCCATCCCATTCCACTATCTTTTCTACTCCTGATCCTCCCCTGCCTCATTTCCCTCTACACAAGCCAAAGTTCCTCCATTCTTCTCTTACCCCTCACACCCCCACCCCCATTATGTATCATCATCCACTTATCAGAGAAAACATTCGGCCTTTGGTTTTTTGGGATTGGCTTATTTTACTTAGCAAGATATTCTCCAATTCCATCTATTTACCTGCAAATGCTATAATTCTATTCTGCTTTATGGCCTAATAATATTCCATTGTGTATATGTACCACAGTTTCTTTATCTATTCATCTATTGAAGGGCATCTAGGTTGGTTCCACAATCTAGCTATTATGCATTGGGATGCTTAAACATCGATGTGGCTGTGTTACTGTAGTATGCTGATTTTAAGTCCTTTGGGTATAAACTGAGGAGTGATTTTCATATGTTACTTTATGTTTTACAATTTCATCATATTTGTCAGTTATAGCATTCTTTCTATATAAAGAATCATGGAAATAATATTGTTACAATGTCCATTTTACCCAAAGTGATTTACAGATTCAGTGCAATTCTCTTCAAAATACCAGTAACATTCTTCACCAAAGAATGGGAAAAACAATCCTAAAATTCATATAAAAGTACAAGAGACCCTGAATAACCAAAGTAATCCTGAACAAAAGAACAAAGCTGCAGGCATTATAATACTTGATTTCAAGACATACTGTAACAAAACAGACACATAGGCTAATACAACAGAGATTCCCCCAAAATAAAACCAGGCATGTACAACCAACTGATCCTCAACAAACATGCCAAAAACATACGATGGAAAAAGGACACACTATTCAATAAATAGTACTGGGAAAAGTGAATATCCACATGTAGAAGACTAAACTTTGACCTCATTCACTCTAAAAAACTCCACTGGAAAACTTCTAAAACGCCTAAATGAATTCAGCATAGAAGCAGAATATAAAAATCAACACTGAGAAATCAATTGCATTCCTATACCCCAAAGGGATCTTTTCAAAAAGAAATTTAAAAAACTATCCCATTCACAATAGCCTAGAAACAAAAACAAAAAACAAAAAACAAAACAAAATCCTTGGGAATCAATCTAACAAAAGAGGTGAAGAACCTCTACAAGGAAAACTACAGAACACTAAAGAAAGAAACTGAAGATGATCTTAGAATATGGAAAGACCTCCCGTGTTCTTGGATAGGCAGAATTAAAAGTTAAGATGGTTATACTACCAAAAGTGCTACACAGATTCGATGCAACACCCATCAAAATTCAAATGATGTCCTTCATAGAAATAGAAAAAGCAGTCATGAAATTCATTTGGAAAAATAAGAGGTCCAGAATAGTCAAAGCAATTCTTAATGAGAAAAGTGAAACAGGAGGCATCACAATACCAGACCTTAAATTATATATAGAGCTGTAGTAACAAAAACAGCATGGTATTGTCACCAAAACAGACCCAAGACCAATGAACAGAATAGAAGAGACAGAGACAAAACCACATAAATACAATTATCTTATACTAGACCAAAGGTGTCAAAACCATAAAATGGAGAAAAGACAGCTTCTTCAACAAATGGTGCTGGGAAAACTGGAAATCCATATGTAGCAGAATAAAATTTAACCCCTATCTCTCACACTGTAAAATCTCAACTCATAGCAGATCATAGTCCTAGGAGTTAGATCAGAAACTCTGCACCTGTTAGAAGAAAATGTATGGTCAATATTCCAATGTATCAGCTCAGGAAATGACTTCCTTAACAAGACTCTTAGAGCACAAGAAGTAAAATAAAAAATCAATATATGGTATGGCATCAAATTAAAAGGTTCTTCATAGCAAAGGAAATAATCAAGAGCAGGAGAGTCACAGAAGGGAGAAAATCTTTGTTACCCGTACCTCAGATAGGGTGTTAATATCCAAGCTGTACAAAGAACTCCAAAAACTTCACACCTTAAAAACCCCAAATAACCCAAACAATAAATGAGGAAAGGAACTGGATACTCCTCAAAAGAAAAAACATGAATGGTCAACAAATACATGAAAAAATGTTTAACATCATTAGCAATTAGAGAAAGGCAAATTAAAATTACTCTAAGATTTCATCTCATTCCAGACAAAATGGAAAATATCAAGAATACAAGGAACAATTAATGTTAGTGAGGATGTGGGTAAAAGGGTACACTCATACAATTGGTGAGACTGCAAATTGGTGCAACCACTTTGGAAAACAGTATGGAGATTCTTCAAAAAACTAGGAATGAAACCACCATTTGACACAGTTTTCCCGCTCCTCAGAATACATCCAAAGAATTTAAAATCAGCATATTACAGTGACTCAGCCAGATTGATATTTATAACAGTACAATTCACAATAGCTAAGCTACAGAATCAACCTAGGTGCCCTTCAACAGATGAATGGATTTAAAAAAGTGTGATAGGTATACACAATGGAGATCACTCTTCTTAATGAGTAGAATGATTTTATGATATTAGCTGGTAAATGTGGATGGATCTGGAGACTATCATGCTAAGTAAAATAAGCCAATCCCCAAAACCAAAGTTTGAATGTTTTATCAGATATGTGGAAGCTAACCCACAATAAAGACTGGGGTGGGGGAGAACAGAAGTTCAGTGGAGTAAACAAAGGAGAATGAAGGGAAAGGGAGGGGATAGGAAAAGGAAAGATAGTGGAATGAATCTGACATAACTTTCCTGTGTACATAAATGAATATATCACATTGAAAGACCTAAATATAAGATTTGAAACTAAGAAATTATTTTAAGAAAACATAGGGGAAATACTTCAAGATGTTGACATAAGCAAAGATTTTCTGGATATGTAATCTCCAAAGTACTGGAATCAAAGACAAAATAGACAAATGCAAATACAGCAAACCAAAAGCTTTTACATAGCTAATGAAACAATCAAGAGTGAAGAGACAACCTACTGAATGGAAGAATATATTTACCAAGTATTCATGTGACAAAGAATTAATATCCAGAATGTATAAGGAATTAAAAACACTTAACAAAAAAAGAAATAATCCAATTATAGAATAAGCAAATGATCTGACTAGACATTTCTCAAAAGAAGAAATATACATTAAACAATGTATCATTAAACAATACATTAAAAAAATACTCAACAGCATTAGTCATCAAGGAGATAAAAATAAAAACTACAATGCTTACCCAGTTAGAATGGTTATTATCCAAAAAAAAAAAAAGAAAAAAAAAAAAACAAGAAAAAGGACAAAAAATGTGAGGATATGGAGAAAAAGGAACTCACACTTTTGTTGGGAATGTAAACTGAGTACAGCATTATGGAGAATAGTATGGAGGTTCCTCAAAAAAACTAAACATAGACATACTATGTGATCTAGCTATCTCACTTCATATCCAAAGGTAATGAACAAACACACCAAAGAGATACTTGCATATTCATGTTTAATGTGGCACTATTTACAACAGCTAAGATATGGAATCAATTATGTCCCCATCACAAGATGAATGGTTTAAAAAAAAATGTGGAATATTATTCAGCCATAAAGATGAATGTTATTTGCAGCAAAATGGATGGAAGTGAAGGCCTTTTTGTTAGGAAAAATAAGCCAGGTAGAAAGACAAGTACCACATGTTCTCTCTCATATGTGGTAGTTATAATAGTAGGTTAGAATGTAGAATATTAATCAGGATAATTTTGAGGAGTATATTAAAAGAGGCTCAATTTGATGAGTGCACATTACCCACACGTTGAAATATCACACTGAATCCAGTAATCTATACATTTTGTAACTGTTAATCAAAAATAAAATGCATTAAAAATTGAATGTACAAACAGAGAAACAACATGTATCCCATTTGTTTACAATAAAAAAAATACTAAAAGGCTAATAAAATTGAAATATTTGAAAAAAAAATTGAAGTGAAATCATTTTTACAAGATTTGTCTATATGTATACAATTTCAATTTCAAGAAAGATAGAACCAGTAGATATTGTTACCATCCTAAGAAAAGCAAGGGTAGTTAAAAAGCTATAAGAAGAATAACATATTCATATCAAATATATTTATGATTACCTCTTTTTCCTTAAGTACAGCTTCATGTTTTTCTTCAAGTCGCTTCATTTCAAATGCTAGCGTATCTGCCCTTTTGGATTCAGAGGAAAGTTTAACATGAAGGTCCTGAACCTTTTGTCAGAAATCAAGGAAGAAACAAGAGTATAAAATATTCATAGTGTTTTGGAGTAAATGAAAAAAAAACTGATTAAAAATAAAATATATGTATTAAAATTATAGGCTAAGTATTTAAAAAATAGTAAATATTAACGACTAGCCTTCTATCCTAATGTTTGTCTAGGTTATTTGATAAATATCAGAATAGAATATTTTAGGTTACAGCTGCATTCTCTACCATCCTCTAAACAGTTGTCAATAATTATTAGAAATGCTAATAAACCATTAAATCTCAAAAACAAAACACATAAGCAAAAACCAAGCTTGGAAGGCAATAAGAAGGTGAAGGACCTGGAGAATTCAAACTCTGTTGTCAACCTTGATATTAAAATTACACACAGAAGAAATTCATCAGGATAAGTTCACAGCTTATTATACACAATGCTTATCTTCTATATCATTCTTAAATGATGAAATGGAATAACAAATTTGAACTCTTTCAATATTATCAAAATTAAGATATTAATTAAAAATTAAGATATTTTCTTACCTGCCTTTTGTACGTTTCTAATTGTGTACGTGCTGCATTTGCCTTCTTTAATTCTTCTTCTAAGCTGACTGTATTATGCATATACATCATGTTTGTTTCCTGTAAAGTTTTCACCTGCTTCCGAAGGTCATTTAGGTCTTGTAGTTTCTGACGATATATCTCAACTGTTGACTCCAGTTTATTTGCTTTATCAGAGGTAGCCCTGTAATAATAAAGAACAAGTATTATTGTGTAAAAAGTAACACATACACAGAGCAATTTTATTCTGGTTTTAAAAATGAATCTTCCAAGCTATAATAAGACTTGGGCCTAAAACCATTTAACGTTCAACCTTCTTGTTATAAAGGTATAAAAAATGAAAAAGCTTCAAATGTGACACACAAAGTTACCACCAAACTGTTTTTAGCCCAATGTAAAACAAACAAACAAAAAAGGGCTTTGTGCATATAGTTAAACAAGTCTGAACTATCTAGCTTATAGAAAAATCTTGTTTTGTATATTTAATTAAGCATCATTTTATTCTAAGTGTTTAAAAAACTTAGGAAGCTAAATCAATTTATAAATTTGTCTGGCAAAGCACTTTCCTTGGAATTGTACTTAGCTGATAACTAGGCTGTAGCAAAGATAAATAAACCAAATCAAGTCACTAACACTTGGTCAAAATTAATGGTTATAAAGATTTTATTTCAAATGGTTATTAAGAGCTACAAAAAACAAATAGCTAATTAAGAAGATTTAATAGATAATATGCAGAGCATGTGGATAGCCTGTTCACTGGTTAACATTTCATAGGCAAAAGTCAAATACAGATATATATTATAAAATATTGCCAAGACAATCCTTGAAATAAATGTTAGGCTTCGTTTCTATGTTTAGCTATATTTTATCAAATACAAAAATATAAATTGTGAGAAAATATTTCCTCACAAAATATTTTCTCAAAATAAAATAATGGGTACCAGTTTAAGCTAAATGGATCATTTACAAAATCTTCAGAGAAAGGTCTCATTTTGGGTTTATGGGTGCTAATGTGCAACTGTCCAAAAAGAGTTGAGCATTATTTTTCAAATGCAATTCTAACAAGCATAAAGGAAGCAAAGACTAGAAACATGGATAAAAAGTGATCAATATTTTGT
Organism: Sciurus carolinensis; assembly: GCF_902686445.1. Lineage (NCBI taxonomy): Eukaryota > Metazoa > Chordata > Mammalia > Rodentia > Sciuridae > Sciurus > Sciurus carolinensis. Next base: position 161,220,781 of record NC_062213.1, read on the forward strand.
ACACAAGGAAAACCCTAAGAATTTCTGATTAAAGTATGGAATACACACAATAGCTAATAACTTAGAATTAACACAAATATATTTAGGCATGCCATACCTAAGAACATCTATTTCATCCTTTAGGGCTCTTGTTTCTTCAGCAAGACTAGTCAATTCATCATTTCTATGCTGAAATTCAATTAATTGCTTTTCAAGTTCTTCACAGTGAACACGGTAATCATCTTTTGCAGCTTCAAGTCTTGCATAAAGAAAATAAATTATTATTTGTAGTATAATCATCTATAATATTTTATAAATATTTACAATTTCCATCATTTGTCTTCCTACTGAGACGACTTTAGCATGACATACTTATATTACACATTCAAAACAGGAAAGACTGAAAGAATAAGGTTTTATGGCTCTTAATTTTGCAATAGGCATGAAAAGAAAGTTTAATGTTCTGATTTTTCATTTATACTTCTGAAACATGTGCCTATTAATCTCTAGTTTAACTGTTTTTAGAGATAACATGTAAAGAGGTCAAATATTAACTCTGAGGAGACTGCAATAAATTAATGACAATGTATCTGGAAAACTTTGTAATATGAGAAACTAACAAAGTGCTCAAAGAAAGGCCACAATCACCAGTTGAAATGCTTCTCATTGACCAAATCTGGGAAAATTTGAGCTTCAAAATAAATGACAGTAATACATTTACAGTCCTTTGAAGAAGAGTTCATTTCCAGATATAATGCATAATCCTGGACTGAATTTCAAAGCAGGAGTAAAAAAATTTATAAGGAACATTGAAACAATTGATAGAATTTGAATGTAGTCTGAGGATTAGTATAATAATGTTTAATCAGTGATAAATTTCCTATACTGTGGTTTATAAAAGGATGTCCTGGTTTTTAGGAAATACACACTGAAATAGAGGCATGTCTCCAACTTAGTGTCAAACGATTCAGAAAAATATGCATATGAATAGAGAAAGTGCTAAAGCAAATAGAGAAAACCATAAAACTCCCAACTATAAAACACTGTAAAAGTAAAGGAATTCCTTGTAGTATTCTTGCAATCTTTTTTTGCAAGTTTGAAAGGGTATTAAAAAAAAATGTATGGTAAAATAAGAATGGTTGCCTTCAAGATCTAATGGTACAAAACTCAGTGGTAAGCACACAAGCAGTAATCAGTGTTTATTAGAGGTAAGAACTCTATTTTTAAAAAAATTTTTTTTAGTTGTAGATGGACACAATACCTTTATTTATTTACTTTTAAGTGGTGCTGAGGTTTGAACCCAGTGCCTCATGTGTGCTAGGTGAGCGCTCTGCCACTGAGATACAGCCCCGGCCCAGAACTCTATTTTTAAAAGTAGTAATATAAATGTTCAAGTAAGAAGCATTTAAGATTTACATTTTTTCCATTGGTTGTCAGATTCTCTCTCTTATGTAAGAAACTCCCTATTTCTTCCAGGTTTCATTATTCACTCTCTTGAACTCCCAATGGCTTGTTTATGGCCTTCATTTGTCTTGTATCTTTGAATTGTTTCACATATCCTATTTGCTTATTTGGACAAGAAGTTCAGTGAGGGAGGAACCACTTGGTATTTTTAGTAGCTTAATCAGTGTCCTAAATATGCTTAAAATACTAATAATTAGTTCATATTATTTTATAACAACTAGTTTAATGAAAAGAACTCTATATAAAATAATTATAAAATAATGTCTACTAAAAATGCTACCTGAAGTTCTCTTCCTGTAACTGTTCTAGTTGTAACTGTGCATGAAAATACTTTTTTGCAACCATTGTATTTGGATCATCAAAAGAGCCATCCAACTGGTCAAGTTTTTCATTCATCATCTCATTCTCAGAAACCAGTGAACTCTTCTCATCTTGAAGAGCAGTCACCTAAAAAACAAATACACAAATATAAGCAGTAATAACAAAAAAACCTCACAGAATTGGGAGTTCTTGATTCTAATTCTGACAAGGTCATGAAACAGCTTGGTCAATCAGATTAGATGATTTCTTAGAATACTTCCAACTCTGAAATTCTGTCTAGGAAGTTTGGAAAAAAAAGAAATCAAATTAATACACATATGCAGTAAACAGTAAGGATGCTTTTAAAACATACCTGAGTTTTGGGAATAAAATGTTTCTAAATCTCTAAAATTTCATATGTGAATTCAACTTCAAAACATTAATTGGTCCCTCTTTTAGTTAAAACCTAACTTTCAAAATGCTCTCACCTATACAAAGTTATCATTTTGGGTTTATAGTGGAAAATGATCAGTCACAAGTCACATATTCAGGAAGCAAGTATATTTGGTTGATAAATCAATATAAAAAAGCTTTACTGTCTCCATTTGCACAAGGAGACTGTGTGCTTATGATTTAAAATGAATAATAAAATCTCTAAGTACAGAACTACATGTCAGTACCTGATGCATTTTTTAAACTCATTTAAGACAAGCATATTTTGTTCTCTTGGTTCTATTTCTTTATATTTAAAAACATTCAAAAAATTTATAGGTATAGCTGTGACCTTTCATAAGATCAGAAGTTTACAAATCATTTTACCAAGAACTAGATAAAAAGGTGTCCCATTATGACATCCACAATATTAATGGACAAGTTTGCTATTTATAATTTCAATAGGTGCAACCAATTCTACAATAAGATGATATATTGACACAGTGAACTAAAAAGGAAATTAAAATCAAGTGATTGCATATAATACTATATAGGCAAGTTATAAACACTGTCCTCTGTTACATTATTAAAGTGGAGATCAAGCCTGAAGAATCCTTCAATAAACAAAACCAGTTAGGCTTCATAAGTGATCTAAACTTAGTTCAATTTGCAAATGTAAGGCAACATGCCTTGAGCTATTTCTCACAAATGCTGTGTTAAAGATAAATAGTATTTAAGCTCAACCAATGTGAAGGAACCAACAAGATTAAAATTATACAACTAGGGACTTTCAAAAAAATAAAGCAACCATGTACCTGTAACCTATCAGATATGTACCTTCCTTTATTTCTGTGGCAACCCTATTATATTATAGTCTTCCCACTAAGTTTCCTAAGTGGAGGTCCCAAATCACTTCTGGTTTGGAGCTGTCTGATTCATGAATCAAATAACTATAAAACTGCATTGTACCTCAGTTCACTTTCAACACCTCTAAATGAGAAATACAAAGACAGGCTGGGAAACCGTCTCTAGGCAGACAATGAAAAGACACAACTTTCTGTTTCTAAATTCAAAGTATGCATCCATGCTTGTTATGTAAGCAATTCAGTGACTATTACCTGTCACGTATAGTTCTAAGCGATTCAGATACAAATAAGAGTTTCTGCCCTTAAGACCCTCCAGTAGAAATACAAGTAAATAAGACATGTTGGAGGTTTTTCAATGAAAGCATATTATTGGGGAGGTGCCAAAATGAAAGGACTACAGGTTGAGTATCCCTCATGTGAAATGCTTTAAGGATCAGAAGTTTTCAGGTTTTGGAATAGTTGTACCTACTTAATGAGATAATTTGAAGATAAGACCCAAATCTAAACACAAACTTCATTTATGTTTCATACAGAACTTATAATTGTTGCCTAAGGTAACAATTTTTTTCTCTTTATTTAACTTTGATTCATTGTGTACACAAATGGAGTATAACTATTGTTCCTCTGGTTGTACACGAAGAAGAGTTATACCATTTGCATATTCATACATGTACATAGGGTAATGATGTTTAGCTTATTCTATTTTCTTTCCTTCCTCTGCCCCCTCCCCACCCCTCATTTCCATCTACACAATCCATCCTTCTTCCATTCTTCCCTTACCTCCCTCTGCCCCATTATGTATCATCCAGCACTTGTCAGAGAAATCATTTGGCCTTTGGTTTTCTTGAGATTGGCCTATTTTACTTAGCATATTCTCCACTTCATCCATTTACCTGCAAATACCACAATTTTATTCTGCTTTATGGCTGAATAATATTCCATTGTGTATATACCACAGTTTCTTTATCTACTCATCTATTGAAGGGTATCTAGGTTGGTTCCAAAATTTGGCTATTGTGAACTGAGCTGCTATAAACAGTGATGTGGCGATGTCACTGTAGTATGCTGATTTTAGCTCCTTTGGGTATAGGCCAAGGACTGGGATAGCTGGATCAAATGGTGGTTCCATTCTAAGTTTTTTAAGGAATCTCCATACTGCTTTCCAGAGTGGCTGTACCAATTTGCAGTCCCACCAGCAATGTGTGAGTGTATAAAGGTAACAATTTTTAAAAAAATAATTTTGTGCATAAAACAAAGCTTGTTTACACTGAGCCAACCAAAAGCAAAGGTGTCACTATCTCAGCCACCCATATGGACAATCTGGTTGTTCGGCATCACTATCATTCCTGACTCTGAATTTATATGCTACAGATAAACACTAATTTTCTTAATGTATTCACATGTAAATAATTAACAGTAAAATGTATGATGTACCATTAATAGAATGCTAAAAGTAGTGTGTTCATGGCAACTAGATAGCATAGTGGCATCACTGCAATCTCCGTACCCATGTTTAAACAGCACCACCACCAAACAATGGCAGCTTTATACTACACCTGTGATGCATGTGTTGTTTAAAAGGTTACTATATACTACTTCTTTTTAGGTGAAAAGAACATCACACATAGTTGGGGGACCAGGAAATGTGTTTTCTAGAGATGAAGAAGCATCTGCTAGGTGGCTTTTCAAATGTTTCCTCCTGAGTTATTTGCTTTTGTCTGTAATTCTCTGATTTATAAACCAACAGAATTTCTTGTATTGTTACAAATACATGCTGCTCTCATATTTCAATAAGCCTATTTCACATTTTCACCATGTCACATATAGACACTTTTTCTGCAGTGATTACCCTTATCCAAAATCTGAGCCATCCATTGATAAATGAAATGGAGCCTCGTTTTTGTTAAAAACAAAAAACAACAACAAAAAAAAACCTTCCAGAATCTGGAGAGGTAGCTCAGTAGAACAGTATACACTTAGCATATACAAAGCTCTGGGTTCAATCCCTAGTACTATGAATACACACATATCCACAAACTGAAACCCTTCTGTATCTACTTCTTCCAGTTTACTGACATTCTAAAGGTATACTTTTTTGTGTATGTAAGACCAGATATCACTTTTATTTCACATGAAATATAGAATCTTTCAAAATCACCACCTTGTTCATCTTATTACTGAAGACAGTCCCATACCAGAGACTGTACCAGGCATACACAACTGTCTTTATTCATTTCAGTTTCCAATACTGGCAATAACATATATAGCATCCTTCATGCTAAATTGCTTTTGAAAACCCACATTCATGCCTCAGTTCACTGCTGCTAGCATAGTGTTTAAGAAAATGTTTTATATTTACTCTTCATTGATCTAATGACACCCTGGTCATATGGATGAATTAACAAAGTCACATATGGGGGAAAGTACATGGAATAAGCATTACTTTTAATGAGAATTTCAAATGGAGGATGAGCAGAACGTTTGTCAGGGAATAACAAAATCTTGCAGTCATATGGTTCAATTCAGTAGTGAGCACAAGTCATGGAACAAAATGTCTGTGAACAAGTCAGAAAAGATATCCCTCCTGATCCATGCCTGTTACAATGATAAAGGACCAGTAAGAAATGTATTCCTTTATAATAGCAAGGATACAAAAGTTTGCCTATCATACACTTCTGCATGCCTATTATATTAACACCTTCCACCACAGTTATTCTGTAGTTGCCATTTTTCATTTGCATAGGGACTATCTCATCAGCTGTAGTCAATGTCTTTCTAGGGCCAAAAAGTCAAAACAGTGATGTTTCTTCAGCATTACATCTTGCTCTGACATCAGATTTCATCAGCAATGACCTTGGCAAAATCACTAATGAATTTTTGTGATCAGCAGATGCTTTATTGCCACAAATCTTGAAAAATTTAAAGCTGCATCTCTTTTTAAATTTCGATAAAGAGTCTGTTGCGTATTTGGTATCCTTTTTTTTTTTTTTGCGGTTCTGGGGATTGAACTCAGGGTTCTTTAACTTTTAATTTATCATGATAGATCTTTGCTTCTCAATGATTAATATACCATTCAATGGTATATGTGTTCACTGTTGACACTGATAGCTCTGTTCTTTCAACAGGTGATCAACTTCACTTTAGCTTTATGCAGTGTTTTTTAATTTTTTCTGTTCATCATTTTAGCAATTTACTTCACCACTTTACTCCTTTGTTTCTTTAGGTCACATATGGTAATCATTCCTATACCATGCTATCCTGTTAGATGTTTCACACATACACCAATGCCCGATTTCTCCAACAGTTTGAGTTTTGTGCTTCCTCTTTACAACTGTTAATCACTGGAGTATGTACAGGATTTTTAAAAAATGTTTTTGATAATACCTTAATATCACAAAGCAGAAAATATTTTAAAAACCCAGTAAGTAATGCATGTATAGGTCTGGGCCACAAGGTATCATAGGGATCTGACATTGCATGTGGAGTCTTGGAGTGGGAGGAAAGTTATATTACACCTGAAAGGAGCTGAAAAGGTTTTTATCCCTTGAGGACACCAAATAAAGTATGAGTTGTGCACCTGCATTTTGACAACAACTCATCACCTAAGATTGGGGATAAAATTTTCCACTTGTCACATAGAGTCGGTGCTTTCAAATTTTGGATCATTTCAAATCTTGGATTAGGGATGCTCAACTTACTGTCTCATTCTACCTTAAGGGTAATTGCTGTCATAAAATTGTGGATACAGAAGAAACAATGTCCTCAGTCTTTCAAACTAGGTAGGATCCTCTAAAGAAGGAAGAAGGGGGTGAATTTCAGTTTCCAACAGCTGGTAAGTAATTGCCCTTGTTCTTATCAATATGTATCAGTGTGGTTCCAGAGCCACCTTCGTCACAGACATGAAAGGGCAGAACAGTCAACTTTCAAGTTCCTTGGACCCACCCTAGACCCATGACTTGGAATGTGAGTTGGTGGTTCCAGGCATCTCTTTTAACAAGCTCCCATGGTGCTATATTCTTTAGATTCACTTTGGATCTGCCTTTCCCCCTGTTTCGGATTTCTAACCCTCTCAACTAAAACCCATAAGATTACATGCTTGAAATGTAATAAACAGTTAAATCTTTTAATGCAGAATTTTGTGTTCTTTCCTGTATTAAGAATTTCTGAGAAAGTTATACCAAGATTCTATGAAATTAACACCTGAATGGCTCAATCCCTAATCTTTATATGAAGTAGCCTATGAGTAAATATGACCCATCTGAAAATAACATATTTCAGTTGCTTTACATGTGTGTGAGGCTGTGTGTTATAATGTACAGTTAGGAAAGATGCAGAGAATAGATTGAGACATTTGCTTCATTGAAATACAGAGGACTGATTTCTTTTAAAGATGAAGTTAGAAGACCTGAATTGTTGCTATCACTACCTAAGTTACTTTGTTATTCCTTATCTGAAAACCACTGAGAGTTAAAAGTATTAACCAGCCCTATCACTTCAGGTATTTACTTCATCTAGCAAGGATAATGTTAACATAACCTTGGTTCTCTGTCCTTATACTTTTCAGAGATTCAACTATTTAGCCCATTATTTGACACACACAAAAAAATGCAACTTATGTACAGTATACTATGTAGGTACGATTAACCTTTTTATTTTTATTAGAGCATTATAGTTATGTATAGTAGTTGGTTTATCCTAACAGAATCATACATGCATTGAATTTTATTTAAGTCCATATTCTCCCCCTTTTCCCTCCCCTCCACACGTCCCTCCCCTATTCTCCTTCCTTTACTTTACTGGTCTTTCATTCAATTATTTTTTATTGGTTCTTTCTACTTATACATAAAGGTAAAATTCCCGTGGTATATTATACATGCACATAATGTGATTTTTTTTAAAAAAAATTCACTCCACATTTCCACCCCTTTCTCATTTCTCTCCCTTCTCAATCTCCTTCTATACTACAGATCTTACCTATATCTTTATGATATCCAATTCTTCCCTCCTTCTTTCCTTTATTTTACTCTAGCTTCCACATAGGAGAGAAAACATTCAACCCTTTTTTTCCTGATGTTCTATATTTCCATCCATCTACCAGCAAATGCCCTGATTCTATTCTTCTTTATATATATGTTATAATTTCTTAATCCATTTATCTACTGACAGTCATACAGGTTGATTCCATAAATCTAGTTATTGTGAATTATGCTGCTATAAACACTGAGGTTTCTGTATGAGGTTACGGTATGCTGACTTTGGAATAAATACCATGGAGTAGAATAGCAGGGTCATATTGTGGTTTCACTTCTCGTTTTTTGAGGAATCTTCATACTGCTTTCCAGTACTACTTTACAGTTCCAATAATGTACAAGTATACCTTCTTCCCCAACATCCTTACTTGCATTTATTCTTGTGTTCTTGATATTGCCATTCTGACCAGACTGAGATGAAACCTTACTGTAGTTTTGATTTGCACCACTCTTATTGCTAGAGATGCTGAAGACTGTTTTCATAAATTTGTTGGACATTTGTGTTTCTTTTTTTTTTCCTTTAATTGTAAACAAATGGGATACATGTTGTTTCTCTGTTTGTACATGGAGTAAAGGCATACCATTTGTGTAATCATAAATTTACATAGGGTAATGTTGGTTGATTCATTCTGTTATTTTTTCCCTTCCCCCCACCCCTTCCACCCCTTTTCCTTCTATACAGTCCTTCCTTCCTCCAATCTTGCCCCCCTCCCTAACCCTCACTCTAACCCTAACACTAACCCCTCCCATGCCCCATTATGTGTCATCATCCACTTATCAGCGAGATCATTCTTCCTTTGGTTTTTTGAGATTGGCTTATCTCACTTAGCACAATATTCTCCAATTTCATCCATTTGCCTGCAAATGCCATAATTTTATCATTCTTTATGGCTGAGTAATATTCCATTGTATATATATATACCACAGTTTCTTTATCCATTCATCAACTGAAGGTCATCTAGGTTGGTTCCACACACTGGCTATTGTAAATTGAGCAGCTATGAACATTGATGTGGCTGTATCTCTGTAGTATGCTGATTTTAAGTCCTTTGGGTATAGGCCAAGGAGTGGGATAGCTGGGTCAAATGGTGGTTCCATTCCAAGTTTTCTAAGGAATCTCCACACTGCTTTCCAGAATGGCTGCACTAATTTGCAGCCCAACCAGCAATGTATGAGTGTACCTTTTCCCCCACATCCTCGCCAACACCAGTTGTTGCTTGTACTCTTGATAATCACCATTCTAATTGGGGTGAGATGGAATCTTAGGGTGGTTTTGATTTGCATTTCTCTTATTACTAGAGATGTTGAACATTTTCCCATATGTTTGTTGATTGCTTGTAGATCTTCTTCTGTGAAGTGTCTGTTCATTTCCTTAGCCCATTTGTCGATTGGGTTATTTGTATTCTTGGTGTTGAGTTTTTGGTTTTTTTTTTTTTTTTTTTTTTTTTTGGGAAATCACATAAGGGAGTTTATTGAGCAAACAGAGTGTCTCTCTGCAGGGCAAGAGAGAGAAAATGAGAGGAAAAGAGAAAGGGCATGTGCTACAGAGAGTGGAAAAGTGAGGAGGAGAAAGAAAGTGAGTCAGGGGAGAAGATGGAGGGGTGGTGTTGAGTTTTTTGAGTTCTTTATATATTCTGGAAATCAGTGCCCTATCTGAAGTATGAGTGGCAAAGATTTTCTCCCACTCTGTAGGCTCTCTCTCCGCATTGCTGATAGTTTCCTTTGCTGAGAGAAAGCTTTTTAGTTTGAATCTATCCCAGTTATTGATTCTTGCTTTTATTTCTTGCGCTATGGGAGTCCTGTTAAGGAAGTCTGATCCTAAGCCGACATGTTGAAGATCTGGACCTACTTTTTCTTCTATAATCTGCAGGATCTCTGGTCTGATTCCGAGGTCCTTAATCCATTTTGAGTTTAGTATCGTGATGGTGAGAGATATAGGTTTAGTTTCATTCTGTTGCATATGGATTTCCAATTTTCCCAGCACCATTTGTTGAAGAGGCTATCTTTTCTCCATTGCATATTTTTGGCCCCTTTGTCTAGTATGAGAAAATTGTATTTATTTGGGTTTGTGTTCGTGTTCTCTATTCTGTAGCATTGATCTACCTGTCTATTTTGGTAACAATACCATGCCGTTTTTGTTACTATTGCTTTGTAGTATAGTTGAAGTTCTGGTATTGCGATACCACCAGCTTCATTTTTCCTGCGAAGGATTGCTTTAGCTATTCTGGGTTTCTTATTCTTCCAGATGAATTTCATGATTGCTTGTTCTATTTCTGTAAGGTACGTCATTGGGATTTGAATTGGAATTGCATTGAATCTGTATAGTACTTTTGGTAGTATGGCCATTTTGACAATATTAATTCTGCCTATCCAAGAACATGGGAGCTCTTTCCATCTTCTAAGGTTTTCTTTAATTTCTTTCTTTAGTGTTCTGTAGTTCTCATTGTAGAGGTCTTTCACCTCTTTTGTTAGATTGATTCCCAAGTATTTTATTTTTTTCGATGCTATTGTGAATGGGGTAGTTTTCCAAACTTCTCTTTCTGAAGATTCATCACTTATGTATAAAAATGCATTAGATTTATGAGCATTGATCTTATACCCTGCCACTTTACTGAATTCACTTATGAGTTCTAAAAGTTTTCTGGTGGAATTTCCTGGTTCCTCTAAGTATATAATCATATCATCAGCAAATAGGGATAGTTTGAGTTCTTTTCCTATTCGTATCCCTTTAATTTCTTTGATCTGTCTAATTGCTCTGGCTAGAGTTTCAAGGACGATATTGAATAGAAGTGGTGAAAGCGGGCATCCCTGCCTTGTTCCAATTTTTAGGGGAAATGCTTTCAGTTTTTCACCATTTAGAATGATATTAGCCATGGGCTTAGCGTAGATGGCCTTTACAATGTTAAGGAATGCTCCCACTATCCCTATTTTTTCCAGTGTTTTGAGCATGAAGGGGTGCTGTATTTTATCGAATGCTTTTTCTGCATCTATTGAAAGAATCATGTGATTTTTTACTTTAAGTCTGTTGATATGGTGAATTACATTTATTGATTTCCTCATGTTGAACCAACCTTGCATCCCTGGGATGAAACCCACTTGATCATGGTGCACTATCTTTTTAATATATTTTTGTATACAATTTGCTAAAATTTTGTTGAGAATTTTTGCGTCGATGTTCATTAAGGATATTGGTCTGAAATTTTCTTTCCTCGATGTGTCTCTGTCTGGTTTAGGTATCAGGGTGATATTGGCTTCATAGAATGAGTTTGGGAGGGTTCCCTCCTCTTCTATTTCATGGAATACTTTGAAAAGTATTGGAATGAGCTCTTCTTTAAAGGTTTTGTAGAACTCAGCTGAGAACCCATCTGGTCCTGAACTTTTCTTTGTTGGTAGGCTTTTGATGACTTCTTCTATTTCATTACTTGAAATTGGTCTATTTAAATTATGTATGTCCTCCTCGTTCAGTTTAGGCAATTCATATGTCTCTAGAAACTTGTTGATGTCTTCGAAATTTTCTATTTTGTTGGAGTATAGATTTCAAAATACCTTCTATAATTACGTTTTGTATTTCAATCATTTCTGTTGTGATATTTCCTTGTTCATTCCGAATTTTAGTGATTTGGGTTTTCTCTCGTCTTCTCTTGTTAGTGTGGCCAAGAGTTTATCAATTTTGTTTATTTTTTCAAACAACCAACTATTTATTTTGTCAATTTTTTGTATTGTTTCTTTTGTTTCAATTTCGTTGATTTCAGCTCTGAGTTTAACTATTTCCTATCTTCTACTACTTTTGGTGTTGGTCTGTTCTTCTTTTTCTAGGGCTTTGAGCTGTAGTGTTAGGTCGTTTATTTTTTGAGTTTTACTTCTTTTATTGAATGCGCTCCATGAAATAAATTTTCCTCTAAGTACTGCTTTCATAGTGTCCCAAAGATTTTGATATGATGTTTCTTTGTTCCCATTTACCTCTAAGAATTTTTTAATTTCCTTCCTAATATCTTCTGTTATTCATTCATCATATAATAGCATATTGTTTAATCTCCAGGTGTTGGAGTAGTTTCTGTTTTTTACTCTTTCATTTATTTCTAACTTCAACCCATTATGATCTGATAGAATACAAGGTAGTGTCTCTATCTTCTTGTATTTGCTAACATTAGCTTTGTGGCATAATATATGGTCTATTTTAGAGAAGGATCCATGTGCTGCTGAGAAGAAAGTGTATTCACTGTTTGTTGGATGGTATATTCTATAAATGTCTGTTAAGTCTAAATTATTGATTGTGTTATTGAGTTCTATGGTTTCTTTGTTCAATTTTTGTTTGGAAGATCTGTCCAGTGGTGAGAGAGGCGTGTTTAAATCACCTACTATTATTGTATTATGGTCTATTTGGTTTCTGAGATTGAGAAGGATTTGTTTGACATACGTGGATGAGCCACTGTTTGGGGCATAGATATTTATGATTGTTATGTCTTGCTGATTTATGCTTCCCTTAAGCAGTATGAAATGTCCTTCTTTATCCCTTCTAACTTTGGCTTGACGTCCACATTATTGGAAATGAGGATGGATACCCCAGCTTTTTTGCTGAGTCTATGTGCAAGGTATGTTTTTCCCCATCCTTTCACCTTTAGTCTTTGGGTATCTCTTTCTATGAGATGAGTCTCTTGTAGGCAACATATTGTAGGATCTTTCTTTTTAATCCAATCTGCCAGTCTATGTCTTTTGATTGATGAATTCAGGTCATTAATATTCAGGGTTATTATTGAGATATGATTTGTATTCCCGGTCATTTGACTCATTTATTTATTTATTTTTGACACGACTTGGTTCCTCCTTTATTTGACAGTTCCTTTAGGATAGCTCCTCCCTTTGCTGATTTTCTTCTTTGTTTTTCATCTCTTCCTCATGGAATATTTTGCTGAGAATGTTCTGTAATGCTGGCTTTCTTTTTGTAAATTCTTTTAGCTTTTATCATGGAAGGATTTTATTTCATCATCAAATCTGAAGGTAAGTTTTGCTGGGTATAAGATTCTTGGTTGGCATCCATTTTCTTTCAGGGCTTGAAAAATGTTCCAGGCCCTTCTAGCTTTAGGGTCTGGATTGAAAAATCTGCTGATATCCATATTGGTTTCCCCCTGAATGTAATTTGGTTCTTTTCTCTCACAGCCTTTAAAATTCTGTCTTTATTTTGTATGTTATTTTGTATTTTCATTATAATGTGCCTTGGTGTGGGTCTGTTGCAATTTTGTGTATTTGGAATCCTATAAGCCTCTTGAACTTGATTTTCCATTTCATTCTTCAGATTTGGGAAATTTTCTGAAATGATTTCATTGAATAGATCGTTCATTCCTTTGGTTTGTTTCTCTAAGCCTTCCTCAATCCCAGTAATTCTTAAATTTGGTCTTTTCATGATATCCCATAGTTCTTGGAGATTCTGTTCATGATTTCTTACCATCTTCTCTGTTTGTTCAACTTTGTTTTCAAGGTTAAATATTTCGTCTTCAATATCTGAGGTTTTGTCTTCCAGGTGTTCTATCCTATTGGTTGTGCTTCCTATGGAGTTCTTAATTTGGTTTATTGTTTCCTTCATTTCAAGGATTTCTGTTTGTTTTTTTTTCAGTATTTCTAAATCTTTATTGAAATGATCTTTTGCTTCCTGTATTTGCTCTTTTAACTGTCGATTGGTGCGATCATTCAATGCCTGCATTTGCTCTTTCATTTCATCGTTTGCTTCCCTTATCATGTTAATTATGTACATTCTGAACTCCCTTTCTGTCATTTCTTCTGCCATGCTGTCATTCGATTTTATTGATGTAACATCTAGATTTGTTTGAGGCATTCTCTTCCCTTGTTTTCTCATATTGTTCAGGTATCAGTGGACTGCTGAGATGTTGCAGATTTCCTCTATTGACTTATAATGTCCCTGAAGATTTCTAGTATATCCCCTCTTAGCCTTCAGTTGCCTGAAGTCTTGGAGGAAGTTGATAATGCGGTGCTCCACAAGGAAGCTGCCTCTCTAGGGGTGGTGGTCTCAGGTGGGGTATATTCCCGGTTAGTGGGCAGAGATGCCTCCACTTGTTGACCAATGGTCAACCAAAGTGGAACTAGGCTGCAGGCTGAGGCAGTGCCTCAGTTTGTGCCTGTGTCTCTGGTTTTACCGTCCTTGTGGGAAAACCTCACCCGGCGGGGAAGACTCACCCAGTGGGGGGGTCTCGCTGGTCAGTTCCCCTCCTGGAGGTTTCCCTCAATCCACAACTACCGCCTGGGCAGGGCAGCCTTCCCAGGCAACGTTCCCAGGGGCCCGGACCTACCTCCTGGGTCTGGGAGCCTCGCCCTTCGCAGACGAGTCTCCTTAGGCTGCCCCTCCTCAGAGAAGCTGCCCGTAGTCCTGGAACCTTCGCTCCACCCCTCAGCTTGTCTCTGTGCAGCTCTTCCACCGAGAAGCCGCCTAGGTCCCGGGACCATGCTTTGCACCTAATCACCTGGCTATGCGGCCCCTCCTCTGAGCAGCCACCTGGAGCCTTGTACAGATGCTCCGAGCCCCAGTGACCCGCCACACGCCTCTTCCTCCAGGCAGCCACCCGGCGTTCTGTGTGGTTGCTTGGAGACCAAGCAACTCACTGCGCGCCTCCCCCCCCTTGTTCAGGAGGTTGCTCTGAGTCCAAACAGCTCGCCGCGCAGCTCTTCCTCTGGGCAGCCGCTGGAGCCCCGGTGGGTTGCTCCGAAACCAAGCGTTGTGCTGAGCGGCCTCCTCTACAAAGCTCCCAGTTGTCCGTGTTCACTGCTCCAGTGGCGGGAGGAGTGTCTCGCCGGGCAACTCTACTTCACAAAGTTCCCTGTGTTCTGGGACTACCACCCCATCCAGGACACCTCCCCAATGGGAGAGACTCACCCGGTGGCTTTCAGTTGGTCCCAAGTCTCTCCATATCTTCTCTTCTTGAATCCTGAGTCCTGGAGCAACATGAAATGCAGCCACCCTCTAGTCCGCCATCTTGAAAACCCCCTTGTGTTTCTTCTTTTGAGAAGGTTCTGTTTTAGATTTTTGTCCATTTATTGATTGGTTATTTTTTTTTCTGGTGCTAAGTTTTTTGAGTTCTTTATATATTCTGTATATTAATCACCTTCAGAGTAGCAAGCAAAAATTTTCTTCCATTCTGTAGGCTCTCTCTCCACACTCTTAATCATTTGCTTTGCTTTAAAGCTTTTTAATTTGATGGCATCCCACTTATTGCCTCCTGGTTTTATTTCTTGTGCTTTGAGGGTCTTATTAGGGAAGTGAGTGCCAGCACCAATACAATGAAGTGTTGACCCATGTCTTTTTCTAGCAGTTGCAATATTTCTAGTCTAATTAATAAGTCCTTAATTCATTTTGACTTTTGTGCAGGATGAGGGAGAGGGACCTAGTTTCATTTTTCTACTTAGTTATCCAGTTTTCCCTACATCATTTGTTAAAAAGGCTGACATTTCTCCAAAATATATTTATGGCATCTTTGTCAAATATCAGATGGCTATAAGCATGTGGGTTTGTCTCTGTGTCTTCTATTCTGTTTCACTGGTCTTCCCGTCTACTCTGATGCCAATACCATGCTGTTTTTGTTACTATAGCTCTGTGGTACAATTTAAGATAGGGTATAGTGATGCTTCCTGTATCACTTTTCTTGCTCAGTATTGTTTTGGATATTCTGGGTCTCCTATTCTTCCACATGAATTTAAGGATCTTTTTTTTTTTTCTAATTCGGTGAAGAACATCATTTGTATTTGATGGGGACTGTATTGAATCTGTATATTACTTTTGGTACTAGAGTCATTTTGAAAATATTTTAATTCTGCCTATCCAAGAACATGGGAGGTCTTACCATCTTCTAAAGTCTTCAATTTCTTTCTTCAGAGTTCTATAATTTTCATTGTAAGGATCTTTTACCTCTTAGACTAACTCCCAAGGATTTTACTTTATTTTATTTTGAGGTTATTGTGAACAGGATAGTTTTCCTGATTTCCTCCTAGGCTGAATCACTATAAGAATATACAAAAGTTATTCATTTATGGGTGTTGATTTTGTGTCCTACATTTATAAGCTCTAAAAGTTTTCTGGTAGAGTTCTTTTGTGGTTATAAATATAGGATTATGTGATCAGCAAACAGTTTGACTTTTTCTTTTCCTATTTGTATCCCTTTAGTTTTCTTCTAATGCCTGATTGCTCTGGGTAGTGTTCTGAGAATTATATTGAATAGAAGTGAATAGGGTGAACATATTTATCTTGTTTCTGATTTTACTGGAAATGTTTTCAGTTTTTCTCCATTCGGTATGATGTTTGCTTTGGACTTAATCATAAATAGTGTTTATAATGTTGAGATAAGTTCCTTCTATTCCTAGCTTCTCTGGCATTTTTAACATCAAGGGTGATGGATTTATCAAAGTTCTTTCTGCATC
Source organism: Sciurus carolinensis (assembly GCF_902686445.1). Taxonomy (NCBI): domain Eukaryota; kingdom Metazoa; phylum Chordata; class Mammalia; order Rodentia; family Sciuridae; genus Sciurus; species Sciurus carolinensis. Next base: position 161,237,273 of record NC_062213.1, read on the forward strand.
TATTGAGATGATCATGTGATTTTTGCCCTTAATTCTGTTTAAGTGGTAAATTACATTTATTGGTTTCAGTATGTTGAACCAATCTTGCAAACCCGGGATAAAACTCACTTGACCATGGTGCATTAACTTCTTGATTTGTTTTTGAATGCAGTTTGCAAATATTTCATAAAGGATTTCATTTATGTTCATCAGGCATACTGGTCTATAGTATTCTTTCCTTGATGTATCTTTGTCTGGTTTTGGTAATAGGATTATACTGGCTTCAACTGAATGTATTTGGAGTTGTTGCCTACCTTTCAATTTCATGGAATAATTTGAGGAAAACTGGCATTAGTTCTTTAAAGATATGGTAGAACTCTAATGAGAATCCATCTGGTCCTGGGCTTTTGTTAGAATGCTTTTAATGGCTGTTTCAATTTCATTTCTTGATATTGGTCTATTTAGGTTCAATTTGGGCAACTCATACATCTAGAAATTTGTCAATGTCTTCTAGATTTTGCAGTTTATTTAAGTACAAATTTTCAACATAGTTTCCATAGAGCCTCTGGATTTCAGAAGTGTCTATGGTGATATCTTCTTTTTTATCTATAATTTTTATGAGTCATCTCTTTCTTTCAGTTAGTGTTGTTGCACTGATCCTGAGTATTTTTATACTCAATTTCATTAATTTTGGCCCTGATCTTAACTATTTCCTGTCTTCTACTGATTTTGTATTAATTTGCTGTTCTTTTTCTAAGGTCTTAATGTAGAACATAAGTTTATTTGGATCCCTACTTTTTTTAATGCAGGCACTCAATGCTAGAAATTTTCCATAGAACTGCTCTTCATACTATTCTGGAGATTTTGATATGTTCTAGCTCCATTCTTGTTTCTAAGAATTTCTCAATTTCTACACCACTTCAGAGTATTGTTTAAATCTCCACAGTTTATTGTGATTTCTATAATTTTTTATTGTTGGCTTCTAGTTTCATTCCAGTATGATCCAGCAGGATACATGGGATTATATATATATATATATATATATATATTATATACATATATATATATATTATATATATATATATGTGTGTGTGTGTGTATATATATATATATATATATTTTTTTTTTTTTTTTGTATTTTCCAAGAATGACATTATGACGTAGAATATGGTACATAGAATATGACGTAGAACATGGTTTGGAAAAAGTTTCATGAACTACTAAAAAGGTAAATTTACCTGTTTTAGGGTAAAGCATTCTTTAGATGTCTACTAGGTCCATTTGATTTATATTTTTCTTTATGTTGAAAACACCTTTATTGATTTTAAGTGAAAACATGTGTTAATATCATCTAATATTATTGTGTTAGGTCTATCTGAAATGTAACATCAAGGAATTTTATGTATATGGGTATGCTGACATTCAAGGCATATATATTTACTATTTTCTTATTAGACTGTTCCCTTTAGCAGGATATAGTGGCCTTGGCTCTTCTAATTAAGTCTGGCTTGAAATCTGCTTTGTTCAATATGAAAATAGGTACTTCTACTTGTTTTCAGACTCCATTTGTGTGGAATATTTTTTCCATCCTTTGATCTTCAGCCTGTGAAGTCTCTTGCAAGCAGCATATTATTAGATTGTGGTTTTTTTTTAATCCATTCTGCTAATATATGTCTTTTAGTTGGGAAATTGAGATCATTAACATTCAGTTAGTATGGATACGTGTTTGTAGTTTCTTGCCATTTTGATTTTTTGCAATATTTAATATTATCTTGATTCCCATTAATAAGATTACTCTTCTATTGATCTTCCTCTATTTGGGAGCTTTTGATATTTGTTTTTGTGTTCCTCTGTGTTGTAATACTGTAGTGGAGGTGATGCAGAATTCTATACTGAATGTTCTAAATGTTGGGTTCTGTATTTGAGAAAATTTTGGAATGCTGTAGGTAGGTATATGAGATTTGATCCACATCCCCTATTGCTGAGGACCTGCCATTCCTGGCTGAACTTCTGAATCTCTGGGACCTCCAGTAAAATCCTTCCTTTTAGCATCTTCCCTTTAGCTCTTATGGGGTGTTAGCAATAAAGGGGCTTCCTCTCTTGGAACTCAGAGGTGAACGGCCCAGGTAAAATTTTCTTTGTGCCTGTTATAGTCTCTCTGGTTCAGGTACCCTCTGGAAATTTTCTACTTAGCTACTTGTAACTTCCTTTATGAATTCACAATCCCATTTCTGCTTGCAGTTGCACAAGCTACAGGGGTATAGGAAATTTTCTGTATCCACTGACATTTTCTGTGCCTACAAAATGCTTCTTCTCCCTGAGATGAGCTATTTTTGGATTAGCTTTCCCTGAGCAGCTTACCCTACCAATGCTATTTCCATTAAAATCAGCCCTCTTCTGTAATCCATAGGTTTCCCCAAGCCAATTTTTTTTTTTTTTTTATCTGTTGGTCAAATGTTCCCTTTGTCTGCACACCCCATTCTATTCAGCTGGTAACCAAACTAGTACATCTCTAACATATTATGTCTTATGACTCCATTTCTCAAAAAAAAAGAGGACTGAAGTATGGAGAAATTAAGAAATTCGCCTGAGGACATACATCAGTAATGTGGCCAGGTTCTGAAAACAGACAGCCTGGTTTGACAGTCTATCCTTGAACCACAATTGCTGCCTGCACAAGTTTATTTATGAGTACCAGAATTATATATATACATATTCATATACATATAAGTAAAACAACCTAAGCATAAGAGATTACAAATACATGTGTGTATAAATAAAAGACAGAATATGTACTTTATTTTGGCTACTGCTAAGCATTACTATAAGTTGTACTATAAATACTACTATAAGTAATTAGTACTACTAAGTACTTCTATAAATTACCTCATTTAATATCTATAAAGTATGAAGCAGATAGTTCAATTTTTCTATTTTATAAAAGACAACTGAGACCTCATCTAAATAGCTAAAATCTCCAATTAGTAGAATGATTTTCTCAAAAAAAAAAATAGATCAGCAATTTTTAATTCTCAGAGAAAATTATTTATGATATTTATGTCTGAATATAGAATTCTTTAAGAAATGCTTTTAATGTTTCTTCCCTAAAATGAAACCCAACCTCTAAAACATGCTGCCAGTTAATTAGTTAAAATAAAGAAGAAACTCTGCTCTGATCAGGCTCCTTGTTCATACCTGCATATCTAGTTCTTGGCATCTTTGCTTCAGCTCTTCTTTTTCTGCCAGTGCTTCCTGAAGTTCTTCCAAAGCCCTTTTAAGCTGAAATATGAATCCAAATTTTCAGGAAATCATGTTTAACAAAAATAGAAATATATTTTCACAATGCATGCACAATAATACTAGAAATGGATTTTTGAAATTCAATTTTGTTCTCTCCATGTAAGTAATATTTACAAAGTCACATCAACATTTAAGGTTGAGGTCCCACAGGAATAAAATTTTGTGTTAATTCTTGTGAAATATTTTGAAATTTTGAGGAGGTATTTTTTTAATTATGTCACAGAAAGAACAAAGTATATTCACATTTAAATAAAAATTTTATCAAATAATGAAACTTGAAATGTATCTTGAGATGACTAGTAATGCTATGTGAAAAACGATCCATAAAAATAAATGACTAAAGATATATTTGCCCCTTCTTTTATTCTATCCCCTAAAACCCAGATTGTGTTACACATAGGTATACTGTCCTATAACAGAACTTGGAATCTTCAAGTTATTTCTTCAATATCAGGAAAGTGAATAGAAAGAATGACAAAAATTATACTACTTTATTATTCAAACTATGATTAAAACTTAGCACAATTTTTAAAATTTTTATTTGTTCTAATTAGTTATACATGACAGCAGAATGCATTTCGATTCATTGTACATGAATGGAGTACAACTATTCATTTCTCTGCTTGTACATCATGTAGAATCCTATCATTCGTGGTATCATACAAGTACCTAGGATAATGATGTCAACCTTATTCCACCATCTTTCCCACTCCCCTGCCCCGCTTCTTCCCTTCACTCTCCTCTGCCCAATTCAAAGTTCCTCCATTCATTCCTCTCTCCCAACCCCATTATGGATCAGCATCCACATACCAGAGAAAACATTTGGCCTTTGGTTTTGTGAGATTGGCTTATTTTGCTTAGCATGATATTCTTCAATTTTTTTAGACTGTCTACTACTATTTAATTGTACAATAATCTAGCATGAGCCAAAAGTGCATTACAAATGTCAGAAGGAATATTGAATACCACTCAACTCTTATAAAATAATCATAAAAAAAAAAATCTAGAGACCACCACTACTCACATTCATGAAGGAGTGTATAATATTCAATATGGATCCTAAAGCTAAGTAAATTATTTTCCATGGAAAAAATATTTTTGTAGATGCTTTCCTACATAAATCTTATGGAAATAATTGGCAAAGAACTCATATCACCGAACATTTTCCTTACATACTGAAATACTCACCTGTTGTTCTAATTCTCCAACAGCATCATTTGTAGGACAGTTCACTATTTCTTTACTCATCAACTAGGAAATTAAAATAAAATATAAATATAATAATGTTGATTAAGGAAAAATATATTTATCTAAAAAGGAAAGTAAAATGATTCATATTTAGCTTTTACTTTCCTTAATTTGCTGATCCTTAGAACACTATCCAAATAAAAACTTTATTAGAGGGCTAACCTAAATAACAATGTTCAAGAATATTAGTGAGGATATTAAGAACAAATTGTGCTTGAAATATGTAGACATATTTGAAATATTTGAGTCATGAAAAATTAGTTTCAAAATTGCTGAATAAAACTGAACACATTAACTGATCAATAACTTTTAAAAATCTTTATATAGCATAAAGTAACAGTTTTAAAATACAGCCTTTAAATGAGTAATACATCAAAATTCCTAATTTGAGGAGTCATTTTAAAAGTAAAAAAGGGTCCTCTAAAAGTATCATTTTTGCACATGCAGGGCAAACTTATTTATGCAAAATCCAACTATATGCAGACTACTGAAGCCCTGAATGATGTCTGCCTCTAGATTAAGCCCCTTACAAAAATGTGTTTCCTCTCTTTTCTCTCTTATCTCCTTTGCACTCTACCTTATCTATGTCTTTTAGCCTGATAAAGAATAAACACTGGACCCATGAATCCTGAATTTTTCTGACTCTCCTGAGATGATCAGAATCACTTAAATCCAGGCTACTGGGCTCCAAAACCTAAATACTACCACATTTGCTCATGAATCTAATGTTCTCAAAGTACAGATAGTATACATTAACTACAATATCAGGAAAGTAAAAAAGAACGTGATTAAAATTTCCATTTGCACAAAGGTTGCTTCTCCTGTTTTCCCCGATTAGTTAGAGTTATTTAAAAGACCTTGACAACATCAATTTATCAATCAGTTTTTAGAATAAGAGGTACTAAAATTGGGCTGAAGGTTTTTTACAATATTTTGGGAAAAACTAAGAACACTTAAGTAAACCCACTGGCAAAGGGTAAGTTTATGAAAGAAAAACTATACCACAAAATTTATAACTTTTATATAACATGGTTCAAGATTTTCATACTTACATGAATATGATATAACTTACCTCTTGAATAGCGGTCATGACCACATGCTGAACGGACTCTTCAAGTGTCATTATATTTTTAATATGTTCTATGATTTAAAAAAATTCAATCTGAAAAAAATCTACTCTTTGACCATAGTACTTAACAATTCAATAACTGGGATATGAAAATTCATCTACCGCCAAGTCTTTTATGCAAATACACTATTTGTCCACTAATATATTTGAGCATATAAATACTATGAATTGTCTAGCTAAAATGACTGCTCCAAAATTTTGATATTATTTTCTAATACTTTTATAGAAAACAAATAAGCAAAATAAAAAATATCAATATTTTTAAATGTCTTCTTGTTTTCCCATAAAAGAAATTCTCGATTTTTCTTACAAGACAGAAACTAATAGGCCCAGAAAGTTTCATTTATCACATATATAGTTCACTCCAGGAAAGCTTCCAATATGAGTTACACAGCCTTCTGTAAACACCTGCTCAGAATCCACTCAGTCTCACCACAAAGAGATCCTTTCACCTTCCTACAAATACACATGCAATATCCTCAAGGTAAGCTGTCCTTACAAGAAATGAGGAACCTTAGAAAGAGTCTTTAACATATTTGCAGATTTAAATTCACTTCAAATGTATGTTCTCCAGTTAAAACAACTACCCTAAAATGTTAGAGCCTTATTATTTTCTAATACTTTTATTGTTTTAATGATTCTTCTGGAAAACTTCTAAAGTTCTCTAAATCTTCTTTTCATTTGTAAAGCCCAGATTTGGACAAAGAGTCTGACAGGTTCTAGTACGCACCTGATCACTAAGTGCTAAGGGGGAGAAAAATAATTAACCAGAAGATGAACAGACCATGGAATGATTTAAGTGGATAATCTGGATAACATCTGCTGAAATCTTCATAAAAATAATCTCCTTTCCTATCAAGAGGGGAATTGTTAATCAAACCAGTACATTATTTTAAGACTAGGATTATTGTAGCACCTTGGAATCATTTTGAAAATTTCTCATGGCAAAGTACAAGTGTGGAAGATGTTTAATATCCTAGATGTACTTTGTTTTTAAATTTAAGTTACATGGTTAATAGTTTTTTTCATTCATTTGCACACACTTAAAAATTGAAAACTGAAACACATATTTTCAAAAGTAAATTCAATTAGATACTTAGATAATTCTGATTTTTTAATAACAAAAGTGAAACTACTTCTTTATATTTACTACCTGTTAAACTTTCATTTGTATTTCCAGAAATTGAATTTCCTTTTAAAAATATGAAGACAAAACTGCTCAGTAGTACTTAGAACTAAATTATAAATAGTCTACATATTTTATTTAAATTTGCAGGATGCAACAAAATCATCATTTTAGGAAAAATTACAGCTTTAAGTGTCAATTACTGCTTAGAATAGAAGCATCTCTTTAAATGAAATAAATCAAACAATACAAAAGAGAATCAAAGTCAAATGCTAGTTCTCTAAAAATGACTAGTATAACTGAAAAATTTGGTAATATTAATTAAACAAAAGCAAGATATAATCTGAAATTAAAGAATATATCATAATTATAACAGAAAGCTACTAGAGTTATACATGAATTAATACTTGTCAAATTGTGATTAAATATTCTGGGAAGTTTTAAACTTCCATGAACAAATATTCCTCATTTTTAAGAAAATATCCAATAAAAGTTCTTTGTCATTCTCTGTGAGGAATAAAAGTCTATAAATAAGTACTGACTTGCCCTATTAAAAAAAGTACTTTAATGATAAAGAGTAATATGAAGAGATGTATTAATAGAAGTTTTCTGATATCTAATCCCTGTCTTTTTTTAATTGATAAACTATCATTGATTTCATGTTTTTCTTTGTCTTTTCTGAGTTTTTCTTATTGAATTTACTCTGTTTTGTATCCTTGCTTCATCAGTTATATGATGTTGAATGTGGTTTCTAAGATCTTGCATTGAAGTATTTTTATAAAATATGGCAACCAAATTCTTTAATAAAGGTGGCATACTAAAACCAAGTTGAATAAATCATGAAAAAGAAAATCAGCATCAAAACTCATCACCCAGGCCAACACAGGGAAGGAGATTTGGGTCTAGTTCATCAATTTATTCATTTCATGTAACCAAAAGTGATACTTTGATACTCAGTAGGATATGGATCACTATGTTTGGTTACACAAATATTACACACCAATTCCATTATATCATCAGACTGCTGATCAAGATACACTGGACAGGTATTCTACAAAAAGAAGAACATTATCTGAAGAAGCTTGAATATAATTATAATTTAATGAATATTTATGAAAATCTATTAGCCTAAGGTTCTTACATACAATATAATCTATCAGATGAATAAGTATAATTCATTGAATATCTGCTTAAATCCTAAGAATCGAATTAATTAAATCAAGCACTAGATAATTAAACCATCTTATGCTAAGACACATTCAATTTAGCCACTGAATATGAGAAACCATGTACAAATAGGATACTTAAGATGTGCAACTTTTCAATGACAGAGAAGGGCTTGAACTCAGATCCCCAATTTTACATTTCAGGGTGCTTTCAGCCAAAATGAAACAGTGAGGCTAAATGATACCTTGCAAATACTGGCAAAAAAGGTAGTTTCAAAAAGTGAAATCCTCAGTTGATTGAACTTTACTTACCTTGCTTCTTTTCACAGTTGACGGCACAACCTAAAATAAGCTGTAGCAACCTCCCAAGCTCCACAGAATTTGAACATTCAGTTATTTGGTTTAAATCAGGGATAAGTTCTTCAGAAATCTGCTGCCCCAAAAACTGTAGAATCAAAATAATAAACTATATCACTCGTTTTTGTGGGCTACAAATACTTTACTACATTTAATTATTAAAAGGAAAATTAATTATAATTAGGTTTATGAAACAATTCAGATGAACTAAGAAATGAAAAATCAATAATTATTTATTAAAACCAGTTGGCAAATGTTAAGACAATCTCAATATTTTGTGTAATCAACCACAAGCAACGATATGTGCTTCTGATTTGATCCCATTTTCAGAGAGAGAGGGATTTGTTTAGTTTAAAAAGCACTTGTTCTGGTCTACTAGGACAAAGTTTATGGTTTTCCATTAAATAATAAACAGGTCGATGTTAAACCAAAGGATATTTGTAATATTTTTATATAGGATCAATTAACAAAGAATCACAATATAAATCATTACACTTTTTTCAAATGAACAACAGGTCTAATGGATTAGTTTTTCCTATCCTCATTTTTGTTAAGTTTATTTAAATGTTTCTTGAATTGAAAAAGGATTCAAAATGACTTTTAGGTATTTGATAAATTGAAAAATCCAAAGGGCATTAAAATTTTTTGGAAAGAAATATAAGTTTAATTGTGTGACACTATTAACACATAGAAACAAAATTCTTTAATGGCAAAATTAATTCAAAACTGTTAATCATTAAGCAATAAATTCTATTTGAAAAAATAATTTAAAGAGCATCGACAAACTTTTTTTGCAAATACAAAATATATTTAAACTTTAAACCAAGTAATTCCACAAAACTTGAGTTCTCTAAAAATGGCAATATTTTGATTGTGAATTACATTAAAATAAAATATTATAAATAAAAAGTCAAATCGTTCCTCAATGTCAATTAATTATCACATAGCATCTTGTATTTGAAGGCATATCTTTTTCATACCTCATGGTAATAACTCATAATTCCTTGAAGTACCTTCTTTAAGTTACTAGCCTAAAGTGATAAAAAAACAAAAAAGAATATGAAATAAACCTTTTTCGTATTAATAATGAAAGAAAATCTATACCAAGGTGAAAGACAATAAAAACTTTCCCCTGATAAAAACACCCAAAACATTGCAGTACAGTTCTTTACCAAGAAGTTTTGAAAATACAACGTGCAATAAAACTAATAATAGAAATTCAAAATGTATAATATAAAAATTAACAGAATTTTTAAAAAATGGACAAAATCAAAATCAACTGTAGAGATTTAAGGACTCCTCCCTATGTAACTGATAGAATAATTAAACAGAAAAATTAATAAAGACATGAAAGATGCACAAAAGTATCAATAACTTTGATATACTCCACATTGTGGAACAACTTCAAGAACACACGTTCCTTTCAAGTGCATATGGAACACTTATGAATAGTTAGTTCATAATATAAGTCCCAGTAAATACAAAAGTATTTCTTGTATTAATGCAGGTATGTTTCCAGAAAGAAATGGGAGTAAATTAGAACTCAATCAATGAAAGAAAAGTATTTAGAATTTGAATTACCTACTTCTGATTTACCTATAGGTTAAAAGAGAAATCAAAAGAGAAATTACCAAATATTTCAGACTGAATGAAAATCAGAACACAGTACATTAAAATGCATAAGATGTGGCTAAAGTAATGTTTAATATTGGGGGAGAAAGGAGACTAAAATTTATTATTTAAACTTCCACTTTACAAAGCAAGAAAAAGAAGAACATATGTAAGTAGAAGAAAGGAAATAAGAAAGATCAAATAGGAAATGAATTAAATAGAAAATATTTTATTTAAAAAATAAAACTGAAAAACAATAAGCCAGACATTAAGGAACAAATTTTCAAAATTTACTAATTTTAGGAAAGAAAGATAAGGCATCACTTAAAGATCATGGTCATTAGCATATTATTAGCATGATAATTCTATTAAGAACAATTTTTTGGGGGGGTGGGGAATAACCACTGTGCAACATCCCCAATCCTTTTAATTTTTTATTTTGAGACAGTGCCTCAGTAAGTTGCTGAGGCTGGTCTTGAGCTTACTATTCTCCTGTCTCTACCTCCCAACTTGCTGGGATTACAGGCATGCTACAATGCCCAACTTGTTTAGAACAATTATATGCCAACAAATGAAACAATTTATATGAAATAAACATATAACTTACAAGACATAGAACTGAGAAAAGAGAAAAGATCTTAAAAATAGAAAATCAGTTTTACAGTTTCTCCTAAGATTAAACACATACTTACACAATTTAGTAATTCCACTCAAGAATTTTCCCAAAGGAAATTAAAATATTTGTTAAGTAAAAACTCCCATGTGAATATTCATTGCGATTATAATCTTAACAGCTAAAACCACAAATAATTTAAACATCCATCAACAGGTAAAGAGTTAAACTGTGGTAATATCAAAGTATTGAAACAGTATACACATCAAAAAAAAAAAAAAAAAGGTACTAACGTAGGCAATATGAATGAGGGAATGAGACTCAAAAACATAATGAGTGAAAGAAACTAACCACAAATAGAACATAGTCTATTGTTACATTTATTTGGAATTCTAGAAATGAAATCTATAGTTACACAAAGCAGAGAGCAGATCTATGGCCATCTGGGACCAGATACAGGGTAGAGAGGAGATGATTAACTGGGAAGGAAGCATATTTTTGTTTAATAGAAATGCTCTATATTTAATTGTGACAGTAGTTAGATGAGAGCATACACGTGTTCGAAAGTCATAGTAAACAGTAAAATGTAGTCACAAGTTAATTTTTTTAAAAAGGATCTAGTCAAGTTTATTGCTAATTTTGGACTACTGTTTGGAAGAAGAGATACTCCCACATTCATTCTTCATACCTTTATTCTCCAGTTGTCCCCAACATCCTCTTTAATTCTGCTTAACCAAGATTCGTTGAACCAAGCTATATCACTAAAACAAAATATAAAGGCTAAAGGTTAAAATGTGTTTATTACATAAAAAATACCAAACTGGTCAACAAAGTTACTTTATAGCTTAGTTTATCCTCCTGAAATTAGTAAAGGTTTAAATGAACCCACCGAATTTTCTGTGATTCTTAAGAATTTCATTTTGGAACTTCTCATATTAAATTACTTAAGTCATTAACACCTTAAATTTAACAAACATTTACTACTAAATATTTAATTCTTGGGCCTGCTAATACGAAGGTCTAAAGTACCACTCCTGAAGGGAATGAAAACCAACATTTTAATGAGTATCTACTATGTATTAAGCACTGTGTTTGACAGTTTTCCATGTTATTTCACCCAAACATCATAGTAACTTGGCGAAGGATATATTATTATTCTCAGTCTTCCTATTCAGGGCATTGAGGATGAGAGAGGGAAAGTAATTTGCCATAAGTAACTAGTACATTGTGAAGCACAAAATGAATCTATTTGAGTAGAAAGGAGTACAATGAACTTAACTGAGTAATCTACAAACTTAGCTTTAATTAGAAGAAAAGTTACATATTGATATTGAAGGTAAAAACAAATATTTGCTATGCAAAAACTATATATATTTAATAAAGTTTTGAAGAAAATATTTGACTATATTTAGTGAACAATATGTAATTATATTAACAGATTACATTCTAAACAAATATTTGGATCCTTCCACTGAGGAAGGAAATGAGGGAAATTAATATGAAAATGAATAATTCACTATTTTGACTCAGAAATAACAGCTATTAATGGAAGAAAATAAAGAACACAGATAACTACACTCAGGGAAGAATCAGATAAAGGTTCTAAGAGTTAAGCTACAATATCACAGATTGTTAGTGTTGAAGAGATCTTAAAGTCTTATCTTAATTTTTACCTGATGGAAATGTCAACTATAATATGAAGGAAAAAAGAGGTTCTTTCCCAAGGCTATGTCTTAAATTTAAATATGCAAAACTGAAACTATAACCCATTGCTTAACCTGTCTGAAATCATTCTGCTTCAAGTGTTCCAATGGAGAACATACCACTCTCATACAGTAAAAAAAAAAAAAAAAAAAAAATGGTACCACCATTTCCAACTAATTTGTTTGGAATTTGTAACTATTTTCTTTTCAGTAAATTTATGTTAATTTTACTCAACTTTTTCCACATGCTAAGACTATAATTACCAAAACAACTTAGATAAATGTAAAAATGACAAACTGCTAACTATTTATCTGAAATGACTAAATTAATTTAATAATTCAAAGTAAAATTACTTTCTTTTTATATTAGACTGAGTAATAAAAAGTCCTACACAAAAGAGAAAGGTCAGCTGTGATGAACAATTTTATGTTAATTTGGCTAGACCACTATTATATCCAGATATTTGGTTAATCACATCTAGATGATGATGTGATGTTATTTTTCAGATAACATTAAACATCTAAATCAGTAGACTGAGTAAAGCACATTACCCTCCATAATGTGAGTGGTCCTCATCCAATTAGTTGAAGGCCTCCAGAAACACTGACCTCCACTGCAAGAAAGAGCAAATTCTGCCAGCAGACTACCTATGATCCTGGTAGCTCTTCTCCAGGTTTCCAGCCTGCTGACTTACCCCACAGATTTTGGACATTCAAATCTTTGCAACAACATGAGCCAAACCCTTAAAATAAATATCTGTGTATACACATGCAAATGCACATGCACACAAACATCTACCTTACTGCTTCTACTTCTCTGCAGTACCCTGACTATAAATCTTTTTTAACTCTCTCTCTCTCTCTCTCTCACACACACACACACACACACACACAGTCAAAAGATATCTAAGTATATGATTTTATGCTGTAACTTTAGAAAATGAACCTAGAGATTAATCTATTCTTGTTATCTAGATTTTTAAAAATAATCTTCAACTTACATGTTTCCTTATTCTTTCCATTCCAACTCAACTCTATCTCTGAAATACTTTTAAATTTCTCCATAAGAATAAATCTGCTTTCTTTCTTATAAGCAAATTCAACCCATCTCAAACCATTAGACACTATTACTTGATATTCAACCTCAGAAATCTGTGGATGTAACTGATATAACTTTTCTTTCTTTTCTTTTCTTTTTTTGCACTGCCACATCTATATACCTCTGGTCCCCCAACAATGAACTCCTTTTCTTAGATTTCTTAGAACTACAATGCTACTCAAGGAACACCAAATAAGAAAGGGGATGAAGGACTAATTAAGTAAAATGTAATTAATTATTTTCTAATAAAAGGTTAAAAATGATATTCATCTTCAACAACTTCATTAACTAAATTCAGATAATAATTAGTACCTACTGGTTACTATAAATAATATCTGTGTCCCTTTCATGAATACCCCAAGACTATTTTGCTTCAATAATCAAAAAACCTTCTGTGAATAACAACACATCAAAATGTGATCTGTATTTTGGACATGCACATATGGACTTTCATTTTGTTAATACCCCAAATTAAAAACCTATCAGAAGGGCTTCAAGATACTAGATTTCAAGTATTAAAGTAAGAGCAATGGCTTTGGAGTCTAACCAGACTAATACAAATCCTAAGTTTGCAATTTTCTCATTATATGACTTTCCAAAGTTCAATGAAATTTCTCTACACTTCTGTTGTCATGTATAAATTGAGGATAAAAATAATATCCACACCATAGAGTACTAAAAATTTAATGAAATAACCTATCTAATGGGGTATATAATGATGAATTTAGTAAATACTAAGATTTGGTTATCATGTTCTATCATTTTAAATGCTCAAATATCTTCTGAATGAACAAATAAATGCAAGCTGCTTAAGGTCTCTGAATATTCTACATTCTTTTTCACTCTTCTCTCTCTTGCAAAAAATATCCAAAGACAATAAAAACAAGCAGAGAGGTTATCTGGTTCTGTAAGTAAAAAGCTAAGGCTTTCTTTCAGGGAAGTGGCATGCATTCTTTACACTTCTTATAAATAGAACCATGTTCCCCCCAAAAAGATATGTTTAAATTCTAACCTCTCATACCTATGGAACATGACCTTATATGGAAATAGCATCTTCAAAGATATAATCAAGGTAATTGAAGTTATGATGAATTAGGATGGGTCCTAAACCAATATGACCATTACCCTTATAAGAGAAGAGATATAAATGCAGGCACAGTGGGAAGATGGCTATGTGAGGATAGAGCAGAGGTTGAATTTATGCTGTCACCAACCAAGGAATGCCTGAGACTACCAGAAGCTGGACTGGAAGGAAAAATCTTCTGCAGGAAGTTTTGCAGGGAGTATTATTTTGATTTAGTCCTGTAAGCTTCCAGAACTATGGGAGAATTCATTTTTGTTGTTTTAAGACACTGGTACTTTGTTATGGCAGCTCTAAGAAACTAATACCACTGTAGTTAGTTTTTCCTCATGTGTTTTTTAAATAACAGAAGCTTCTACATCCATTTTTTTAAAGGAGAGGTACTTACTATATATTCAAACTCAAGATAATAATTAAGAAACTATAAAACCCTAGTAACAACTCCATGACTAAATCTTAATAGCCTAGACACCACTTTTCAAGAGTTCGTTATTTAGAAGCACATCTAATAATATCTGTGCCTAAAGCATAAGATAAATAATTATCTGTAATTCTGCTACCTCTTTAAAAAGCATTAAAGAGAATTTCTCTTCTCACTTTCAGTAACAACTTTTATGTGATTTGATGTTAGTCACCAATAACGTTTGTTACAAATTGTAAAATATAAAGTGCTTTCCAAAGTTCAAACAGGATGAAATTAGCCCTTTTAACAGGGATATGTGATACTGTGATTCTACCAAGGGAAAATGTATGCTTTAAGTCTCACTACCCAGGATTCAGACTTCTGAAAAGTTCCAAAATTGGAAAGGGCTATTAAAATGGTCCCTGAATGATATGATGGCTTAGACATGTAACACATAAAAACAGGTAAATGAAGCAAAAAAACAAAAGACATTGAGACTCAAGTATCTCCACTGGTCATCTGTTAAATGAATAAAGAAAGTTTTATGATTGGCTGACTTATTCCTCCTGCAGAAAGCTATTAGAGGACAGTAAAAGAGAGAGAACAAGAAAAGAAAAAGTGGAGAGTATATTGGCAGTAACAGCAAAACCCAACAGATTGTGGGGAAAAAAATTAATTGTTGACCAAAGATACAACTTAAATTTTATTTACCTGATGTTACTCTAAATATTAGGTGCAATGCTACAGAGGACAGGAGGTCAAAGAGTCAGATACACCAAATCATATAAAAACAGGTCTCTTCTATTATTTTATAGCATAAAGCTACTAAAGCTACCAGTACATATGGAAATGACATCTTTGGATGACACTGTGGAAATGAGTAAACACTTATCAGTCTTACATTCATACCAACCACAATATATCACAAAGAGGAATCAAGGCATATATTCTAACAACAAAAAACAATGATGACTTTTAAAAATCATCAAGAAAGGACCATGTTCAGAATGTTGACTCACCAATTAAATAATTTTAAAATCGATCAGGATATAAATATTTAAGAAACACTTTTAAGAAAGCAGGAGATGTAAGACATATTTTATAATGACTGCTTCTCTTTCCATTGCCAAACAAGTTAAGTATATGTCTTTTAATGTTTATTTTGGGTTAACTCTAAATCTGTTCACATTAGATTATTCTGAAGATTCCAAATAACTAGGATTTTAATATCATTTAAGTTGTTTTAAGAAAAAGTTTTGTTCTAATTAGTTGTACATGACAAGAGAATGCATTTACACATTTTGATGGATCATACATAAATAGAGTGTAATCTCTCATTTTTCTGATTATACATATTGCAGTATTACATCAGTCATATTGTACATGAGGTAATAATATCTGTTTCTCTCTACCATCATTTTAAGTTGCTTTTCTAAGAATGGTACAGGGTTTTTGCAAACACATTGATGTGAATTACAGCAAACCATTACAAGATGATGGTAATGATTAAATAAACAATTTCTGACTATAGAACAATAGTAGAGATGGAATTCTGGTCTCCCAGTAAGCTAATATAAAGTCATCATGTTCATCAGTTAATAAATTATGAGCACAGACTGGATCCTGTTTGTCCTACTAAGGGTACAGAGTTCATACTATACACTAAAACCCTAATCTTTATGTTTGGCAAATATTAGGAAATTTTGATATAATTATATAAATGGATCTAGTCCACACAGAATCACTTTATTAGGTGAGGTTGCCCCAAATCTGTGAGTTCAGATTTCACTCATATATTATTTCACTATTGATAAACTCAGAAATAGATTTTAATTAATTTTTTCTAAATCTAGTATTTTATGCTTCAGTAATCTCTATATTAATTTCTAAATATGAAATCTTAAAATTTTAATATTACAAGTTTAAGAAACATCATAAGCAAATATATCATTACTTTAGTCTTTTTATAGTTACTAATTTGTAAACATGTGCAGACCAAGGTTAAAATAAAATCTCTTGAACGAATATGAATGCTGATCATTTATTTAGTTAAGATGTATCTCCAGGAACAAGCAAGAAGTAATCTGGCAAAGTGTTCCCTGGTTGTAAAAATTTCTTGGTACCATAGGTCTGAATACATCATCAAACAGGATAAAATTTCAATAACCTTTAGAAAAGTCTAAGTGTTTTTCCCTCAGTATTGGGTTTCCAATTCTTTTCAGGCTGAGTTTGATCACTACTCACATCTGATGAAGAACTTGTGCCATGGCAACTCCATTAGTCAGCTGTTTGACATCTTGACAAGGCGAGGCAGTCTTGAATGTCTGCAGCTAAAATGACAAAAAGCAAATGACAATATTGCTTCATTATCCCTACAGGACAGTGTTATAGAATAAATAGAAAACAGCTAAAAATTGTCTTTTTATTTAAATATGAACCCTGACAATCAAATGAAGCTATACTAATAGGTTTCCATGGGTATATAACATTTTTATAAATAAAAACACCTAACATTTCATAAAACCATGCCTAAGACAGTAAAGCATACATTGATGCCATGCATAAAGTAATTCAAAGCTTCTGAATAATACAAAGCCAGTTGTACAACTCCAGTCTTTTATCTATTTTTAGAAGAATATCAGGAAAAGACTTTAAGATAATCCAACATGAGTTAAAAATTTCACTCATATCATTTGATAGGAAAACACAGGCTAGAAATGTCAAGCCTAAAACTACTTAGAGCTTATTCATAAACTCTGAAATAAAATAGGACTTCTGCTTACTATCAACAATTAGCATTATGACTTGAGGCATCAAGGGCCCATCCATCAATGACAAGTATTTTTATTCAGTTTTGTTTTAGGTATGACTAACTTTTCAAAACTCCATATACTAAACATTAATACACACTTTAAAAGGGGAAGTAGAATGATGGCATTTTTTCACAAAAACAAATAGAAGATAGAAAAATATTCATAAAGCAAATTATAACAAAGCAAAGAAGAATAATATGCTTTCTAGAAATCTAATGTTAAACATATTATGATTCTTTTTTCCACACACATTTATCTTCTTCACTATTCACTTTTAATTCCTAAGTTTACCGTTTAACTACCATCACCCAATAGAATTCTCTCCCACCATAATTCGCCTATTGAGGTTCTATGTATTCTGAGGTTCTACAAATCTGCCTCTATCTAAAACAATGACATAAGCAGCAAAAGATAGCCACAGTTACTTTCAAAGTACACAGAGACACTTTACTGAGCTTCTATGTGAGACACTGTGGTATAAGATGGGGTTACAAAAGAAAACCACCAGTTTTATACCCTTAAAGTAGCTTCAGTCAAGAATTAAGGTGAAAAGAAAAAGATACAAATCATTTTTAGATAAGGAAATGTCTCATGATTACAGTATACACAAAATGTTTTGAAATAAAACAGAAGTCAACTAATCTAATTAGGGTTTGCATTTAGAAAAGACTTCTTAGAGAAGATTCCTGATGGAAGGTCATAAGAAATGAGTACAATATTTTCTAAGTAAAGAAAGGGCCATGGGTGGGAAGCTTCAGGAAGTAGGAATATAATAAAACCATAGTCACATGAAAAGTGATGGTATTTTGGGGGAATATATATTTGTAGTACAAAGGAGGACAGAAAGAGGCAACAATAAAGAGTGTTAAAGAAACAACAGAAGTCAGGATGCTAGAGGGTCATGACAAGAAACTTGGACTTATTTTATCCTTAGTGGCATCATCTATGTAATGGGAAATAGAACAGTTTCTACCTCATTAGATGGTTGGTAGAATTAAATGAAAGAGCAAACATACATATAGTGGCTGGCACAAACATAAGCTCATAGCTGTCAATGCACTTAGATATGAGCTAGGGTTTCTTAAAGTGTGGGGGTCTAGGAAAAATATTTATCAGAATCTCCAGACATATTAGATCATATAATTCTCAAGTGATTCTTAGCATGTCAATTTTTGAAAACATTCTCTGGGTGATGGAGAATAACTAAGAGTAGTAAAGAAGACAGTGACATCTTTTAGATATTTTGGAGAACTATCTTAGTAACTCAAAGCAGCTTTATTCTCTGGTCAAGGAGATCAGTTAATAGGTTCCTGCAATGATCCTGTTGTTAAAATGGAGAGTAATGGCATAGAGGAAAGAGCATAATGCAGACTGAGAAAACAGGATGACTACTACATGGAATATTTGCTATATAAAATAAGAAGAATTTTGCAACTGAGTAGATCTACCAAGAAAATAACCTCCAGGGTTTAAGACATCTTTAAAAGGAAAAGAAACCATGGCTCCCATTTTTCAACCTTTCTATTTATACATTTAACTTTTTTTTTTTTACAAAATGCATTTTGATTCATTGTACAAAAATAGGGTACATCATTTCATTTCTATGGTTGTATATGATGTAGATTCATACCATTCATGTAATTACACATGTACATAGGATAATGATGTCTGTCTCATTCCACCATTTTTCATTTAACTTTTAATTATAAATTAAATCTCACATCATTAACTTTTTACAAAATAGATATGATTCATGATTTTCAAAGGACAATTTCAGAGATACTGAATGTTAGGCAAAATAATAAAGACATATGCGAATGGAATATATATGATAAGCAATTGCCTCCTTGCCCTCTATGTTCAGATTAAGATCAATTTCTCTGCCTTACTGCTCTGGACACTGAGTGTCTCCTGGAAGTTCTTAAAATAGCTGCAAAGTAAGTAAATGAGATAACAGAGAACATAATTTCATTTGGCTAAACTGAAAGACTTTATAATGAAGAACAGTGAATGAGTTTAAAAGCTCAGAGGGTGGAGTAGGGACAAAAGAGAATGCATCCTTTTTAACCCAACTCTTCAGAGGACTAAAGAAGCAAAAGTCTCTTTAGTGAGTGACCCATAAAGGACAGACTGCGCTTCCATAGGTGTCCATCATAAAACATAGCATTTATGCAAATAAGCACCTTACTCTGTCTTATATTTTTAAATAAAGTAAATAATAAGAAATGTGGAAGTGTTGTTCCTCAGCTGCTTTAATATAAACATCAATGAAATTAAGGGAGTTTTCACAATTGATAGCCAAGGAAAAAGCTCAATCTTAAACTCTATCTTCATATTTTCCTCCGTTAATTCCTCATTTCAGCAAGACATTGCTTTAAGATCTTCATATAAACAATAATTTTTAGTAATTTTCTTAATTTGCATACACATTTTTATTTTTTCCTTCATCTGCCTGACAAGTGTGCAAGAATCAAAAGAACCACTAAAAACGTTTGGTCCAATGCCCTAATATTATTGGTGAAAGTAAAGCCCAAATACAAGAAGTAAATTTACAACATCACAGAAGCAAAGAGCAAAATCAAAGTCACCTTCATGCAAACATTTCTTCAAACTCTCACACTCCTTCCATTATGCAAATGGTGCCCACATTTATTTTTCATCCTTGAATTTTCTGCTAAGTAGCAGTACATTTCTAAGAAATAATTTAAGAAGAGTTCCAAATCATAAAATACAACACTTCAAAAGTTATCAAAAGAGGCCCCCCTTTGCCTAACTTTTCTTGATTTCTCTGATTCTATCAACTTTGGCTCCACTACCCTAGTACTAAAAGAATGGTTACTCCCAACTCTCTTCTCACCTTCATGAATTGGTCCCAACATACTTTTTTTCTTTTATCATGATTTCCTAATACTTCTTCTCAACACATAACATTACTTATTAGCACTTTAGGAGGCAGGGATATCCTGACAAATGTATATCTTCCTTTACTTCTCTTTAATCCACAGCCAAAGGAGACATTATTATTAGATGGCACTGTGCCATCTACAATTCCTTGTTTGGTTCATATTTTTCAGATTTTAAGGAATTCTGCCTTCCCTTGTCATTATACACAGCTTGCCTACTGCTCCAATTAAAGTTGATATATGCCCTCCTCAGATCCTTATACTAAGTAAGAAGTCAATAAATTAAAAGAATGTATAGTCACATAACATTTTTAAAAAATATCACAATACAGTTCAAGAAAATTGTGTAGTTCACCACCTCACATTGAAGTCAATGACATCATAAAGACCAAGCTTACTATTTCAGTCAGAAGATGTTTAGAGCACAATAGAACAGATTAGGATACACCCTTTAATTAGCCACTTGTTTTAACAAAACAGGTCATTAAAAGTAATGTTCTCTTATTTCATGAGTGTTAATTAAATATAGCATCTAAATCCCCTATTTTTAAATGAAAATACACATTAACAGTTAACTAACAGCTTTTAATTCAGAAACCCGAAATATTTGCCTTCTACTTAAAGCAAAAGTTATTTACTTCCAGCATGTAAAAACTGCTTTAAATTACGGTTATTTCCAATAGACTTCATGCACTTCCAGAAATCTTTTCAGATGTTTCAATTCTTTGGAATTACACACATTAAGAGATGGCTAAGGAATCTCATCAACAGATTAAGGCCTCCTGGTCCAGTCTGTTTACATTCCATTCTGCACACGTTCCCCTTACACACAACTAAACAACCGGTTTGGGGGTGAGCATCATCAACATCGCCTTGTGGGCCATCAAGCGCCATCCTTGCTGAATGTGGGTTAACAACCACACCTGGATGCAAGTTCTCTGATATCTAAGCAGTTCGAAGCGGTAAGATCATTTGTTCACTGGAATACTGAAAAATCTGGAAACAGACCCTACTTCTCGAAAGTCTGCACAAATGAACACAGATTCTAAACACGGATAAATTATACACAGAAATGCCAAATCCTTTCCTTTAAAGAAGAATGCTATGGAGCGGGGCGCGGGGTGGCGGGGAGAGAGGGTCCAAAACAGCTTTTTCTCCACACAGGAAATAACATGGATACATCTTTTTTAAGCGGCTTCTACAAAATTGGACGCCCTGGAGTTCTAAGGCAGCACCAACCCGGGAACTGAAAGAGCGAGCCTCCATCTGGCCACCTGTATATAATCAGGACAGGGTGGTTAGGGGTAGAGATTGGGTTCTGGAGGTCTTCGCTCCCAAAAGACGCAAAGGTCCCCACAGGGAGGCTACCAAGCAGAAGGGAGAGGAGAGTAGGAAATCCAGAAAGTTCAGGCAGGGAGCAAAAACACGGCGGGAAGAGGTAAGGGCACAGACAAGCCTCCTGTCACAGCTGCCAGGAACACCATCCAGATCGTGCCCTCTGGCCAGACCCTCAAAGGTTCCTTTACCTGCACCCCTGGACACAAACAAACGCACCCACACACCAGTCCCGCGCCCCGCAGGTGGCACTCTCGAGGTCAAAGGCGACGAGCAGCGCTGACCGCTGGGCACCCGGCCGCGGGCTGCTAGTCCGTGCTCCTCAGACTCACCTGCGGAGAACCAGGCCCCTCGGCCCCGTACACTCACCCAGATCATGAGGCTGTCGCAGAGCGGCAGCTCGTGCTGCGGCAGCGGCTGCGCCTCCTCCATGGCCGGGGACGAAGTCGACTACGTCTCTGACTCCGATACCTCCCTCCTCCCGGGCTCCTCCCGGAGCCGGCGTCGACGACCTGCTCGCCGGCCAGGAAAGCTTGGTAGCCAGGCCCCGCGCCGCTCACGCGCGAAACCTCACGCTGCCGACGTCGCCGGCGTGACCCCCTCCTCACCGCCCCGCCTCGTTCCCACGTTCGCCCCCCTCCCCCGTCTAGGTCCAGGCCGCGCAGCGCGACACCTGGGCCCCGCCCTCCGCCCCGCCCCGCCCCCGTACCCTCCCTCCTGCCCACTTCAGCACACCTCGCCTAGCCGTACTGAGTGACCTGGGCGCACACCAGTCACAAAGAAAGCAGGTACCGGGCGGGGCGGGCAGGGTGGGCGGGGCGGGAAGAGCGGGAATAGGTTGAGCAGGAAGGGATGCTGATTGGACGTGCCCTCGTGGGCTCCGACCAATCAATGTGAGACAAGCCTGCGCCTCCAGAAGGGAGCGGGAGTGGGTAGGATGAGGTTTGTGACCTGGCAGGTGCAGTTAGGGGGGAGTGCTGGAGGTTGCGCTTAGGAAAGGCGAGCGCGCGTGCGCGGTGGGGATTAGCGATACTGAAGCTTCTCTCAGCTCTAAGTGGCAGAAGGAAGGAAGGACAGCGCCTGGGGTCCCCCAACAGCGCTCAATCATCTTCCGGCCTCCTTCCTCTCGGTAGCACTTCTCTTGGCTATCCCTATGGAGATCCACACTGCTTCCACAGTGTCTTCAGAAATAGATCTTACCCTTGAATATAACCTCCAGAGGGAAGATGAGTTGATTTTCTCCTAGGAGCGCATTGGAAAGGGACATTTTAATGCGCAGACGTGGCAAAGAGTTGTGTTTCCTAAGCAAAAGAAAATACCTTAAGTTGAAGTTATCACTATCACAGATCATGAGTAGTTAGTTTCATTCTAAACCGAACAAAAGGGGAAACCATTTTGAGGTAGCAAAATGAAATAGTTTTCAAAAAACGTGTCAGATATCTCTGTACCCATTTTCCTTTGGCTATTAAATCATTTTTCTGAGAATGTTGGGGGTGGGTAGTGGCAAATTGGAAGCTCTCCAAGGTACTGATAGACTGCTTTAGGTTTTTGAAAGAAGCTCAAATATTCTTAGTCTTGCTGTTGGTTCTCATCACTTCACTCATTCATAAATTCATCATTTCATGTTCTGCGTTAAGAAGCAGCTGGCTTGTTTAAATTGCTGCGTTTTTATATATAGACATTGAAAGTTTAAAACTGATAAATGACTGCAATTAAAAGCCCCCAAATGTAAATCAGACTCACTCTAAAATTACCATCCATGCATTTGCTGTTGATTCCCTTAACATTATCTCACAACTTTTTTGATGTGTTTGGAATCACTTTATATTCTGAACATTGGGAGCATTGGTAATATGACAATGAGAACTTCAAAATATAGGAATTGAAGACATGGTATTCATTTTGACCCTTTTTTCACACTGGCTCCTGTGGACCCCAACTTCCACATTTTTAAAATCATTGTAATTAAAATTTAAACATACATTATAAAGATAATATAAATTGCAAATTTTAAACTTTTCAAGTATGAGTTACTATCACCATAAATATTTAGAACATATAAGAATATTTATAACTGAGACCCACAGATTATTGAAATATTCAAAAAATTTAATAACTACTGAGAAAGGGCAATTAAATTATCCTTCTGCATGTACTATAAAAATGGAGAGTAAATCCTCAGGGAAAGATGCCCAATTCTCTTCATGATATTAGATCTGTTGAAAAAAATATACAATGACAATCAGTGAATTCATTATAAAACAGAGAAATACAAATATTTCAAACATATATTTAAAAGTTAGAAAAAGCAGACCACTGAAAAGAAACAATAAAATGTTGAGAAGAGTTAAGTACATTTTCACACACAACTGTAACAAGCATTTTAAGAAATAAATTTTAAATATTTATGAAAAAACTTTAAAGCCATAATTCCACTTTTGGTCATAAATTCCATTGAAATCATCAGAATGCATTCAAAGACTTTGAACAATAATATGAATCTCAAGTCTACAGGTATTTGTCAGTATACATCAATAAACAAGAAAGGTTAATAACATTATAGATTAATATCTAAGAAAATGATGCTTTAGATAATTTTTGAAAACTCAGGAAAGTTGTCACAATATTAAATAAAACTTAAGATATAAAGTATTAGTCATGAAACTTCAACATTATATATACTAAAAATTATAATATGTGCCCACCAAGAAGACAAAGGAATATTCATCATACTATTGTGTTATGTTTACATATGGATATAATTATTTCTGTAATCTTTTATATTTTTATTTTTTTCTGTAATTAGCTTGTATTAATTTAGAGGGGAAAAGACATTAGGAGAGATGCCAAATACAGTATGAGCTCTCATTTCTGTTATTGTTTAGATGCAAGGTGTCCCCAAAAAGCTCACGTGTGAGACCTCTGAAACCATGAATCCAAATAATCTTTTCCTCCTCTAAATGTCCTTGTCAGGTCTCTTGGTCACAGCCACGAAACAACTAACTAAAAAAAAAAAAAAAAAAAAAAAAAAAAAAAAAAAAAAAAAAAAAAAAAATTCCAACTATTAAATTGTCATTAGTTTTAGGAATAAAACTAATTTTGAAATACTAGTTGTGGGATTATAAACTGACACAATCTTTCTTTTAGTTTTATAAGCTTTATGGTTATCCTTAGTAGTTGAATTGATCCCAACAAACTCATACATGCATGGAAATCTATTTCAGTTCATGATCCCCGACCTTTCCCTTCCATCTTCCCTCACCTCTTCCTTTCTCCTTCCTCTACTCTACTAGATTTTCTTTCCCCCATCCATTAATTTCTATTCGTTTGGTTCTTTTTGTTATCCTATTCTTCTCTCCCCTTTTCCTTTATTTAACTCTGGGTTCCACATATGAGAGTCAACATTAAACATTTGAGATTTTGAGTTTGACTAACTTCACTTAGCATGATATTCTCCATTTCCATCCACTTACCAGCAAATACCATAATTTCATTCTTTTTTATGGCTGAGTAGAACTCTATTGTATATACACAGAACAATTTCCTAATCCATTCATCTATTGACAGGCATCTGGGTTGATTCCATAACTTAGCTTTTGTGAATTGTGCTGCTCTAAACATGGAGGTGGCTGTATTGCTGTAATATGCTGAATTTAGATCTTTTGGGAAAATACCAAGGAGTGAGATAACTGGGTCATATGGTGGTTCCATCCCAGTTTTTTGAGAAATCTCCCTCCTGCTTTCCAGAGTGGTTGCACTAGTCTGCAATTCCAACAACAATGTACAAGTGTACCTTTTCCCCCCACAACTTCACCATCATTTATTGTGGTTTGTATTCTTGATCATTACCATTCTGACTGGAATGAGATGAAATTCTAGTTTAGTTTTGATTTGCATTTCCCTGATTACTAAAGATGTTGGGCATTTCTTTCATATATTTTTTGGTTATTTGTGTTTCTTTTTTTGAGAAGGTTTTGTTTAGTTCTTTTGTCATTTATTGATTGGGTTATTTGTTTCTGTTTCTTTCCTTTTTTGTAAACTGGCACAATTTTCTATAAATTTATCAATGTTACATATCAAGAGCTTTTAAAATGCTCAGTGGTTAAACCAATATAACCATTAAAATAGGATGCAATAAGTTTACTCAGGAAGATGCTTACAAAATAACATTAAGAAAAAATCATGATGGTATAAATCTGTAATATAGCATGGATCTCAACATATAGATAACATATATTTCCATGTAAATACTTATTTATACATAGATCTCTATTTTTGTGTGCATGAGTGTGTGTATGTGTAATATGTTACCCATAGCATAATATACATAAACAGAAACAGAAAAAGACTAAAGAAAATTTATCAAAATGCTAATAGTGATGATGATTATGGTGTCTAGGTCCTGGAACAATAGGTGAGTTTTACCTTTTTGGTACTCTACAATGATTTTGAATTTTTCTGCAGTGATTCTATTTTTAGAAAAAAAGAACTAAAGGCAGAAAAATGATTAAAATTGTGAATATGGTAGGATCTCAACTGTGGAGGAATATATATAGGAACACACACACAAACACATCCATGTAACTATAAGGGAGAGATTCAGAAGAGAGTTGGTTAAAGCATTTATTGCAATGCAAATTATTGGGTTTATATACAGAGGCTGCTGACAGCTACTCCTCCTACAGTCCCCAAACAAAAGTCCCCCAAATATAGAAGGAACAAAAAAAGACAAAGTTTATAGTTATTAAATCTTGATACCACTTACTGCCTGAGTGATCTTGGGAAAGTCACTTAATTTCATTAAGTCTCAGTTTCAGTCTCTATAAACTAGAATAATACTAGTATATTTCGGCATATTTCTGTATTGCTTAGAGATTGTTCGACAGTGATTGGGAGGAACCAAGCTGCATAACAATTTTTTAAAATGTTATTGGAAGGATTTGTTCACTGATTCAAAGGAAGAGCTGAAGAACCCCACTTGGAAAAGGACAGGTCCCAGAGCTGCTAATTGGATCTTAATAGCAAAAACAATGGGGAGTCTTTTCAGGATACTACCATGTGAATGAGAATGATAAAGTGCTTGCTGAATCTTTCTGAGTCATTACTGATTCAAATTTCAGAGTGAGCATCTGATAGGCCTGTTTTGGGATATGTGCCCAACCACTTGCCAGAAAAGGATAGAGCACCACTGTATACCCGAAGAAGACTGCAGACTCAAGATGAAATCATGGGACCATTGTCAGTGAAAGGGGAATAGATGCCTACAAACAAAAACTAAAACAGTTCTCTTCACATGGCCTTGAAAGTTTTTATGAGAACCCAATGCATGTAAAATGCTTAATACAAATCCTAACTGAATAATCGCTCAATACATTTTAACTTTTACATATATGTGCTTGTGTCTTGTGATGTGTGTGTCTGTGTGTGTGTGTGTCTGTGTGTGTGTATGTTTGCACTCACCAAAAAAACTATAAGCTATTGGTAAAATTGCTTAACATAATTATTTGCTTAATTTTCCAAGTTTACCAATATGGGAAAATCTTACCTTTTTAATTAAAAGAAAACCAAACTTTGTTTTTAAAAGAGAAAAATAAGCAGGATGAAATCTTAGGCTCTGAGTTGGTCTGCAAGAGGTTAACAGTACAGGAGTGAATCACTGACTTCACACCTTAAACACAACTGTAGTAGACTCTACATGTAATAAGGAAATTGGTGCCTTGCACATGCAGGTGATGGAATAAAAGAGATGAATCCTAAGATTTTTCTTGCTGATTTTTAGATACACAGAATGACTGAGAATTCATACCAGCTAGATGAGTCTGCCTGGACAGGCTCGGACCTAGACACACAGATCATGTAGCCATGTGAACAGAGTGATTGTACCATCAGCAAACAATATAGCAAAGTGTTGGTTCCAAAGCAGATTATTGGGTATATACACAGAGACTCCTGACTGTTTCTCCTTCCACAAACAGAAGTCCTCTAAAGGTTGAAGGGAAGACAAAAAGAAGGAAGGGAAGAAGGAGAGAGAAAGGAAAGAACTGCAACATAGGCTGAATCTCAGCAACAGAGACCGAAGCCAGAATGATGTCAGAGCCACCACATGGATTGGTTTGGTTCTCCAGGAGATACCTCCACCAGTGATCTTCAGTCCATAATATCCAAAGAACTGTTGCTAACCCAGGCTTCTGGTCAGCATCCTTGTACACGGGAAGTTGAATGCAGCAGCAAACATTTCTAGGCTATAAAGAATTTTCATAATCTCAGAAATACTCAGAATATTAGTTTCCAAGCCCTGGGGAATTTATAAGCCCTAGGCAGAATCCTTGGGAAGAGAGACAGGGAGAATTTTGCTCCCAAGGATTTTATACACATGAATTTCAAGACTTTATGTCATTTAAGAAACTACTTTTTAATGCATTTTAGTTCAGTGCTTGCAAACATGCTACCACCAACCTGCTTGGCTGCCCAAAGACAGATTATTCTGAGATTTCAATGGAGCAATTCAAGCAAAATTCAAATTCAAATTAAGGGTAATGGCAATTCTGCCCCTGGGAAATGAACATTATAGAGCAAGGAATTTAAAAATTATATCATATGCAAAAAAATTCTTAACTTCATGGAATTTTGTTTTATCAGCCTGTTGTAAATTGGGTTTTCCAGGAAATAGACTCTGAGATGGAGATCAGAATGCAGGAAGTTTATTAAGGAATGCTCCTGGTAACAGCAATTGTGGGAAGAAAGGGAAGGACACCAAAGGGGGCAAAGGGAAAAGAAGTCTGTGGTGCCATCCTAATAAAAATTTCAACTGATCCCTGGAGAGGTATGAATTTAGAATGGCCCTTGCAAGTTTTCCTGAGTTTGGATGAAGGCAGCCTGGACTTTATGCCTTCATGAATCACTGCATGTGGGCTCTCCTGAAAAGGTGACAGCTGAGACAATTCACTGAGAAGGCTGATGGCCAATGGCTGTGTGCTGGCAGCGTTCCCAGATGCTGGAGATGTCCAGGCAGCATATCACAGTATTCTCTGCATAGCAGAACCACCTACAGTCATTCTAGGTGGGAGTAGGAGTACCACCACTCAGAATTGTAAAATATGGAGTCAGAAAAAAGTGTGTGCAAGTGACAGTATGTGTGGCAGTACATTTTCATAAAGCTACAATATTCTTAGAGGAAGAATGTTGGCATCCTTGGGTTTTGGATTGAGAAAGTTATAAAGATTGAGCAGGGATTATAACCATAATTACAATTTCAAGTAGAGGGGCTACTTGAAGAGTACCTTGGATTATTGGACTGGGGTGCCTGAGAAAACAAAATAACAAAAAAAGACCAATTATAGCACAGGGTTATATTTTTAATTATGTTTTAAACTTATAAGAAAGAGTGTTTGACTTGCCATTTATTGAATGAAAATAAATGTATTTCATTTACTGTTTCTAAACTCATTCCAAAGCTCTGAATCTAATATAATCAGATGATTATTTTATCTTGTCTTAAATGACTCAGATAAGAAAAAAATGAATAGCAAGGTATATATAGCATTTTTTCAAGTACTTGAAAATAACATGTAGAAATCAGTGTTTAATAAAATGTGCTGATAATATAACCCATCTAAAGTATCATTTAAACATTTAAATCTTGTACTTTTATCTCAGTTTATTTAGGTGAATCATAAGACATGTCATCATTTTACACCTAGAAGAGATGATCCATGCTTCTTATAATTGGTGACCTATTTTTTATGTATAAAAATCTCCTAATCCATGTAAGCAGGCTTTTAAAACAAAGACCACGCAGTGACCAATGGTGGATAATCATTTAATCCACAGATGTTTGTCTATAAAAAGCAAGAATAATCTAGCTTTATAGTATAACTACTCAGAGCTACCTTCAATTGTTTTCTGTGTTGTTGAAAATTAATATTAAAAAATAATGTATATATAGAAGGTGGATAAAGTAACATGCAGAAGATAGGTTTAACAGGTCTAATGAGACCATAATTTCTAAATAGGACTGGGATTACCATGTTAGAAATACTGCTTGTATTTTATTATACCTTGAGAAAACTACACTGAAACTCCACTCTCCATGTATAAAATAAGTATAACTTACATGAAATACAATACATTTTAAAATACCCAAATGCTAGAGTGAATGAATTTTTGAGATCATTTAAGGACAGATGAAGAGAGGACTACTTTATCATAAGCAATAACACATTGGACTTAGAACAATGGGAATGCCAAGAGAGATGTGTGAAGTGAACAGTTGCAGAAGATACCTGAGAACCCAGTTATGACTAATGCAATTTTTGAGATTTTTTTAACCAAATAAACAAATGCTTCCTACTGTAACTTATAAATATTCCCCAAATATCCTAAAAATAAAACAACCAAGAAATAATGAGAAACAAAAATGAGTGGGTCTAAGCCTTATACAGAAAAGAAAGAAGCTGCACATTTCATTAAATTAGAAGGCTAGACCTTGGAAAAACTATATACCAACATAATTGGTGACTAAGAGATATTTAGTCTACAACCTATAAACAACAATAATGATAGTAACTAAAATTTCTGGATTACTTATTCAGTGCTATGATCTATTCTAAGTGCTTACTGATACTAATTCATTCATCCTCAATGACCCGATAATGTAGGCAAAATTTTCTATCTTTATTTTACCGAAGAAGAAACATGCATAGAGAGGTACCCATGATCATACAACTAATAAGTTGCATACATCAGAAAATCTCTTTCCAGATATAAAGAGGAGAATTCTCCTATGGGAGATGAGAGTGGATTTTTAAAGACAATCTTGCAGAATAAAATAGAGCATGTTCAATCCTTCTTAAGTCAATACTGCTTCTATATTTTCCCTTGATACTGAAATATTTCTTCAGGCAGTCAACATTCTTTGAGTTCAGCACTGTGAAGCAATCAAAACCATCATGTCCAGATGAGTGGAATTAATTATTACCTGCTAAAGAATCTGCTGACTGAAGACTAATGACTACAATAGATGACTCAGTGACCTGAATGTATTAAGCTTTTGGCACTGTTTTATCTGAAGTCAGGCTTGAACTATTTCTTAGTTTTTCTAATAAAAAGTTTGCATGATTTTTCTGAAAAATATTTAAATTGGCCTTTTGGGTAATATAGCTGTCCTACTCATTAAACTATATTCTTATGTACAAATTTTTTAGATATATTTGTGATATTCTTGCTAGGTGGATGGATGAATAGATAGAGGTAGGCATATAATTCAAGAGTGATGGAAATAATTACCCTTTATCTTCAAAAGTGTCAGCATATATCCTAAAAATAAGCATTTAACAAAATCACATATAATTATTGCACTTGAGAAATTTTCAGTTTTATCATATAATAAGCAATCTTCTTTAAGTTTACCTCAATCACTAATTTCTTTTGCTTCCCCACCACCAAGATCCAAAACAAGGATTCAAGAATCATGCATTGTATTTATTGTCATGTTGCTTTAGTCTCCTCAAATCTAGGTCAGTTCCTCAGCCTGTATATGTGTGAGTGTGTGTGTGTGTGTGTGTGTGTGTGTGTGTGTGCACTTTCATGACAGCAACATTTTTGAAGAGTCTAGCAGATTTGTCAGATTGATTTTCCACGACCATGTTTGGTTCATCCATTTTGGGGAGAGATTCTACTGTGAGCACATTGGCAGGAATGTGGTACTGGATTGTCTGGTTATGGGGGATGTTAAATTTTATAATTTGATTAGAGTGGCCTCCACTAGATTTATCCCTTGTTGAGGCATTTTTTTTATTTTAATTACTAAGTAATTCAAGACTCTGTAAGTGTATTGTTCTCTGAATTTCTTTTTGCCTGATGCTTTCAGAATTAATTGATAATTATTGCTAGAAACAAGTGTTATGTTGGCAGTTGTAAAAGAGAACTTTACTTCCATTATGCTTTCTAAGTCTGTTAGTTGGCATGATTCTGTGAAAAAGAGGTTTTTAAAAAAATCTTTTCTCCACACCTATCTTTAATTTTTTTTCTAGCATGAATATATTATAATCCACTCTTGTCACTATTTAATCTTTAATCTGTCCTAAATCAGGCAGAGGAATCTCTTTATGTTGACTTCTGCATCCTTTTTTGCATACATGTATTGTTTTTGAATTCTTCTGTACTTCCTGGCACAAATTGTTCCAGGATCGTTTAGTACTTTTTCTGACTCTATCCTGGACTTGGGCATTTCTCCAAGGCGCCCTGCATTCATAACATGGAGATTGATATGTAATAAGACTGGATTTCTCTGTAAAGGCAGGATCCAGTTCATAATTAAAATTTCTCTCCTTAGAAATTAGATTTTTTAGCCCTTTGTTAAAATAGAGTCATCCCTGTAAAAACTGAAATATTAGCCTTGTAGTCATTTACACTTCACAGTGAAAATACTTATCAGCCTACTTATAATATAAGGGGTAAGAACTACCCCTTGAAAGAATGAGGATACTAGACACCTGGCAATGAAGAAGAGAGAGGGGCCCACAGAAGAAGTAATAATGCTAACATTAATTTCTATGGCAATTACCATCACATAAGCAATTTAAATTAATTCTCACAATAATCTTATTTTGCATACCTGAAAAGTCTCATCTGTGCCTTCTATTACCCCACATGTTGCTTTAAGCTAAGCAAGAAGACCTAGGAGATTAATGGGTTGACCCACTTTGAGTTTTGAGAAGAGCAAACTCTGGTCATACTGCTGCGCATTACACTTGGAGTTGCTCATTGTAACCTGCATGCACAGTCACCCTAACTAGCATTGTCCTTTCATTGAGAATAAGGTTAAATGTTTCTCCCTATTGCTCAGAAGTCTATGGGAGACAATTTCCTATTTCATTTGCTTTCAGTGTTGATTCAAAGAGAACAGATAGGCATCTCAAACTGAATGCTGTCTCAGTTGGATTATTCATTACAAGTACTGTCTGTTTGCCAGAAATTACTGCTAGCAGTGGGAAAGCTTGTTGTAGGCTTGTAAGAGATAACTGAAGCAAGCTACCTGAGAAGCCGTGTAGGGTACAAAGCCCACAAGAACATGTTTTCTTTCTCCCCTTTATTATCACCTTGGTCAAGTCCCTGAACTCTCTTTGGTTCTGTTTTCTCACTATAAATGGTAGGATAATGACTACACATTAAGTATATTCTATTGGTAGAACATTTCTTTTGACATTAGAAATGCAAGGATATATAAGGGAGAATCCCTGCCCTTTCTGTTCTTACCATCTAGCTGAGGTTGTAGAACTATAGAGACATTCTTGTAACACAGCACATGAGTATCAAAGACAAGAAAAAGTACTGACCACCAAGGGCATTATAAGCTTCCCAACTTGAAATGATAAAACAAAACTTTATCTTATTTTCTACCAATAAATAAGGACCAAAGACATAAGGAACAAAGGAATGAATTAAAAAAATACAGGAGAAGCAGTCAATATAGCTACTAGGATAATTATAAAAGTAAGTATTAATGTATTTTTAGTTTTTAACTCCCCTTTTTCTTAAATGATTTAAACAAAACTCTAGAAAGCACTAATTATAATCTATGTCGATGGGTACACAAAGTATAAAGATGTAATATGTGGCAATAACTACCAAAAAAGAGAGCTGAAGCTGTATAGGAGCAAACTTTTTATATCTGATTGAGACTAAGCTGATGTTAATTAAAACTAGATTGTTATAGATTTAAGTTTTCATTGTAATGCCCAGTCCTCAGTCTTCTCAAAACTTAAAGTGGGTCAACCCATTAATCTCCTAGGTCTTCTTGCTTAGCTTAAAGCAACATGTGGGGTAATAGAAGGCACAGATGAGGCTTTTCTTGTATGCAAAATAAGATTATTGTAAGAATTTAAATTGCTTATGTGATGGTAATTGCCATAGAAATTAATGTTAGCATTATTACTTCTTCTGTGGGCCCCTCTCTCTTCTCTGTTGCCAGGTGACTTCAAAATGTATAGTAACAGAAATGAGAAACAAATAAAAATAGCATGCTAGAAAATATATATTTAACACAACAGAAGGCAGCACTGGAAGAATTTAGGAACAAAAAATTTAACACAGATAGGGAACAATATATGCTAATTAGCAAAATAAAAGTCCTTCATTATCAATACTTACATTAAATGTAAATTGATGAAAAAATAACAGAAAGCCAAATATTGGCAAAATGGATTATACAACGTGGCCTAACAATATTCTGACTACAAGAGACTTGTTTTAAATCCAAATAAAACATAAATTGAAAGTCAAAACCTGAAAAAAGGATATTCCAGGCAAGTACTCACCAAAAATAGCTGGAGTAATATCACAGTACTATAATATCAGAGAAAAATATTGTATAGAAAAAATTGTTACACAAAGCAAAGGTCATTATATAGTGATAAAAGGTTCAATCTATCAAGAGGATACATAAATTATAAACCTATAAATGGAGTCTCAAATATGTGAAGCAAAGACTGACACAATTAAAGGGAGAAATAGCTCAACAATAATAGTAGGACACTTATTTACCTCATTTTAAATAATGGGTACAACAACTAGATTGAAGATCAACAAGGACATAAAGGATTACAAACCAACTAGACCTAAAAGGCTTGTATAGAACTCTCCAACCAACAAGAGCAGAATTCACACCTTAACTATGCATGGAACATTCTCTATAATAGTCCATGTGTTAGGCCACAAAATGAATTGTAATAAATCTTAGAGGACTGAGAAACCATACAGAGTATATTCTCTGGCCATAATGAAGTGAAATAAAAGTCAATAACAAAAGTGAAAATAGGAAATTTAAAAA
Source organism: Sciurus carolinensis (assembly GCF_902686445.1). Classification (NCBI taxonomy): domain Eukaryota; kingdom Metazoa; phylum Chordata; class Mammalia; order Rodentia; family Sciuridae; genus Sciurus; species Sciurus carolinensis. Next base: position 161,271,968 of record NC_062213.1, read on the forward strand.
TAAGTGGAAATTAAACAGTATACTCATCAATAACCAGTGGGTCAAATTAGACATCCCAAGGGGCTTTAGAAAATTCTTAGTAATGAATGAAAAGGAAAATACAGCATAACAAGATTTATGGGATGCAATGAAAACATCTCTCCAAAGGAAGTTTATAATTCTAAATTCCTACACTGAAAAAAGATAAATCTTCCTAAAAGAGCAAACTAATCATAAAACCGAATAGGACAAAAATAATAAAAAATTTGAACAGAGATATATGAAAGAGTAGAAAAAAATAGAGTCAATGAAACAAAAAAACTGCTTCTTTGAAAAGATAAAGTGTCAAAACATTAGCTTAATCGATTAAAAGAGATTCAAGTTACTAAAAAAATGAAAGTGGGGGCATTACTGTCAACTTTATAGGAATACAAAAAGATTATACGAGAATGTTAAGAACATTTACATAACAATTAAGTACATAACTTAGACAAAATTAGCAAATTCCTAGAAACACAAGCTACAACATGAATTATCAAAACAACACAAATTATCAAAATCATCAAGAAGAAAGAATTCTGTATAGATCTAAAACAAGTAAGAAGTTTGAATCAGTAATCAAAAACTTTCAACAAAGGAAAGCTAAGGACTGGATGGCTTCATTGGAGAAGTTTATCAGTTTTTTGAGAAGACCATCAGTCCTTCTATTCCAAAAAATAGAAGAAAAGGAAAATCCCATAACTCATTCTATCATCAACCTTGTAAATTCAAACAAAGATATCAAAAGAAAAGAAAACTTTAGGCCAATATTGCCTATGCCTAATGATGCAAAAATCATCCACAAAATGCTAGCAAACCAAATCCAATGGTATATTAAAAGGAGTATTAAAAGGAATATACCCCATAACTAAAAGAGCTATATTTCAGTAATGCAAGGATGACTCAAAATATGAAAAGCAATCAATATGACACCATATTAATAGGAGAAAGAGTAAAATCCAATCTTCTCAAATGATGCTGAAAAATCATTTGACAAAATTCAACTAACTTTCCTTATAAAAGCACTCAGAAACCTACATAGAGAAGGCAACTTTCTCAACAAAATAAAGTCCATCTGTGAAAAATCCCGCCACCATCACCATACTCAATGTGAAAGACCAAAAATTTTCCACCTTAGATCAGGAACAGGACATACTTTTGCATGTTCTATTCCATACTCTGCTAGAAGTAAAACTGTCTCTATTCACAGATGACATGATTTCATGTAATTTGCGATATATAATACATATATGTAATTTAATATTAAATTATATTAAATTTTATATTAATTTAATTTAATTATATTAAATTTTATATTAATTTTATTATTAAATATTTAATAATAAATCATATTTATATTTTATATTAATATTAAATTATATATCAAAATATATACAATATGTGTCACAAAATTGTTAGAGCTAATAAAAGGATTCAAAGAATTCAGCAAAGTGGCAGGTTATTCATTGTATATCTGTATTCCAGTAATGAATAATCTGAAGTTGAAATCAATAAAACAATTACTCTTAAAATATAATGAAAATAATAAATATAAAATATAATAAAAAGAATAAAATACTAAAGGATACATTTAACCAAGGAGGTGCCTACCTACCTTATACCATATACAAACATTTATTCAAAATACATCAAAAATCTAAACGTAAGGTTTAAAACTATACAATTCTTGGAAGGAAATAGATGCCAATCTTCGTGACCTCAGATTAAGCTATGATTTCTTAAGTATGATACCAGAAGCACCAGCAAAAAAAAGAAAAAAACAGATTACTTGGACTTTATCAAAGTAAAAACTTTTGTTCATCAAAGGACACTATCAAGAAAATGAAACAACCTATAAAATGGAAGAAAATGTTTGTATATCACATATCTAATAAAGAGACTTATATCCAGAGTATATATGGAACACTTGCCATTTGACGATAAAAACAGACAAAAGAGCACAATTTAAAAATAGACTTTTCTCCAAGGAAGATGCTATAGTAGCACATATGTCAACATCATCATCATTAGAGTAATACAAATGAAAACCATGATGAAATGCCATTTTACATGTACCAGAATGGCTACAAAATGGAAAAGAAAAAGAAAGATAAGAAAATCACCATAGCAACAACAACAAAAATGGAAAACAACAAATGTTGTCAAGGTGTGGAAAATCTGAACCTTCATACATTAGTGGGGTGAATATCAAGCAATGATGCAGCCACATCTTGTCAAGTGGTAAAATAGCCTGGTGTTTCCTAAAAATGTTAAACATAGTAGAATTACTATGTGACTTAGCAATTCCATTTGTAGGTATATACTCAAGAGAATTGAAAACATGTCTTCAAATAAAAACTTATACATGAATGTTCATAGCAGCACTATTCACAATAGTCAAAATGTGAGAAAAAAAAATCCAGTGCCCATCAATAGACCAATGGATAAACATAATGAGGTATATAGATACAATGGGACATCATTCTGCTATAAAAATGAATGGAGTACTGATTCACATTGTGACGTGGATGAAATTGAAAACATTGTGCCAAGTGAAAGAATCCAGACAAAAGGCTACATAGTATATTACTGTATTTATTTGAAATGTCCAGAATAGGCAGAGACAGAAAGCAGATTGATTAGTGGTTTCCTCCTGCCGGGGCTTGGGGGAGGTCATCGACTGTTCAATGGAAACAGGGTTTCTTTGGGGGATGTTTAATATATTCTGGAATTAGATGGTGGTAATAGATGCAAAACATTAGCAATGCACCACAAAATTATGCACTTTAAAATGAGTAAAAAAGGTGAAAATTATATAAAGTAAATTTTACCTTAATTTAAAAATATATAAGATAGGAAGAGAAAGCATTTAATAATTCTTATTTTATGTTTAGGATTGTGCCATGCATTTTCCTTCTGTTTTGGTTTTTCATTTATCCAAATGGATGTGTTTCCATATGTAGATCATAACTTAAGACAATTTCCAAACTGTAATTTTAAAGTTTGGAATTTTCTCTGATTCCATTTCCTCTGTGAAGCTTTGATACTTTGTTTAGACAGAACAAATGGCTATATTTTACCTTTTTCAGGCTTCTGTGATTGCACACATTATGCTTTGCTTTATCTTTTACAATTGTTTTATTTTACATTGTGACAAGTTTTTTGTCTTTCTTTTCAACTAGTTGATGAGCTCCTCAGGCTCAGAACTTGACCTTTATATTTGCATTTCTAGAGTCTGGAATGTCACTTAGCACATAGTATATGCTCAACAAAGTTTTCACTGGCCAGCTGGATTCACATATTTTTTCCTATAAGTGTACCACATTAATAGCTCCTGAAATAGCTATGTCTGCTTGACTTCCCTGTGCCACACTCAGCATTCATTTCCCAGAATGAAACTAGGTCACATCTGGGACACATGAATCGTTTTATGAAAAGTTTCATCTGAAATACAAACCCCCTGAGTGTATATCAAACATAATCAAGCTGATCATGCCAAAAAAGATTGTAAGTGATTAACATTTTATTTCATTATTGCATTTTTGGTCTTTGCTTTTTTACTTCATTCTTTTAAGTTTATAGTAACAGAATGATTTACACATGTTGAAAATTAAAGCAGGGAAAAATAGCAAAAAGAAATGCAAAACATTGTATTTTATGAATCTTTTTCTCTTTAAATTCTCCCCAGTACTGTGGTTATTTGATGTTTGGTTATAAGAACAACTTGTGCAGAAAGGATCTAAGGCATCTCTGCTGTCCTATAAAAAACTTGCAACAAAAGAGGAAAAAACTATCAGTAAAAAGGCTCTGAGTGGGCCTCTCCTGACAGTAATAACAATTAGAATACTTTAATAAGAGAAACGCAACAAATTATCTGACTTTGGTGGTTTCTAGGACCGATAACAGAATTTTCTGGATACCCACTGTATCAGCATTCTATTACTAAAACAAATACCTGAGGTAATTAACTTATAAAAAGAACAGACTTGTTTTGTCTCACAGTTTTGTGGTTTCGGTCTGTGAGCAATTGGCCCTGTTGCTTTTGGGCCTGTGGGTAGTATATTAGGGAAGCAGTCTCTCCACCTCACGGCAAAGAATGAAGAGAGCAGAAGAGATCATGTCCCACAATCCCCTTCACGGGCATGCCCCTAATGACCTAAATCTTCCCTGAATGTTCCATCTCTTAAAGTTTCCACCACTTCCAAATAATGCCAAGCTGGGGACTGAGACTAACACATGGGTCTCTGGGAGAGATTCAACATCCAAACTATAGCACCCATATGCTTGTTGGGTCTGTGCTGGGCACTGTGAATGATACACTTTGTGGTCACTGGTTGCTTTTTCTTTTCATTTAAGTCATTCCTAAACTTCATTGTGTGTGTACGTGCACCCATATATGTGTGTGAAAGGGAGGCAAAATACTTTGTTTCTGATGGAACATTATTTGAAAATGGTAAATCACTCCAGAATTGGTTAATTATGTGAGAACACCATTTCATTCCATTAATTTTGTTCTTGCCTGATCACCTCCATTCTATACCAAGTTACATAAAATGGCACAAAGAAAAATCACATACTTGCTCTTTGCTACACTATTGCTCTATAAATTTTATCCAGACCTAGAACAGCATTTTACATTTTATATTGTTGTTCAGGCTAACTGAGCTGATTAATTCTGATGTCCCTTTTTGTTATATTCACATTCTGAGTTGGCAGAATATGGTAAACTGATGGAAAGGATTCCAATCCTGTGTCTCAGATTTTGGTGACACTTGCTCTTCTCTGCTCTACCTGCCTCATACTCCTTTCTTTAGATTTATTAGCATGTATTGATTATCTACCATAAAAGGGCCTGACTCTGAGTTGGGTTCTGTAGAGAATTTCATGAAGGCACCATACAGAGAAGTATAAATGGGACTGAGGAAACCTGCAAGTAATCCTAAGGCACCCAGGGATGACAACATAAAGGAGCAACTGTTATTACTCATAGGCCAAAAAGAAAAAGAGGAGGTAGTCATGTTCTTGGAGTGTGGTGAGAGCTGGCATTGTGAATTGCAGCTCATCAGGAGTTGTCATAAAGGGAGATTCTACAATTAGACCTTCAACCTTGATTTAGAGACAAAAGGACATGTCTTGTTGGCTGAATCAAACAGGAAGCCAAAGGCAAAGGGAGGCTGAAAAAGGAAACCAGAGGTCAAAGTAGCCTGGCTGGTGCCATTTTTAAGGCTATGACTTAGTCGGGCAGGGAAATAACAGCAATGGATCCACATAACCAAAGCAAAAATAAAGAATACACTCACTTCATCATTTAACTTCAGAACGATTCATAAAGCAGCATGTTAGTCAGCTTTCCATTCCTATAACAAATATCTGAGATAATCAACTTTAAGAAGGAAAGTGTACTTCTGACTCTGTGTTAGAGGTTTTTAGTACCTGATTGGCCCCGCTGCTTTGGGTAAGGAAGCACACCATGGTGGGAGCCTGTGGCACAGCAAAACTCTTCACCTCATGTCTGAAAAGTGAGAGAGAGAGGTGATCTGGATACCACAGTCCCCCCATGACCCAGACCTCCCACTAGGTCCCAAACCTCTTAAAGTGTCTACCATTTCCCAGTAGTGTAATTCTGGGAACTAATTCTTTACCACATCAACATATGGGAGACAACTAAGGTCCAAACTATAGCACAGTATTATTATCTACATTTGGCAAATGAAGACATTGGGATAATCAATTTAAATAAATTGTAGAAAGACACATCGCTACCAAATGGCAGACCTAGGATTAAAATTTATGTCTTCTAGTTCTACTTCTATAATTTTATACCAAATTGTCTGCTTCATTTTCCTTATATAACCTGCCTTATATTTTATATCATCTGAATCTAGTAAATAATTATACTGTCCAGTTTTAATTTGACTATTAGGAAATTCAGAGTCAAATTTTAAGTCCTCTTTTTTCAGTGTACAGGGTTTAATAGCTTCCATTTACTAGTGACCTTATATTACTGTTTATCTTACTTTCCTTTTGCCTCCATACCTTTGTCTCATTATGCTACCTATATTTTCTTCCATGTCTTTTTTGAAAAAGTAAAGGATAGGTAAATGACTAACTGTATAACTTTGGTCCTGTACTTCATCTGTCTTTTTCCTGATACCAGGCCATTACTATTACTGTACTGGGGTTGCTAACCACTTACACCCACAATGGAACATACCTATCCAAGATCTTTGCTTTGGAATGGGTTTCATATCACAATCTCTTTTGACAAAGTGTTCCAGCAACCACTATGAATCAGTATTGACAGGGGAATTAGAACTCATTTGTTATGCTTAGTGTAACCAGTACATTAATTGATAATACTACAAGGTCTTTGGTACACGAATGCCCTATGGAGAGTGGCTTCTAAGTTTATAGAAAATATCATGCAAAAAAAGTAAAGTAAAAAATAAATAAATAAATAAAATAAAATAAAAACAATCTCAAGAAAATAAAAAAAAATATATATATCATGCAAGTCTTTTACTTTTACTAGGTTCCTTGTAGGTGACAAGAATCATTTCTCATTTTTCAGGTACTTCAGCAAAGGCAAATGGCCATATGTGAATGCACTCTCAATTAAAATAATTAATTTTTCTTTTCCAGACTCAACTTTGTGGCATTATTCCAAGGACATCTCAATGGTTGTTAATAAAAATTGCTGTGCAATTTCATTTTGACATCCTAGATAAAGGCCTATTTGGCCTTATTAATATCATTAGCTTCACTAAAGCTATAGGGTCACAGTTCCATTATCTCATATTCTGAGAAGTACTATAATATGTTCAGAAGATAGTAGAATTCATTTAAGCAATTCAAGACTTGGATTGCATTCAAAACCATTTAATGAAATTCCCAAAGCACCTTTTTAAAAGAAGCTTCACTGTTAGATTACAATGATTTAGATCACTATAAAAAGAAAAATATTATCAATGGTAGCAATTTCTTATATTTCTATAAATATTTGCAGATTTTAATGTATTTTCATATATCTTATCTCATAACCCAAACTAAAACTTTAACAAGTTTCCTTTGAACATAAATATCTTCCTATATGTATATAAGTATATAATCAAAGGATGAGCTTGATTCTGTGGGGAAAACATCCAAAGTGGCTAACTGGCATTATTAAGATATTTTTTAACCAAATTGCCCACCTTCTACTCTGGTGTGAAACCCAGGTACATTGGCCTGCAAGCTTCAAGCACAAGGAATAGCTCAGCCCTTGCTCAGGCTGATAGGCTGGGCACTTTCTCTTCTTCCCCCAAGCTGAGTTTATGAGACTCTGACATTGACACAGATACAACTATTTTTGCCTCAGAAACATCCTGTTCTGTGACAAGATAAGAATTAAAATTAAGAAAATGTCCAGGATTCTGATCCTCTCTGATTTAGAGTCTTCCTGGACATGATTCTTTTCCACATTCTTTCCACTCCTCCAATTATCTCAGAGATGAACAATGAATATTTGATGACATTTTCACATTTTAAAAATTGCCTTCCCACATGTCACCTTGTTATATTTCCATATCATTCTGTATAGCTAATATGATTCACTTTCCCAATGAAGGTATTAATGTTTTGGTGTCCCAAGCCAGACAAGCTCTAGGAAAGCCAGTTGGTTCAGTGGTGCCAGGGTCATTGATATTCATCATTTTTTATGGATTCAAAAATATGTGGCCATGCATTGTGGTGCATGCCTATAATTTCAGCAATGTGAGGGGCTGAGGCTGGAGGATTGCAAGTTCAGCCAGGCTCCACAACTTAGCAAGACCCTCAGCAACTTAGAGACTCTGTCTTGAAATAAAAAAAATAAAAAGGACTGGGGATGTAGCTCAGTGGTAAACCAGTACCCAGCACCCCCCAAAAAATTCTGATGTTTTTCTCTGTGTGGACAACCTAATGTCAAAGATTGTGAGGGATAAAAAGTTATATAGGACATATCACCTCTGTGTCCTCTTTGCTTTAAGAGTAATTTAAAGGCATGATATATACCTTCTTATGTTCAGAGCCCTCCCAAGTGTTGTTTTCTCTCTACTTAGAAGAGTCCTCTGAGTTTTTCCAAACTCTTCACTTCTCTAAGCTCCATGGAAGGAGTATCAGGCCAGTATCCATTACTGTATTCCCTGTTGCTAGCTCAGTTCATTGTTCATGGTAAATGTTCGTAAGTATTTGTTGAATCACTGAACTCAGTCTATTATCCAGTTGTCTGTTGGGGCCCCTTTAGTAATTACAATTTCTTGTTGTAATCACAGCTCACATTTCTCTTGCTCTTGGAGTCCTTACCACTATTTCAATTTCTCTGAAATAAACTCTTGGAAAAAAAAAAAATAGAAGCTCTCAGGAGACTTTCCCATGGCAATTTTTACTAAAACTTCATCTGGGCCCACAGTCAGTTCAAATAGGAAGAGTCGATCAGAAACAGCACTGAAAATAAAATACAAAGCCTGATAGTATCCACCAGTTTGAAAACAAAACTAACCAGCATCCTCTGGCTTTTCTGTCTAGAAGTGGTAAAGTCATAAATTGTGTCCTATTTTCTTTCAAACCCAGAGTTTCAGTTCCATCATTTAAAATTATCATTTGGTATATAATATCTACTACAAAATTAGAATAAGATTATCATTTCCAAAACATAAATTTGAAAGGTTTACTTGGAGGAAGCAGCATAGCTCCATTATAGCACTCTGATATTGTTATACCAACATAATATTGTGTACATTTTATACCTGTGAAACGTTGCTGCCATCATTATCATAATCTTGTAATCGAACATTTATACATCTCTCACAGTGCCCAACACATAGTATGTGTTTGGTGAAAGTTTTTGAATGAATGAAAACATATGCTATGATTGATTCTGACAAGAATTTTATGGTGTGTAAAGCCATTATTTCATTTGAACCTTAGAACAACACGGTGAGTTGGGTAGAATAGTGATTACCACCGACTTTACCTTAAAAATGAAGAAGGCCCAGAGGGATTAATTATTTTGTATAAGTTCACACAAAGTTAGTATGTGCCTTTCAAACTCAAGTCTTATGACCCCAAGTCCCAAAGCTATTCTGGCTTTGCTTCCAAACTTAAATTTATGTATGGTAGAAAGATTGAGAATTCCTTAACATTTTAAATAGCACTCAATATATTTCTAAAATATCAAAATGAAAATGCCTAATTTTTTTCAATTAGAGAGTCATAAACCTAAATAGACATGTACACCATTAAAAATAAACTTAGGACCTGCAAATATTTGAATAATTTGTCTTAGGGCTAAAATGAGAAGAAAGCACGGGGTGTGTGGAACAAAGGCAACCATGCTGTTAGCAAGCTGTCATCATCTCTTAGTACGAATGAGTGAATAATTACCATGAGAGTCAAGGAAAAATAAACCATAATTAAGCAATGGTTGTAACATGTTCCTCTGGGGGATAATTATTTGTCTTTATTGCATTCTAACAGTGCTGCTCTGCAGATGATATAAAACCTTCTATTTTCATTTTTATAGTTATATTTAGTCCATGCTTTCAAAAAAATCCATGCTTTTAATGAACAAATTGCTCTCTTAATGTGCTTTGCACTTAGTAAACCTCTAGATTATTGCATAAGACACTATAAACACTTTAAAATAACCATTGCCTCATTATTTAACTAGAACAACAGATCATTGTTTATGCATTTGGTCCAACAATCAATAAACATTTAAAAACTTTACCGTCATTAGAGCAATTCAGAAAAACAGAACCACCTGAGGAGCTCCATGTTATTGGAATATCCTCATGCTGGGACTGTTATCGGTGCGCTAAAGAGAAAATTCCTTCACGGAGTGGTAGGTCTGATGGTCTTATTTCTTTGTTACTTTTTATGAAATATATAACTGTCCTCATTTCAAAAAGAGCCTCAATTGCCTTACAATAAAAATAAAAGTACAATAAAACAGTTCTAGTGTACTCTAAAAGCAACAAATCAGTGAAAGAAAACTAATTTTAAATACATATTTTTATTTTTAATCAACACAATGATTGTACATATTTATGGAGTACAGTGTACATGAATACAATGTGTAATGATCACATCAAGGTAATTGGCATTAATATATATCATTTCTTTGAACTGGGAATATTCAAAATTCTCTTTACTAGTTATTTTGAAATATTCAAATAATTGTTGTCAGCCATAGTTATCCTATTGTGCTGCAGGACATTAGAAGTTATATGTCCTATCTAACTGCACCCTTGTACCCATTAATCATCCTGTCTCCATTCTTCTCTTCCCCTGATCCTTCACAGGTTCTAGTAACTACTATCCTCTCCTCTTTTTGAGATCAACATTTTAGTGTCCCCATGTAAGTGAGAACATGTGGCAATAGTTTGTGCTTGACTTATTTCACTTAACACAGCATCCTCCAGTTCCATCCATGTTGCTACAAATGACAGAATTTCATTTTTTTATGGCTGTTATTCCATTATATGTATATCTCACATTTTCTTGATCTCTTCATTTGTTGGTGGACATGTAGGTTGATTTCTATCTTGGTGGTTGTGAATAGTGCTGCAATAAAATTAGAGTGCAGATGTCTCTTCTACATGCTAATTTCAATTCCTTTTGATAGAATCAGTAATGAGATTTCCAGATCATGTGACAGTTCTTTTTCTAGTTTTTTTGAGTAACCTCCATATTGTTTTCCACAATGGCTGCACTAATTTATAATCCCATCAACAGTTCTATGTCTGTATCATCACCAGCATTTGCTATTCTTTTTGTTTTTTTTGACAAATAGCCATGCTAACTGGACTGAGATGATAACTCATTGTGGTTTTGATTTGCATTTCCCTGATAATTAGTGATACTGAGCATCTTTTCATATACATGTTGGTTATTTGTATATCCTCTTTTGAGAAATGTCTATTCAGGTCATTAACTCATTTTCCTAATTGGATTGCTTATTTTTAAAATTTTTTTGCTTTGGTTTTTGATGTTGAGTTGAGTTCCTTAATATTCTGAAAATGAATCTCTTGTTGGATAAATATTTTACAAATGTTTGCTCCTACTTCATAGGTTTTTCTCTACACTCTGTTGCTTATTTTCATTTCTCAACAAAATCTTCCTAGTTTGATATAATTCCATTTACCAATTTTTGCTTTTGTTGACTGTACTTTTGATGTCATTTTGAAAAAAATTTGCAGTGTCCTGAAGTATTGCCCATATAATTTCATACTTTCAGGTTTTACATTTAAGTGCATTTTTTAGTTGAGTTTTACATGTGATAAAGGGTAGAGGGTCTAGTTTCTTTCTTCTGTGTATGAATATCCAGTTTTCCCTACAACATTTAATGAGAATCTCCATCTCTTTCCTTCAATTTATGTTCCTGATGCCTTTGTTGAAAATTAGTTGGCTGTAAATACATGAATTTATCTATGAATTTTCTATTCTGTTTCATTGGTCTTTGTATTTGTTTTATATCAATACCATGATGTTTTGGTTACTGTTGCTTTGTAGTATGTTTTGAATCCAGATATTATAATGCCTCCAGCTTGGTTCTTTTTGCTCAGAATTTCTTTGACTACTCAGGATCTTTTGTGTTTTCATACAAATTTTAAGAGGGCTTTTTTCTATTTTTGTGAAGAATGTCATTGGTATTTTGATGGTGATAAACTTGAATCTGTAGAGCACTTTGGGTAGTATGAACATTTAACGATATTAATTTTTCTAATCCATGAACATGAGATACTGTTCCATTTTGTGTGTTCTCTTCAATTCCTCTCATCAGTGTTTTTTTATTTTTAATTTTTAAAATTTTATTTGTTCTAATTAGTTGTACATAAATGGTGTTTTGTTATTTTCATTGCATAGATGATTCATTTCCTTGGTTCAATCCATAGATATTTATTTTTGTAGCTATTATGAATAGGATTGCTTTCTTAATTTCTTTTTCAGTAATTTCATTGTTGGTGTATAAAAAAGCTACAATTCTTTTTTTTTCTTTTTTTTTTTTTGAGGGGGGAAGTAAAGGGGATTGAACCCAGGGCTCTTAGCCACTAAACCACATCCCCAACCCTTTTTATTTTTTAATTTTGAGACAGCATCTTGCTAAGTTTCTGAGAGCCTCACTAGGTTGCAGAGGCTTGCTTTTGAACTTGCAATCCTCCTGCATCAGCCTCCCCAGCTGCTGGGATTACAGGTATGTGCCATCATGCCTAGTAAAAGCTACTTTTATTACATACCGATTTTGTATTTTACATTCTTAATTCATTTATCAATTCTAGCAACCTTTTGGTGGGGTCTTTAGAATTTTATATATATAAAATCATGTTATCTACAAATAGGTATAATTTGAATGTCATTTGGATGCCATTTATTTGTTTCTTGTATTATTTCTCTAAGATTTCTACTACTATTGAATAGGGGTGGTAAAAAGCAGACACTCTTGTCATGTTCCTGATTTTAAAGGAAATTATTTCAGCTTTTCCCCATTCAGTATGATATAGGCTTTAGGTTTGTTAAATTTGGTCCTCATCATGTTGAGGTACATTCCTTGTATCCTAATTTCTTCTCATGAAGAGATGTTGAATATTATTGAATGACTTTCCTGCATCATAATCATGTGCTTCTATCCTTCTTTCTGCTGTGATGTATTTGGCTTATAGGTTTACATATGTGGAACCATCCTTGAGTTCCTGGAATAAATTCCACTTGATCTATTTTTATTTACCGATGGACTCAATTTGCTAATATTTTGGGAGACAATTTTTCCATCTACATTTTCAAGGATAGCATCTGTAATTTTTTTGCGGTGTCCTTTTCTTTGTAATCAGGGCAATGCTGGCCTCACAGAATGAGTTTGGAACGTTACTTTCCTTCTAATACTTTGGAATGGTTTGAAATGAATGGGAATTCATTTCAAAGTTTGATGAAAATCAATAGCAAATTATCTGGTCATGGGCTTTTCTATGTTGGGAGAATTTTTATTACTGATTCAATTCAATCTTATTACTTGTTATTGGTCTGTTCAGGTTTTCTATGTCCTAATGGTTTAACTTTGGTGGGTTATATGTGTCCACAATTGTATTTATTTCTTTTAGTTTTTTCAATATTTTGGCATATAGTTATTCATAATAGTCCCTAATGATCCTTTACATTTCCATGGTATCAGTTGTAATGTCCCCTTTTTCATCTCTAACTTTATTTATTTGGGCTTTCCATCTTTTTCTTGGCTTATCTAGCCAAAAGTTTGTCCATTTTGTTTATCTTTAAAAAAACAAACAAACAACTCTTCATTTCTTTTGTTTTTGCTTTTAGGTTCTGTTTTGTTTTTTTCTGCTGTTATTTCCTTTTACCAATTTGGGCTTAGTTTGCTCTTGTTTTTCTAGTTTTTCAAGTTGCAGCATTGTTTCCTATCTGAAAATTTTCTACATTTTAATGTTCATGCTTATTGCCATAGAACCTCATAGTACTGCTTTTGCTCTATCCCATATGTTTGGGTATGTTGTGATTTCATTTTCATTTATTTCAAGAAATTTTAAACTTTCCTTTTGCTTTCTTAATTGACCCATTGATCATTCAAGAGAATGCTGTTTTAATTTCCATGTGCTCATTTAATTTTTTTGTTTTAGATTTTTTTATTGGTGCATTATAATTATACATGATAGTGGGATTTGTTATGTATTATTCATATATACATATAAGAATTTAATCACTCTTTCCTCAAGACTTTCCTTCTTTCTTCCTTCCTTTCTCCCCTTGATCCACTTACTCTATTCTCCCAATCTCTCTTCTATTATTATTTTGTCATTATTTTACTTAGCACATTATCTATCTACTTATTATACATATATGATTTATTCTGTTATATTTGTATATGGACATAGCATAATTATGTAGATTTCATTCACTAGTAATTCCCTATCCTTCCCCTCCTCATCCCTTTCCATTCCCTTCCTCTATTGTTTATTTTTATTTTGATTTCATTGTTGTCAGAGAAGATTAGGATTGTCAGAGAAGATGCTGTGATTTTAATTTTTTTAATTCTTTGAGACTTGTTTTGTAGACTAACATCTATACCAGAGAATATTCCCTACACTGATAAAAATAATTTATATTCTTTAGCTGTTGGACAAATTGTTTTGAAAATATCTATTAGGTTCATTTGATCTATAGTATAGTTTAACACTGATGATTTTTATTGAAGTTTTTGTCTATATGATCTGTCCATTAAAATGGGGAGTTGAAGTATCCAACTATTATTATTGTATCAGAGTCTATCTCTCCTTTGAAATCTACTATTATATATATGTATATATATAATATTAATGGGTACTCCAGAATTTGAAGTATATACATTTACAATTTATATTTTCTCTTTTGGAATTGATTCTTCCATCATTACATACCTCCTTTCTTTTTACAACTTTTTAAAAAGTCTATTTTATCTGATATAAGTAAAGTTATACTTTTGTTTTCCATTTGCATGGTGTATTTTTTTCTATCCCTTCACTTTCAGTTGATATGTGCATTTCCTGATGAAGTGAGTTTCTTGTAGACAGCATATCATTGGATCTAGCATTTTAATTTCTTTTCAATCCATTCAGTCTGGGATTTAATGTAGTTACACATAAGGTTATTGAAGTAAAGGCATACTCCTTTAAAACATCTAAATGCTAATATTTTTCTGGTTGTTTTGTATATCCCTTGTTTCTTCCTCTCTTCTTGCTCATTTGTGTGACTTGGTGATTTTTCTTGGTGATTGCTAGGATTTGTTTCTCTTATATTTCTCCTTTACATATCTTGTCTTACTGTTGAGTTTTATATTTTTGCATGTTTTAGTGATGATTATGTCATCCCTTTGCTTAATCCCTGAAGCATTTCTTCTCAAGACAGTCTGATGGTGATAAATTCCCTTTGATTTTCCATGTCTGGAAAGTTCTTATTTCTTCTTCATTTCTTAAGTATAGCTTTGCTAGGTTTACTTTTATTGGTTGGCAATTTTTTTTTCTTTCAGGATTTTAAATATATCATCTTATTCTTTCCGGTCTATCAACTTTTTGCTAAATAGTATGCAGTTAGTCTAATGGAGATTCCATAATAAGTGACTTGATGCTTTTCTCTTCTTGTTTTCAGAATTCTGTATGTCTTTTACCAGTTTGACTATAATATGACTTGGAGATGATCTTTCTGATTGAATCTATTTGGTGTACTTGAACTTCCTGGACCTGGAGGCATAAGTTTTCCAAGATTTTGAGTTTTCAGCAATTATTTTGTTGGATAGTTTTCTGTGCCTTTTTTCTTCTCTTCTCTTTAAATACCATTAATGCTAATTTTGCCCACTTAATGGTGTCCCTGTAAGTCTGGAAGGCTTTCTTTGTTCTTATAATTTCTTTTCCTTTTCTTCATTCTTTCTCTCATTTAAATCTGACAGAATTAATTCAAAAGACTCATTTTCAGGCTCAAATTCTTCTGCCTAATCAATTCTGCTACTGAGGCTCTTCACTGTATTTTTACTTTTAATTATTGAACTTTTAGCTTTAGAATTTCTCGACTCTTCTTCATGATCTTTCTTAGTTGGATTCCTCATTCATAACATGAAATGTCTTCTAATGACATTGAATTGTCTATCTATATTCTCATTAAATTAACTTAGTCATTCTTTTGAATTATTTGTCAGGCAATTTGTTGATTTCCTTTTTTTTTATGTCTTTTGCTAGACAATTATTTTGTTCCTTTGGAGGGGTTGTGTTGTCTTGTTTTTTCATGCTTCTTACATCCCTATGTTGGTATTTGAGCATCTGGTGGGGTCAGCTGCCTCCACAAATTTGATAGAGTGATTTTCATATTAAAAGACTTTCAGCTGGTGATGTGTCCTAGAGTGTTAATTGAATATGCTGCATTGGTTTGGGTTCCAAGTAGGCACTTCAGTGTAGTAGCTATGTAGCTTCTTCATCTATAATCAATATTGGTAATATCTGTGGGTATCTCAGTGGCCTATACCATAGAAGTTGAGGGACTGCACTACCAGCTAGAAAGAAACTCCCATAGATAGGGCAGGTTCATTGGCTATGGATGAAGTGCACCTAGCGGGGTACCCATCAGTTTCCATCAGTACCCATCAGTCTCCACAGTTCACGTGCTTTACTCCACCTGATCCCATTAGTATGCCAAGAATTGGGGTGGAAGCCTGTGAGTGCCTAAAGGCCATACAGGGACGAGAACACACAAGTGGACCCAGGTGGTGCTTCTGTCAGTGTCTAAGGGCTGTATAGTGACTTCACAAGACCTTTGGTGGGCTACTTATTCAGGGGTAAGTCCATCTGCTTCCTAGGACTGTGAGTAAATGGGCTGAGCTGAGTCTACTTCTCATGTCCTCAGTAGGCTAAGCTTCTGAGAACAGGCTGCTCAACTGCTTCTTTGGTTTATAGGCGCATGACTAGGACTACCTGATTGCTTCTTAGGAGGTTTCCATGGACAGGGTCACTCAGGAAATTCTGCTCAACTGGGTCTGTGCAGGCTGAACTATTCAGGGATGTTTGCTGACTACTTCCTGGGGATAAAGGTGCAGGGCTTCCTGGCTATTTTCTGGGTCCAGGAGTGGGTGCGTGGGCCACCTTAATGTTTCTGGGGCAGCAGGAGAATGGGTGGGGATTCCTGGCTGCTTCCAGGGCCAAAGATGAGTAGGTGAGGCCACCAGGTTGCTTCTTGAATAGTGGGAGTGTGGGCAGGGCTGCTCCCCTGAAAGGACCTAAAGCACTTTTTGCCCTGAAATCTTGATTTCTAACACTATTCTTCCACAAAAGAATAGTGGCTGATTTGGGGGCTGGGGCAGAAAAACACAAGCTGAGCCTAGAGCAGGTGGTAATGACAGAGAGAAGGAGGGAAGGGCTTAAACAAAATGAAAATGTGGAAAGAACATGATAGTTAACCTGAAAAACCTCCCAATGACCAAAGTTGGAACAATTTGTGTAGAAAAATAAATAGCGACCACTGGATTATAACCTAAAGAATAAAACAAACTTCCATGAATTCATACTGATGTAAATGATCAGGAAAACAAGTGGGAAATAAAGGACAAATATTCCCTGCAGAATTTTAAATGGTAAATGTAGTTACTTCCTCCTCCAGGAGGTAGAGTTTAATTCCCATCATTTTGAGTGTGGGTTGGACTTAGTACTCACTTCTAATAGAATCTGAAAGGTGAAAAATAGTCACTTTGCAGCAGAGAAATCTAGCACACACATATTAATGAAATGATAAATTTCTACCTCACCTGATGACTTGTTTATAGCCTGCATCCTTGATGTGATGTGATGAGAAGGACACTTCATCTGTTTGCTCTTCATCCCCAAATCCATGGGTCCAGTCTAATTATGGAAACACATTAAATAAAACCAACTCAATGATGCAGGAGGCATCATAATACCAGCCCTTAAATTATACTTTAAAGCTATAGTAACATGGTATTGGCACAAAAGCAGACATGAAGACCAATGAAATAGAATAGAAGACACGGGAATAAACCCACATAAAAACAGTTACCTCATACTAGACAAAGGCGCCAAAAACACACATTAGAGAAAAGATAGCCTCTTCAATAAGTGGTGCTGGGAAAACTGGAATTCATATGTAATAAATTAAATTTAACCCTTATCTCTTACCCTGCGCAAAACTCAACTCAAAGTGAATCAAAGATTTAGGTATTAGACTAGAACCCCTGCATCTGCCAGAAGAAAAAGTAGGCCCAACTCTCCATCATGTCAGCTTAGGAACCAGCTTCCTCAATAAGACTTCCAAAGTGCAAGAAGTAAAATCAAGAATCAATAAATAGGATGGTATCAAACTAAAAAGCTTCTTCACTGCAAAGGAAACAATCAAGAATGTGAACAGAGAGACTACATAATGGGAGAAAATCTTTACCACATGCACCTCAGATAGAGCATTAATCTCCAGGATACACAACGAACTCAAAAAAAGTAACACCAAAAAACAACCCAATCAATAAATGGGTAAAGGAACTGAATACACACTTCACAGAAGAAGAAATATGAATGGTCAAAGAATATATGAAAAAAATGTTCAACATCTCTAGCAACTAGAGAAATGAAAATTAAAACTACATTGAGATTCCCTCTTACTCTAGTCAGAATAGCAGTTATCAAGAATACAAATAACAGGGCTGGGGTTGTGGCTCAGTGGTGGAGGCATTGGGCTCGATCCTCAGCACCACATAAAAATAAATAAATAAAGGTATTGTGTCCATCTAAACTGAAAATATTTTAAAAAGAAAAAAAAAAGAACACAAATAATGATAAATTTTAGCAAGATTGTGGTGAGAAAGACTGATGGAACTGAAAATTGGTGCAACCACTATGGAAAGCAGTATGGAGATTCTTTAGAAAACTTGGAATGGAACCACCATTTGATGCAGTTATCTCACTCCTCAAATTATGCCCAAAGGACTTAAAATCAGCATACTACAGTGGTGCAGCCACATCAATGTTTATAGCAGCTCAATTCACAATAGCCAAACTGTGGGACCAATCTAGGTGTTCTCAAGAAAATGTGGTACATATGCACAATGGAATGCTACTCAACCATAAAGAAGGATGGAACTATGCTGATAAATGGATAGAACTGGAGAATATGCTAAGTGAAATAAGCCAGTCCCAAAAAACCAAAGGCTGAATGTTTTCTCTGATATGTGAATGCTAACCCACAACAAGAGAGAGTGGGAAGGGGAAAAATAAAAGTCCATTGGAATAGACAAAGGGAAATGAGGGAAGGGATGGGGAGGGGAATATGAAGGACAGAAGAATTAATCAGACATAACTTTCCTATTCTTGTATTTGAATACATATCCAAAGTAACTCCACATCATGTACAATCACAAGAATATAATCCTAATTAGAATAAGATATACCCCATGTATGTATAATATGCCAGAATACATTCTGCTTTCTACATCTAAAAACAACAAATAAAATAAAATAAAATAAACAACTTGAGGGATTTTCTACAAAATACATCAATGCTTTTCCAAAGTGTCAAGTTCATACATATGAGGCAAGGCCTTTACCACTGAGCCACAACCCCAGTCCCATTATTTGTACTCTTGATAATTGCTATTCTGCCTGGAGTGAGATGGAATCTCAATGTAGTTTTAATTTGCATTTCTCTAGTTGCTAGAGATGTTAAACATTTTTTCATATATTCTTTGATCGTTCATATTTCTTCTTCTGTGAAGTGTCTACTCAGTTCCTTTGCCCATTTATTAACTGGACATTGAGACATGATGCTTTGATGCCATGTTGTGCCCTACATTGGTTCCTAGAACATAAAAATAACAATAATGGATAATGTGTTGAAATTCTATTAAAATGTGTAGCTTAGTAATATTGTACCAATGTTAATTTCTTAGTATTAATAAATATTGTATAGTTGTATGAGATGTTATCATTGGGAGAAGCTGAGGATATATGGGAATTCTGTACCATTTGAAGCTCTTCTGCAAAACTAAAATTATTGCGATATGAAAATTTGAAAACATATTCTTCCATCAGTAGGGATGGTCTCTCTAGTGGTCACTACTATATATCCATTTATAGAACAGTGACATATGGGAGATAAAACTTGGTTCTGGAGCCTGGATGCATTCCTGGCTCTGCCACTTAGGAGATGTTACTGCAATGTTTCGTAAGCACTGGGTCTCAGTTTTCTGACCCATAAAGGAAAATAAGGTGGTCACAAGAGTCAGAGGGCTTAATACATGTAAAACACACCTACCAATGCAAGGTTAGTTATTATTGATGAAGTTCCCACTTGATATATTGTTGTCCAATGAGTGGGTGAATGAATGATGTAAGATCTTTGGCCAAGAGTGAGTTAGGATTCAGTTCAAGTCAGGGAGAATGAAGAAGCGGTTCAGGATACATATTTGCAATGGAATGGAGGCTCCAGGAGGCACTTGATGCCTTGGCATAAGTGTAGAGGTAGGCTGTGTCCTGACTGACAGTGAAGGTTGACAAGGAAGAGCTCTTCCAGGCTTTCATAGGCACAACCATGCCTGTTCATTTACATATTGCCTGCTGCTGCTTATATGTTACAGTGGCGGAGTTGAGCAGTAGTGACGGAGACCTTATGACATGCAACACCAAAACAATGGCCATCTGGCTTTTTACAGGAAAAGTGTGCTCCTTTCTAACAGTGCTGTTTGTGACTAAGTGTAAAGAATTAAGAACATAGCCCCCTCCAGTGGTAAGTCCTCACTCTTTGTAAGCTGTTTCAAAGGGTCAAGGGGGCCGTATCTTAAAATGATCCTTTGTGTTTTGCTTTTTTCTTCATGAGGCTTTGACCTTTTCCTCTTGTAGTCATCGGACACAACCATCATGTAGTTCAAATGAGGGCACTGTCTGTCTCCTATCACTAATATTTTATAAACCTCAGCTGCAGTTCAGTCCAACATATCTTGTGATACATATAGGATGTTATTTAGTGTCACTCACCAGCATGTGACTTGGACTGAGTTATTCAATGTCTTGGAACCTTGGTTTCCTCATGTATAGAACAGGGATATTATTTACTCTTAGGGTTATGAAGATGAAGTGAGACAATGAAGGTTCCTGGAACATAATTTGCATTCTCGTAGGTGGTTCTTAAAATTGTTGCTGTTAGTGGGTACAAAATAATGGTTAAGAACTTCAAATAGATATAAGTAAGTAATATAAGCTCTCTGTACTTCATTTTCTTCATCTATAAAATGGAGATAACAGTATTGACTATTTAAATTTCTAGGGAAGACAAAATGGAATATAGATTAAGACCAGAGCCTGCCCTGGTAACTATACAAAATTAGTAATGATTATTATTAGTTATTCTCTTTGGTACATGGACTGTCATATTGTTGAAAACAAGTCTGTGCTTAAAGTATGGTATGCGAAATAATAATTTTTAAAATACTGAGTCAGATTTTCATATAACTGCAGAAAGTTTCTGGGAAGAGTAAGATAGTAAGAGAAGAATGAAAAGGAACCCATTGTTATCTCATTCTGCACTTACAGCCATAAAAATTTTTTAACCACTTCCTTACTAACTCAATCACCTTTAAAACAAAGTGAGCTTTGTATTTACTGTTATTTCCTGTAGGTTTTATAACCTCCCAGAGTTTCCTTGTAAATCCTTCTACTAAAAAGAGCAGGTGATATCAAGGCCAAATACATGTTCCTGGCATAAATAGCAGGAAGTCTACAAAGTGTTTGTTATAAGAAGAGTGGGGTTGAGACACATGCTTGAATACATATAAGCACAATGTGTTCTCCAGTTCAATAGAGCACCTGTGTAGAACAGTTAAACCATATGTTTTGGAAATTATACCTTAAGAATTAGTATTTAGATGTCAAAAAGGAAACTGCACATTTGCACAAAAAATAAACACATGTTTGGTGTTAAAATAACTATGGAATTTTTTCAAATCCTTTTTAACTGTAACAAGTTTTTATCTTGTACCACATGCAAAAACTTATTTCAAAACCACTAAATATACTGAAAATCTTAAAAGTGTATTGTCAAAAGAATGACAGTAAAATTTTATACAAGGTTGGAATTTAAATTAACACTTTAATCCATCTCATAAAATTTAGTATGAAGAACTCCATAAGTCACAATATTGCTAATGTTCCCTATATTATCCTTTGATATTTGCTTTATCTCAAAGAAAGAGCTTTGCACTCTTTTCGTCAAAGACCTGATAATATGTCAAGGTGTCTGTGTTGTATGCATACATAGGTGGTTTAGGGCTCGGGTATGCATAAGGAGGGCAGGGACATGGGGCAGTGAGAGCCTTAGGTTGCTGCTGTGCATGGCTAGGGAGTTTCCTACCTGAACAGAGCATGGAAAGGACTTAAAACTTAGAATACATTGAAATTTTAAATTTTAAAGATCACAAAGAAATGGGATATGAATTAATATCCAAAACTTACTATCCCAGTAGTTTTGCCCATGGTGTTTTTGAAACTACAATTTAATTTAATTGAAAACTTTTTATAACAGATTTCCAAAAGTCCTTTTGAGTCTATTTTTTAATACTAGTTTAGACATTGATAATTAAAACATTAATTTGTAAGATAATAATTGATATAATAATGAATATTATTGTTTCACTTTAGGTAAAACAACCAAATTTTATTTATAGTAGCCATTACTTTGCTGAATGAATCTCTTATTCACAGATAATAGGAAAGAAAAACATCCACACAGGTGAAAACATTAGGAGTTTTCTGTCAGTTGGAGTCCAAATTTCTCTGGTGGTTCTATTATAAGTGCAACAGAATGCTCTGTACAAAAACTTTTTTGGGTGAATGAAGTTCGGAGATGTTCACAGCTTATTTCCTCTAAGAGATTCATGATGCATATGAGCATATTACAAGATTATTTGAAAATATCTATAGTAACAAAACTTGTCTTTATGTGGGTGTGAGGGTGTGGGTGTGTGTGTGTGCATCCTAGGCTTATGTATCCTAGGCTTACATGCTCCACCACCAAACTACAGGGCACAGTAAACCCCATTTAGCTCAGGGTATCTCAAACTTAGTTGACTAAAGTTATTTTTCAAGCTAAAACTTACTGTTATTCTGGCAAATGCTACTGGCTGCTTACACCACAGTCATTCCCCTCTCTCTCTTTCCAACAGAATCACGATTTCAATGGAATAGCAAACTGCCTAGGCCCCCAGGGAACACATCATGAGCGCTCTAAGCCATTCTTGTCTCAGCAGTCTAGTGGCGGGCTTGAAATGCAGAATCTGACCATTGAGACCTAAGGAGAAGTCTGGTAGGACACTCTTCCTTAATTAAAAACAGGATGGATACAGAAAAGGTTCTCTTATGAGCTGAATGCTGTTATGTGAAAACACTGTGCCCCTAGAGGTGACAGCATCTTAGACTAGGAAGTAATAAACCTGAAATCACAAGTCAGCCTTCCAAGGCCAGGGACATGGTAGGATAAAAAGGGCTTGACTAACTCTTTGATGGAATTGTTGAATTTACATGTCACTTGATGACTACCTGTCTGTATTTCTTATTGAGGCAATAACACCTATCATCCAAGGCACTGTCAGATGGTTATTATCGCTTGCAGCTAAACACCATTCCCACTGATACACATTCTCTTGGGAAATCCTGTAATAGAATAAGAGGGTGCCCTCCTGGTTTCTTGTGAGATTGAGAGCTTGACACATGCCAACCTGGAAAGGGAACTCAATGGGGTTGTTCAGGGCTGGAACCAAGGGGATTTTAACTTGGCTACAGATTTGTACCAAGCAAGATCCAGCCAGCTGCTCTGCTCATGGAAAATTTAGCCTGCATGTAGATCAGGGCGGATCTAATGATATGAGGTGTACCAGTTATGAGGAGTACAGTTAGAATGGGCTAGATTATGCTGAGGTAAGAAATAAACTTAAAACTTCAGTGATTTCATCAACAAAGGCTCATGTCAGTGCTGCTCCATGTTCATGGGTTAATGGCGACTCTGCTCAGAGCCATCCTCACTGTGGGCACCCAGGCTGAGGAAAAGGCCCCATCTGGAACGTGGCTGGTTGTTGTGTAAGAGCAACAAAAGCGCTGGGGATTCTCACACCGACAATCAAAGACTTGGTCCAGAAATAACAATCTTCCTTCTCACAGTTCACTAAACAGAACTGGTCACAAGATCTCTTAACCACAAGGAGGCCAGAGAATGAAACACTGTCACATGCAGTGGAGCCAGAAAAACACTCAGAGCACATCCTCCATTGCTACCACTCACATCAGAGTGGCTGACAATACAGAAGATGTTTTTCTAGTCAGAAACTGTGCTTGAAGACTGTCAGATTCTCTCTGGGAGGTTGCATTGGGCTAAAACAAGGCTCAAATTGGTGTTTGAAGAACTATAGGGAACTGGATTTGGCCCCTGAGGAAGAGAGTTCATAAGAGCTGGATAATGTATCAGGGTTCCATCTAAGTTGCCTTTCATTTGGCAGGGAAACTGGAGGGTAAATCAGATACAACCTGGCTTTTCTGTTGCTGCGCATAGATAGATAAGCCTCCCATATGGCTTAAGGTGAGACAGGGCTTTTTCAGGTCAGGTAGGGTGAGAGAGATGATTTATAAGTCAGAGGGGCAGAAAGGAGAGTTTAACCTCTGGTTGAAGGATAGCCAAGGTTTCACCCAGGGAGACAGTGGTTCAGAATTCAAATTGGAAGGGAGTAGTGGAGCTGGAAATAAAGGAGTTTGTAAATGAGGCCTGGGTCCAGCAGGGCTATGGGTAGGAGGAAATGTAATGAGAGGAGTGTGCTTTGATAAGTGGTTTAGGCATAATGCAGTGAAGCATGTCAGGGGATTCAGTATTTATCTTTTTTTGTGCCTGATGTAAGTGTAGTGTGGCAATTTCAAGGAGTCAAGCCAAATTAGACAAACATGTTTGTATTTTAAGGGAGAAAGCTGTGGTTTCGAGACAGAGGCCCAAAGTGCTCAGGGCATAGTGAAAGAAGTGCCAATTCCATACCTACTGGCAGAGAAGGGTTGGGGTTTATCTGAACTATTACACTGCCTGCCTCTGAAATAGGGCAGAGCTGAGTCTTCAGGCAAAAGACCTTTAGTGGCTGCAGCTTCACAGAGCTATGAAAGGCAGGGTTGGCCATGTTTCAGCTTTCATCATTTCCAAGTGAGCCTTTGAAGACACAATAACACATTACTGGCATCCCTGGACTGGAGTACCACCAGCTGTGGTGCTCATTGGGCACCTGGCACAAGTTTTCTACAGTTGTTAGTTATATTTTATTTATTTTTTTGTCCCTTCTCTCCTTCCCCTGGTCTTGTTGTACATTGACAGGAAGTATCCCAGCACTATTATTATATATAGTAATACTTCAGTAATGGTTGACTGTTGTTGATGTAACATAAAAATTTTACCTATAGAAATTGGATATACAGTTGTCCAACTTGACTGGAATCTATGCTTCTAGAAATTCTATAAAATAATTTTTGGTTTTGGGAGAAAAACTGATATTTGTTGTATTTCTACTTTATATTAAGCATCGTATCATCCCATTGAATCTTCCTATTAGCCATGAGGCACATTTTCTTTTCTCCAACTTTATGGATACAACACAGAGACGGACAGTTAACTGGCTTTGCATGAATTCATACCCTGGTGTAGATTAGTAAGTAGTGAAGCTGTGATATGATGTTAGGACTCAATGATTCCATGGCCCAAGGCTTCTTCTATTTACCTCTGCTTGCCAGTGGAAATAGTACAGTACTTTGCTCAACCAATGAGAATCAGAAAGGGCCTTCTGGATAATTATACACGTTAACAAGGGGAAGCACAGAAGAGACAGCAATTAGCAAACTAATGAATCATCTTCTGTTTCGCAAAAAAGCTAATTGAATTTATTTAGGAAGAAGCAGCAGAGTGGTCCTGCATCTGTGTTCCAGCTACATAAACTTGAACCAGTTACTTAAACTCTGGGAGATGTGTACTTTTTTTGTGTTTGTAAAGTGAGGTCCTACTTTGTAAGGCCTACCTTGCCAATTTACTATGAGGAGCAGAAAAGGTAATGTATGTGCAATGAATAAGGAGACTGTAAAGAAATATTCAAATGGGAGACATCATGTAGGCATGATTGTAGCTAACTAACAGACATTAATGAATAAAACATTTTGCATTTCAAGCACATATTAAAATTGTACGGTAAGGAGGCAGGCTCAGCCTAGATTTTAATAAGAAAAATATTTCTAATCAAGTTTTAAGGCATGACTTAAGCAAATAAAAATTAGATCTTTAGAAACATTTTTGCTAATAGCAATTTTAAATGATTTTCTATGCAGAATGGAAATTGACAACAAAATTAATGGGTAAATTACTGCTAAATTTAGAAGCCTAAATTTATTAGCAGAACTCTTTGTTTTTATTTAAGTTACTTAAGTGTTACAAATTTAATAGAACTGTCAAATATTCAGAAGTCCTGGGAGAAATATCCTTTCTTAAAAATGTACTTTTTCTTTTTAAGTTCTCCCTTTAGAAATCATAAAAGGGAAAACAAAGCTTTTATATTCAAGAGTCTTCCTATTACTGTCAATAACAGTTAAGTATATTTATGGAGACATGAGACAGCACAAAGATTCTTCTGTAATTCATCAGAAGTTCCATCTTATGTATAATTACATTACACAGCTCTGCTCAGTCATTAGTTTCTTGTTTAGCGATAATGTCCTTCATTTTAAATTCTTTGATGGTAATTATTTGTAACTACATCCTGAATTCTAAAAGTATTTGTACTGTAGCCCCAGTGAACAACGGGTATTTCTGAAGGAGGATGCAATTGGTTTCTCATAAGACGTGCAGGAAATGGTCTGTAACAGCATTGTAAATTTGCAAAGAGTTTCTGAGCAGGAGCTGCAAACCAAACCAAAATAAAGTATGTTTATCATGTGTGTGATATGTACAATAAAAAACTAAAAGCAAGACATTAGATACAAGGCGTGAGTTTTGTAACCCTTAGTGACCAAATCCCATTTTAAAGTTTTTGATGATTGGTTAAGTGAAGGCACATTAACACGTATCAGAGATTGCTTGACCTGAAAATGAGAATTCCTTGATGTTTTTACTTTTGGCATTCTTTTTGCAGAAAAATGTCTTGTTTTTGTGTATGTGTTCACTTGTTGAGCACCCACTGTGAGTCAAGAACTGTTTATATGTAGGGAACAAGTCCCTAAGAGAGTTGATGTCCTTCAGTGGCTCATAGGCCAGTGGCCAAGGAACTGATAAGTAAACCAGAATGACTTGATTATCCTCAGGCCAGTGAGAAATAGCAGATCCTGTAGCTTTTAAAGCTGAAATGTCCCAGCTTGTTACCCTCGCCTGCTGATTTGTACCTAGCAAAAGCTGGAAGTTTCCAGGGATGTCTTTGATACTTATATTTCCTAATTCAACTGGCAACCATGGGACCATGCTCTGAATATAAAGACCAACTGCTTAATCTGGAGTCCCTGGGTCGGGGCATCCCTTCCAGATGCCTCATCTAGACTGGCTAACTCCAGCATTGGATTGGATTATTTATTATACGTCTGCAGCATGTCACATCATTTTCTCATTCTTGTGTTTTCTTCCCCATTTCTCTCCCCCAGCTTTTGTTCCCTTTGGCTCCTTAGAATGTCACATTTATATTCTTCACATATGGGAAGTGTTTTTGGTCAAAGTTAAAATCCTGTAGTGTGTTCCTTGGCAAAATGATTTGCTAAGTAAGGCTGGCTTCAACTTGAAAGAAAAGCTTTCAGTAGGCAACAAAACAAAAATCCCACAAGCCACTCTGGCCACACTGGAATTCTTAGTCATAAAAGCTAAATATACTTTACATGTGTCCATTAAATAAAGACTTCTTTCCCAACAGAAGAAGGTGGGTATCGGAGTCATTATGATGTTTGTTATTCAGCTACATATAGTTGTAGAAATCTATACAGATGTTTCCATTTTTCCCCAAACACCGTTTTTACAGTGAGAATGAGAATGATTTTTTTTTGGGGGGGTGCGATTTTCCTGGAAGCCCAAAGAGAACCATGTAGAAACAATGTTAGTAGAGTGTCTATTACCTGCAAGACACTGTGTTCAGGGTTTATACACACCACTATCCCAGGAGGCAGGATGATTTGACTGACTGACTGAGGCTTACAGATTAAACTGGGTCTTTCAGCCCTTCCCTCTGTCCAGCACCCAGACTGGTCACCCTCAGCATCAGCCCTGCAACCAAAAAGCAGGTGGTAGGTCAGGAGTCTTCTCCAGAGGTTGACTCCTGAGGCTTTGCACTGACACATATGTAAGTTGAATTCCTATCTCCACCACTGCCTGCCTGAATGACTCTGGTCAACCTGTTTTATCACTTTTGAACCTCAAATTTCTCCCCCAGACTGTGAGGTGAGTGTTGCCTACCTTACAATGCTTGGTAAGGATTGGAAAGAACAAACAGGAAGGATTTGGCAAAGAGTTGGTAATTATTCATTCTTGTGTCCCCACCTTTCCTAAAACACACTGATACTGTGTGCACCAGTGCTTTGTGAGAGCGGGCTGAGGCCTGCCCCAGGTTCTGAGTCAGAACTGATAGGCTTTCACAGTATGAATTGGACTTAAGTTTCCTATGTTTGTATATGAATACACAACCACAAACATGGGAAATTAGACTCCACGTATGCATATGACAAAACACATTCTACTGCCATGTGTAACTAAAACCAACAAATAAAAAGTATTTTTAAAAAAGAACTGATAGGCTTTAGCATTGGAAGCAAGTTTGATTCTGGTCCTAACATCTTGCCTAGATCCTGTTACATCTTATTTCTCCTGTGAGGTGCTCCTCATCCTCTCTTGTCCCCAGCCCAAGCTCTAGTTGGGGTCTACCTATGAATGAGCTAGACTTCCTCCTGCTGCTGGGCCTGCTGGATCAGAAGCCACACCCACCTTCACCTAGGGCCATATCCTTTGGATTTCCATATCCTTTGGATTTCCTGCAGGGCTGTTGTGGAGCTGCCCTTCATCACAGCATGTGGTCATGCTTCTCAGTGTCTACTATTGTTATTGTGAGCATCTTCTAGCAGCCAGGTCCTGGAATAGGACAGACCTGGTCCAGCCAATTGTGCTAAGTGCTTTACATGTATTATCTCACTCAATCCTCATCAGAACATGTAAATTAGATGCCATTAATATATTCATTTAAAAAGTGAGGAAATTGAGGTTTACAAAGGACCTTTCTCCAAGTCATTCAATTAGCAAGAAAGATGTGAACCCAGCCATTACGCCATAATGCTTTCTTCCTCTTCTTCCTCTTTTTCTGACTGCTGTGCTCCAAGAAGCAGGTAGTGTCCTTCATTGCAGCACCTCCCCAAATGCAAGGTAGTTGATTTACCTGTTTATATCTTATTAGACGAGGAGCTCCCTGAGGGTAGGTACCATGTTTTATTTATTCTGTACCTCTGTGCTTAGCATAGTGCTGGCACACAGAAAGTACTCCAAAGGATGTTTGTTGACTGCATTCAATTGGATTTTTCCTTTTCTACCTGCTGTCTTACTTTGCTGAAGCCTCAGTGTGTTCTCTATGCAAACTCAGGTCTAGAATAATGTTATAATAATGTTATAACAGGTCTAGAATCAATGTTAACATTGTCTCTTTGGTCTGAAATGATGTGTGAGAGTGTATATGTCTGTGTGTTTAGGTGTTTGCTATGGTATCAACTGAAGCAACTATAGTTTTCTAAACACTTGTCTACCTCGAAAGCTTTTTAGCCATCACGTTTATTTAGTTTCCTTTAATTTGGAAACTTTCCACAACCTTTGTTTTTACAAGATAAGCAGTTTTGAAGAATATAGTCCGTTAAAAAAATAGAATGCACCCCATTTTGGATTTTCCTGATATTTCCTCATGATTAGGTTCAGGCTGTGCATTCCCAGTCTGAGTGATGCTGTTTCTTTCCAGGCTATCACATCTGGAGGCACATGATGTCCATTTGCACATGATTGGGTAATTTGCATCACCCAATCAAGACGTTGTCCTGTTTCTTCCCTGTATTGTTAACATTATTTTTCTTCTCGTAACTAATAAACAATCTGTGAAGAGACATTTTAAGAACATGCATACATCCTGTTACTCATCAAAATTTCTTCCTGGATCCATTGATGATCCTTTCCTATACCTATCTTTAATATGATGATTTCAAAATGATGATTTTGCATTTAAATGCAATATGACCCTAGACTATATTCTATTCAAGAAGGTGAATGCCATAAAGGACAGAGAACATAAATTAAATGTTCTACCTAAAGCAATGTCTTTCACTTAATGTATGATATAGAATCAATAAGTACAAGTCTCCCCTGGATTAAATGATTCCCAACATCTAGTCCTATATGAGATCCTATTACCTTGTATGAGACTTCTGGCATATGGTGCCTGTGTAGAAACTAGATAAGAGTGATGCTTTGAAATTGGAGACTCCAGTTATGGTTGCACTTGTCCAAATTTGTTTATTAGGAGACAATACAGAAGCAATGAGGCGATACCTAAAGGGTCTTGAACGTAAGATGAAAGGACAGAGGTCCTAATGGCATTGGTGCCTGCATGCGAGGTTCAGTCCCCACTCATGATTGCTGAATACTCCTTCTGGTGTTCAACCAGTTTCAGGAATACTTGATATTTCTTGTCATAATATCTGTGGGAGGAAGATGAATATGTTGAACAATCTTAAAATGAGTCTATCAAGCAGTGTTGCTTTGCATTTAGAAGCATAGGAATACACCTGTTAGAGTTATGCTGACACCTTCCAGGTTCTGCATGCTTACAGCACCCTGGGCAATAGAATAGCATGTGTGACGCCTGTTATCTATAAATTACATGCAGTGCTACGTGGATTATTTCCATTTCTGAAATGAGGGCATCTTTTTCAGGAGGTATATCCAAAATAGTATAGCTAAAAACTAGCATAGAGTTGGAATTTCAAATCAGATTGGTCTGAGTTCAAAGCCTCTGCTGCATGTACCTAAAGCCCCAAGCTTAGCACAGAGCCCTTCATATTCCCAGCTTCAGCTATGTGACTAGCCTCTGATCTGGTGTAAAACCATAGCCTGACCAGAAATGAGACTGAATGTTTTATCACTCTTGTGGATCCCACAACTAGAAGTCTGTAGCAGACTGCTTTATCCTACTGTGAAACCCCATGAGAACATGTGCAAGGACTTTCTTGCCACTGTGCCCTGCTTTGCAGGCATCTGGTCATGGTCTTCAATCTCCCTGTTCTCTCTGGATGACTTTGGGTCAGACCTGTCAGAACTGGTGCTGGCCATGAGTCAGATGGCTCAGCTGCTCTGTATCACAATGCTGAAAGGTAAGTGCGGCCTGGACAAATGGCACTTGAAGTCCTGAAAGTTTGTCCTTATTCCTCTTCATTGGAGGAACTGATGTGGGATGAGGGTTGACAAATTCACTTCAGTGTGGTTTGGTAGATGCTGGGGTGTTCCAAAAGGAGTCCCTATGAGGGAGCTCTGGAGGAAGCTTGTGAATTGGGGGAGACAGGCAGTAAGAGTAACCTTGTGAACACCGGACTTCTACTTGTCACACATTTCTACCTCGGGCATTCTGGTAGTGTAGGAACTGTGATGGGGCCAAACACACAGTTAAGGGGTAGGTGCGGGAGACTCTGAAGCTGGGGTATGAATCTTGGTATGGCTCATGGCTAGCTGTGTGACCCAGGGCATGGTACTTAATCAAATTGTGCCTACATTTCCTCCTGTGTAAATGGGAGTAATTACAGGATCTACCTCAGGAGAGCTGTTGTGTGAATTAAATGAAGTACTATATGCAAAGCTCTTGGAACAATGCCTGACTCATCAGTGCTAGTTGCAACTTTTAAAGTAATTAACAATCCAATATTATCATCAATCTAGTTATGTAGATAAAACTCATTCTATGAGCCTCTAAAATCCATTACCCATAGAATGATTTTTAGGGACAATTTTCTGCTTCTAATGATCCTCTATGATAATATAAATGTTGGGCAATTCACTACATGACATGGATTTCCTGACTTTGGAATCTCAAAACTGCTAGAATGGAGCTATGGTTGGCAGTCTTTTCACATACTTCAAGATTTCCAATTTTTTATTTATTTTTCTGTGGTACTAGGGTAGAATCCAGGTCCTCAGACATGCTAGGCAAGTACTCTATCACTGAGCTGCTACCTTCCCAGTTCAAGGATTTCCAAATTTAATACCAGTGACTTTGAGGCACCTTTGTTCACTGGCCTTATTCTTCATATAGGTAAATCACATAGTATGTCTCTTTGTGATTGTATTATTTCAGTTAGCATGAAATAATCTGTGTTGTGGCCTGTGTCAGAATCTCCGTCCCCTTTAAGCCTGAATAACATTGTGTTATATGTATATATAATTTTTTCTTATACATTAATTCACTGACGGACCTCTTGAGTTCTTATGGCTTTAGCTACTATGAATAATGCTGCTGTAAATGTGGTTGTATAGATCTCTCTTCAGTATCCTGCTTTCAGTTCTTTTGGGTATATACCCAGAAGCAGAATTGCTATATTATATGTTAATTCTATATTCTATTGCTATATTATATGTTAATTTCAATATTTTGAGAACTGATACACTTGTTTTCATATCAGCTGTACAATTTTATGCATAAAGATCCCAATTTCTCCACATCATCACCAACACTTGTGATTCTATTGTTCTTGTTGCTTGCAGTAGCTGCCCTAACAGGTGTGAGGCGTCTCACTGAAGTTTTGATTTACATTTCCCTAATAGTAATGTTGAATAACTTTTCAAGTGCTTATTGATCATTTATATCTTCTTTGGAGAACTATCCAATCAAGTCCTTTATTTGTTTTTGAATTGTTTGTGGGTTTGTTGTTGTTGTTGTTGTTGAGTTTTAGGATTTCTGTATATATTCTGGATATTAATCCCTTATCAGATATATAATTTGCAGTCATTTTCTTTCATTATGTGAGTTGCCTTTTAACTTTTTTTTTTTTTTTTTTTTTTTTTTTTTGGTACTGGGGATTGCGTTTTACCACTAAGCCACATCCTTAGCCCATCCTTAGGGTCTTTTTAAATTGCTAAGGGCCTCAATAAGTTGATGAGGCTGGCTTTGAACTTGCGATCCTCCTACCTCAGCCTCCAGAGCCACTGGAATTACAGGCATATGCCACCACATCTGGCTTAAATTTGTTGATAGTGTCTTTTAATGCACATTTTTTTTTCAAGATACCATTAAGTGACTGATCTAAAGTCAAGTATAAATTTGTTTTGAGTATTAAGGACAAAATTTGGGATCATCATGAAAAATTGCTTATTGAATTGCAGTCATTAAGAGTAGACTCTGTGTGATCTTGACTTTTTTAAGCCAGATGAATCCCCTCTCTTCTAAATTCTCCTGAACTCAGGCAGTTGCTTCTGTGTGGCACAGACCTAAGTAAATGTCCCATGCAGTTAAATTAATATGATCAGAAGTCATGAGATGAAAGTCGGAAACCGGTTCATGCTTTCTATGTGCAAATCTTTGGGCCACCTGCAGATGGTGCTGCAGCACCGTGTGTGCCTCCTCCAGAGGGCACAGCTGCCAGCTGCCAGAGAGAAGCCAGATTCTTTCAAGCGAAACACGTGGGGTTTACTAAAAGAACTTAAAAACAGGCCTTCTCCAGAAGTCCTGAGAGGATCAGGCAAGAGACGTTTTTTAATTTCAAAAAACAAGGATGCTGCCATGAGGGGAGCAGAAAGAGGGGTACACACAGCTCCCGGTGCCACTGGGAACCCAGCCTTTTCCATGTTCCCAGGTTGAGCTACCCCAGGCAAGGCTCTGCTCCTCTGAGCCTGGAATTGAGAGAGGGCTGTATATCAGGGTTTAATAGCCTGACTCCATGTGGACACAAAAAAGAAAAATGAATTGGATTGTTTTTTCCAGGGACATTTCCAAAACTCTGCTCAACAACATGGTTTGGTGTTGCATGCTGCACCTTTGCATGTCCATTACATGGGGCAATGGGATTTATGTCTTAACATCAAATACTTTCCTAAAATTATTAAGGCACTTGCCCAAATGTCTTTTTATCTTCAAACTCAACTACCAGTGACTTCATAGAGGTCTTTTTCATCACTGACCTGGATTGTTCAAAAAGGCTTCTCTTTGGTTTACTTCCACCCTTATTCCCCTTGAACTGATCTTCTAAGAAGGACCTTTTTAAAATGTGCCTCTGACTAGGCCTAGCCACCATTTAAAGCTCAGAATTTTGTTTTGCCTATAACATGAGGTTCAGGGTCTTTAGCACAACCCACTTGGAGCTGACCTCCTCCTTCAGTCTCACTTTCTGCCATTCCCCATCTCATACTCTTATGTTTTAGCATCGTGAGTTGTTTATAGTGGCTTCAACATACCATGCTGTTCCCATTTTTATATCTTTGTATATGTCATCCCCTCTACAAAGAACGTTCTTCCCTACCTTGGCTTGTCTATGATTTCTTTTAAGCATCAATGTGAACTGAGACTTAGCCTTCCTCACCTCTATAGGGTTACGTTCCTTTCTACTTTGGGCTAATTTGTCATGTGGTAACACTTCCATGTTGCTCAACTTAGAGCCCTGAATATAACAGGGACTCAGTGTATGCATATTATGTTGACTTGGGATTACAACGCTGATCAAGGTCATTGAATAGCCCTCAATGTCAAATGATACAAAGAATGAACTGATGCTACTGGGTCCTTTGATGGGAGATATAAAAGATCCTTATTTTTATTTATTTTTATTTTTTAGAACAGAGAAGACCAGATTTGCTGCCAGTGACCCAGAAAAAAAATTTATCTGAGAATTCAGAAGCTTGCATCAGACACCCAGATGGGGCCATTCCTAGCTTTGAATTTTAGGTAAGGGCAAGTGACTTTATCTTTCTGGGAGTTAGTTTTCTCAACTATTAAATAAAAGAATTGAATTAGTTGACATCCAAAGTTTATTTCAGATCTATAGTTGCAAGCATTTGTATGTTCTCATTATTTAGTACTGCACATAGAAAAAATAGAAACTTACTTTTTATCCTCAAGTCTTGGGAACACCACTTTCCCAACTTTGCTCATTCTTGCCATTGCCTCCTGTTAAATGGAAAACAAAGCAGACAATTGAGTTGGAGAGCTAAAACCAAAGAGAGGCTTGTGACTGGCAAGGACATTTGAATTAGAATTCACTTCCCTTTACAATACTCAGTCTATATGATTTTCAACTTGTTTTTCTCTGCCAATAAGAATACAACCCAAGGAATAGTGAAGGTTACACCTATGACCACACATCCTGAGCTTAAAACTACCCATCCTGGGTACAAACTACCCAGAAGACCAAACACTTCTGTGATTGCCTCCGGGGATCAGCAGAAGTTACCTTCCTTCCTGACTACCTGGACCCAAAGGCATAAGAAGGTCACACAATCAGCCCCTGCATACATTGCCTACTAGACTACAGGTAGCAATAACGCATGGCACCCACACCGCACCTATGCTTTAGATGAAATATTTAAGAGCTCTTCAATTCACCTTCAGTTCTTTTCCCAGCAATCTCTTACGTTGTGAGTATAGATGTGAGATCTCTGGCTTGAGTCTAACTGACTTGAGTTCTGGAGTGTTACTCCAGGACATTCCTGTTTTTACTGTGGAGCACTCAGGCAGGTAACAATTCATTACATCCAGAGGATGTGGTATGGTGTATACAGCACCCAGATGACCATAGATTGTGGTGGCTCCATTATATGGATGAAAAGGTTAGTTTTCCTCGGGTAGCTTCCGAGGCTGTTAAGGTCATGAGAAAGGTAGGAGACATGGCGTGTACCCAAACCTTGGAGTCCAATAGAAATGATTAAGGAAGATATGAAGCAATGGCCTGACAACAGTTCCTAGAACAGGCCTTGTCTAAGGTTCAGCTATTGAACTCTTACTTTAGGGATGCAGTCATTTTGAGCTCAAGTGAGCCATTTCTTATGGCATACATAAGCAGTGTTATTAATTACTTTCTGTGTACCAGATACTGCTAGAGATTCAGATTTGCAATAGACAGAGTTTTTGTATTTTTTTTTCCTAGAGAAACTCAATACTAGCAGGGGAGGAAAAATATGTGAAAAGCTGACTATCATAAAAAATGTGAGAACACTTGGGTATCTTCAAAACATATCCAAGGATGTCCCTCAGACCATATTTACCATGTTATTTTGATTGATTGATTGAACAGCCGATTTGTATATCACTAATTGCATTTACTGGTTTACATATTCATTGTCTTATCCTCACCAAAATGTAAACTACACGATGGAGGACTTTGCCTGCTTATTGCTGAATCTCAGCACCTACTTATAAAGCATAGAAAGTAAGCCCTTTCATGTGCCCAGCACAGCACGCTACACATACGGAACATGGAGAGGCACACCACATGAACCTTCCCTCCATCAAGGAGCTCACTACAGAAAGGAAAAGACATGTGCTGTGATCAAAATAGAGTAAGATAAGCATGATGCTAGAAGTGGATAAACTTCTTTTTGAAAATGACTCAAGGAAACCCAATTCCTTTTCATCTGCTAATTTCCACTGTTTCTACAGTGCTCTGCCAATTCTTCTACAGGACAGCATGAACATTCTGGGCTAGTTATCTGGGTTCCCAGTCTTCGACAGGTAAGAAAGTACTGATTGGGATATCAGAGCTGCTAAGAGAGTAGCAAGCACATTGAGAGCAGGAAGAAATGGCATCCTAAAGTAGGAAAGATATTTTAAAAATTAGGAAAAATTATTGACAAGAAAACCGGAGATAAGACAGAAACAAACAAACAAACAAAAATGGCTGCCTGGAGTCATCTTGTGAAGGAGCCCACAGCAAACAGGCAAGCACATCTGATTGAGGCTGCTTCTGCTCCACTTAGGGAGCAGAAGCACATCCAACCCAGCACATCAGAACATTTTCCTTCACAGGCTAAGTTCTGACTCCCTGAAAACCAGACCCATGTGTTGGTGAGGTGTCCTCACAATCCCCAGTACCAGCTTTGCCACTCATTCTCATTTTGTCCTTGCCTCTTCCTCTGCTGGGCTTCTGAGGGGACCCTGAGCCCTGTTCACCACCTCTGAATCTTGAAAATGCCCTGGGAGCATGCCCCTCCTGGTTGTGCTTGGGCTCCAGACTTGAGGCAACATTCCAGGATTGCCTTCATGGGTGGGATCCAGGAAACTTGTATTATAGAAGGTCCTCTGTAAATGTTATTTTCCTTCCTACTGTAACAGATGTGTGGACAAATGGCAGACATCAGGGAATTCACTCTTCCTTTTTCACATTACCTTTGCTTGCTTTAAAAATAAATTATTGAGAAATAAATGCTCAAAATAGAGATTTAGAAGATTTAAAAGGAGTTTATTTTGTTTCTGAAAAATAACCCATTTGAAAGTTAAACTTAGGTCAGGCTCCTCTTCCACTGAAGATTTCTCTGACTCATCCTTATTGCCTGCTCGCCCCCTGGATTGAGCTATTTGCTCCCACAGCAACTTGTGCCTCCATCTTTACGACATGGTGCCATAATTTTCTGTTAATACATCAGTCTCCCCAACTAGACTATGAGTTCCTTAAGGCAGGAATTGTTATAATTATTTTCATTGCCAAACTCAGCATCTGGTCTATCACACACACTCAGGGAATGTTGATGGAATGAATGAACTTAAGGATAATACACGTGACAGAATGTTAAAATGGAAGTTTTGGCTGAGATCTAAAGATGACAGATATAAGATACCCCAGTGAGCTGGAAACAGACCACCCTGAAGAATTTGTAGAAAGAGTTGTTAAAGACCTGTAAATCTGAAACCTTTCATCCACATGGAAAGTCAACAAGATGAAATCTCAGGAGAGAGCTGTTGGTGGACTGTGCATCAGGACTCTGCCCAGAGCAAGGTGTCAGGGGAGGTCCTCCCTTTATGAGTTAAGACAGTAGGAATCCCCTGAGACCAGTGGGAAACTGGGTGCCTATCCCCATGTTTGTTGCACACAGTGGACTGTGGGTGACTCCTGTTGGGCAGATGGGTAGGCTGGTAGCTTCCATGAAGAAGTGAAGGATGGATTGCACTGGGATCAGCCAACACTGCCACAGCCTGTCCCAAAGGCATGACTATTTCCAACAGACCTCCTGGGCCTACATGTGAAAGGACTATCCTGTGTTGTCTTAGATCCTGTCCAATATGGCAATTTAAGAAGCTGGAGGTGAACTACAGGATTTCTAAGGAATTAAAAGTAAGCTGTTTGCTGGCATAGAGGCATTAACAAGGACAGGGACACTGTAGGTGATAGGCTTTCTGAGATAGAGGGTCCAAAAAATTCTACTACAGAGGCTTCTGAGACCCATCTGATCACAGCTATCTCTTCTCATTTGTGCAAACTCCAGCTGGAGCTACTGGGAGACAACTTAACTTTCATATACTCCTTGATATTTGAGTTTTTGAATTTTGGCTAGGACTCACAACTTAAAGGGTCCATCTAAGTGGACCATCTAAGTGACTTGTATCATCTAAGTGACTTTGTTCTTATCTAAGAAGGTAATGGAACTACTGGAATTTTTAACCAGGACAGGGGAAAGTTAGCTCCACTGCACACATGGAAAGGAGCAGTGAGAACAAAAAATAAAGTTGTTTTTCAACTGTCTGAAGAATTGTGAGAATTGTGCTATACAAGTTTTTATTTTACCTAAGTCACTAAGGGCAAATTACACATGCATAAAAAGACCTGGATAAGAATAAATGGAAATGGTAATAGTTTCAAGAACATGGGAAATAATTTTTTTTCTTATCAACTTTTAAACATTTTTCTAAAGTGGCATATATCGGTTTTATCATTGTAAGAAAAGTACAAATATACCACACCATATTAAAAAATGTTACACAGGTAGTCAAAATGCTGTAGGCTCCCCTTTCTCTTTCTGAAGATAGGCTTGTTGCAGGCACCTGAGGCGATATGGAGAGTGCCCAGAGAACCAGCCCTGTCATCGCAGACACTGCTGAGTTTTCCAATTTCTCCAAATAATTAACACAAAACTGAAACCTCATGAACACACTGGCTGTATTAAGTCTGGAAATTACCACAGCATAACAATATGAACTTATTATGGAAATGCTAGTCCATGCTAAATATAGTCACCCCCCACAATATATTTCTGTTCAGAAGGGTTTATTTGAAGTTGGACTCCAAATTAATACTTTCTGTCAGCAGGCAGGGGCCGGACAATCTTAATTTGCAGCACGCTACCCTCTTTGTTTGAGTCTAGACAACACAATGAATAGAGTGACTTTTCTTTTTCCTTTTTGCCCACACAATGAAAGCTTTTTAAAAACAAAAATATTTTGTAAAATAGCATTTTAATCACTTCTTTTCTTTCTCTCTGTAAGGCAAAGCTATAAATAAACCATAAAAGTTCACATTTGATTGTCACTTCTGAAACCAAGTGAAGGGCTTCTATAAGGAAAAAAATGGGGTCCCTGTAGCCAGTCATGAAAGCCCTCATTCACGCGGTTTGACCCTTCCCTGGTGTGTCAAGGCAGAGACACCAGTAAGCACGCTGTGCTCACCAGTTCTCTGGAGGCAGCACTGGCAATCATCAGGCCTCGTCGTTGTAGGCAGGAGAAACACCCAGTGCTCATGTGTTATGGCACATCTGGGAGCTACCAAAGAGCTTTGGACCACAGAGAGGTGAGTTGTCAGGGAAGACAGGGCAAAGGAAGGAAGGGAAACTTCAGCACCCTTGAAGAAGATGTGGATTCTTTGAGTGGTGGACATACTGATATTGGTAATCTAGAGAGAAGGAGATACGGTACCTTCTCTCCTAACCTGGGAAAGCATGGCATTAACATTTGGGGAAGCCTGCCAGGTAGTCTAGATTTAGGCACCAATGGGCACCATAAGCCTACTAGTGTCCATAATTATGATCTGCAGGGAGAATAAATACATCAGGACCTGGTGTTGGGAGCTAGCTATATGTGAACTCCCATGAAGAGGAACCATGCCATTGTAGAGAGGATACCTGGCACTATCCTAGCACCCACAGGTGTTTGGTTAATATCTGTGAGTTGCTGAATGACAGGGTGATGACTTTCATAACAGAGGCACAGTGGAATCATCAAAGCCAGCATTTCCTGAAAGGCACATGATCTTAGAAAGTGCTCAAGATAACTTACTAGGATTCTGAAGGAAAATACTGGAAACACCATTTATTTGATTTCTGGTCTGAGGAACCTGATTAAACTTTACCAGCATTCAGTATGTGGATTGGTACCAGATCCTTCATTTGGGTCACACATCAGACTGTTATGAGACATGTAAGCTGTGTGAGGGCCTCTGAGAGGAGTAATAGTGCTCCAGTACCAAGGGGACAATAGCACAATGTTCTCTGCTTCCAGAATTTGCCAGCTGCTGTCATTTAAATGTCTAGGTTAGTGGATTTAAAGGTATTACCTAGTTTTATGTAAACTAATCCTTACAAAATGGGCAACAGCTGAAAAAGATTCAGTCAATGGATTGTAGGTAGTGGTGAAAATTCAGATTCAAGCAAACAAGCAAATTGTCACATTATATACTCAGCACTAGCTCTTCACATTACAAGGTAAAAACAGTGGACATCTAGTGAGGTGAAGCAAGAACTGGGGAAAAATTGTCAGGAAGACTGCTTGAGATATGGATACATAGGCACAAGCAAAATATTTTAGCAAACATCAAAAATCATTTAGAAATCTGGCCATAGAAAAAAACAATGGACATCTAGGTTGGTTTCACAATCTAGCTATTGTGAACTGAGCTGCTATAAACATTGATGTAGCTGCATCACTGTAGTAGGCTGATTTTAAGTCCTTTGGGTATAGACCAAGGAGTGAGATAGCTGGGTCAAATGGTGGTTCCATTCTAAGTTTTTTAAGGAATCTCCATACTGCTTTCCAGATTGGCTGCACCAATTTGCAACCCCACCAGCAACATATGAGATGAATGGATAAAGAAACTGTGGTATATATACACAATGGAATATTATTCAGTTATAAAGAAGAATGAAACGAATGGAGCTGGAGAATATCATGCTAAGTGCAATAAGCCAATCCCAAAAACCAAAGGCTGAATGATTTCTCTAATAAGTGCTTGGTGATACATAACGGGGGCAGGGAGAGGTAAGGGAAGAATGGAAGAAGGATGTTGTGTAGACGTAAATGAGGGTTGGGGAGGGGATGTGGGAAGAAAAGATAATAGAATGAGGCAAACATCATTACCCTATGTACATGTATGAAGATGCAAATGGTATGACTCTACTTCGTATACAACCAGAGAAATGATAGTTATACTCCATTTGTGTACAATGAATTTAAAAAGTATATATTTAGAAACATATTTGTCAAAATCAATAAAGCTCTTTGAAAAGAACCTTAGAAAAAAAAGAAAAAAGATGGACCTTTAGAATGTTACATAATGTTACTATGATAGGACATGATAGGCAAACACATTGGAAATGTTTTTATTTCAGCTATATTTTGTCTGTTATACAGAGTAACCTACAAGCACAGAATACTTTGCTTTTATGTAAATAATTGTCCACATGTTGAGGATGCATGCTCCAATTTTTCTTAGCTGATGGGATCTAGGTGGCACAATGTGGTGTACAGAACATGTAGTGTGTAATTCCTCAACAGCCAGCCAGCATGCTGTTCAAGTCAAACTTGCCCAGTTGCTTACTCTTTGCTGAGCATTGTTCTACATGATTTATGTATGTGACCTTTTTAACTTCTGGTTCAAATGGCAGAGATTATCAGCGATTATTATCCTTACTTAATGAATCATAGAACTGAACAGAGGGTCTAAGCAACTTTCTTAAGATCAGAAAGCCAATTTGTAGAAAAGCCAGAATTCAAGCTGGTTCTGACTCCTGGCCATTGCTTAGCCCCACACAGACACCATTGTGCATCATCCTCCCCACTGTGAGGACTAATGTCTGATCCTTGAGTACCCTAGGCTTGAGTCCTCCTGTTTATTAGCTGTGTGTGATTGTTTTGAGTGTGAGTATGAGTGTGTGTGTATCTCACATGTATTAATACGGGACACTGTACTTTTTTTCATAGATGCTGACACACAGTTCTGAAATACATGAATCTGCCTTCTTGAGGAACTCTGACTCATTTTACTGGAAAAACAAGTTCATGTGCTAATGTGTGGGCTGAGGCACATGACCTCTCCATAGAAAAACAGAAAATATAGCAATGTGATTTTCCTCCAACAAGCACTGAGAAATGGATAATTGTTCTTTTATTTCTTTCTTTCTTTTTTTTTTTTTTTTTTTTTGACAGTCATTTTTTGACCTGCACCTGGTGTTCTGTGTAAGTAATCCCAATGCATTGGAAAGGACAATGTCCACTGAGAAGCAGGAAGGGATGAGGAAAAAGAGTGGGAGAGGTTTTTATCATTCATCATGATACACAGACTGGCTTCTCATCTCTCATTTTAAATATACCTATCACACGTGTGCATTTATATATTTTGCTTCAAGATGTTGATTATGTGAGTGTACCCATCAAAATTTATCAAACTGTACACTTAAAATCCATGTATTTCATGTTCTGGATACTACATCTCAATTTTAAATCTGTAGTAAGAAAAGAAAAGCCCAGTATATGTGTTCCAGTGTGTTACTGTATTTATATTTTATTTTCAATTATGAAAAGCCTACCGAATGGGCACAAAACAAGTTTTAGATGCAATTTTCCAATTCTGACTCTAAAATATACCTCCAATTAGTCTCCAGTTAGTCTCTTAATCATAAAAGAGGGAAGGCGCGGAGGTCTCTTATCATATAGGAAATGGAATAGATAGTGGGAAAATACTACAATCTAGAGATAAATAGACTTGGGGTTGGATCTGGGTGCTGCTACTTTCCAGATAAGTGAATGAAGCCTCAGTTTTCTCATCTACAAAGTGGAAGTAATGAGATCTGCTTACAGCATTGTTGAAAGTCTCAGCAGTCAATCTCTTGCCAATGCCTCCTTACTGGTCTCCTGACTTCACTTTGGTCCCCTTTATAGCAGTCATGGCCAGTCAGGATGAGTTTTCAGAAATAGAGAGTGTGTGATTAAAATAATAGACTATAATAGACTGCCAGAGTTTGGGATTTTACCACTGACTAGCTGTCTGACTGGGATCAAACAGATTCCTTGATTTACTTATGGCTGTTTCCTGGTCTGTGAATGGGGTGAATAACATCATGCCTCTCATAGGCTTGCTAGGAGGATCACAGGAGTGATTTGGCCAGAGGGGCTCAGAATAGTGCTAGCATACAGTAGGTGTTCCATAAACCTTTCATATTTATTATTCTGCTTGTATGAAAGTTCTATGAGGCCAGAGGTTTTAATTTGATTCAGTCACTACATTAAGAATTGTTTCTGGCTGGAATATGCAATCCATCAATATTTGCTAAATGAATCAATGAATGAGTTAAATTAGATTTTTCCCTCTGGGCTGTTTTTTACCCATAACACTTTTGATACAAAACGTGTGGTGTTTTTATCATACCAACCAATTCTCCAACTCCAGACACTAACTTGTATCTTAGAATTCAACCCAATTCTCACACTCATTACCTGGAGTTAGGGTCAGAGTCCATATATCAAGGGCTCAGTCCCCACAAGACACTGCAGTCATAAGTCTGGGCATTCCCGTACCCACTGACTGACTATAAATTGGGGGTTCCCCGACTCACTACTCCTTCAGGTTTGATAATTTCTTAGAATGGGCTTACAGAACTGGAAAAAGAGCTTACTTCCTATTACCAGTTCATTATGAGGTACACCACTCAGGAAGAGCCAAATGGAAGAGATGTACAGGACAAAGCATGGGGTGGGGAGGGGTGCAGGGAACCTCATGCCCTCTCCAGGCATGCTGCCTGCCAGCACCTCCATGCGTTCACCAACCTAGAAGCTATTAGAACCCCATCATTCAGGAGTTTTTACGGAGGTTTCGTTATACAGGCGCAATTTACTAAATCACTGCTTTTTTGGTGACACACTCCATCTTT
This sequence comes from Sciurus carolinensis, assembly GCF_902686445.1. Lineage (NCBI taxonomy): Eukaryota > Metazoa > Chordata > Mammalia > Rodentia > Sciuridae > Sciurus > Sciurus carolinensis. The sequence goes on from NC_062213.1 coordinate 161,315,639, forward strand.
AGACCCTCTCTCTCCCAGAAGATCAAAGTTGGGGCAGAAAGTTCGAACCCTCTGATCATTCCTTAGTCTTTCTGGTCACCAGTTTCCTTGGAAGCTACCTAAGGGCTTCTAGCCTCAGTCATCTTATTAATGCACAAAAAGACATCACTCTGGAGAATCTAAAGGTTTAAGGAGCTTTGGTCTTTAGGACCCAAAGGTTTTCTCAGCTTCCAGGAACCAGAAACAAAGACCAAACACTTGTTTTTTATTACATCACAGTATCTTCCCCTTCTAAAAACTGCAATAGACTCCCATTGCTTTGTGGGGGAGGGCAGGAGTGGGAGGCAACAGGGTCTCACTGTTGCTCAGGCTGGCTTCCAGAACTCTCAATCCTCCTACATGAGCCTCCAGGGTAGCTGGAATTACAGGTGTGTGCCCCCCACCCCCCACCCCCAGCTTGGTTCCCTTGGCTTTTGAATGAAACTCAGATTTTGTAGGATGGCCTAGAACTTCAAGATGGAGCTAGTTACCCAGACTCTAGCCTCATATCATGCCCCGCTTCCTGGGCTGCCATCCTGGAAACATGGCCATCTTGCTATTGACTGAACACACCATCCTTGCTACTGCCTGGGGCCCTCCTCCTCTCAGGGATGCTCTTCTGGACCTTTGACAGGTTTATTTTTTCATATGATTTACCTCTTCAAGTCTAAAAGACTGCCCTTGGCCACTCTGAGCTGAGACATTCTACTTCTCCCAAACACCAGAGGTCACATCATCTCATTTTCTTATCTTTATAACCCTTCACAGCATATAGCATCATCTGAAATTACATTAATTTATTTGTTTACTGTCTATCTCCTCTTCTGTGCCCTCACCTCTGCTCCTGCCTCCTGAATCTACGTACCAAGCAAGCAGAGTTCTTGGCTTTCTTCTTCACTGATGAATCCCTAACTTTAGCAGGGCACTAAACATTAGCTTTCAGTATAAATTTATTAGATGCTGATTTTATGAAGGTACTATGTGCTTATATTTTGTTGCACTTGATCCTCACAAGCACTGTGAGGAAAGTCTGATCTAAGCCTAATGAAGAAACAGAGGCTTGGAGAGGTTAAGTGACTTGCCTAAGCTAGTGAAGGCTAGACCAGGATTTGAAAAGTGCTTTAACTCATTGGTATGCTTAAGTCCATTCCTTGAGGAGCTCACTGTCAATGGGCAGATTTCTAGCTTTATTGTATGACAGTTTACCTTCATCTGATGACTTTGGGACCCTATAAAACTCTAAAAGCTTGCCTTCTCCACTTTCAAAGAAAATTCAATCAGGTCATTATACTGTGCTTACCAAGATAGGAAGGTGGATTCATTGATATATAGAAAGAATGTTCATATTATTTTTTGAAACAAAATTACTGTCAGCTGTATGACCCTGAGCAAGACCCCTTCCCTCCTTGGAGCTCACTTGCCTTATCAGTAGAATGAGGGGGTTGGATTAAATTGTTGCTGAAGTCTTTGCCAGCTGTGTAATCTGTTGTGTTGGCTGCATGCACATGTGGTTTTTGATTAACTCTCAGTTGCCAAGTGACTCCTGATTCCCAATGGTACACTTTATGAAGGTTTTACTAGGCCCACTCTGACAGGGCTACATTGGTCTCCCTGGTAAGGTACAGTTTGACTCCAGTTGAACCACATGTCACTATGGCATAGGAGAGCTATGCTCTATTAGGTAAGACTACTTACCTCTGTCATGAGATTTTTGAGATGGGTTCTAAAACAGGGCCTGATTGCTAAGGGCTAGGTGGAAATATGAAGAGTGAGCAAGTACCCATTCTATTTAGATGAATTTGACTCACTTCTTAGGAATTTCCAAAGGCAAAATAAATTAATTAACTAAATTAAATCAAGCTTCTTGCTAAAAGCATCAGATTATAGACTCAAAAACTGCAAACTAACACTCATCTAGTCATCCATTGTTAACTGAATACAAATGATCCTGCTGAAGTGTTTGGCAAAAGCTATAATAGAAACAATAATATTAATAACATAGACTCATCACTGACAATAATAATAATACCAGCTAGTATTTATTGGGTACTTAGTTAGCACTACATTAAACACTACCTACTTTATGAAAGATGAGAAATATACAGCTCTAGAACCTATATTCCTATCCATTTGTTATGGAACATGGACTTTGGTGATATATAGACCACAACATGAATCCTGGCTCTCCTTTTTTTTTTTTTTTTTTTTTGGTACTGGGGATTGAACTTGAACCTAGGGGCACTTTACCACTGAGCAAAATCCCTAGCCTTTTTTATTTTTTATTTTGAGATAAGATCTCCCAAAGTTGCTTAGGGCCTCCCTAAGTCGCGGAAGCTGCTTTAGCCTCCCCAGTGACTAGGATTACACAGTGTGCACCAGAGAATCCAGCTTCTGCCCTTTAACATTCTGAGCCTCAGTTTCCTCATTTTAAGAATGAGAAATTTTAATATCTATTTCATAGGCTTGTTATGTAGGCTAAATGTTTAAAAGTGTAAATATTATTATTATTATTATTATTATATTTATTCATCATCTAAAGTAAACTTTATTTTTCCAGCAACTTGATTAAAAGGTTTGCATTGCCATGTTATGTGTGTTTCAGATAGGTACAGTGGGTGGTCTGGAGGAGATGTGGGCTGTCAATTTTCTCATGGCTCCTCATTATTATTTCCAGACAAGTAAAAAGCCTGCTCCTCTGAGTTTTATCCCACCTAATGATAGAGACACAGTGACACATAGCTCCCCTGCATCTCGTGCTGTCACCATCAGCCTCTTGCTTACATCCCTATGTTAAATGAGGCTGAGGTTTCTAGATCACATCCTCCCAGTTTGTCATTATCAGGGAAGATTTCAGGATCTGTTTATAAGACCCATTTAATGTTCCAGTCTTATGGTTTCAAAATGTTTTCAGTTCCAGGGACCTTCATCTCAGCTTTACTTCAACATTTGCTCCCACAGCCACACTCTGAAACTTTTGTCTACTGAGACTGCTGTTTGTGTGTGCATTGCAACATACTAATAGCCACTTTCTGATTTTAATTGCCCATCAGTCCAGTTCTTTCATTTGTACTATCTTTCTTACCAAGTGTCCTTCTCTACCTCATGGCAGCTCTTGATTGCTTCCTTTTCTTTTAATCCATATTCTCTTCTTGGCACTAATTTCCTCCATGACTAACTTAGAATCCATCATCTATTATGCCAAAGACATTTACCAACAAGAATCACCATAATATTCTCTTATTGCTAAATTCAATGGTACCTCCTATTCCACAGAAATCACTTAGCCAGAATAAGCCTCAATTATGACTTTAAAGGAGAAACTGTGCTTTGGATGGAGCAAGCCAATGGGAGATTGCAACTAGAGAAAGTGAAACATCTCAAATGTCCTCATTGTCTGAACCTCTTATAAATTTATACTGTTTACTTCAAAGTTGATGCCTTACTAGGAAGACTTTTTAGCCAACAGATCAGAAATCATAATTGGCAGCAAACTATTAAAACTGGTAATAGTATTAACATAGTGACCAATGATTGAACTGTAAGGGGTGTTGGATAGTCACTAGGTCAACTGCTTGGTGTTTAGGCAGATGAACAACCAAACCATCTGGGATGGATGCATTCATCTATTTCTCTAAGCTCTATAAAATTCCCAGTTTTTGGATCATCAGCTCTTTGAGCCAGAGCCATGTAGGCGGTGGAACCTGGACACCCTGGCCTGCCTTTGGATTGGCCTTAGACTAGTTTGCAGTACATGATCCCTTTGGCCAAGCCAGAATTCATCCAAACCAACCGCAGGAGGAAAACAACAAGCAAAGAAGTTAAACCTGAAGCCAGGAGTGGGGGAGGCCAACAGTCGAACCAAACCACCAAAGCAAGAAAAGCACTGGAAGAAAAACAGGAAGCCACCAGGAGAGGGAGAGCGCAGAGGCAGTGCGAGGAAGAGCAAAGAGGGCAAGCCAAGGATGAATCACTGTTGTGTCCTACTACGCCAGTGTGTAATCTTTTCTATTTCAATGCCCCCTGGTTCCTTTCTATTTTATCATTGAGCAGAGTAGAATAAATGTCTTTGTACTTATATGTTTCCTTCACTGGACTGTGAGATGTAGAGGCCATTTATTTAATCTGTATTCTCAGCAATTGATATAAAAAATACAATAATACAATAAATACATGTTGAGAGAATGAAGAGATGAAAGATTGAATGGCTTAATGGATTAATGAATAACTCAGGAATGGGACCCATGGCATCTATATAAAGCAACACTTGGATCTCCCATAGTGTTGCCTTTTGGTAATTACTAAGTGTCAGGCAATTAAGACCACAGACTCTGGACTGCCTAGATTTGAACCTTGGCTCTTCCACTGGCTAGCAGAACAATGTGGACAATTTACTAACTTCTTTGTGCCTCAGTTTACTCATCTGTAAAACAGAAATAATAGAAACAATTACTAATACAGTTGTTAAGGTAAAACAGAATCTGCACCAAAAACATTAAAATTAATGCCTGTCACAAAGTGATAGCCCAAATGTGAACTATTTTTATTCTAATAATTATTATATCCATCTTCTCCCCAGTTCCGCACAGGATCTTATAATGTTCTCCTGAGTGCTACTATTTAAAGGCAGCACTTCCTAATCTTCTGCTGCGTGTGACATGCTGCCTGGGCAGGGGAGGGATAAAGAGAATGGAATGCAGGAGTCATTCAGCACAGTACCAGCTGATGCCTCTGGTTAATGAGGGGAAGGAAGACGAACAATGAGTAGAAAGAAGGTGGTAGACAATAAAAGTTGTAGGATGTTCTAGGTTTAGAAACACAAAGTTTATTTTTGGGTTGGACTTCCAAGCCTTTGACATAAAACAAAGACAGAAAACATACAATGTCTGCTGTTTACAAATACAAGCTTGTTCTGGCTTTCACAAGACAGGGAATTCGGTCTGCTTTCTTCTGGATGCCATATTATAGACAGGCAAACGATATGCTGGGAAAAAAAAAAAAAAAAAAAAAAAAACGGATCTGGATATCAGAAGGCTCCAGGTCTGTCTTAATCTTACTTTGGTGTATGTTATTTTGGGTAAGTTGCTTCCTTTCATTAGATCCCGGTTTCCTCTTCTCCCAAAATGGGATGTTTGAGCCAGATAATGTTAGTGTTATTGTTCAACAAATAGTTACTAAATATTTATTGTGTGCCAGACACTGTCTAGGCACTATGGATAAATCAGGCAACCAGAGAGCTCTGATTCCTGCTGTCACAGAGTTTGGAGTCTACTGGATAAACACAAGTGCTATGGGAGAGTGTAAGGAGGAGGTGAATCTAGTATGGGAGCTTATAGAACTTGAGATGGACTTGGTCACATAAAATAAAAAGTGATAGCTAAGTTTCCAGCAAGCTGACAGAAATGCAGATTTGAAGGCTTCAACTCAAGATTATATGGAACATTCAAAGGCCTGGAAGAGTCCAAGATGGCTAGAGTGGACAGAATGAAGGGAAAAACTAAGAAGAGATGAAGCTACGAAGGAAGGCAGGAGTGAGGTTTTGGATGACATTTTAAATTATATTAAGGCTTTTTGACAATATGTTGGGGGGAGACATTGGAGAGTTTTAAGCAAGAGTTATCCTACTGGTGTTTGCAAAAACTCACTTTGGTTGAATGTAGGTAAAAGGTTGGGGGATGATAAAAGTAGAGGCAAACCATTTGAAAGGTCCTTAGAACAGTCCAGGTGAGATATGAAGGTGACTTGGACTAGTGCTCACAGGAATTAGCAAAGCAGAAGATTTAAGAGACATGAAACGTAGTTTAGGATGATAATGCGAGAGATGAAATAGGGGAAAGAGAGGATGGTGTCTGCATGGCTTTGAGGTTCTGCAGGACTGATGAAGTAGATGTGCCATTTACAGACAATGCCATGTACTGGGGTAGTGCCAGTTTTGCAGGCAAAGGTGGAGATACTGAGTTCAGATTTTCAAAAATGTTTAAATTGAGATGCTCATGAGCCCTTTAAGAGGAGGAGTTATGTAGATAGCTGTAGAACTGTTGGTACATGCATGGTAAATAAATTTTGAAAGTGGATGAGATAGACAGAATCCTGAAGACCACCATATAATATTGTGCAGAAGAGAAAGGGGAACTGGCAAAGGAATTTGGAAAGAGATATTCAGAGCAGCAGGAGGAAAATCAAGAAAATCTATTGTCAGTGGAAAGGTATTTTTTTTTAAATTAATTTTTTGGTTCTAATTTGTCATACACAACAGTAGAATGCATTCATAAATTTTGATAGAGCATACAAAATGGAGTTTAATCTCTCATTTTTCTCATTATACATATTGTAGGATCATATCAGTCATGCAGGCATACATGTACATGAGGTAATAATGTCTGTTTCACTCTTATCATTCCTACCCCCAGGTCCCTTTCCCTCCCTTCACTCCCCTTTACCTAATATAAAGTAACTCAATTCTTCCCTATCCAACCCGCCCTTTATTGTGAATGAGTGTCCGCATATCAGAGAAAACATTCTGCCTTTGGTTTTTTGGGTTTGACTTATTTCACTTAGCATGACATTCGCCAATTCCATCCATTTACCAACAAATGCCATAACTTCATTCTTATTTAAAGCTGAGTAATATTCCATTGTATGTGTGTGTGTGTGTATGTATCACATTTATATATATTTATATTTATTTATATATATCACATTTTCTTTATCCATTCATTTGTTGAAGGGCACCTAGGTTGGTTCCATACTTTAGCTATGGTGAATTAAGCTGCTATAAACATTGATGTGGCTGCATCACTGTAGTATGCTGATTTTAAGTCCCCTGGGTATAAATGGAGGAGTGGGATAGCTGGGTCAAATGGTGGTTCCATTCCAAGTTTTCCAAGGAATCTCCATACTGCTTTGAAAGGGTATTTTGATGAAGAGAATACTCCACTTTACAAAACACTACCAACAGTAAAGAGAAGGTTAAAAAGCCCTTTGAGTTTGACAATGCCCTAGGTTGGCATTAATGACCTAAGTTCCTATGACCTTGGTGGAATTCTGGGAGTGGAATCCTTGGTGAAGGAGATGGGGGTGTTGGCGAGAAAACCAAGATACTAGGAGACTCAATTTTTGCAACAGTTTTGGTTGTGAGAGGCAGTGACTGAAGGACTTCATAGTAGCAGCAGTTTTTTTAATTATTATTTTCTTTTTCTTATTTTTACAGACTACATTTTGATTCATTATACACAAATGGGGTACATTTTTTCATTTCTTTTTTTTTTTTTATTTATTTATTTATTTATTTATTTTTTACGTTTACATAGGGTAATGATGTTTATTATATTTTTCCCCTCCCCCCACCCCTCCCACCCCTCCCACCCCTCCCACCCCTCTTTTCCCTCTACACAGTCCTTCTTTCCTTCATTCTTACTGCTCTCCTTGGCCTAACTCTAAACCTAACCCTAAACCTAATGCTAGCCCCTCCCACCCCCCCATTATATGTCCTCATCCGCTTATCAGCGAGATCATTCGTCCTTTAGTTTTTTGAGATTGGCTTATCTCACTTAGCATGATATTCTCCAATTTCGACCATTTGCCTACAAATGCCATAATTTTATCATTCTTCATTGCGGAGTAATATTCCATTGTATAAATATGCCACAGTTTCTTTATCCATTCATCAACCGAAGGACATCTAGGTTGGTTCCACAATCTGGCTATGGTGAATTGAGCAGCAATGAACATTGATGTGGCTGTATCTCTGTAGTATGCTGCTTTTAAGTCCTTTGGGTATAGGCCAAGGAGTGGGATAGCTGGGTCAAATGGTGTTTCCATTCCAAGCTTTCTGAGGAATCTCCACACTGCTTTCCAGAGTGGTTGCACTAATTTGCAACCCCACCAGCAATGTATGAGTGTTCCTTTTTCACCACATCCTCGCCAACACCTATTGTTGCTTGTATTCTTGATAATCGCCATTCTAATTGGGGTGAGATGAAATCTTAGGGTAGTTTTGATTTGCATTTCCCTTATTACTAGGGATGTTGAACATTTTTTCATATATCTGGTGATTACTTGTACATCTTCTTCTGTGAAGTGTCTGTTCATTTCCTTAGCCCATTTGTTGATTGGATTATTTGTATTCTTCGTGTAGAGTTTTTTGAGTTCTTTATAGATTCTGGAAATTAGCACTCTATCTGAGGTATGGTTGGCAAAGATATTCTCCCACTCTGTAGGCTCTCTCTTCACATTTCTGATAGTTTCCTTTGCTGACAGAAAGCTTTTTAGTTTGAATCTATCCCAGTTGTTTATTCTTGCTTTTATTTCTTGTGCTATGGGAGTCCTGTTAAGGAAATCTGATCCTGAGCCAACAAGTTGAAGATTTGGACCTACTTTTTCTTCTATAAGATGCAGGGTCTCTGGTCTGATTCCGAGGTCCTTGATCCATTTTGAGTTGAGTTTTGTGTAGGGTGAGAGATAGGGGTTTAGCTTCATTCTATTGCATATAGTTTTCCAGTTTTCCCCGCACCATTTGTTGAAGAGGCTATCTTTTCTCCATTGCATATTGTTGGAACCTTTATCTAGTATGAGAAAATTGTATTTATTTGGGTTTGTGTCCATGTCCTCTATTCTGTACCATTGATCTACCTGTCTATTTTGGTACCAATACCATGCCGTTTTTGTTACTATTGCTTTGTAGTAGAGTTGAAGATCTGGTATTGCAATACCCCCTGCTTCGCTCTTGCTACTGAGGATTGCTTTAGCTATTCTAGGTTTTTTATTCTTCCAGATGAATTTCATAATTGCCTGCTCTATTTCTGCGAGGTACATCATTGGGATTTTAATTGGAATTGCATTGAATCTGTATAGAACTTTAGGTAGTATAGCCATTTTGACGATATTAATTCTGCCTATCCAGGAACATGGGAGATCTTTCCATCTTCTAAGGTTTTCTTTAATTTCTTTCTTTAGTGTTCTGTAGTTCTCATTGTAGAGGTCTTTCACCTCTTTTGTGAGATTGATTCCCAAGTATTTTATTTTCTTCGATGCTATTGTGAATGGGGTAGTTTTCCTAATTTCTCTTTCTGAAGATTCATCACTTATGTATAAAAATGCATTGGATTTATGAGCATTGATCTTGTAACCTGCTACTTTACTGAATTCACTTATGAGTTCTAAAAGTTTTCTGGTGGAATTTCCAGGTTCCTCTAAATATATAATCATGTCGTCAGCGAACAGGGATAGTTTGAGTTCTTCTTTTCCTATTCGTATCCCTTTAATTTCTTTGGTTTGTCTGATTGCTCTGGCTAGAGTCTCAAGGACGATGTTGAATAGAAGCGGTGAAAGAGGGCATCCCTGCCTTGTTCCAGTTTTTAGGGGGAACGCTTTCAGTTTTTCACCATTTAGAATGATATTAGCCATGGGCTTAGCGTAGATGGCCTTTATAATGTTTAGGAATGTTCCCATTACCCCAATTTTTTCTAGTGTTTTGAGCATGAAGGGATGCTGTATTTTATCAAATGCTTTTTCTGCATCTATTGAAATAATCATGTGATTCTTAACTTTAAGTCTGTTGATATGGTGAATGACATTTATTGATTTCCGAATGTTGAACCAACCTTGCATCCCTGGGATAAAACCCACTTGATCGTGGTGCACTATCTTTTTAATATGTATTTGTATGCGATTTGCTAAAATTTTGTTGAGAATTTTTGCATCGATGTTCATTAAGGATATTGGTCTGAAATTTTCTTTCCTTGATGTGTCTCTGTCTGGTTTAGGTATCAGGGTGATATTGGCTTCATAGAACGAGTTTGGTAGGGTTCCCTCCTCTTCTATTTCATGGAATAGTTTGAGGAGTATTGGAATGAGCTCTTCTTTAAAGGTTTTGTAGAACTCGGCTGAGAACCCATCTGGTCCTGGACTTTTCTTTGTTGGTAGGCTTTTGATGACCTCTTCTATTTCATTGCTTGAAATTGGTTTATTTAAGTTGTGTATGTCCTCCTCGTTCAGTTTAGGTAGTTCATATGTCTCTAGAAATTTGTTGATGTCTTCAAGGTTTTCTGTTTTGTTGGAGTATAGATTTTCGAAATAGCTTCTAATTATGTTTTGTATTTCACTCGTGTCTGTTGTGATGTTTCCTTGTTCATTCCGAATTTTAGTAATTTGAGTTTTCTCCCTCTTTCTCTTTGTTAGTGTGGCTAAGGGTTTATCAATTTTATTTATTTTTTCAAAGAACCAACTATTTATTTTATTAATTTTTCCGATTGTTTCTTTTGTTTCGATTTCGTTGATTTCGGCTCTGATTTTAACTATTTCCTGTCTTCTACTACTTTTGGTATTGGTCTGCTCTTCTTTTTCTAGTGCTTTGAGCTGTAGTGTTAAGTCGTTTATTTGTTGATTTCTACTTCTTTTTTTGAATGCACCCCATGAAATAAATCTTCCTCTAAGTACTGCTTTCATAGTGTCCCAGAGATTTTGATATGATGTGTCTTTGTTCTCGTTTACTTCTAAGAATTTTTTTATTTCCCTCCTGATGTCTTCTGTTATCCATTCATCATATAATAGTGTATTATTTAGTCTCCAGGTATTGGAGAAGTTTCTGTTTTTTATTCTGTCATTTATTTCTAATTTCAATCCATTATGATCTGATAGAGTACAAGGTAGTATCTCTATCTTCTTGTATTTACTAACAGTAGCTTTGTGGCATAAAATATGGTCTATTTTAGAGAAGGATCCATGTGCTGCTGAGAAGAAAGTGTATTCATTCTGTGTTGGATGGTATATTCTATATATGTCCGTTAAGTCTAAATTGCTGATTGTGTTGTTGAGATCTATAGTTTCTTTATTCAATTTTTGTTTGGACGATCTATCCAGTGGTGAGAGAGGTGTGTTAAAATCGCCTAGTATTATTGTGTTGTGGTCTATTTGGTTTCTGGAATTGAGAAGGATTTGTTTGACGTACGTGGATGAGCCAATGTTCGGGGCATAGATATTTATGATTGTTATGTCTTGCTGATTTATGCTTCCCTTAAGCAGCATGTAATGTCCTTCTTTATCCCTTCTGACTAGTTTTGGTTTGAAGTCCACATTATCTGAGATGAGGATGGATACTCCAGCTTTTTTGCTGTGTCCGTGTGCATGGTATGTTTTTCCCCATCCTTTCACCTTTAGTCTATGGGTGTCTCTTTCTATGAGATGAGTCTCTTGCAGGCAGCATATTGTTGGATTTTTCTTTTTAATCCAATCTGCCAGTCTGTGTCTTTTGATTGATGAATTCAGGCCATTAACATTCAGGGTTATTATTGTGATATGATTTGTATTCCCAGTCAATTGACTCATATTTGTTTTTGACATGATTTGGTTTCTCCTTTATTTGGCTATTCCTTTAGGCTAGCGCCTCCTGTTGCTGATTTGCATCGTTGTTTTTCATCTCTTCCTCATGGAATATTTTGCTGAGAATGTTCTGTAATGCTGGCTTTCTTTTTGTAAATTCCTTTAGCTTTTGTTTATCATGGAAGGATCTTATTTCATCGTCAAATTTGAAGGTAAGTTTTGCTGGGTATAAGATTCTTGGTTGGCATCCATTTTCTTTCAGGGCTTGGTATATGTTGTTCCAGGCCCTTCTAGCTTTTAGGGTCTGGATTGAAAAATCTGCTGATATTCTTATTGGTTTCCCTCTGAATGTAATTTGATTCTTTTCTCTCGCGGCCTTTAAAATTCTGTCTTTATTTTGTATGTTAGGTATTTTCATAATAATGTGCCTTGGTGTGGGTCTGTTGTAATTTTGTATGTTTGGAGTTCTATAAGCCTCTTGTACTTGGTTTTCCATTTCGTTCTTCAGATTTGGGAAATTTTCTGTTATTATTTCATTGAATAGATTGTTCATTCCTTTGGTTTGTTTCTCTAAGCCTTCCTCAATCCCAATAATTCTCAAATTTGGCCTTTTCATGATATCCCATAGTTCTTGGAGATTCTGTTCATGATTTCTTACCATCTTCTCTGTTTGTTCCACTTTGTTTTCAAGGTTAAATATTTTGTCTTCAATGTCTGAGGTTCTGTCTTCCAGGTGTTCTATCCTATTGGTTATGCTTTCTATGGAGTTTTTAACTTGGTTTATTGTTTCCTTCATTTCAAGGATTTCAGTTTGGTTTTTTTTCAGTATCTCTAACTCTTTATTGAAATGATCTCTTGCTTCCCGTATTTGGTCTTTTAACTGTTGATTGGTGCGATCATTTAATGCCTGCATTTGCTCTTTCATCTCCTCCTTCAATGCCTGCATTTGCTCTTTCATCTCCTCATTAGCTTCCCTGATCGTTTTAATTACGTACATTCTGAACTCCCTTTCTGACATTTCTTCTGCTCTGCTGTCATTGGGTTTTATTGATGTAGTATCTAGGTTTGTTTGGGACATTTTCTTCCCTTGTTTTCTCATAATGGTCAGTTGTCAGTGGGACCCTGAGATATTGCAGTTTTCCACTATTGGCTTATAGTGTCCCAGTAGATTTCCAGTGTATCACCTCCCAGCCTTCAGTAGCCTGATGTCTTGGAGGAATCTGATAAAGCAGCTCATTCGAAGAATACTGCCCCTAGCCCCCTACTAGTTCCACGTTTTGGAACTGGCTCTGTGCGGAAATGCTCTCACTGTGGGCCTGCACCGTGCAGCTGGCCGTGTGGGAAGAGCCCACTGCCGGAGTGTGGAAGACTACCTTGGGAAGACTCAAGCTGCCCTGCCCGGCTCTGCTAAGCCACCTCTATCTGGGCCTGCCACCCGGGCTGAGCTTTACCCAGTGGGCAGACTCACCCGTGGCTCCACTTCAGTCCGAGTCTCTCAATGCCTCCCCTTCTTAACTCCTGGGTTGTGGAGCGACCGGGGGTGCAGTCTCCCTCTAGGCCGCCATCTTGGATCGCCCCGTGAAGAGAGCCCGCAGCCGGAGTGGGCAGAGCCGCCTGAAGAGGTCTCCGGCTGCCCTGCCCTTATCCCTGAGGCTGACTGCAGATCGAGGCTCTCCGCTGGTTCTTTGCAGGAGTACACTGCACTGCAGGGGCTCCGGGACTCGGAGCCTGCTCTGTTCAGACAGGCTCTCACTAGCGGGCCAGTTCCGTTCCAAGAACCTGGAGAAGCTGGCTGTGTGGGCGGGGCCCACCGCCGGAGTGCGCAGGACTGCCTGTGGATGACTCTAGCTGCCCTGCCCGGCTCCGATAAGCCACCTCTATCTGGGCCTGCCACCCGGGCCGAGCTTTACCCAGTGGGCAGACTCACCCGTGGCTCCACTTCAGTCCGAGTCTCTCAATGCCTCCCCTTCTTAACTCCTGGGTTGTGGAGCGACCGGGGGTGCAGTCTCCCTCTAGGCCGCCATCTTGGATCGCCCATTTTTTCATTTCTGTGGTTGTGCACGATGTAGATTCATAGCATTCATGTAATCATACATGTACATGTCTCATTTCACCATTTTTCATATCCCTGCCCCTCCCCATTTCCCTCTACGTAATCTAAGATTCCTCCATTCTTCTCTCACCCCGCCACTATCCCCATGGGAGAGTTTATGGAAACACAATCCTACAGAAATAATGAGATGCATAAGTCATTTTAAAATTTTTAGAAGTCACTTTTTAAAAGTTTAAAAAAAATCCCTGGTGAGTTTAATTTAATTTTATTTAACCTATTATGAACAAAATATTATAATTTCACCAAGTAATCAATATGAAAATTATTAATGAGCTATTTCACACTTTTTATACTAAGTCTTTGAAATCTGGTATAGGTTTTACATATTTTGCTTTGGGCTTGTGATTTAGTCAGTTTTTCTTTTTGTTGTTCTGTGACCAAAAGACCTGACAAGATCAGTTAGAGGAGACAAAGTCTATTTGGCTCAAGGTTTCAGAGGTCAACTCCAAAGCTCTGGTCCAAGGTGAATCAGAACATTATGATGGAAGTGTGTGTTGGAGGAAAACAGCTCAGGACATGGCAAGGAAGTAGGGAGAGAGAGCTCTACTCAACAGGGATAAAATATAAACTCCAAAGGCATGCCCCTAGGGAGCTACCGCCTCTAGTCACATGCTATATGCCTACAGTTACCATCCAGTTGATCCATATCAGGTTATAACTCTCATAATCTGGTTATTTTACCTCTGAATGTTCTTACATTGCCTCACAATGAGCTTTGGGGTTTTATTCAATCTGTAACAAATAGTCACATCTCAAGGGTTCAATAACCATGTTTGACTAGTGGCTACTGCACTGATATTACAGGTCAAGGGCAATGTTTAAATGCTGATGAGCAGGAGGTAGTGTTGAAGGATAGTCTAAACACAGAACTGAGAGAGGATAATGGATTAAGTGACATGTCAGAGGCAGTGGAAGAAAAAGGAGGCTCTGATAATAGGTGGGGCCTATCTTTCTCTATAACAGACATGAAGGAGAAAAAGAAATGGTTATGAGAAGTGTGCTGAAGAATGTCCAACTGACCCTGTCGAAACAACAGATATCCTAAATATGTAAAAATTATCAATTTCTGTGTTGTAAATTCTTCCACTGTAGATTTTTTTGAGTTGTTAATGCAATGGTACTGAATGTGGGGGTGGGCAGAGATGTACATAATCTATACTCATGAGTCACTCATGAGCCAGAATAAGCCAGTTCCTGCACACTACTGGATAGAAAAAAAGGTAGATTTGATGGCAGTTGTCTTAGTCAGTTTGTATTACTATATTAGAATACCACAGGTTGGATAATTTATAAACAATTTGAGTTTATTTGTTTCACAGTTCTGAAGGTTGGGAGGTCTAAGATTAATGAGTTGCATCTGGCAAGGGTCTTCTTGTTTCATCATCCCATGCGGAAGGTGGAAGGGCAGGACAGCAAGCATGAGAGATGGAAGGGGACCAGACTCATTAGGAACTGTCTTCCGAAATAACTCACTCAACTCCCTCAATAACCCACTCATGAGGGCTCTTCCTGTCCACCTCTTAAACGTTCTGCCTCTCAACACTGCTGCATTAGGGATTGAGTTTCATATGAACACATGAGTTCTAGGGGACATTCGAACCATAGTAGTGGGTGCCTTTCTAATGGCTTTAATTTTCTTTTTGAGTCAGTTTGTGGTTGAGACTCAGAATTCTTCTGTGAGAGGAAAAATGGGGTGGGAATTGGGAGGATGTGATATAAGCATGTGGCAAATGGGGAATTAAGAACATGATAAATAGGTCAGGTTCCATCAGAAACAGATGGACACTCATTCTGGATAACTGAAGCAAGCTATTTAATAAAGTATTGAAAAAAATGATGGATTAGGGGAAGAAACAAGTACCAGATGACAAGCAACACTGCTAGCCATTGCTCTCTCTTAGCCTGAAGAAGCAAAGGGAGAATGGATAGGTTTCCGTCATGCAGCGGGAGTTGTGGGGAGGGAGGCACCTGAAGGATTGTGGTCTACAGTGAGTAGATGGATAATAGGTGGTTTCAGCTGGGGAAGAAATACCTCCAGGCTCTTGCTGCTGCCTCCCACTGGCCAAACCCAACTGGAAACAGGCAGGGGAGACTGGTGACAATTGATATAGTGATAGAACTCCTCTTACGGCTGCATGGTTTTGTCTTGGAGCATTCAGAAAACTGGATTTATCCAGAACTGGGATTTGGTAAGGCAAGAAAAATGGAAGAAAGAAAAACAGCCATGTGGAGACTTGAACATATGAAAGAGAGAAGATGGGTAGGAGGAAAGTGAAAAAAAGATTCTCAACCAGTCCTTCAAGGTACATGTTAGCCACATTTTAGAGGCAAGGAGATTAAAACTCAAAGCCTAATGTGGCCTGCCCAATAGAGCATGTTTAGATAGTGGTGGAATTAGGAATCAGGGCTAACCCCCTACCACACTACTTGTAAGTAAATGAAGAGCTTAATTGAATGGGGATTAGGGAACACAATTTAATGTTCATTTAAAACTTTTAATCAAAGCTAATGCATTATCAGAAATTACTACCTACAATTTATAAACTCATGCACACTGAAAGCAAGAACTCACAGGATACTCCTGGGCATTTTCATGACTGATGCTCATCACAAACTAAGAGGTAGATGAGGAGCATGCAAGGGTACTTTTTGTGGAGTCAGGGTCACAAGCAAAATGCTTTGTGTTCTCTGGTCTCCCCTCAAGACAGTACCTGGGAGTTGGGGTTGTGACTCAGTGATTGAGTGCTTGCCTAGCACATGTGAGGCACTGGGTTCAATCCTCAGCACCACATAAAAACAAATAAATAAAATAAAGAATGTTTGGAGCATGATATTCCCTTTAAAAAAAAAAAAAAGTACCTAGCCAGGTGACCTCTTCATTAGGCCCACTGGTTTGGGCAGGAAGGGCAGAGAGGGTGCTTCATGGCTTTCCTGTGTGTGTGGTACTTAGGTATAACCCATGGGTATTCCCAGGGGCTTGGCAATGGTGGATGCTTAGGGATTGAAGCACTGAATGAAATCTTCCAGGGACCATGTTTTCTGTGTCAAATATTACATGGTCTGGCAAGAGAGTAAAAGATTGGAAGTCAGAGCTATGAAGCTGGAAATAGCACACGAAGTATCACAAAAGCTAGGTTAGCATTCCTGTGGTGTGACCTGGTGGTGGTGGGGGGGGTTAACTTCTCTTGACCCATTTGTGAAATTTTTTCACTTACAGAATTTGGCCAATACATAGTGGGTAGTTGAGAGGATTAAATGAGACCAAGGATGCAAAGCTCCTTGCACATGTAAATGTTCAGCAGAAGCTGACTCTTGCCACCTTCCTGTCCTTCTCTGATTCTCTGCTCTGACTTTCTTTCATTTCCACTTTAGTTTGACATTGGATTCCATTCACATAAGATAATGGTGGTTTTCCTACAGCTTCCCAATCATGATTACTCTAGTTTTGTTGTTCTGGTCACTGAGGTGCTATGGTTTGGGCTTTGGTGACCCCGGGTTGCCGTTTTGGGGAAACCATGGCATTTTGGACCATGGCTTTTCTCCAGTCTTCAAATAAACACTGAAAGCTTTCTTTACCTTTCATTCCAGCTCTTGTTTGCCATCTGGTGCCTGGTTTGGCTGCATCTGCGTTTACTTAAGGACTTTAGGCGAAGGCTGAGTTTACATATGGGAAGAAGGAAAGGGCTTTACTGATTTCTTCCATATGTTCATTTATTCATATATTATGATTTTTGTAATCTCACCAGCATAGATTCCTTCAGAAAATCCTTATGCTGTTCCTTAGAGACCAGCTTCTTTGTGTATTCAGCTGGGAGTTTCTCAGGGAGCATTTTTTTTTTTTTAAATGTCTATTGCCTTTGGTGTAGCTCAGCATGGCTTTTAGATGAGTATAAAATTAATGTTCTTGAAGGTTCTTTTATTTGAAAAGAGGGATCTTATCTGATCAGGGGAATTCTGTGAAAAGAGGTAGGAGACCTGTGGTCTGCACTGTTCTCTTTCTTTGTAAATGCTGTGAATTCAGACAAATTATAAAAACTTTCTGGTCCACTTGGGGTCTGGTATGCTGTCACCTAACTTGGCCCTGCTTTTCCTCCTCTTCCTTTGTTCTTGGTTTCTGGCTCTCACAGATTAGTGTGCAAAGACCCAATGTGTGCTCTCTGTGTTCTTAGCTCCTGAGCAGAGGTATGTAGAGGGGAACAAAATCCAAGAAGGAATCCCACGTCCTGCATACTGCACGAATGAAGAGATTAGTTATATTTTTTGCTTTTAAGGAAGTCATATTGATTTCTTTTCTACCATACCTGGGACTGAGCTGAGCCTGACGCGGCATGAGCTCTGGAGACAGACCTGGTCTGACACCTGTGTGGTGATTTGCATGTGAGGTGTCCCCCAAAAGTTCATGTGTAAGACAATGCAAGAAGGTTTAGAGGAGAAGTGATTGGGTTACAAGAGGCTTAACCCAATCGGTGAATTAATTACCTGATGGGATTAATTGAGTGATAATGAAAGGCAGGTGGGGTGTGGCTGGAGAAGGCAAGGCATGGTGGGGGGGCAGGCTTTGGGGTATATATTTGTATTTGGCAAGTGGAGATCTTTCTCTCTCTCTGTTTACTGAAAGTCATGTGAGCTGCTTCCCCCCACCATACTCTTCCACCATGTTGTTCTACCTCACCTTGAGCCCCAAGGAATGGAGCCTGCTGTCTATGGATTGAGACTTCTGAAACCATGAGCCCTCAAATAAACTTTTCCTCCCCTAAAATTGGTCTTGTTGGGTCAGAAGTGGCAGAAGAGCTGAGTAAAACAACCTGTGACCCTGAGAAGGAGTGCTGATTTTACTAAACCTTGTCTTCCTTCTCTGTAGCACAAGAGTAACGTCTGCCTGGATGGAATGGTGGGTGGACAAGTAATAGTTAATTCCTAGCTTAGTGTTCTGCATAAATCACATGTTCACAAATATTAGTTATCTCTGTGCAAAGTGGATTCAGTGGTGAAAATGCCAGAGTGCTGTGCACCCTGAGGGGAGGGAACTGATGACACCCACAGGAGGTCACCAGATCAACTGGTGTCCACGGTAGGGCTCCAACAGGGGACTCCAGCTTCCAGGCACAGATCTTTATCATCAGCAGAGGAGAGGTGGTGGCCTTAAAGGGACCAGAGTTCAGCTAAAGGAGGAAGATAGTCTGAGCCTTATCCAGAAGGCTGGAAAGTGGAAGAGAGATCATCTAAGGCCAGGACATGTGTGCTTGGGGTGGCTTGGAATGGGAGAACACAGGGTTTGTAGGTGGATGGCTTCTGATCACTGTTAGAGGATTTCCCTACTCTTTTGTGTCCTCCAATGCCTAGTCTCTGCACCTGGGAGAGTAGACTTGAACAAAAATTCTTTGAATCAATGTTTTTGGACACGACTAGAGAGGCAGGTGAGGCTATGTTTGCAGTTTGAGCAGGAAAGCTTTACTAGTTTATTCAAAAATTAGTCTCTGCCAGGTTATCAAGAACTAAATCTGTCAGATTGGAGGCAAGAACAGAACAGGAATTGAACTTGGTCCTCTCTGCTGGGAAGTTTAAGGAAGAGCAGCATAGCAAAGAATACTGAGGCGGCTGTCTCCTGAGACCCCTTCTGTTGGACAGACCCCTTCTGTTGGACAGCGGTCCACACCAGAATCTGAGCAATGGAAGTCCTCAACCTCTGGGGACTGTTTCAGGACCCTGACAGGTGAAGGAGAGTTTTAGCATTTCTGAGCTTCAGTTGACTCATGTCCTATGTCAGGTATGTCTCCATGTCTGTATGGCTCATATATATTATGGCTTAGCTGAGGTTCCAGGGACATGCAGGCATTAACAGGTGAATGGTGGGAGAAGCCAGGGTCGACTAGAGGAAAAAACTATGTGGAGGGAATTGGAAAATGACACTGGAGAAATGAGAAGTGCAGTGTGGCTGGCAGATAAAATGAGGGGAGTGTGGGTGGGACAGCCCCAGAGGCAGGCAGGGCCACACCACAAGGTTCCAGGAGTGCTGGGAAGCCACAGCTGCTGCCATCTGGCTGCTCTTCTGTGTTCAGCCTGCAGGGGCCAAGAGCAGAGGTATGGCAGGGGCGAAGGTGCCTCTCCTCGTCCCTAGATACGTGGGGCACCCCCAATGCAGACCACAGACTTCGATGTTGGATCAGGTGGAGATTTTAGGGAGGAGAGGTTATCAGAAATAATTAATTCACTCACAGTTTTGGGTTTGGACCTGTGGCCCACTTAATGGTTGGTTATCACCAATCCTCATTGATCTATAAAAGGTGAGTCCCTTTTATAGATCTTATAGTCTTACTTCAGGGACATGGGGTACCTTAGAAGGGGTGCCTTGGCTTTCCCTCATCCTGCTCAGAGGACAACAGCAAGAAAAGAAATCAAGAGAAATATGTTGCAAAGATCCTCACAGACCAGGCAAAGCTTACATCAGCTGGTCACGTGGACTTTAAACTCAATTATTCAGTAAGAAATGGATTTGTCCTTATAAATGCTACAAGATCTGGTACCCACACCTGAGATGTGAAGGCACTTTTTCTTTTTTAAAAAGTTCTTTTGAAAGCAGCAGAAGTTCTGCGCTGCCAGGGAGTTTCAATATGGCCTCTGCATACCTGACACAGTGCCTGGGCCTGGGTCATTCCTCAGAGGCATCCTCTAGTTTCCTCAGGTGGCAAAAGGTGGGGATGGGGACACAAAAACATGTGTCAGAGAGAAGGGGCAAGAAAAAACACTAGGACTTTATGCATTGAGACTGCCTGGAAACACATAAGCCTTAACCTGGGAAAGGTATGGGTTGGGGACACCATCAGGACAATGTGCTGTAGAAGGAGTAGTTAGTAGGTAACCCAGACTAAACTCTAGGAATCTAGCTCCCGCAGAGAAAGACCTGACGAAGTGGAGGGAATGTATGAAAGCCAGAGGGCCTGAGCTGCAGCAGTGATTGGGGAAGAGGAGGACACATCCATGCACTCTAGCTGTGTGATACATTTTGGAATTTTTTCTAATTGCAGTGGTGGAAACCCATTATAGAAACTTGAGGGAATGTGATTTGCATTTTCCTATGGCCTCTCTAGTTCCAGTGGGACAGTAGCCTGGAGCTGCAGACCAGTGGGGTGAGTACTGAAGTAGTCTATACAGCGGCAACAGTGATTTGCATGAAGTAACCAAATACCCAACCAATCAGCTAATCAGCACGTCTCCTCCTCCCCCTGCTTGCCCTCTCTCCCTTTCTGTTGCTTTCTCTGTGCTCCTCCTTTCAGCAGAAGGCAGAGGACACAGTGTGGGAGAACTCCACCTTGCATGCCCCACAGATGGACAGATTTTGGCTTCCATCTTTTTCGGGGAGGTGCCCTCCCTGCCCCCACCCCACGACCAGCCTCTGTGTGTGTGTCTGCAAGGAGGGAGCAGCTGCAGGCATCCAGAGCACTCCCAGCTGTTAGCCCAACCTCTTTCAAGTGTTTCTTAGTGTCAATGCCTCTAATTAGTTAAAATAGGAAGGAGGGTGGTAAACAGAGGAGCAAAAAGAGGCCTAATTTTAGCTGTAGCCAAAAGGACTTTCCCCTAAATACACTGTGATCTCAAAATACTTAGCTAAGCGCATATGTACATCCAGGGAGAAGATTTAAAGAGCTATAGAAGTAAAATGTAAAGGCCAAATGGGGCAGCCCCTGCCTTCCTGGACAACTGGATTCAAGAGGAAGGGAGTGACAATGTATTGAATATTTATTCTGTGCCAGATATGTTGTGTGCAGTGGCTTAGCAATCCCTTTAGTCCTGTTCACAGCAACAGATGAGGAAACTGAGACTCCGTCCAAGATGACGCAGCCAACTACAGAGCCAGGCTGTGGTTCTGATTTCACTGTCACAGGAGGAAGATGGGGCCTCAAACCTAGGACAGCTGGGCAGTGGGCTGATGGCTTAAGCAGGGATTTGGGGCAGAGGATCAGAGCAAAAATCCTGAGGATTCTGACTCTCAGAATACTTTGAGGCTTCACTGCAGAATCATCAGGAATCACTTCATGCCTCAACTTTTCCCAAAACTGAAATCCTTCCTAGCCCCCACAAGATATGCTGAGGAATGACTGGGCTGTCACCAATAATATCCAGGTAGATAAATCATTGGGAGAATGCCTCGCTCCCATCTCTCCAGAAAAAAAAAAAAAAAAAAAAAAAAAAACACTGCTTTCTGCAATCAAGGAAGATGCGCTGTTTGGCACAGGAATCCAAATTGGCTAATCCGCCCCTCCCCCAACCCGGCCAAGGTTATGGTGGAATCTGGACTCCTTCAGAACACGGCCACCTGGTAGGACTCGTCAGTCAGTTGCCTTCATCTCAGCTCAAGCTTAAAAGGCCCTTCACTGGGACGCGCCCCAGTGAAGCCTTCCACGCACATCTGGAGACTTTCCACAATAGGCCTTTGAAGCGGCCTAGAGTATTCCGGGAAAAGTCTGGCTCATTGGGCTGAGGCTTCAGGAGCAGAAGCCCACATTTATTTTTCTTTCCTGCCTTCTTTGACAAAACTCCCCCCGCCCCAGTGGTTTGTGGACATTCACAAAGCAGCCCTGATTTTCATCTCACTGCTTACAGGGTTGAAATCTTAAAGAAAAAGAGCAATAATATATTCACTAAAAACCAGTCTTGGTCCCAAGAGGACCTGCTTGTGCATTCAGCTCCTCGGAACCCTCAGAGTCATGCTTGACTCATCTTTTTAGTAGAGAGAAAATGGATTTTTGAACTGAGACTTGCTTCATCATGCAGTAATGGGGACATTTTGTTGAGTCACTTAAACTGCCTGACACTTGGTTTCCTGATGTGTGAAATGCTTAATAGTGGCTTGCCTGGTATGGAGCACTAAGTGCTACATGGGGCAGGTTAAGTAAGTCACTTTGTGCATTGTCTGACATGGACTTTAGCAGACTGTGCTTTCCCCTCTGCTGGGTCACTCCCCCTTACATTGGCTGACAGCTGCTCAGTTTTTACAACTCAGCTCAGGGGTAGTTTTCTTCTCCAGACTGCTTTACCTCCATGTTCCCTAGGCTAGTTTAGGTACAGGTTCCTGATGCTTTCAATCTCTCCCCACTCCTATCTGTGGTTTATTGTCATTTCTATTTTAAGCATATGTCCACCATGCTGTAGACATACTGTGTTTCTCTTTCCTTACTGTATCTCCATACCAAGCACAGTGCCTAGTATACCAATGTGCTCAGGAAATATCAATGGAATAATTAATTCATTTATCAAATATCTATTGGGTACCTATTCAAAGTCAGGTACTATTCTAGCTACTGAGCCATGAATGTAATAGACTTTCCAGCAGTTCATGTTCTGAACAGAACTGCTTTTAGAAATTCATGTTCTAGTAGGTGTAAGTCAGAAAACACATCAAGGAAATATACACGGAGACTTGCAGACACAACTCCAACACATAAAGAATTTAGAAGGCATTACTCTCCTCCCTACAGTAAGAAAGAAGCAAAACAAATGGCAAATCTCTGAATTTTCTTAGATAAGGTGGAGAACTAAGGTTATAGTGCAAACTGTCACCCTGAAATGTGGAGAGACAGCAGAATTCAGGCAGTCAGCTGAAACCTCCCTGCCTGGAACAGAAGCCCCTGGAGCCACCAACTGGCAGGAATACATGGGTGATAATTTGCAGTGCTGGGGTTGAGTGTGGAATGAAGGGTATGGAGTAAGAAACTTCTGGGGCCACAATTTAAGTGGGGGAAAGGACACACTCTCCTAGGTTTTTCCTCTAGGAAACCTACCATATTCTCTCTGTGAAGGGTCTAGAATGATCCCCTGTCGGCCATGTCAGGGAGAGGAAAAGGGTAAGCATCCTGAGATACCAGAGTTCTCTATAACAAAGGCCAAAGGCCAGGAGAAGGATATTGCTCCAACTCTATTGTTCCTGTCTCAATGAAGGAGTGTGGTGTGTGTGTGTGTGTTGGGGGAGCTAAAAATATTTGTGAAGGTCACAGCTTAAGTACATGGACCCAGTAAAAAACAGTAATAATCAAAATATTATAGAATGCATTTTCTTCCTTACATTTTAAAATGAAACAATATGACTCCAGAATAATAGTGAATTAGAGCTCAAAATGCTGCTAGAAATAGACTCTAAGGAGGAGTTCTCAGAGAAGCCCAGAGACAGGAGGAGAAATGAAACAAGGACAGTGGGTACATCTGAAACTCTGGCACCTATGACTACAGAAAATTTTGAATACAGTCCAATTTCTACCAAGAAATCTCACATAAAGGTCTATTTAGCTCAGTTCCTGTTGCCTGATACGTCATGTCCAGCTTTCAACAGAAAATTAAAAGGCAGTCGAAGGGCAATGGGAAAAAAATAAAGAGAAAGAAAAACAAACAAACCAACACTCCCCACCAAACCCCGGCAGTCCTTAGAGAAAGAACAAGAAGCAGACCCAGGTTTAAGTATAACATAAGTTTTGAAATTATTGAGGAATTTAAAACAAAATTAATATGTCAAGTGTTTTAATGAAAAAATTAAACAACATGTAAGAGCAGATGGGTAATAAAAGCAGAGTGATTTGAACTCATGAGAAAAATACACACAAATCCTAATTGAAAGACATGTTGCAGAGGAGCTTAAGGAGACAGGATGACTAAATGTATTTTGGATGGGATCTGGGAACACAGAGGTTCAAGAGACAAACACTAAGGAAGTCTGGATAAAGTACAGAGTTTAGCTGGGCGAGGTGGCCCATGCCTGTAATCCCAGTGATTTGGGAGGCTGAGAAGGAGGATCATGAGTTCAAAGCCAGCCTCAGCAACTTGGCTAGGCCCTAAGCAACTCAGTAAGACCCTGTCTCTAAATAAAATACAAAAAAAAAAAAAAGAAAGAAAGAAAAGAAAAGGGCTGGGGATGTGCTGGGGATGTGGCTCAGTGGTTAAGTTGCCCCTGGGTTCAATCCCCAATACTAAAAATAGACACACTTTGGCTAATGATAACTATCAGTATTGGCTCATTGACTGTGATCGAAGGCACCATACTCACAATTAAATGTTAATAATTACAGATATTACATGTGGGGTTTATGGGAACTCACTATACTATCTTTGCACTTTTTTTCTTGTAAAATACGAAACTCTTTTAAAAAGTTTTACTTGCATGTACATATATCCACATACATGTATATCACATCTGGGGGTGATAAATTCTAAGGAGGAAGAAAGTTGAGTAAGAGGAACTGAGGAAGGTCCGAGTGGGCAGGCCATTGGCACAGGTGGCTGGGAATTGCATCTCTGTGATAAAATGATATTGGAGCAGAGATCTAAGATAATGAGGGAGTGAACCACACAAATACCTGGAGGAAGAGGATTCCAGGTAGAGGGAAGAGCCAAAGTGAAAGCCCTGAGCTGGGAGTGTGCTTGGCGTATGTAAAGAGGGGACAGGTCAGGCCAGCTGGAGCAGTGTGGGCAAGGGCAGAGGACAAAGTCAGGGGGGGCATGACCGCCAGACCACAGGAAGGAGCAAATGAATGGGGAAATAAGATGAAAGGAAGTTCATCATCTTGAAACTTAATTGTGGTACTCCAGCCTTCTTTTTGTTTTTATTTTTAATGAAACCATTCTTCATAATACACCTTTCTCCCCCCATGCACACACAAATGGTCTATGACAATAGCAAAATCTCTTAGCCTGCAAGAGTTCCAAGGAGGCTCCACAGTACCATACAAGTCAAATGCATTTCATTTCCTTCCTGAAACAACATTTGAGACTGTTTCTAGACAGGCAAAATGAAATGAAGGCTTGAGGCCAATTTTTCACATAATTCAATATATTTTTACAAAACCTTACATATGCCTGAAATCTTTAGATAATGGAAAGAAAAGTAGATTTTCCTCTCTTTGATATTAAAGCAATTGGCTCAAGCTCTCGTTTCATTTTGCACATGTAGGCACAACCCACAGTCTGTAATTAATTTCAAAACCACCAAAGTGGAAACAGAATAAAACTTCCACTAACTGAAGGACCTTCTTTCCTTGACAGAGTTGGCTTTCAGTGACCAGAGGCATTAAGGTAGGACTCAAAGGGCAAGCTCAGAAAACAAAAGAACTTCTCAGCAGGCCTTGGGTGAGTCCAGTAGGAGCCCCTCACCTGCTGCCTCCTCCACCCAGGTTTCTAACCCCACATACTGTGACATACCTAATCATCGGAGGACAGCCCTTCGGCTGGTCATTTGCATGCTTACATAGGCATGGGAACTCGCCCCTCTCATAGAGATTTGTCCCCATAGGATGAAACTGAAACCTCTCCCCAGGGACCTTCCCTTCAACCAGAAAATTTCATAAACAAAAGCACTTTAGTGCATAACTATGAGAGCAAAATGTGGACCTCTTGATAGTGACTTGAATTTCAAACATCCTGATTTATTTAAGGGTGGTGTTTGCCATACTCAATCACTGGCCACCTCTCTGTGGCCTTAACCACTTTGCCCCTCAGTTTCTTCATCTGTAGGAGGAAAATTATAATTTCTGCTTGTTCACAGCATCTTTATCAAAATTAAATGCAATAATGCTCCTAAATGGTTAACATAGAATACAGCCTTCAATAGGTGACAAGCATTGCTTCATTTTTTAAACATAATTATACATCCTGTCAATCTGGTGGCATCTCCATAAATGTTTGTTGAAAAAGTAACGGTCTGAATGAAATGTCTCAGGAAATCTTGGATGATATTTCATATAATGATGCTTAATATAATGTTGATAGTAACTGTCATTTTCTGAGCACTTCCTGCCTTTCAGGTGCTGTGATTGCCCTGCTTACATATGTCATTTAGCCGAATCCTCATGACTGCCGAATAAGGTAGGCCTTCTTCAAGGTCCATTTCACAAATGAGGAGGCAAGGTTGAGAAGAGTTAAGGACTTCCCCCAGGATGGTACAGCCAGCAAGTGGCAGAGTTTGAACCCATATCCCTATGATTCCAGAAGCCACTGCACTACGTGTAACAGTTTAATGTACATTTAAAAGAAAAAATAGAAAAAAATGCTTTAGACTTCTTTGGTTAAAAGACTCAGCTAGGGTGCAGGGATCTTGCTGCTTCCCAAAACAGCCTCAAGAACCTCATGCAATTGAGTTGGCAGTCAACAGGCCAGGAACAGGTGGGCTTGGTAAAGATGCCAGGGACCAGGGACAAGTTTTCAAGAAGGTGGTTAAACAAGTCATCCATTTCTGCCCTGAGGGGCAGATACAAGTCTGGTGGGGATGGCACTCATGTAAGCTGGTTGCAGGAGAGGACCCTGGGTGCTGAGCTGGGGGTGTTGCCTTTAAAAATGGGTACAGGTGCCCCAAGGGCAAAAGTAATTTGTTTGGGGGTGGGGTGCCTGTGATGAGGTACCAGATGGCAGTACTACAGGGGCAGAAAGCTAAGGGCACCGGGATGGCCAGGAGTCAGGAGGCCAGGAGCTGAGGAACCCAGAGAGGCAGCGAAAGCCCAGTCAGGCTGTGAGCAATACCAGGCTGTGGCAAGACTTCTTACTGGGGTTCCCTGGCTCATGGTGTAAATGTGAATGTACAGGTGAGAGGTGGGAAGGGTTAACTTTAACCCCAGAATGGTCCTCTGGGTAAATTTACCTTGGAGAAGGGGCAGGTGACACAATTGCAAGGATACCATCAGCACCTCACCATCCCAGGTGCTGCTAAGGGTGAAGAGCTAGCATGTAGGCATGCTGGTTACACCCTGGGCTAGGGAGCATCTCCACACCTTCAAAATCTGCAACAGGCTGTGTTCAACAAATACTTGAGAGCCACCCCTCCTCCTCATACCTGTAGGAATTGCAGGAATTGTAGGAATTGTGCCTTTTGGAGGAGGTCACACCTGGAGGGCAGACCCTTTATCATCACATTCTATAAGCCTGGCTGGGCTACCTACTTTATTTTCCTATCTGGTCAGAGAAGCCTTATATGACATTTATGTAAGCTGGTTTGTAGTTGTAAAATGCTTCTCCACCAGGAGGAGGCAGTGTGATCTGATAGAAGAGGGTCAGGATCAGAATGAAGACTCGGTTCAAATGCCAGCACAGTAATTTACTAAGCCTTCTGATCTTGAGCCACGTCCTTTATCTTCTTGGACCTCAGGTTCATCATCTGTAAAACTGGGCTCAGAATTCCTACCCATGAGGTGGTGTGACAGTGCATTAAAAGCAGGGACGCAGGGGTCAAATCACCTGAGTTCAGAGATTTTTATTTACCAGCTATGTGACAACAACCATGCTATCTAACCTCTCTGTGCTTCGGTCCACTCATCTATACAAAGGACATAACAATAGTCCCAAATTTATATGGTTTCTATGAAGATTAGATGAATCAACATATGGAGAGTGATTAGCAGAGACTTCGTTTAAGTGTTGGCACACTGAAGTATTTAAAGGTTAACTGTTTTCCCTCTCATCACCACCTTGCAGAGCTGATGGGAAGATGCAGTGGGATGCCACATGACCCAATCAGCACTTAAGTGTCCCCCTTTTCCCTCTTTTCACAGAGTGTCCTGGCAGTGCAGTCAGGACTAGTACCTACGCCTCCACACTCCTCGTCCTCTGTCCCTCAACTGTGGCTAATTGGTAAGATCTAAGCAGTGCTGGTTGTGCCCTCCGGCTCTATATGTCCCTCTCTTCTCAGCATGCCCTCTTCAATCATCCCCAACCCAAGTTCCAGATGCTCATCCCAAGATTGCCTCACAGTCACAAGTCACACTTTCAAATACATGCTACTTCCTTCTTCCTATCTTTCCCAGTTCCCATATAGCTGGACTTTCTTGGGGAACAGTTCCTTTCCTGATGGCTTCCCCTGCTCAGTTCTCTGTTGCCTATACTGGGAGATATCAGAGTGGTCCAGGAAGAGCAGAGTCTCTGAATCATGACCCTCAGTCTGAGTCTATGAGCAATTCTTACAGATAACAGCGTTAAAACAAGGTGCAACCATTTGCGTACCTATGGTAAGATTGTATAGGTACACTATAAAATCCCAACCACAGGCACAAGTAGTCACCAAAGAAAAATAACAACCCAGAAGCCTGCACTGTTGAAATATGCATTGTAGAATGTTTCTCATTTTCCCACTAGTTTTATTGCTACCACCTCAGCCTCAGTTTTCCTATCTGTAATACAGGATAACATCTTTCCTTTCCAAATTCGGCCCCACATTCAAGGCCAAGTTTATGTTTGACCAAGAAGTCTTTGGCAGCCCTCACCTCCCTCTTCCACAGAACTCTGAATTCACTTCCATTTACAATATGCTAAATAATATCACTTTAAAATACTTGTTGTGCCAAGATTTTGATTTTTCTCTTCCCCATTAGATTATTATCCTTTCTTAAGTAGCCCCTGAATATTTTTGTTTAATGGTAGTTTGCAGCATAAAACATTCAAAAAACTCCTAGCAATGTTCCCTTGCAGGGTCCCCAAAAGAGAGTAAAGATTACTGGGAACTCAGGGGTCAGGAGAGGTGTCTTCATTTTTTAAGTGAAGACAGTGACACCAAATTTCATGTTTGTTTGGTAGACTGAGATACTAGTACAAAATAGCCTAGAATTCTGCTGAATTGAAAATATAATCTGAGCAGGGCATGGCGGTGCGTACCTGTAATCTTTTCTGCTGAGGCAGGAGAACTGCAAGATGGAGGTCAGTTTCAGCAGCTTAGTGAGGCCCTAAGCAATTTAGAAAGACCCACAGATGGTGGGGGGCAGTAATTTTTATTTTCTTGTTATTATTTTGCTTCAAATTTTAGATGTTTATGAAAAATTTTGATTGCTTAATTTTAATGGCTACCAGTCATAAAAATATATTGCATTTTAAAAACATGAAGAGAATTCTCCAAAAGGCATGTGTTAATCAAATATTTGGCACGAGGTCTTCCAATGTTATACTAACAATTATTTTAAAAATAAACATTCTTAACATTTAGAAAAAAGGGGGTTGCTAGGGATTGAGCTTAGAGGTAAAGCACCCCTGGGTTCAATCCCTAGTTCCAATCATCATCATCATCATCATCATCATCATCATCTGGCAGAAGAGAAGGCAAAGATGACTGGGATTGCTAGGAATCTGGGGAGAGAGGTAGAGTGTAAGCAGTACCATGTGGAATGTTGAGAACTGTTAGTGGAACAGAAGTACCAAGCATGTCCTCTGTACAAGGCACCACTTTAGGCTTTTGATTATGCTATACACTGTAGGACACTGGCAAAGAGCACAAGTTCAGGTGTCAGGCTATGGTTCACACCCCAGCCCAACCCAGGGCTGTGTTGCTTCACCTCAGTTACTTAAAATGTCTTTGGCTTATCTTATTCATCTTTAAGTTGGGATAATTTAAAGCAGGAGTTTAGTGAATTCTTTCTATAAAGGGTCAGAGGGTCACTCTTTCAGGTTTTGTGGGCCATGTGGTCTGTTACAACTATTCAACCTTGCAGTTGGAGCACACAAGCATTTGTAGTGTCCAAGTGAATGAATGGCTATGACTGTGGCCCAATAAAACTTTATTTGCAAAAGCAGGCAGTGGACAGGATTTCACATGAGTGAGGGTAGTTTGCCAACCTCTAATATAGAACTTGCTTTATATAGTATAGATATCTTGCCAGTCGGAGAGATAATATATTCCATACTCTTAGAACAGTGCCCCACTTCAGGTAATTACTCAACAAAAATTAGCTCTCATTGTAATGAACCTACGGAGTAGGCATCAGTATACCCTTTATAAGGAAAAAAATTAGAACTCAGAAGGAATTGAATTCCTTCTCTAAGAATGGACACCTTCCAATGGTGGCAGAGTCAGAAAACAGGTCTGTTTGAGACTAAAGCCTGTAGCTTTTCTGCTGTGACTTTGTGAACCTCAAAGTTCCTGCTAGAACCTAGACCTCATTTCATTGACCCAGGAGGAACCAATTGTTCCAGGACTAGACTCAACCCTGGCAACACCCTTTCTGATTAATTTGTGCTGGGGACCCAAGGCACATGGCCTTGCTCCTTGGAATCCTGGTTGCAGCCTGTGGGGAACAGGTGTGCAATCCAGGTTCCCCACCTACACAGGATGCTCACGTTCTCAGCCTTCCCTGGCCCCCATCTTGGTTTCCTATGACAAGAATGGATCAGCTGCCTTTGGGGAGCCCTAATTAACTGCACAAATAGGGCAGGCTTTCCAAATCCCACATTAGTTCTGCTGTGGAATGCCAGAACTTTTCTACCATGGAAAAATGCTTCATGCCTCGACTGTTAACAATCCCAGCAAGTTCAAATGCATTTTGGGGGTGGGGGGTGACAAGAATCTCAAGCTGTTATGTGAGAAGGCAAAGAAAGAAAGGGCTTTTCTTGAAAGGGGGAAACAAAGGGCGTCCAGAAATGTCATCCAAATGCCCTGCAAACTCTCAGGCTTGCCCTAAATTCTTCTTTGTTTGAAGGATAGTGTGATTCATTTCACTCTTTCTTTGGGTCAATGAGAGAGTTCTTAAACCTGAGAATCTGAAGCCAGTATCAGAGATTTCTTTCCATCTGTCAAATACATGAAATAAAAAACAAAACAAAACACAATACAACATAACCTAATGGGTACTAATTTCATGTGTTTCAAAACTGTCCACCTATCTGACTTGTTATTTCTCTCTCCTTTTCTTCTTTTCTTTTCCCTCCTCTTTCTCTTCCTCCTCCTCTCCTTTCATCCCCAAATCCAGCACAACAACCAGTCTATTCTAGGAAAAGTCTCTCTGGGTGTGTAGCTGAGAAGACACTGTAATAGTTGGGTCTGTGCGTGTGAATTTAACAGCAATCAGCTGTCTGTTTTGTGTTTAGTTCCACATGTGCCAGAGTAGAACTATTTTGGCTATAATCCCCAAAAGGCACTGTGTGCCTGTCTGTTCCCAGATTCAGTGGGGATGGATTTTTCCTCATCAAAGGATAGGCAATGGCATGGCCCTGACTCCATGCTCCCGCAGACAATACCATGGGGCAGGCCTCTGGAGCCACACAGATTCGCCCACCCCCAGGTCTTTGAAACCCCAGATGTAAGTGGATCCCACAGACTCTATACTGATACCCTTCTAGCAGGAAAGTCATGACTTCCTGCCTTGGGAGGAATGCCGGGACGTTTAATTAGGGTGGCTGTAGTTTGTTATCCCAGTAGACTTATCTCTGAGTCCTAAACATTTTTAAGAAGGAAAGAGGATGTTATTAATAATGACATAAGACATATGCTATGTCTGTCTGGGATGTACTATCACCTTCTACTTCATTTCTAAGAAGCAACTGATGGTTGGGAGATTTGGAAAAATATCTGTCATCAGGTCTTGCTCTTTTGAGGATGGTAGCAAACTGGGAAGTGTTAGACTTTAAATTTTGCTTTTTATTTCTCTATTCTGCATTGACTTCTCTGACAGATTCCACCAGGGCTTTAAACTTCTAAGAAGCAAAGATGTATCTAGAAAATACTTAAGTATGCAACAATTGCTCATTGTGTACAGGTGAAAGCCTTTCTAATGTTTGTATTAGGGAACAGGCTTTGTCCCCACTAGAAGGAAGGGCTATCTTCTTGGAATGTGTGACCCATGGGCTCCCAAAGTTTAGACTAATAAAATATCCAAACCTTTTGGAGACATGCAAAGAATTGTCAGATTTTTATTTTATTATTTGTGAACCTTAAACAGAATAACTGCTGAACATCTACATTCATCATTATTTCATGACAAAAAGATCTTAACACACACACACACACACACAGATCTTAATACACACAAACACACACACACACACACACACACACACACACGTGATTACCGTGCTTAGAATAAAGGGAAATCATTTAAATTGTCTAATTTAGTCTTGTTAAAAATTCAACATGCTGTTCTTATTTTTCATTTCCCAGGGACTAGTGATACTCTGTTAGGGACATGCATTGAGGATCAGCTACATGGGTACTTCACCTATGTGGTGCACAGAGTCACATGCACAGAGGACCCAAGCTGGTGTTTAATGACCTGCAGTTGCTGTCTTGAAATTTTTAATATTTTGTCTTTGAATTTGTGTTTTGTAAGTGAGGACTGATAGGATAATGGAGCATGAACTGGGGGACCTGCTGCTGCCTCTCCAGGACTGGTTTCTGGCTATCTGGTCCCTGCCCTCTGGTGCCCTATCAAACTTGTATCCCTAGGATGGTGACAGGATTGCATGGAGGGTGTATTGTGCTTTGATCCTTCCTCCCTGTAGGGGTGAGCACAAGTGTGGGGAAGGTCAGGTCAGGTAGTGAGCCCCCTGTGTCTCAGGGTAAAGCAGAGCATCAATGGGCTCTCCTTCCCGCTGCCTCGGGGTGTTGGGCTGGCAACATGGAGGAGTATTCCCATGTGGAATTTGGAAGGCCATGGAAGATACCTGTCAGCTGCCAGTCAAGACAACAGGCCTGAAGGAAGGAGAAACTTCCCTCTTCTGGAAAGGGCACTGAATTTTCATTTTGCACTGGGCCCTGTGAATTATGTAATCAGCACTGCCTACGGCAGCCTCCCAATGATACTTGAGACAACCTAGCTGACAGGTCCTTGTCACTTGTTTAGCTTGGTGAGTTGAAGAGAGCTCATAATTTGCATTTTTAAACAAATCTCTGGCAGGTCCCAACTCTCTCACTTGCTGACTGTTTGGTTTTGAGGAAGTGATTTACCTTTCTAGACATCTAATTCCTCTTTGTAAATGGAGATGTGAATGTCTTCGTATCTATTACCTCATTTAAAGACTGAATGTGGTTATACAAGTAAAACCTCTTGCGTGTAAGCAGGCGATGAGCTAATGTCCATACCTTTCCTCTTCCTCCCCTGCACCCTTGAGCTGAACATGGGCACCTGGGGAGACCAGGTCTTATCCAGGGAAACGCATTCGGCAGAGGCTAAGCCTGGTATTTCCTTGGACTAGGGTCCTTTCAGTTTTCACTGCACAGTAGAAGAAAGGTTGGTAACAGTGACCCAGAGTCGTCTTCTCAAGAAACAAAACTTGAACACACAAGAGTGCTCAGTTTTGACATGGCGGAAGAAATAAAGATGAGTGGGGGAGGTAGAAGGCACGGAGGACAAACCCAGGCTCCTTCCCATTTCCAGCACATCCTAGCCCTGCCCTGAGAAGGGTAGGTAGCTCTTGTCACTGCATAGGAAGGCTTCACAAGAGTACAATCACACATTTTGGATTATGAATTTGAATTTCACTCTCAGGTTTTCTCTATAGATCTTAGAAATGTCACCTCCCTCTCTGGAACCAGACAGCTCCATCTTTTAAATGCATTTAAGTCCCTTCTGGCTTTAATGCTTTTTTTTTTTTTAATTAGAGAAAGCTATAAAAATATATTCTCTAGCAAGTGCAGACACATCCATTCAACAAGGAAGTCCCTTCAGAGCTCTCAGGAATGCCGCTTTTGAGGGAGTACAGGGACACAGATTCCTTGGGCCAGGCTGTCTGCTGAGGCTCTAAGGTGGGGGGTGATCAGATGATTCCTGTGTCTCCATTCACAGCCAAGGCCCCCACTCGAATGGCCATGGCCAGGTCCAGGCATCATGCACGGGGTGGGGTGTGCAACACTCCTCTCCAAACAGAAGGAACAAGTGGGCTGTTGTGATGAGAACCCTGTGGAAGGCTATTTATGGCTGTGTTTTGGTTTACCCGCAGTCTAATACACAGAGTACAGCTGAAAACACTCTCTTGTCCTTCAGGGTAAAATTTCCCAAATTGTACATGAAGTTACTCGGCTCCAGACCTATAGCCCCTGCTGCTGACACTTTTGTTCACCCAGAGAAGCAGTCGCCCCTGCCCACCTCCTCCTCCAGCTTGGCCTCAAGTATTGTCTATATGCCAATTTATTATCATTTCTTCTTCATAAGAACATAGAGGTAGGCACCATTATTGAGCCAATTTTACACGTCAGGAAACAATACTGGAGAGCTGAGGTCCAAGGTCACAAGGCTGAGTGTGGCAGTTGAATTCTAACCCAGTTTGCCCAACTCCAGAGCTTCCTGCTAATCGCCAGCCTCTTTACTATTGAGGATGGGGTACTTCCTACCTGTTCACTCCTGTCCTTTTTAATAATCATCACCAGGGTAGCCAATTGGATTACTTGCCAATTGCCTGTAATCATTACATACATTGTCCTCTTGGACTTTCCCAACAATGCCAAGAGGTAATATTTTTATACTCATTTACAAATCAGAGAGCTGAATCCAGAACAAGCATGATATTAGAAGTTAACTGTCTGTGAAAGATGAACTAGGATGCAGATGCTACATGTTATTTCCTGGTGGCTCCTCTAACAATGGTCTATGTGCAAGCACTTTATAAATGTAACAACTCTATGAGGAAGGGGATATTAGTATTCTCATTTACAGGCAGAGAAACAGGCAGAGAACTCACTGCAGGCCTCACACATGGAATGGCAGAGTCAGGTATTGAGTCCAGGCAGTCTGGCTCTGAATCTAGGCTCAGTCTCTAGCACTGTTGCTTTAAGAAGTGAGGGATACCAGATGAGGTGACAAAGGGGATGATTCCAAAGGCCACAGACAGGAGGCTCAGTGAGTCCAAGAGCTATGAAAGCTCTAGAAGAAGGAACTCCCCACCCACATGGAAGGGAGCAGTCCCCCAGAGTCCTGACCCCTCCCCTTCAACAGGGTTCGGCCACCCTGTAGAATTTTCCTGCATTAAGTAATGGTGTAGGTGTTTCGTTTCCTTTAGGCCCACTGAGATGTATCATTAGGAAATTGCTTCAGACTTTTAAGCAAGCTGTCCCTTTACTATTGGCTACAAAATCCTCAGAAGCAATAGCAGTCAAAAGTTTTCAATGACCAGTTACTTTTAAAAGTCTGGGGAGGGGAGGGAAGACCTCTAACCAGGCAAGACAAAAACAAATGTGTGGATAACCACCATGTGCTGAAACATGGGAGATGGTGAGCCTCACAACAACCCTTCGGAGCTGTGATTAGTCCCATTTCAGAGAGGAGTAAACCAAGACTTAGAGCAGCTCAGTCATGCCTCAGGATAAAGTGGGAAGCAGAGAGCCTGGGTGTGGACCAACAGTCACAAGACTGCAGGTAGCAGGCCCTGATCTGGCTGCCTGGTGCCTCTAATTTGTCTGTGACTGATCTGGATAGATTTTTAAGAATTTCCCATAATTAATTATGGAATTACCAAAAAATGTCAGCACAAACCCAGACCAATTTGCAAATGGTGTGTTCTGGTCTAAGTTTTGTCCCTTGGGTAAGATACTTCACTTCCGGAGTCTTCTGTGCATGCTCCTGGATACATGAAGTTCTAAGACATCTTCATTCTGAAGGAAACATTGCTTTAGGGGCAGGAGCAATATATAGGGAAGGTTCCTAAGCAATCCTGCTATCCTATGAAGAAAGATTCACAGATGTATGAGATATGAAGATTCAACAATCCTACTTAAGACACCATAAGCAGGGTAGAGGACAAAAGACAGATCCCAAGAAAGTCTTCAGTATGTATGACAGACGTAGGACTCCTTGAAATCAATAAGGAAAAGACAAAGAGTCCTAGAGGAAAATGAAGAAAGGATGTTCATAAGCCATTAGTTGAAAACAGAAATTTAAGGGGTCCATAGATACTAAGAAAAATGTCCATTCTTACCAGTTAACAGGAAGACAAAAGACATGAGCAGTCAATTTTGTCCAAAAAATTGGCAAAAATCTTGAATGACTGACAATATCCAATGTTGCAAAAGGTGCAGAGACACCATTGGCAGGAATACAAGTTGGGACAGCCTTTTTGGAGGTTATTTTGGCCACAGCTAACAAAATTTTAAATGCACCAATCCTTCCATTAGCAATCTCACTTTTCTCATCTCTCCAAAAGAAATCCTTGTACATGTGTATGAAGAATCAAACCAACAGCACTCTTGTGTCACTGCTTGTGACAACTAAAAGTAGGAATAACCTAAATGTCTACCAACAGGACACTGGTTAATATTTTTAAATATATGTAGACTCTGGAACTACTGTTAGTATGGAATAGACATTGGGCAGCTCTGGAGACATCAACATATTCTAAACTATCTTGTAAATGAACAAAAAGTTGAAAAATTTCTACCATGTGACTCTGTGTGTGTGTGTGTATGTGTGTGTGTGTGTGTGTGTGTGTGTGTATGAGTACATTCCTCAAAAGATTAGAAAGATATAGGAAGTGTGGAATAGTGATTGCCCCTGGGACATTCATGCCATTCACCTTTTAGTCTGTGTTTCTCTGTTTTTCATGTTTTTACAATGTAAGTGTATTCCTGTAATATTTTTATTACCTAAGAAAAGCAAATTGGCCACAGAGCCACTTGCCTGTGCTTTGTGTTATTTCACTCAGAATCACTGACCCAGGCTGGGGCTCCCTCCTCTGTCAGTGGGAATGGTAGATGCTCGTCTGGATGTCTGGGTTCCCCTATTCTCTCTCCTTTGCATAGGTGCTCCTACATTTGAGCGTGTGCGCACACATACACATTCCTGTCTTATGCATAGTCTCACCCAGAATAACAACTTCTTGGGCTAGTTTATAGCCTGAGAACCTTTGAATCATGGACCAAAATGATTCTTGTCATCTTGATAAAACATGTACACAATCACACTCCAATACAACTACAACAAAATAACAAATTGTCAGGTCTCGTAAGCACAAGCCGTGATTTAAACCATGGGGTCCAATGGGCACGTACTGGATGTGAAGCGCCTTAAATAACGGCTCTGCTAGCTTAAAACATATCAGATGTTCCTTTAGCCTTAGCTCGCCCAAGACATAAACTATGTGTTCAGGGGAAAGCAAAGTCAAATGACTCATGACAGAGTTTGTTTTTAGTATGAATTATTTTTTCTGGCTCCTTGCTTTTAAAGTCGGATCCTTTTCAGATGGGCTGAAGCAAAGACCGCTGGGAGCTGGGCTCACCAGCCTAGCCTCCCACCCCTTCTGAAAGCTGGACGTGGACAGGCAGGGGATGGAGCATTTCTTTCCCATTATGTTCATTCC
Organism: Sciurus carolinensis; assembly: GCF_902686445.1. NCBI lineage: Eukaryota > Metazoa > Chordata > Mammalia > Rodentia > Sciuridae > Sciurus > Sciurus carolinensis. The sequence continues at coordinate 161,353,098 of NC_062213.1, forward strand.
ATCATGTACTCTCCTTTTTCCTTTCAAACCCATGCAGTGGCAGCCTTGTGACTGCCCGGTAATGTGGTGGAAAGAGCACTGGCTTTGGAGTCTAGGAGATCCGAGCTCCAATTCCAATGTGTTCCTTTGCTAATTGTGTGATGCTGGAAATGTCGCATGACTTCTTTGGGCTGCAATTTCTTCCAGCACAAAATGAGAAGAATAAGCATTGGTCTGCAGTGTTGTGGGGATCTGTTGAAGTAATCTAGGCAAAGTGCCGGCCACATAGAAAACACTCAGCAAATGGCACTAGACAGAACTCCTCAGGACAGAGATGGTGTCCTAGTTACCTCTATATCCCAAGTGCATGCCTGAGAGCTGGGCAGAAAATTTGTGAAGGACAGTAGCAATGAAGGGCTGAAAAAACAATGAGGACAAACAAGAACCAACACTTGTATTTCTCCAACGCCAGGCATGGTTTTGACTGCGTTATGTGGATCATCTCATTAATCCTTAGTGATAACTGTCCCTGCCAGGAACACATGTTATCCACATTTCACAATTGAAGGAGAAACCTGACCAAAGTCAAACAAGTGGCCAGTGGAGGAGTTGGTGCCTGCATATTGGTGGTATTGCTCTGGTGTTGAAGGGGCAAGGCGGAATAGGCAGCTCAGAGGCTCCTTACATGGGATCCAAAGAAAGTTAAACTGCAATAGCCAGCTTCTCAGATCACTTTAGAATAATAGACACAAGGGGAAGGCACAGGACATCAGAAGCATGGCCACCCACAGCCCGGCAGGAGCACAGGCATGGACAGGCAGAACCCTCCAAAGAGCATGGCAGATTAGGACAGCTTCTCCAGGTGCTCTGAGCCCCACACCTCTGACGGACTGTAGACCCAGGGCTGCTGTCCAGGGACAATGGAAATTCCAGAACTGTTAGGAACTTTAGATATTGCTTGGAACAGCTCCATTGTACAGGCTAGAGGACTGCTACTTGCTCAGTGCCACATCACAACTTAGCAGTAGAGTACGGACTAGACCCCAGGTCTCTCTGCCTCTGGCATCTAAAACACACACACCATTAGCCCCCCTCTCTTTTCATGTACAGTATTGATGGTCTAACTTACTTTTTAAATTCACTTGTTCGCCCTATAATTCTACTCAAGCAATGTTCAGAAAAACAGAAATATTGGTCATTGGGTTTTGGGTATGTCCAGTTCCACTGATAGTGTCATGTCTACAATAAGATGCTTGCTTAGCCTGCTCTCTCAATGTGCCACTGAATGATCTACTTGGCAAGTAACCTTTTAATAAGGATGTGGGTCCCCATAGGAGTCTGCCTTAGGGGAAATGATGGACAAGATGGGTAAGAGTGGTATTTTAGGGTGAATGAACAAAGTGTCTTTTGGCCTTATACCTCCAACTCATGAGCTATCCCTACAATATGTGTGTGTGTGTGGGAAAAATTCATTCATTTTTATTTTCACATGATATACAATCGAGTTCATTTCTGGGTTCACAAGTCTGTTGTTCCCAAGATTTAAAATTCCTCACACTTCAGCTCCTCAACATATATAAATACACACAGACACACACACACACACACACACACATATACACATGCGCATATGCATTCACCTTTGTTTATTTATACTTAAAATCCTGGCTCAAGAGTCATTTTCTTTGGAATATTTTTTCTGACTTCCCAAAGCTGGGTACAGACTGCACTGTATTACAGTTATGGTGTCTCTCTTCTGCAATAGAGGGAAAACCCTGAGAGTAAGGACTGAGTCTTCCCAGGTCAGGATTCTGTCCCATGCTACTGTAATGATTAAATGAGTTATTTCATGGAGAATGATGAGAACAGTGCTTGGCAAGTAATAAGCATCAATCAATGTTGTCCATTATTAAATGAGGCTTAGAATTTTTACAATTTACAAATGTGATCTGAGCGGTGGGCCTAGCACAGATGACCGGCGTCTAGATGGCACTCAAGAAGCATTTACTGAATAAATGAATGCAAAAGAAAAAAATGATTGAGGAGTGATTATGACATGAGAACTGTCCTCATTCAGCTTCTATATAGTGGAGAGGCAGACCCATAAAGCAGGGTCACCCACACAGTCTATGAAAAGGAGGACACCCAAGGCCTGATTTGTGTTATGGGGCCCTGAGAATGCATAAATGTGCCAGCATCTCACTCTGCCTGTTCATCTTGATCTGACTTTATAGGATGGAAATATGCACAAGTGGAAGACACACGGGGTACAACCTTTCCCAGGTGTACCTATGCCCAACTCTCTACTAGATGATACCTCAGAACTTGCCCTTCAATACCATGTGCTTGAATTCAGCGAAACCAGGGTCTGAGATGAGAAACAGCATCAGAGAGTTGAGATGGGAGTAAGAAAAGAGATCCACACCATAGAGGTCCTCTTACTCAGCACCCTCCAGCCTCCCTAGTCTTCTTGCATTTCCTCAGGCATAGTCAATTCAATTCCACCTCAGGGTCTTTGTATCTGCTGTCCTCTGCCATTTGGGCTTATCTGAAACATCCTTCCTTCCTCAGGAGGGCCTCTCCCATTGCTCATGCACTCAGTCTGCCCAGTCCATCTTTGTTTACTTACATTATTTTACTTTCTTTTCTAACACTTCTTCCTACGGAAATCAATTATTTGTTATTGCTTTTTTCTTGGACTATTCCTCAGGGGGCAGGTGCTTCTCTTTCAATAGAAGTAGCTAGAGACAGCAAAGGTAAAGGATACTCGTGAACTCCAGTGGAAGAGCTGGCTAGTTGGACTCAGAACAGTGAAACGGACTCCCAAATAGCTCAAGAAAGAACTAATCATACTAACTCTTATACTGCACACTACCCATGACAATCTCATGCACTGCTTTGCTGAAGTTTCCCTTTCAGAATGCATAACAGTCCATGGGCATGCGTAAAATGGAGATAATAGCAGTTCCTGTCCCATGCTATTTGATACATAGTGATTAGAATAGTGATTGACATATAATAAGCATCAATAAATGCTGTCCATTATCATCTATAAAGAGATATGACAGACAGGTAATACTTTTCTATGAGAGTAATATGTAGTGTTGTGTATTATATGTACTTATTCTTTTTTAATGAAGCTTAGAATTTCTACAATGTACAAATTAAACACATGTTCCCTATTTTGAATTTAATATAGTATTTAAGACTTTATAAGAATTGTTTATCAGCACTTATATAATCAGAGAATTTTAATATATTTGGAAGATGCATTTATGATTTTCAAGCAAGGAGTTACGTTTTAAGACATGCAAACATGAATAAACTTGTAAGGATCCAGAAACTAGAATAAATGATGACACATCAGTGGAGAAAATGAACTGGCTAAAAGTCTGAAACACAACTTCATAAGGACAAATATGCAGAGAGAACATTAAGTAAAGAAAAGAAGAGAACAATTGGGTATGTAAAAAGCAAGAAATGACCACAAGCAAGCAAGTTAGAGAATGACATGCAATAATTCTCTAGTCTCTGTGGAAATGCCTGTTACAAGAGCAAGAACAGCAAGCAAATTGCTGCAGAAAAGAGCAAGAGTTAAACTTAGTAAGTGAATGTAATACTGAATTAGTATCTCTGAAAATCTGCTAGAATAGTACATGACCCCAGGTTCAGCAAGCTCTGTGTAAAAGACATTTCATTTACCTCCCTTCTCTGTTTGTCTCCAGATCAGAAGCCTGGTGGACAGGAATGGGACTCTGTCTTACCCAGGTTCCATCTGCCTTCTTTCTTCTTCAGCCCCAAGAACCCACCAACACTTTGTCATTCTATCTCCAGGCAAAGGGATTGCTTTTGAAAAAGAGCGTTTTTAGCAGCCCATGCTATGTTTCCTAGTGCCCCTAGGTGTCACTGTTGCAAAACCAACAGAAAATTTAATGTCAAAAAAAAAAAAAAAAAAAAAAGAAAAAGAAAAACAACAGAACATTTAGTACAAAACACTAAAAGCAATAACAGTTCAAAAGGCAGACACCATTTATTACAGAAGCTACAAACAATTCAGTATTTCTAAGATAATTATTAATTTCCTTTCTAATTCAAGGGCTCACCCCAAGAAGTAGAGACATCTCATTTTTCAGCCAGAAAAAAAAAAAAAAAGTCGGTGTTGTTCTTTCTCTCTAAAACATTTATATTTAGGGACTCAGCTGAAATCTGCATGATGCTGAAAGTGTGTGTAGTATAAATTGTATTATAATCAAGATTGGCTTCATAACACAAAAGAACTCGTTTTCAGAGCAAAAATATAAGGCAGTGAATGAAGTTTTGCTGGGAGAAAAAAATGTAGTTAACGTTAGTTTGATATTCAACTCAAAGCCATAATCTTATTAAGTATATTTAAACATGGTTTTCATTTAGATTTGGCAGCTTGATTAATGGGGCTGTATTAAATAATACCTGGCTGCTAAGAGTATATTTAGGAATCAATGCCACATAAAACATACAACATTCACAATTCAGTTTCATTATTATTTAAGGCTCCTCTGTTCTCTTGGCAGTGGGCACACACGTATTAAAAATTAAGCACACACACTCAGTGTATGCTCCGCCCTTTAAAAAGGCTTTCTCTTTAAGCAGAAACATGCGATGAAAAACAAACTCAGCTCTGGTGAAAGGTAATGGGTTCATTCCTTTAGGGACAGCTGTCCTGTTAATCAAATAAAAGAAGAGGGGTGTGTCTGTAGCAGGGAAAAAGGATTCTCAACTGGTCAGCAAAGAGAGATGCCCAGCTTCGGAGAGGAGCTGGGCATTCTGCTTTGCCACCATTGAGAGGTGGAGTGAGGGGCACCTTTATCATGAGGCCCTGAAGGGACTGGGAGGGGCAGGAGTATCTTTTTTTTTTTTTTTTTAATTGTAAACAAATGGGAAACATGTTGTTTCTCTGTTTGTACATGGAGTCAAGGCATACCATTTGTGTAATCATAAATTTACATAGGGTAATGTTGTTTGATTCATTCTGTTTTTTTTTTCCCTTCCCCCCACCCCTCCCACCCCTCTTTTCCCTCTATACAGTCCTTCCTTCCTCCATTCTTGCCCCCCTCCCTAATCCTAACTCTAACCCTAACATTAACCCCTCCCACCCCCCATTATGTGTCATCATCCACTTATTAGCGATATCATTCGTCCTTTGTTTTTTTGAGATTGGCTTATCTCACTTGGCATGATATTCTCCAGTTTCATCCATTTGCCTGCAAAAGCCATAATTTTATCATTCTTTATGGCTGAGTAATATTCCATTGTATATATATACCACATTTTCTTTATCCATTCGTCAATTGAAGGACCCAGAATAGCTAAAGCAATCCTTGGCAGAAAGAGTGAAGCAGGGGGTATTGCAATACCAGATCTTCAACTCTACTACAAAGCAATAGTAACAAAAACGGCATGGTATTGGTACCAAAATAGAAAGGTGGATCAATAGTACAGAATAGAGGACACGGATACAAACCCAAATAAATACAATTTTCTCATACTAGACAAAGGGGCCAAAAATATGCAATGGAGAAAAGATAGCCTCTTCAACAAATGGTGCTGGGAGAACTGGAAATCCATATGCAACAGAATGAAACTAAACCCATATCTCTCACCATGCACGAAACTAAACTCAAAATGGATTAAGGATCTCGGAATCAGACTAGAGACCTTGCATCTTATAGAAGAAAAAGTAGGTCCAGAGCTTCAACATGTCAGCTTAGGACCAGACTTCCTCAACAGGACCCCCATAGCACAAGAAATAAAAGCAAGAATCAATAACTGGGATAGATTCAAACTAAAAAGCTTTCTCTCAGCAAAGGAAACTCTCAGCAATGCGAAGAAAGAGCCTACAGAGTGGGAGAAAATCTTTGCCAATCATACTTCAGATAGAGCACTAATCTCCAGAATCTATAAAGAACTCAAAAAACTCTACACCAAGAATACAAATAATCCAATCGACAAATGGGCTAAGGAAATGAATAGACACTTCACAGAAGAAGATATACAAGCAATCAACAAACATATGGAAAAATGTTCAACATCTCTAGTAATAAGAGAAATGCAAATCAAAACTACCCTAAGATTCCATCTCACCCCAATTAGAATGGCGATTATCAAGAATACAAGCAACAACAGGTGTTGGCGAGGATGTGGGGAGAAAGGTACACTCTTACATTGCTCGTGGGGCTGCAAATTACTGCAGCCACTCTGGAAAGCAGTGTGGAGATTCCTTAGAAAACTGGAATGGAACCACCATTTGACCCAGCTATCCCACTCCTTGGCCTATACCCAAAGGACTTAAAATCAGCATATTACAGAGACACAGCCACATCAATGTTCATAGCTGCTCAGTTCACAATAGCCAGATTGTGGGCAGGAGTATCTTGAGAGAGGAAGGAACAATGTCTAGGGTCAAACAAATGCAGGCAAATGCCAACCACCTCTCTATGGATCAAATAAACACTTTTTTTCTTTTTGAGGGTTGGGGGGGAAGTATCTGCAATTTTCTGGGCATAATGTAGATGCTGGTCAAGGGGTGGTTGTGACTAGCTAGGGAGATGGACAGTGATGTGAAGGGCCAAGTGTCTCAAAATTCTACTCAGCATTTATGATGAAAAAAATAATGTATGTGACAAGCAGAACATACATCATTCCTTTCCAATGTCACGAGGTTGCCTAAAGACCCTTGGCTGGAACCATATTGGAATTTGGGGTTGAGGATAAGGACACAGTATGGAATTCTGTTTACCTCCTCTGCCATCTCTTTATAAGTCCTGAAGAAGAAACCCAAGTTCTCAGTTACTGTGCCCCTTGTACTATCATTTAACAACTGGGCCATCTATATCTCTGGCTAGAAAGAAGTCCCTGAAATGTTAAGCATTCCAGTGTCCTCATGGCAATGAGGGTTATGATGGGAGGAACACAAAATAATCAACCAGGAAGGAGAAATTCTGACAGGCTACTATAAGGATGAACCTGGAAAACATCATTATGCCTAGGGAAATGAACCATTCACAAAAGGACAGGGAGGGAGAGATTCCACTTTATATGAATTAGAGCATTCACAGAGATAGAAAGTCGAATGGTGGCTGGCAGGGGCTGGGGAGACTAGTTGTTTAATGAGGACAATTTCAGTTTTGCAAAATGAAGAGTTCCGGAAATGGAATGTGGTGATGGTTACATAATAGTGTGAATTTACTCAATACCACTAAGCTGTACTCTTGGAAATGGTGCACAGGGCAGGTGTGGTGGGTTGCACCTATAATCTCAGTGGTTGGGGAGGCTGAGGCAGGAGGATCATGATTCAAAGCCAGCCTCAGCAATTTAGCAAGGCCCTTAGCAACTCAGCGAGACCCTGTCTCTAAATAAAGTATAAAAAAAGGGCTAGGGATGTGGTTCAGTGGCTAAGCACCCCTGGGTTCAATCCCTAATACCAAAAAAAAAAAAAAAAAGTTCAGATGGTCGTTTTTATGTGTATTTTACCACAACGGAAACAAACAAAAAATACAAACAGGAGCACCTCCTCCGATAGTGATTTACAATATTCTCTTTCTTGATACAGTGGGAAGACTGGCCTTCAACATTTTCAGATTTTTTTCAAGTTAAGTGCCTTTGTGGTACATCCCTGCTACTTTTCTGGAAAACAAGAAGTCTGGAGGAAATTTTTTTTCTCTTTTTTTTTAATATGTGAAATTTTATGTCTGCATGTTTTTTATGAATTCTCATTCTAGTTTGACCAGCACTGAGCTCTCTGGTCATGAACAAAACACTTCCTCTCTCTGGGTCTCAAATTGCACATCTGTAAAAGGAGGGCTTAGATGGAATGACCTCTGGGGGCCCTTCCAGTTCTCAGATTCTGATTCTTGTTTTTCCAAATGTTAACGCTGTCTGCTTTCCTAGGTACATGCTATTTATGATTGATACTCATCGCAACTTTTTTTGAGCCCCCCAGTCATTTCTGAAATATCTGTACTTGCTACACTTCTCCTATGGCATGGATGGGTGGAAGAGGGATGCAGTGTGGGTCAGGTCAGAGGAAGTATATGAGTGGGCATCCTGGAAGGAGCACTGGAATGGGAGTCTGATGCTATGAGGTTTACTCTGGGGCTTTGCCACCTGCTTGCCAAGTGACTCAGGAAGGAAGGGAACATTTACTGGGCACTTTCATGCATGCAGCACTTTCAAACTTCTTATCTTACTATTTCACAGACTTCAGGAATTCCTGCACCATCTTCATAATTGTTTCTATATCTAGGTACTACCTGAAGTATTTATAGGCAATGAAATAGCTTTCTACATTCTGAGCAAAATCCTCTTTTTTCTTTTTAAAAATTATCTTACTGGAAGCAAAAATATCGATGAACACTTAGGTTTCATGCCTTAAAATAAATAAATAATTATTAGAAAATAAATGTTCACACCAGTAGAAATCATCCTGATTCATGTGTTTGTGTGTGTGTGTGTGTGTGTGTGTATGCGCGCATTTTGGGAGACTCCAGATTATCTTTATCTCCACTGGCTGCTGGACACTGGGGCACATGAGTTTTAATAACTCATCCAAGTTTGAACCAACAGAACTCAAAGCAATGTGTTGTTCATAGTCCTCTTGTTCTTAGAATGGCATGTTAACTAAAGTTGCACATACAGTATTTCTAGAATTTTCAGATTTTGGAGCTGGTAAAACTTCAAAACGACTTTGGAGACTAACATAGGGTTAGCAAGTTTTTTGTTCTGTTTTTTTGTTTTGCTTTTTGTTTTGCCAAGTAATAACTTAAAAAAAAAGTTCTCTCTGACAAAGCAATAAAAACAAAACAGCTATGGAACACAGGACTTTCCACATTGAATAACTGAGGAAGAAGATTTCTCAGTACCACAAACATTATTTAAGAAAAAAATTTAGCTTAAGGAAGAATCCATGACATTCTGCTTACTCTTCCACATTTCTCAGTCTAGTGAAAACTGTCACGGACCAGACACCATCCTGGCCTGGCACTGGTAGACCTCCTTGGAATCTGTCTGCTTTGGAATCAGGCAGATCAGAGTTGAAGTCCTGGTTTTATAGTAACTCATGTGCAGTTTTGGGAAAATCACTGAACTCCCCTGAGTCTCAATTCTTCGTCTGTTAACCAAGGATACCACTCATTGTGGTGAAGATTGAATGTAATAGATGAGCAAAAGGCCTAGCACAGTGCCTGGCTGGTAGTTGTTATCATTAACTTTTACCACACTTCAGTTTACTAGGAAGGTTGCTATGGGGATGAAAAATGGCCATGCACGAGTGAGCTGTACACTCCTATATGTTATAAAGCTGTAACTCTTCCTTTGGGTCTCGGCTTACAAGTTACTTCCCCTGGGGAACTTTCTTTGACCTACCATGTTGGGTAAGAAACCCCTTCTCCTGTACCAGGGCAGCCTGCATTCTCCTTCTGTACTGGAATGGTCCAGAAACTTCTTTCTCTCCCCAGCAGTACCAGAAGAGCTCTAAGAGGGTAGGAAATGTTTCAATCTTACTTGTCATTGTTTTTCCACTTTCCAGCATATAACCCTGCCAGATGAAGCCCTGTTATTCTTTGAATGTGTTACATAGACACATGGAGCCATGGGAGGATGAGGAGAAGTTTTCTAGCTTGTTTTGTGGCATTGCTCTTAATGGTCTTGATGGTCTTGACCATGGTTTTATGGCAGCATTTCCCAATGTTTGTTCCTCAAACTTTAGGGAAGTAAGATGCCTTAAAAAGCAAATTCTTTGGTCCAGTAAATTTGGGAAACAGCATATTCTATACTGTTGCCCAACTTAGGAGATTCACAATGCATATTTATATGAAGTCTTGCTATAAAGATGATTAGTTAACTTGAACATAGCATTTTCTAAACTAATTCTTCTCAGGAAAACTTTTAATATGCCAGAGCACACTCTTTGGGAAATCCTAGCCTGGTTTTAGAGCAAAGGTTTTTTGATGGTTTCGGTTAATTCTTTGACCTTGTTCTCTTTCCCACCTAGAACAGCACAGTCAGGGATCAGGGCAGGCATCCATAGTGGGCTTAATAAAAAGGCAACAGATAATCGCCATTCTGATTGGGGTGAGATGGAATCTTAGGGTGGTTTTGATTTGCATTTCTCTTATTACTAGAGATGTTGAACATTTTTCCATATGTTTGTTGATTGCTTCTAGATCTTCTTCTGTGAAGTGTCTGTTCATTTCCTTAGCCCATTTGTCAATTGGATTATTTGCATTCTTGGTGTAGAGTTTTTTGAGTTCTTTATAGATTCTGGAGATTAGTGCTCTATCTGAAGTATGATTGGCAAAGATTTTCTCCCAGAGAAACAACATGTATCCCATTTGTTTACAATTTAAAAAAAAGGCAACAGAGACAATCTTTGAGGAAACTGACTGACATGTGAATGAGTTGATGAGTCCAGGGACTGGCCAGAAACATTTGATGGTGACTATGAATACTCTCATTTGTACCACAGTTCTATGCACATGTATCATCTCAATTGCTCTTCCTCCTCCTCCTTCTCCTTCTCTTCTTCCTTCTCCTCCTTCACCACTACCACCAGCACCATGAATACATATGGCACCTTGACCATGCAGCATGTTCTCAATGCTCTACCTGTATTAACTTACTCAATTTTCACCTTATGAGGGAGGTACTAATATCTCTTCCATTTTACAGAGGGTAAATGTAAGTGCAGAGGTCAAGTAAGGCCCAAGTTTTATAACATGGGCACAGCATTTTAAAGTTTTTAAAATGTTACTAATTTTCTCTCATTGAGGCTCTGAGCATTTAAGTGACTTGTTCAAATGAAGCAGTCAGAAAACAGCCCTGTGATTTCATGTGAGCTCTCTCTACCACATCAGGATGTCCTTTAGTGTTAATAATATTTTATATTTGTGAGTTTATGGTTTACTAAGCACTTCCACATCCTTCATCCATTTTAAACCTCTTGACAATGCTTGCATGAATGTTACTTATCCATTTCAAAGATCTTGAAATGGATTCTTGGTAAGGTACTATAGTAATAATGATAGAAATAACAATAATTACCTCCTTTATTTGATGATCTGACTTGCTCAGTGCAACAGAGTTAAGAAATGGCAGGTTTGGGGCTTAAACTCAAATCTGATGCCAAACCCAGAGTTTGAGTTTCTTCTACCCTCAAAAGATGGGTCCCTCCAACATGATCAGTCCAACTGTGGCAGAGAAAAAAGGTTTACAGCATCAGCTTGGCATTTGGTTGGTGTGGCTTTTAAAGTGAGTCAACATCTGTCATTAATTAGACATCCTGTTGCTATGGTGATAGTTCATTATTGTTAGGCTGATAAGATGGCCAATTCAAGAATATTATCTTCCCCTTTTTTCTGCCACTTTCCAGCAAAGTGCTTTTGTTTTTTTTAATTCCTTTTTTGTCCTCTCACCTAGTAGAGTAGGCTTTCTGCCATGTAATATGATGTAATATTTCTCATTTTGGGATCCCTGTTGGACCTCTGTGATAATATTGGGAGTTTATCAGAATTTCTTTTCCTCTGCTGAGAAGAGAATGTCAGATCAACTTTGATTCAAATTTCCTCTATGACACGTATACCCTCTCTGATCATGAACAACTTAATTATATTCTCTGTACCTTATTTTTCATCTTGAATAAGGGATAAGGATGCCTAACTGGAAGGGTCATTTTGGGAATTTTATATAATCAATATGAAGATGTTAGCATACAGTTTAGAATGTAGTGGGTGCAGAAGAAATGGTAGCAGTTGTGATAATTGAAACAATAGCAATGATCATCATTTACAGAGAGAGATGAGACAGATCTAGAGTTAGGAATTGAGGTTTGTTTTCCCATTGAATCTATTTTTTCCCTTTGTAATGGTTAGCTCAAGATATAGCATATATTTCATTCATTGCTTTAGCTTTCTCTTCCATTCATCTGCAGATGTGATAAAAATGGGGCCCATGGTTATTTTACTTACCATTGTACCTAGAGGGTATCTGCTGAATCAATGAACAAAGACTTGCCAAGCAACCTCTTTGTCAAGCTGTTAGGCTCTGAAGATTCTGAAATAAGAAAGATTCTACTCTTGAGGCATTTACATAAGGGGTCTGTGAACATGACAGAAACAAAGAAAATGAGGGCATTCATACCCAATTCCAAAAGGGGTTTTTATAAATCCAATGACATAAATGAAATGAAACCTTCAGTACTCTTCCAGCACAAAGGACTGATGTGGGCGGTAGTATGGATGTATTAAAGCTCTAAGGGTCAAGAAGGATACAAATTGGTAGTGTTGAGCCCCCGGAAGTAGTAAAAAATTCCTTTTGAAACAGAGTTAAATAAAAAAGAAAAGAGAAAGCAAGGGAGGGCCTTTCCAAAGGCCAGTTCACTGACTCCTCCCAGAACAGTCTGATCCCCTCTGCTAGTGAATCAAGAGGTCAGATCCCCAGACGGAAAATCAATCTCCAAGAGTTGCTGGATAGAATTTCTAATTCACAGGGGCCACGGCACTTAGTCGGTTTTCAGCAAGGAGATGAGGCCTACAGCCTTAGCTCCCTAGCCCACCATACGTGACCAAGCTGCCTCTCCTCCACTCCAGGGACGTAGCATTTCACACCAGGCCCTGTGGTGAGGCTCCAGCTACCCTTATCAATGGCTAGGCTATTTTGAAGCAACTATATTACTGTATTATTAAATATATTATTAATTATTTTAATATATTTGGGTTATTTCCTTTGAAACAGCCTGATCCAATCCTCACCTTCAGCAGAGACATTCCAGGGCTAGCATGGCATAGTGTATTTCTGTCTATTTTATATACTGGTCCCTCAGAGGTTCTTCTGTGATATTTTTTGCAGTTTAAAGATGAGGAAACCAAGGTTCAAAGAGGTAGAACTCTGCCCTAGGTCATGCACTGAGTTTTTCAGTGACTGAATATACTCTAAAGATGGGGGGCTTATTTCTGAAAAATCAGAGGGAGCAAGAATCATAAGGAACAGTTTACAGTAAGCAATGGTGTGAACAAAGTCATTTCTAGAGACACAAATTAGATTTTACCAATTACGAATTTTCCATCCAAATCCATCCACTCTAGCACCATTGTCTTAAGTTGCTAGCTTTCTGTATAGCTAGCCACAAGCAGCTGCCTTTTTAGTCTGCTCCAGAAAGATTACAAAGTATTTGCAAAACTGCACTTTCAGTTTGGCACAACACACATTTATCCAGCTCCTACTTCTGGCTAAGGATGAGTTAGACTTGGACCCTTACCCGGAAGCTCACAAGTGGGGTCAGCAAACGCTGAAAAGTCTACGGGCAGTATAAAGGTGTTTCCCAAAGAAACTTTACAGAGGTTGGTTTCAGCACTTCAGAGTGAGCTGACCCTAGGGTCAGCACAGCTGGGTTCACAAATGAGCTTCACTTCTTACTACCGTGACGTGGGGAAGGGACTTGCCCTCTTTGTAATTCAGCATTTGTCTGCAAAATGACAATAATACCAGGACCTCATAGGATTGCTGTGAGGATTGAGTTAATAATTAAAACATGTATAAGTAGCATTTGGTGCATACTAAATGAATCTTCTCTGCTTCATTTTTAGGAACTCCTTGAAGACAAGGGTCCCAGCTCCCCACCACACGTAATAAGCTGGAAACTCACATTTGCAGAAAAAGCCTGCTCTTTCTTAGTGGTTGAACACTTGCCTAAACTTTCAGGTTAGGATTGTCTATAAATTTCTCCTCTGGTGTCTGGAGTGGTTTGCTTTCTGAGATGAGGATAATTGCTATAACCCAATTATCCAGACCAGCTTGGTTTGTCAAAATCCCTCTTCATCAGAGACGCTGACAGGTGAAACTAACTCTACCAAATTGGGAGGAATTTCACTGCCATCAGCTCCATCCACCACACAGGTTCCTCCAGGCTAAGGTGTCACTTGACCAGGAAGGGGATGAGGAGGGGAGAGGGTAGGTTTTGAGCTGGGTTACCTGCTTCTATCTGTGGGTGCCATCTTTATACTGAAATTCTCAAGTATGCTATTTTATAGCACCCTGTACAAAAATGTGTGCTAGTGAAATAGTGTAGCTTTCTAGGGGCATTTAAAGTGTGTTTCCTTCTTATTGCTAAGACTCTTTAAAACTGGTAGAGTAGGTAATAACTTTTTGTTATTATTCACAGGCTACTTTTCTTAAGCAGAAAACATACTGATGTATATGAAACACTTTATGGTGTTGACGTTTTAAAAAATGAGATGATTAGTCTATAACAATTTTATTTTTACTATAGACATTAAAGGAAGAGGGGATACTGGACACAGGATGCTCCTGAGAGTCCCCTGTTCCAATTCCTAATGGATTTGTTTGTAGTTCACAACTGCAATTCCCAACCAACTGTTGCCCTTAGGTATCTAATAGATCTCCTGTGACTCCTGTATGGGGACCTTTCCCTGGAGTTTACTTCTTCTCCTGACTGCTCTGTTCCTGTGCTTTCTCTAGCACTTCTCTCTAAAAAGCACCCTCACGAGATTCTCTACCTGTCCCAAGTTAACATTTCCACAATACCCATTCCATGCCCACTTCTTAAAGGATGCCATGGTCAGAGAGGAGGAGGGGTAATGGCACACTTGGTTTCAGGTCACTTTGTTTTTATTTCTCTAACAAAACTGTCAGCTCCTCTAAGGTGGGGAACTTGGTTTTGCTTTTCCTTTTTTTTTTTTGTTTTTCTTTTTTAGTTTCTAAACCTGTTGGCACACTCCAGGACTTGCATATCACCAGGAGAAAGAGCATGTGCTTGGGAACAGAAAAATTTTAACTTGTATATAAATGAGTGGGTAAGTGGTTTTAATTATTGGAGTGTTTTCTCATTTGAAAAACTGAATACAATAAATTTTCCACATAAACCTGTTCTGAGAATTAAGTGAGAATAGTTGAATGTTATTTCTGTAAGGAAATTTATGTAAGACCAGAATAGCATGAACTGTATACACAGCTTTCTTTCTATGTGCAATTGAATAGAAGAAAGCTGGGATGTGTTTGAGGAATGGATAAAAATCTCTAATAACAGGCTCGGAGAGACATCTAGACTGAAGTTAAAATCCTAGTACCCAAACTTAATCGTGGGGTGACCTTGGCACTCATTTTGCCCTCTTAGAGTCTCCATTTCCTCATTTGGGGGAAACAAACATATACCTACTCTAGTGACTCACTCAGAAGAGGGAATGATATAGAGCTCTGAAGAAAGGGAGGAGACCCATCCTTTCAACCACGCCTGGCTGTGACTAGAATCAAGTCTGGTCTTCTTGGAGAGGTGGCAAGCCTCTTGTGACTGCTTGTCCTAGTGCCTGACTCTGAGTTGGGTGCCAAGACACTATAAGTAAACATCCTTAGGACAGTTTCTTTGAACTTTACTCAGTCAAGGCAAAACTTTCTACAATAACCAGCCACACTTTCCCCTGCTGGCCTACATCATTCCAATGAGGACAGAGGATGGGAGGTGAATTCACTGTAAGGATTAATTCTCTTGTAATATTTAAAAGCAACTATGTCAGTCAGAGTCCAGTCAGAATAATGTATCTACTTTAGGCCTTCAACAGAAAGAAGTGACAGAAGAACCTTGAGGTCGAACAGGTGATCTGAAATGACTCAGAGATAGCAACTGCAGAAAGCTGCTACCCCTCTTAGGAAACAAGGGATGATGGGAAGCAGTAGTGTGACCATAGCCAGGTGCTGGAGATGTCAGGCTGGAACCCAACCCAAAGACAGGTTGGCTGGCCGGAACTAGGGCCTGAAAGAGCAAGGCTGGAGCCAGAACCACACAGAAGATGTATCTGCAGCTGTAGCAAAGAGGAGAAGGGTCCTGACTTGTTTTTCTGCATTTCATTCTTTCACCAGTATCTCCAGTGGCCAAGCTACCCAGAGGCCAGGTGCAAGGTGACCTGGGAGATGTAATGCATGGCAGAGCAGAGTAGAACAGGGGAAGAGGTGAATAAGTTCTTTGGGAGCAAACAGGACAAGAACCAGTCCAGGCATCTTTCAATAACATGGAAAGCATTAATACAGCATAGAGTCAGCTAATACTAATGATAGTTATCATCATAAACATTATCATCATTTTGTATCCCTCTCATTGAGGTTATTCATGCAGTAACTATGCCAAATACTTTACATATATTATCTTTAATCTGCACAACAATCACATGAGGTTCACACTCTTAATAGTCCCATTTTTACAAATGAGGAAACAGGCTTAGAGAGGAGAAGAGATTGACCTAATGCACAGTTATAAATTCTGAACTCCGGATTTGAACCCAGATTTGTGTGATATCAGAGTCTGTACTCTTATTTATGGTCCTATTTGTCATTTATAATATGAATCATAATGCTAATAGTAAAAAGGGAGGGTACTAGATAAGCAGAACATGAAACTCCTCATAATTACTGGGAAGATATTTTAAAGACCTGTATTTCCAGAGTTGAAAGCCTAGAATACCCTGTGAGCATGATGTTTACCCTTTGGAAAAGTAGAGATTTAAAAAAATACCAGAATGTAACAGGCTAGCTCTAAGTGAAAATATTTCATGGTGTAGCAATTGTCCAAAGGAAAAAAGAATGCATCGCTTAATGCAGTTTATAAAAGTCCACAGCGTTCTCTTGGAGGCCATGGGGTATTTTTGTGAGGAGATTGCCAAGTTCAGTGGCCTCTCTCTGTGGGTTTGCTGTTTACTGATATTTGATACGCTTCAACATCTGTTGCCCTTCTCAATTGATGGGTGCTTCATTTTAACACGTCTCTGATGCCAGGCTGGTAAAAAACTTTAGTACTGAGGTCCTCTAAAACACTCCCTGGTCAGAGACTCAGCTTCATTTGCAAAGCAGGCTGAGGGAAAGAATATTTAGGCAAGAGAGGTGAAGAGGCATGCTCTCCATCTTCCAAACCTGGTATTCTCAGCTCTACCCTGGGGCTAAGTGACAACTTCAGAAACTTACAAGGTTCTTCTTGACCTGAAGCCAAGTTTCAAGGTCATGCTCTGGGCTCTCAACAAGGTCATATATAACAAATTTTTCCCCTTCTTCTCTGAAAGTTCCAAGGAAGGATTTCTAGGTTAGTTTTGAAAGAACTGACAATTCTAGAACTGGTACCAGGAAAAACACGGTCTCTTGAAAGAAGTGGTATAGTTCTGTGACTCTGTGAACACCAAACAACTGGACTCAGTTCCCAGTTTTGCCTTGGCTGCCTGAAGCTCCATCAAAACAGGTTAGAGATCCCCCAGACCGGATGAGTCCCATAGATATTTGGTTTGGCACTCACCAAACAGTCTGTTTCAACGTCCTCAGACAGTTCTTTCAGTCCCAATAACAGTAACTTTCTAGTTTTTCTCCAAGCTGGTATACAATTAAGCCATCTTACCTGTTCTGGTATCCTTCCATATTTATATGGTCTGCTACCACCTAAAGGCACTTGAGTCTGAGTGCTCCCCCAGTAAAAGTGGTTAGTCTTGTGAGTTTTGTTCTAGTAGCATGCTTAGTCATTTATTTTAAGCTGCTCAAGTTCTGCATAGGAGAGATGAATGGTAAACAACTTATTTGTTCCTTAAACAAAACTGCCAAGATCAGTGTGAGAGGTGGCATTCCCACCATGTCCAAGAGCTAATGACTCCTGGTGACCACGATGGACTCAGCTCACTTTCTCTGGCCACTCTGGACCCCACACTTGGCAGGCAGTTGCCATATTAAAACATAACAGTTATTACTAATACCTCCTATGTCTAGGGAAATGAAGTGAGATTTGTAAACAGTCAGTCTCACCTGCCTCTCTCTGCCTTAAGAGGAGGAATTCCACTGCAAACATGAAATACACAGGCCTGGGGCCATAGAGTCCACAGCTCCAGGGCTAGCTCAAAGCTTGCCTCCTAGGGTGGGAGAGGGGGGCTTCCAGAGTTCCTGGACAGTGAAAGACGCTCCTTCTTTGGTGATCCATTATCCCATTGTGTAATAATTGTAATTTAAACAAAGAATGGCCAACATTAAGCAAACTGTTTTACTGTACATGTACTAACATGTCTACTTACAACATGTTGTGAGATAATATATCTACCATCTCCTCTTTTATTGGTGAGACATAGAAGAAACAAGATGTGGGCCCAAGCAAATGGTCTGTGCCTTTACAGTTCAGTAATGGCTTCTTCATAACTGAATCTCTCTGGATTCAGCCTGCCCCATGGGACTGGGAAGTCCTGGGGCACTGAGACTGTGTCTAATTCTTTATCCTGGTGCCATGTAGGACTGCCTGTGACACGTGGAGGCTCCCACATGAACCCTAAAGAAGGAAACAGATGTTGATTTCCTACTTTGAATTGAGGCCTACACACAAGTACGCCTTTCCCAGATCTGATCCACTATCATTTGTCAGCTCAGCTATTGCAGCCCACTCTACCTCCAGCAGCAGAAAATGCATCCTGGCAGCACAGGAAGGACCTGAGTAAAAGGTGCATTAATGGGGGCAAAAACAAGCCAGTGGAGTGATTAATCCGGCCTCCTCTTCAATACTATGTTTATACAAGTTGATTATATAGCACTTAATTACTAATTTGCCCTACTTAAACCAAGAGTGCTTTTAATTTTTAATGAGATAAGGGAGGAAGATGCCTTTACTTAGTAAGGAGCAGCTATTTTATTTCCCTTTCTTGTTTTGCCCAGCCAATTAATAACATTTCTAAGGAAATGCATCCCTCTCATGTATTCTTTCTCCCCATCTTCTTCCCGACCTCCCAGGCTTATACAGAGATGGAAACAGACATGAGCCACTTAGAAAAAAAACTGACTTTACCTCTGACCCAACTGGCTGGCCTGGGAAAGGCCTTATGAAGTGAAGTAACATGGTACCCATAAATGGTGCTGTCTGATTTGGGGGAAGTCAGCGTGTGTCTATTTCAGGAACTGTGATTTAGTTGTTGAGCACAGCCATGGGTCTCCAACAAGGCAATCCCTCACCCCGACAATCCCACTTTGCTTCCTGGGTGTTCCAGTCAGATAAATTAAACATGGTTCTGGGGCAGCCTAGCTATCCTGAAGAGCATGGACTTTGAGGTCAGATTTTGGATTTGATTTTTAGTTCTGCCACTTGCTAGCTGTTAGATCATGAGCACATCACATACAGTTTCTAAGCTCAATTCCTGTCTGTAAAGGAGGTGAATAATTTACCAGGCAAGAATTAAACGTCATCTAAAGTACCCTAACATGGTGGCCAGCTTAGAGCAGGTACATAAAAATACTAGTTTTCTTTTCTTTAGCAGATGGTAAGGCAGGAAGGGAAAAGCAGGCACAAGGGAGTTCTTTTTGGGGACCTCCAACATGCTTTTCCTTAACTGTAGAGTCAGAAATCTGGTTCAGTGCCCCACAGAGGACTCACTGTAATATCATAAGGAACCTGCCTCAGAATATAAGCCAACACACTGACTCCTTCATTGTAAATAAAATATCAGTTGAATTACACAGTACACTTGGAGACTTAACTCAGTTATGTTCTGATGCAAGTTCCTCATCTTATCACAATGGTTGCAAACCATTCATAGCGTGGGTTTGTGTCCACAGATGGCCCTGAGTGTCTCAGCCTAGGAGATAGGGCAGTCTCCATACAGTTCTCTGTTTGGGATTCCAGTCACTGTCCTTTCACCTCTTCAGACTCAGCTGGTACCAACCCTAGAGTATTGCATTCTCCTACAAAATTTCTTGTCTTCCTCTCCTTCCCTCCTTCCTCCCCTTCATCCCCATCCTCTACTCTGCTGATCTCCACTGTATGTTTGTAAGATCCTTTTTCCCCCTTCTTTATTTTTTCTCTCTAGCTTCCACATATGACAGAAAATATATGACCCTTTACTTTCTGAGTCTGGCTAATTTCGTTTAATATAATGCTCCCATGTGATTTCTCTAAGGCTCCACCTACAATAGTCCCTCTTATAAATTCTACTGACCATTGCCTCTGTTTACCTGTGGGAATCTTGACTAATACAGTGGACTTTTAGTATATATAAATTTTCATCATCTGTTTTTAATCCTAGTTTTTTAATGTAATCATGTTTAGTCTCAAAGAGTCCATTTCAATTTGTAGCTGTGTGAACAACCTTTAGTTTTGGAATCCTATGCTAGAACTTGGATTCTGGCTCCATCACTTTCTAGCCAAAGTCACTTAACCTTTCTTGCCATTTCCCCACTTGAAAAATCACGATAATGGTGTAGGAAATTTCCTTTACACAACTTTTTACATGATACAAAAATTTTAAATGTCCATGTCTCTTTGAAATGCATCTGATGAAAGACACACCATTCATGGTTCTGAATCAATGGTACTATTTATGCTTCATTGCAGTGTCGCATACCTCCAGCAAGCAATGGTAATAATCTTTTTCCTTCTGCATACTTCTTAGTCATTGCCTCAATGCTGCCACCAGTACTCTTTCATATACTTCAGTGAGACTTTGTACATTCCATGACTCTGAATCAAATATTTTTCCTAGTGGTGGTAGTGTGTGGGATATATAGATGTATGTGTATGTGAGGATGTGCATAGTTATTCTTTAGGACTATTTTCCAAATTATAGAATGTTCTAGATTTAGCAGCAGGCCTTGTCTTTCCTGATCTTGAATTCCATAGTCTAATATACTGTGTTGAATATTAATCTTATACAGCATGAACTTGCTATTTATGAGTTATTGTAATATAAAGAAAAAAACCTAACTTATTCATTTTGGTTTATAACAAGAAAGTTTACTATGGCATAAATGATAATTAGAGTGGGATAAACACTTTCCTATAGAATGATCATATATGTATATGTGTGTGTGTGTATATACACACACACATATCAATATATTTCTATGAAACATTGTCTTAAAATCAAGTCAAAGTGTTAGGTTAACTTTATTTGGAAAATACAGTTTTTGCAATCCTTCTAAGTTTTTAAGGATTTTGTAGATATTTGGTCATTAGCTGCTTTTATAAGCCTAATTTGTGAGTCTATGAATAAATATTTCAGGGAGATAATTTGGAAGAATATTTTTTTAGTCAAAATCTTCATGTGAATAAAAACAGTATAAAGTATCTTTTTAAGTAAAGTTCTTAAATAGTTTTTATTTATACCATTATAAAATATGAGCAGGTAGATTATGATTAAAAGCAAATAAATAAAGTAAAACAATACTGGTAAGAATGGTACAAAAGCTTCTCCAGGCAACTGAATGAGAAAATGTCAAACCGAAGAGGGCACCCTTCTTATTTTTATTTCTATGTTTAACACCCAACCAAGGACTAATGCCAAATGTGTGACACTAGTATTTTCTGTGCACCACACCACTCTGTGAATATGGGTACCCAGCTGCCCATATTGGCATCCTTGCCATTTCCAAGCAATGGCCATGTATTCACTATGACACAACTTGATGGACTTTGTGTCAATCAAGTTTATACAGTTTTTTCCTCTGGGCTTAAGAGTCATCATCTGCATAATGGACACTGTTAACACCTACATTGCTTCCATGATTCTCTGAATGATAACAGATGGAAAGTACTAGACCCTGTTCTTGGCTAATCCTTAAGGAACAGGAGAATCAAATGTTATATATGCTGTATTCAAATAACCTCCTAAAAGTAGAATTCTAATTTTGAGATAATGCTTTGACCTTTATATCTATGGTGCTATTCTGAAAATGGAATTGGAACCAGGAAATTTATGATAAATCAAAACATAATTTTATTTTTAGAAAGGGACTTCTTAAGAAGATGAGACTGTACTGTTAACCAGCTATGACAATAAGTATAATGAAGGTTAGAACCAACATCACATTCTTAATTTAATTCTTATTTAAACTATTAACTACTATTCCAAAGTTTTTTGTTGACTTTTTTATGGGAAATTGACATATGGGACAGGATATGTACTCAGAAAATTCAATCAGAAATTTGAATCTATTTAATTAGAAACCAGCATCTCATATCTCCAGAAACACATGCTTAAGCAATAAAGGGCAAAAGGCTACTAAAAAAAGTTGATATCAGGACCATATGTGAAATGAATAGGATTATAAGAGGCCTGGGGATGAAATCTAAATGGAATTAAAATTTACAGCAAGAGGCTCCTTGTACACAAGAAATGTGAACCTTGAATTTTCATCTACTATTGGCAGGAATATATACTGTTACTATGTATAAAACTCCTAAAATTTGAGTAAACTTTTTGACTGAAAAATTATATACTTCCATAATTTATACTTTATGGAAATAATTTAGACTGTGTGCAAAAATTTAGCTATAGAGATCTTAGTTGCAGCTTTCTTTAAAATAATGGAGATACCCTAACTAAGACTTGGGGACACTCAAAGCATGGTATGTTTTATGGGGTAGAAAGTTACATAGCCTACAAAAATTATAAATAAAGAGGTTTATTATGTTTTGCAGTGGGGAAAAACTATAAAATAGTATTCATTGTATGAACACATTTTGTAATTTAAAAATATAAAATGATTTAAATTATGTACAAAAAGACAAAAAGAATAGAAACCAAGAATATTAATTAATATTTAAAAAATAACCTAAAACAGGTAATTTTAGGATAATAAAATCAGTGTTTTCATATTTCTCCTTCCTATTAACTGAATTTTATTATTCTTGCCAATTAACATAAATTATTAGTTGTATTTCAAAAGAAGAAGAAAAAAAGAAATAAGCAAACTTCAATTAAATGCACCAAGAAAGGGGTGGTTTCTTATGTGAACACCCAGTATACTTCACTCTTTCCAAACTTCCAGTAATTGAAGTCATGATAATCAGCTTTATGTTGCAAATTACAAAACTGGTATTTAAAGTGATCAAATTGAAAAGTCAAATTGAACTAAAAAGTCATAGCAAGTTGACTCTCACAAAATAAAACAAAATGGGAGATATCATATGCAAAACCACAGGCTCTGAAGCTCTTAACAGGTGATGAATGTGACAGGCTCTAAGTGAAGTAAATTTCAGGAGACAGGACAGGACATGAGAGGCTTCAAGGGAGTAGTGAGGATGTTTGCAAGGACTGGCCTCAAGAGCAGACCACTGTGGTCAGCATGGATAGTTTATCTTGTGGGCACACATTACAGAAAGGGTGAGTAATCACAGCTCTCCACTGGCCACTTACAAGTATTGGTCTGGGAGACACAGGAGTCTGTCTGGATCGTGACAGGGGAAGTTGATGGTGGGAGCCAATGGAGTCAGTGGTTTACGGGGTAGCAGCATACAGTGGGAGGAGGAGAGCCTTTTGAATAATTGAGCTTATTTCTTTATACTCTACTCTCCTCACAATGATTGTTGAGTTCATTTAGTCTCTTGTCACTGTCTCCTTGTGCTGAATTTTGCTGCTTCGGATAATTCCTCCACTGCTTTTTTTGGAAGGTGGAGGTGGGAGAGGAAGATGGTGGCTCGAGATAAATAACACTGTTGGAGTTCAAGCTTGTTTTGTATAAATAGTCTTGGAAAAAACCTGCCTCTTAAGATAAGAAATTACAGAATGCTAATGACATCCGCAGGGGGCCTGAAGGAAGCAGAACCATGGAAAACCATTTTATATTTCTGCCTTTTTGCCATTTGATTGGGTTTTCTCTCATGACTGTTTGAAACCAAGTTTTTTATTTGTCCTTTCATTTATTATAATCTCTACTGTCTCTGCTTAGATAACAAAAGCATGTTGATATTTTTATAAACATATTTTTTTCAATTTATTAGTTTTAGAGGACCTGGGTATCTACAGACCTGTAATGGTTTGCCTCCAACTTCTAATATTAATTAGGTGTTTTCCAGCATATTAAGAATTAGAGAGTTTTATAGTGCACTGACACTGGGGTGGGGTGTGGTCAGATGGAAAGATCACCCAGGTCAAGACTATATGAATTCACAGTCTCATGAACAAAAGGAGGGGAAAGGCCTCTCATCCATGACCTCCCACTGAACAGCTGAACTTTCATAATGGGAACAGCGTAGCTGTGACTTGATTCCATAGTAGGAAGCTACAGATAGAAAGTTGACTCTGACATGTCCTTAGGAGCTTACACTCTTCAGTAGAGGGAGTTTTGACAGCTACTTACAGGACAACTTGGTTCCTACAGGACAACTCTCTATGATATGGTTAGTCCTTCTATTCCTCAGTGCAGATAGATGGCTGTGTCAGTGCCCTACGTAAGGCCCTTATTTGAAAAGGGACTAATGAGAACACATTAGATGTCTGAAAGGAAATTAGAGCAATACAGGGCAGGAGGAAAAGAGGGAGATCCAGAAAATGAAAATATTAGTAGAAAAAAGAACAAGAGATAGAAGCTATAAACTGTCAACATGTTTCAAAATTTGTTATAGCAGTGCATCTTGTACTTGACCAATCTATCCTATTAACATGTCACCAAAAATTCCATCCATTCTCCCACTGCCTCCACCTCACAGGTTTCCCTCAGAGTTCACTTGCATACAAGTTTGCAGTAGCTTTAATAAAATCCACTGCAGTGGCTCCATAATGACCTACTGATATCCCGAGAAGATACAGGGCTCTACCCTTGGCCAAAGTCTTCCATTCATGGGTCTAATACATTGGGTAAACCTCTCTCCTCTTTTCTAGGTTTGCAGTCTGTGTCCTCTGAACTCTCCTAGCCTTCCCTTCATCTGGTGGAGAAGACGATATAGACTACCAATGTCAACCCTTCTAGATAAGAATTGAAATCCTCCATTCATTCACTAAACATGTGACTTCTGAGAAGACAAGTCATCTGGCCTGCTGTGACAGTTGAGCTCCTAACAGGAATTATTTGGTTTCTCTAAAGTCAGGAATGGCAGGTCCTCTGAAGACCTGACTAGGATCTTCAAAGTTCAAAGAAAAGACTAGATGTTCTGGTTGAATCATGGGCAAGAAGCAATTCTTTTTTTACCTCATCATGCCAGAACGTTGAGTTGTTCCCAGACCTGAACTCTTGGGTTGGCTCCTCTTTGGAGAATGGTGAATGAAGCCAAAAACACACACTTACTTTTCCAAAGAAGATCTAAACATAATCATTCTAATGATGTTGATTATACCTGCAAAGACACTGAACTTTCAAGTCTCCTCATCTTAACAGCCCTAGTAGTAGCAAATCTTATTTAGATATTTAAAAACAAACAAACAAAACAAGTACCTAGATGATACTGTCTGAGGATGAACGAAAAAGCACAGAGTCAAGACTATGGGGATTCAGGCAGGTAAATGATGATAGATAAGAACTTGGGTCTTTTTCATTCAGGGGCTCCCTTTAATGAGTTACGGTATAACCTGAAAACAATCAGGTCAGGCACATAACTTCCTTGGCTTGAATAGGAGACATGAGCTTGTCTTTAAGATGCTTTGAACCTTGCAGCTGCTACTCAAGTCATCAGTCCAAATATATGATCTACCGTATCTTAGATTTTGTTCCAAAGATTAACAGTAAATCTCTTGTAGCAAAGATGCCAGTGCAGAACTGAGCTCAGTTTCCAATTAAAGGAGGATGTCATGGAATACTCTTGGAGCTGGAAGCCCTGGTTCTGACTAAGATATCCATGAGGTGCCACAGTCATGGTATGAAGTATCTGATGGAACAGCACCATCTTGTCATGATATTCTCAGGGCTGCACAGCATCTACCAATTTGCAGACAATGGCATTTCTTTTCAGAAAATATGTCTTTGAACATTTAAGAAGCCAAGAAAAGGGCTGTAGCTGTAGCTCAGTGGTTAGAGTGCTTGCATAGCACGTGTGAGGCACTGGGTTTGATCCTCAGCACCACAAAAAAGAAATAAATAAAATAAAGGGATCACATCCATTTACAATTAAAAATATTTTTTAAAAAATGAAGCCAAGAAAATACTTTGAAAGAAAGAGAGGAAAAAAATAAAACAAATTAGAAAAAGAAAGAGGATTAGCAAAGGATATAGATCCAGAGAGACCTTCATTTCAGTGGTGCTTCTATCCTTACTAACTTTATGGCCTTGAGTAAATAATTAAAATGTCTCTGCACCTTTGTTTTCTTGTCTATAGCACAAGGATAGAATGATCTGTCCCAGGCAGGGAGATTGTCAAGAGGTGTGTTAGTTGGCTCAGAATGCCCTGACAAAAGATCAAGAATTGTTGCTTAAATGACAGAAATTTATTTTCTTACAGTTTCAGAGGCTCAAAGTCTGAGACCAGGGTACCAGAATTATTGGGTTCTGGTGAGGTTGCTCTTTTGGTTTACACAGTTAAATTCTGAGACAGGAAGAGCAAAATTTCTGGTATCTCTTTGCATAAGGGCACTAACCCTTGGAATCTGTGCTCTGCCCTGATGATCTCATTTAATTACCTTTTAAAATCTCCTCTCTAAATACCATCACTTTGGGGGTTATGCAGTGCCTTAATAAATATCACTATTATTTTGATTTAACTATTATAATTTGTTCCAAGAAGGAAAAGACCACTAGTTGTGAGACAACTTAGAAAATTCATACATTATAATAATAATTGACAATTCATTAACATATCAACAGTAAATATTTCCATGCAATGTTTTTGAGAGAATCAGTGAAGCCAGAAAACATTGAGAATTCAATTGTACCCTTTTGTTTAATGACTTTGGTTAAAATTCATAAGTATTCCTAAATGTAGTCTATTCCTTGGAGAGAGATTTCAGAGTCACCAACTCGAGAGACTAGAACAGCGTGAAGCATACCAACTTTTCCAAAATGTGGTACAAAAATCATAGATTGTGGAAACAAGCCTTTGTATCTGCCTACCCTTAAGTTTTATGAGCTTTCAGGATCTGTTGATCAGTCTTTATGGACCATGAAGGATGTTATACGTGTCAGGAAGGTTATAGGCAGGCACAGAAGAGGGTCACAATAAACAAAACTCTAATCACTGGACTACTGGTGGAAAACCTGGCTCCTGGCCTTAATCTTGAGACTTTGGGGAAGTCATTAAGTTCTCAGATTAACTGCTAAACAAACATCTCTAGAACTCTCAGCTGAGACCTGGGAGCCAGACTTCTTGGTTCTAGTCTTTCCTGGCTGCTTCATGTGAAACTAAGTCATTTCTTTGTGCCTCTGGTTCCTCAACTATAAAATGGGGATAACAGAACTACATGGGGACTAAATGGGAGCACCTGACCCATAGAAAGAACTCGCAACAAGCTACTGTCATGAAGTCTAAAGTATAAAGATAAAGAGATGCAGGTGTGGTATAGAATGGTTTGGTCACAAAAGGTAGAACCCAGTCCAGTTAGGATCTGAGCCCAGGTCCAACCCCAGAGCCTTTGCTCTTGGCCTCTTCAGTGTACTTATTTTTCACCCATTTTCTACTATTTTAGACTTGGAGTCTGTCCACAAAGCCCCATACGTGCAATGTCTTATACAATTTGGTGGCAGGGAAAGCTTTGTGTCTTCTGAGAAATTAGTATGTTTCCTCCTTTTGAAAATAAAAATTATGCAACTTATCGTTTTTTTGTCTTGGGTGCCAGGAAGCTCGAAGCCAAATTATGTACTTAATCACAGCCACCAAATTGTTTCTTTCTTCCTATATTTTTGTTCCTTATTTCCCTTTTTAATTCCTTTCTAACATTTTTTTTTCCTTTGTGTTTCTTATTGACAGAGGCCTCAGAGGTACTTGGAAAGTGACAAGATTGAAATAAGCAAAAACAAAATCTGAACTGTGCATGAAAATCTATTTGAACCTTACCTGTTTCCCTTGCACAAAGAAAAATTGTCAAGGGGAAATTAAAAAAAATAATAATTTAAGAGCTATTTTAAAGGAGAAAAAAAGAAAACCAACAGAAAAACAGAACCAACACCAACAGAAGCCAAGTCAAATGAAAACTGCAATAAATAAGTCTGAGGCTAGAAGCATTTGTGATTTCCCTGGCTGCAACCTATCATTTCTTAATTATATCCTGTGTGTTTTGCAAGATGAGAGCTGCTGTCAAGAGGAAGATCAGCCTCAGACAGAGGCGGGATCAAGGCCCATCCCTTGGGTCCTCACATACCTGCACAGAAGCGAAATCCCCGGAGGCACAGGCACCCAGAATAGCAGCACCCACAAGAACAGACTCCACCTCTTGCGACAGGACCACAGACATGCCTGTGCGGGACAAGGCCACACCTTGGTTAGGGAGCAGGGCCAGGGCAGTGTGGAGAGCCAGCAAGCAACCCCAATGGCAAAATCTCCAGCATCCAGGCAGCACTCCTCTCATGACCCCTGGTCCCTGTTCCCCAGAATTACCTAGTTCTAAAGGGTTTCACTGACTGTGCCTGCTGGTGTAGTAGCCCAAAGCTTCAGGGGAGTCAGCAACCTATGTACCAACTCTCGAGACCTCACAGCCCAGGTATTCCAGGTTCCTGCTAGCTGCTATCTGACATTTGGTTCAAGTTCAGCTCCATAAATGTTTGTTAGTGCTTTGCTGGGCCAGGGAAGACTGAGATGAATCAGACTGGTCCATTGTTCAGGTCTCAGAGGGGAGATGGATAAGAAAGAGAAGCAGGTCATACAGCCGTCTGGTTCTCCGACTGAGAAGTACTAAGAGAAGGGAAGCAGCAAGAGATGGTGGGGTTCAACTTTCCAGTGGCTTCCTCCCTCTCTCAGTGCAAGCCACAGCATCGATACTGTCTGACAAAGTCTTCCCTCCAGGGTTTAGGCTTACTTTGTCACTCTGATCTTCTACTTTCCTCCTGCCCACATGGCCCTGGCCTCCTGGCTGTTTCTTGAGTATGCTTCTGGGTCCTTCTGGGTACCATGCCCTCCTGGTAACTGCCCTCTCCTCTTCTTCACAGAAACATAACCTTCCCACTGAGCCTGGCGCATGGGATTCAAAATCCTGGCGCATGGGATTCAAAATGGCAATGTACCCTCACCTCACCTCATCCCTCTTTCCTCCTCACCTCCTGGGGTTTAGACCAGTACCTCATATGTGGTGATTGATTAAATGATGAGAGTAAGAATTTCTGGGGTAGTGGTCATCATGGTGGACACAGGGCTTAAACAGGCATTTGAAGGGTGAGTAAAGGTCCACCAGGTAGGAAGAAGCCTCCACATACCAACTCCCAGAGGGTTCAGAGGGTTAATACAAATAATTCAAGATTCTGAATTGTCAGCTTCTTCACTGACTTCATTGTGTGACCCTAGGCAAGTTATTTAACTTCTCTTGACCTCAGTTTCCAAAGTGGGGCTCAGATTCTACCCACATCATAGGACTTAAAAATAAGGCATTAAAACAGTACCTACTATATATATTTGCTAATCAGGAGATGGCAGCAAATGCCACAGAGGTAAGATATGCAGTGAAATCTTCCTCTACTCAAAACATGAAAGCTAGTTTCCAAAGGCTGTCTTTCTCTTCTTATTAGGGAAGACCTCTCTGCTGTACACTCCTCCGTATCACGTCACCTCCTAATTCACCTCCTTTCTCCAAGGCTGGGTCAGCCGCCCAGCTACCAGACAAAGGGAGCAAGGAGAATTCCCAGAGACATCCTAGAGGACCTAAGAACACCAGCCCTGGTGAGTGGGCTCTGGGAAAAGCTTAAATCTGGGTTTGTTTCCTGCTTCCACTAGCTGAGTCCTTCAGCAAGCCCCTGAAACTCTACTGTCTTGGTTTCCCCATGTGAAACAGGGTTAAGACAGCACACAGGTGCACACTGAGGATTAATGACAGGGCATACATGTGGGGAACAGCACATTTCCTGGCCCATGGCAGGCTCTGTAGAAATGGTGGTTGGTACTGTCAGAATTAAAATGGATGGGGAGTGAAGACTCTACCTGCTCTTCACCTGGACTACACAGTGCAATAGTGGGAAAAGGCAGAGCAGGTTGCCAACAGCCTACCATCCAAAGGGGAAGGATGAACACCAGGCCACAATGAAGGGTAATAGTGGCCCAATCAGGAGAGGGCACTGCAGACCTTTGCAGAATCTCAGGACGATGGGAGTGGTAATGTGACCATGCCCCTGAGACTTCTTTGTTGACCAGGGACTTTTTAGAAGGTTGCACCTGCAAACACCATTTATTTGTCTCCCAGTCCCTTTTTTCCCTGCCAAAATTTCCCTATGTCTGGGTTTCTCCCTATTCCCAAGCCCCTCCCCTTGGAAACCAGACCAGAGTGAATCTGATGAATCCCCTATTAGCTCTCAGGTTGCAGCTCAAAGTGCTCTGGAGCCAGACTGAACTTTGGCTTCCTTACCGACTTAGTTGTGTGATACTGACTTCTCTTTGTCTTGTTTTTCAAAATGGGGTTCAAATTCCAGCTACCCGTTAGGGTGGCTATGAGAATTAAAAGTGGTATTGAAAGTAAGGCACTTGGTGCCTGGCTTGGAGAAAGCACTAAATTACCATTAGCTGTGATGATTCCTAAAGTTTCCCTATCTGTGATATTTCTCCTTACTCTACTACCCTGGGTAGAACAACTGCTCCATCTGTCTCTCAGACCAATGCTACCTCCTCCCCATGTCTCCCCACTTGCTCTGAGCCCTGAGAGACTAGCCTGTGTGGACCGCATCCCTTGCCCTCTGGCAACATCCTTGGCTAGACTCCTGCTGGGCCACCTTCTTCATATGACCCTCAGTTTCGAGATACCACTAGCTCCCTGGCACCCGCTTCTCCTATAAGCTTAGGGGTGGAAACACTGCGGGTTGCCCCAGGGGACTTCTTGGTGGTCCGGGTCTCCCTAAGCTCTGCTCACTCCTCTGTAAATGAATCCCTTATTCAACTTTTCTCCAATTAACCCAACTTGGGTGTGTATCTGTTCCCTGGCTGGACCTGAATGACCCTGACAACTCTGTCCTCTGGGTTCCCACTCTACTCTCTTGCACACTGGTCACAGGACCATAAGCACCTTTTCTGTTTTATAACAAAACCTTCAGTAGGACATCATTCTTCTTTTGCATTCCCATGTGAAGCATGGTGCTTGATAGGCCGATGGGCTCAGAGAATTCTTTGGAGTGAATAAACGTATGAACAAATGATTAAAATATTGAGTAATACAGGAAGAGGAAAACCCCCACTGACACTGCCAGTACTAAAAACAAAATTTAGAAGAAGGAACATTTAGTCCCAAGTCACTGGAGGAAAACCTACAATTACTTAGTACACACCAAGTATTTCTTGAAACCACAGTTAACTAAGTGGCCAGGGTACCAGAAGATTCTTCTTCACGGTGATGGCATTTCCCATGCTGGCAAAGCCCCACAGAGAATGCTGTTCCTAACATGGAAAAGATTTTGCTGAAAAAATATTAAACTTTGCTTTTTCTCTACCATCCCTTCTTCCTTTTGGTATGGGGCTGTCTGGAGGGGAGAAGTGATGTAACAGATACTGATCCTACTAAGAATGAGGCACAGAGTTTGTTGCTCACCAACTCCCAAGCATTCATTTATCCCTCAGCATGATCTACACGAGAGAGATGGTAACCTTTCTGTCTTCCACAAGAGGGAACTGAGGCTCACAGAGGTAAAATAATTGGTCTTGAGTCACAGCCCTGGCTTCTTGTTCGTTCCACTACTCTTGTACTGTCTCCAAAGAATCTTTCAAATTCTGTGTTTTTTTCACATGTATTTCTGAGCATCATGTACCATGTCCTCTCTAAGTCTTTCTTTTTAGGAAAATTAGAGCAATTACGATGTTTAAAAGCACCAAAGGCACTACCTATCCACAGACTGCTGTGTATGGTCACTGTGTACTTCGCGCCTTTTTACAGGGACAAATGCAAATGTGTTCCCTTTTTTTTTTTTTTTTTTTTGAGTGCTGGGTGAAGTAGAGGAAGAGGGGGGCTTTGCCTGGAATGTGAACTATTTTATCTGATGCATTAATGAGTTTAGCAGAACCCAAAGCATTTAAAGGCAGATGCACTTTGCCATCACTTGTCAGTCACAGGCTTCCAAAGGCAGAGGAATTCCAGTCCAAAGAAAAGGTCCCTTTGTCCATAACTGTAACTGGTGCATAGTTAGAGACAAAGGGTCCAGTTTGAATCTGAATCCAAACAACAATTAACAGCCTTTTCATTCAGCAGCCTGGAGAAGAGCAGTTTCCAAAGCAGAACTTTCAGAAGCGGCTGCAGGCCTTGCATCTGAGTCAGCTCAGGGTATCAGGCTTGGAAGGTGACCCATTTTCATGAAGGTTAGAACTAGTGTCCAGACAGTATCCTAGTCACTCTGGACTGCCTGCTTTCAGGGGCTCTGATTTCCCCATTCCCTTGGGCAATATGTTAACCCAAACCTGACTTCTATCTTCCCTCCCACAACCAGGTGGGATGTGTTTTTGGCTATTAGAAGCTGGAAATTGGAAAATCACAAAGCAAGTTTTAAGTCTGAACCTTCACTGAACCACCTCATTGATTTTTAGATAAAACATGGTCATGGTTATTCTCCTGGGGAAAATAAGGTAATATGGGCCCCTTTTCTGGTCTTTCCTCTTTGTGCTTCACTCTTCAAGCCACACTCTCTATGGTCCATTTCCACAGGTTTTGAACAACTTTGCAAAGGGATCATCATCAAATGGGTACACAAGAAAAGTCAAGCAACCTGGGTCAGCAGCAGAGGGCAAGGGACAGTGAGCACAGATATAACTAAATTACATTCCTGACCCATTCCTTACTGGTTGTTTGACTTTGGAAAAGTCAACTTAATTTAGCTTCTCAATGGTTTGTGTGTAATTTCTATATTCTAATTTTGATGTTATGGTAGGATCAAATGTCTATAGAGTGATTCACACTGACACATAGTAGGCACTTGGTTAATGGAAGTAATTTCTGTACTTCCCAACCTGGTAGATCTAATGTTAGACTCTGTGCTTTTCTCAACTGTCTTCTGATTTGTTCTTCAGTCTACTTATCTCAAAGATGGGGATAATAGCCTATTTAGCTTCATCTTAGAGTGTACAGGGATCAACAGTATCTATCACATTAGATAAAGCTGTCATCTGCAGGAATCTGTATGGCCTTGATGGGAAACAGAATATGAGAAGGCAGAGTGAACTTAGAGATTTAACCTGCTTAGCTGTCAGAGAAAAGGATCCTGGGTAATCGAGGACAGGGTAGGGTGGGATAATATCAGGCTGTAGTTGGGGCTGAGGAAGGGTATAATCCTTCCCTATTTGCCTCCACTCTCCATGTTCTAGTGCCTGGCCCTCCCAGGGGTATCTCAGGAGACACTGGAGGAGAAGCAACAAGAGGGGTGTAGGTACTGGGTCCACAGAGATGGGAGCCCAGGTCAGCCTCTATGCCACCAGCAAACTTCCTGGACTGTAGGGGCATTTAGTAAGGAGCTACTCTGCCACTGTCTTCCCTTGTCACAAAGGGCTCAGCCCATTATTCTGGATTCCCTCTATTGTGTTATGATCCTGGATTTTGATGAGTTCAGAAGGAATCCAAGGATCTTGGGCTCTCTGGGTTCACATTCACCGTCTGTGGCCAAATCCCAGTTCCCACAGTATCTGGGCTTTGCATTCTTTCTTCAAGACAGCATCCTAATCACTTCTTCTAGACCACATGCCCTACACTGTCACAGATCCAAAACTGGGCAAAGTGCCCACTGGGTTTTCAAAATACCCTGTGATTTACTTACTCAGAAGTTCTGAAACATTATGTTGAAAGTGTCTGTTTGTTCTTTGCCTTCCTCAATAGATCTTGAGCTCTGCACAAGCAAAAATTATGTCTTTATTCATCTTTGTATCTTCAATACTGCCTACAATGTCTGAATCATAAGAGGCACTCAAAATTATGGAGTAAAGACTTGAATCAAGATCTAGCTCTTCTTGACTTCTCTCATTTCATTCAATACTTAATCAATTTCCCTATCATGAACATAAAGACCTCAGTCATCTTAATAACTTGACACATCACCCATATGCTCCTATTCTCAACCTGCCCAGCACTTGGTGATGTCCAATTGCTGCCAAGCCTAAAATTACTCTCTCCTCCTCCCCACACTTACCAGTAATGTCCGCATGCATCTGCACAAAAAGAGGATTCTTGCTCAGGCCCCCGCACAAGAACAGAGTACTGATGGAGTGGCCTGCTGCCTCCATGGCCTCTATAATGAAGCGGGTCCCAAACTTAAAGGGAAAAGCAGAGGAAACCATTAGTATGATAGCAAAATTAAATGATAATGAACATTTACCAAGTGTTCGCCGCAGGCTTGACACTGTACCAATAGCTTTGCACACACCATCTCAGAAAGCTCAGACTCAGAGAGACTGTGTTGCCTATGAGACACAGTTAATTGCATCACAGAGTGGGGATTCCAATGTGGGCCTGCCTGACTCCAAAACCCTCTCAATTTCTGTAGCATTTACTTTTATCAGTAGTTACATGACACTGACAAAAGCAGTTGACATTGTTAGCACAGTTACTATTAATGCAGCTCACTCAAATATTTGATTACAGTCTACCATGGCCTGTGCCTCTATGTGGTATTAGAATGGAGTGATGGCAATGCTGCTCCAAAATGAACAGAACTGGTGGCACCCAGCTCAGTCCTCTTTAATTAAAGGGAAACTAAAGATTGTTTCCTAAAAAAAAAAAAAAAAAAAAAAAAAAATACCTAAGAAGTCCAGCAGCAGGACCAAGGAAAGAGGGTTCTAATTGCATCAAGAATGTAAACCTTCAGGTCAACAAAGGCTACAATTATCTTTGTTATCCCCTGAAACCAGGTAATGGTTTTCTAATAATGAGGCTTCTGGAACCAGAATCCATTTCCAGTCAGCCCTCTGTGGCCTGGGATGATGCAGAAAACACACACTCTGTAGCTCAGGGCTTCACTGACTTGTCATTTCAGTCCTTGTATCTCAGGCTTCCTCTCCTACTGTCTTCCTAAAGTGAATTATCTTTATTCCTGTCTTGCAGAGTTTACTAAACTCAGTAAAAGCCAATACAGTTTGAGAATAGGACTATTTTTCTACTATATGGAAGTGAATTTTAATGTAACATTCTTTATTTTTGGCTAGATATTCAAATAGCTGAGGATAATTCATTTGAAAATTCAAAAAACTAGAAGTTCAAAATTCAAATGTCTTCTGGATAAGGACTGAAAACAAGAAGATGAACTAGGATGTGACCCCAAGGAGGCAGCCACATGGTGATATTTGAGGATGACTCAGGAGAGAAATGAGGAAGAGGATTTTTTTTTTTTTTTTTTTTTTTGGTGGCTAGAGAGTCCTTGAAATGTTTAGAGACTAAGCGATTCTGGGAGATGGCAAAGTCCTAGGCATGAGCATGGAAGTGAATTGCTGAGAAGGAGCGAGGAACAGAGGAACAGCTCAGGGGGTCAGGGAGATAGGAGGGTGGAGGATCCAGAAGGTCCAAGTATAAGATTTCAGATGTGAGGCTACCAGGAAGGCCAGATTTGACTGGAGAGAAGATGGGAGCCACTGTCATGGCTTTCAGTAAATGTGTGAGTGTTGCTGAGCAGTTGGTCCCCAACACGTAGAGAAGAAAAGGAAGTTTAGCTTGAGGGTAAGAAGATCAGAAGAAGGCCCAGGTTTGGGCAGTCAGCATGCTGCACCCTGACCTCAGACTCCAGGGTGAGTGTAGGGCAAGTGCAACCGCCTCCTTTGACCAGGCTATTTGAGTGCTGACTCTGCTGGGTGGGGGTGCCTCTAAGGTAGACAGGGGTCAGTGGACCATGGGGGGCCACTGGATTTGAAATCCCAGTTGAAGTATATGATGAGGGACAGGGCTGTCATAAGCAAAGGGCACAACAAGTTCCTGCCAAGAGGTCTTTAGGGTTTGCTGAAGCTACTCAGGAATCTGTTAAAAATATGGATTAGGTGAAACCTGGGCCTCCAAAGATAATCCACAGATGGAGTGTGTTTAGAAAGTTAAAACACGTTGTACTGCATAAGGCCAGATCCTGCTTACTGACTATGGCTGATTATCCCCAGATGTTCTATCTTAAGCTTTTTGGGGGGTCATGAACCCTATTGAGAATATGATAAAACCTATTGACCTGCCCAGAAAAAAAGTCACACACAAAGTGGTACTAAACATAACTTCATGGGGTCAACAGATGCCTTTTAAGTCCCCCAGGGATCATTTGATGCCCATAGATTCCAGGTTAGCCTGGACTACTCTAGGGACATGGATCCTTAACAGCTAAGAGCATTTGTTTTGAATTTAAAGAAAGAAAAAGAAAAAAACAAAAAAAACAAAAAAAACTAAACTGACCTTCAGGAATTTCACCTATTTCTCATACCTAATCTTTTGACTCATTTCTTGTTTGTTAAATAGGAATAATAATACCATAGTCATTCAGTTGAAAATTCCCTAGAATACCAAAGATGGCAACATGAAAAGAAATAAAAAGTGTGGTCTGAGACTCGATGAAATGGTAATATCTGTGTTACAAGCTTGGTGCTACAGGAAGCTGTGCTGGAGTGCCGGGAAGGTGTTCACAGAAGAGGGCTTTTCTGGGGATTAGCCATATGCTAGGCACTCTGCTAGGCCCTTTCATGTCATTTCTAATGGTAAAACAATCTTGCGAACAGCATATAGTTACCCGTTTAGGAGCTATATAATTTGCCTGACAATATTTCTATATGGGAGAAAGTGTAGCTGCCTCCCACTTTGCACAGGAATACTATGCAAAACTGATATTTCTGATATTTCTAAAACCAGGGACGTGGGGCCACATGATTAACAGGCCTCTGTCAAGGGTAAAACAAATCACATTTCCTGGGAAAAGGAAAGGAAGGACCTGAACAAGAGGCACTCCCTGGAGGGGCTGTGACAGCCTCTCT
Organism: Sciurus carolinensis; assembly: GCF_902686445.1. Taxonomy (NCBI): domain Eukaryota; kingdom Metazoa; phylum Chordata; class Mammalia; order Rodentia; family Sciuridae; genus Sciurus; species Sciurus carolinensis. The sequence goes on from NC_062213.1 coordinate 161,389,858, forward strand.
CCCCTGTGTGGCCTGTTCCATTGGAATTTCCCAGTCTGCTGGTTCCTTATAGGGCATTCCCTTCTGGTATCCCAGACTCCCAGACTCCACAGTGTACTGCTCCACCTCCTGGAATTCCCCACCAAAGGGTTTTGTGCCACGATGATTTTGTGCTCACCTTTCTGGAAGAAACGTTTTCACTGAGAAATTTAAATTAAAATTAGGCTACTCCACTGGGAATGTACAGAACTGAATGCAAATCAAGAGACTTCAAATGCAAATAGTACTTTTAAAGGGCCTGTTTTGAAAAGAAAACTACAGATGAACAGGCTATGGATGAACTGGGTAGTTGACAGGTCTTTCAATGAAGCATGAACAAGAATTTTATTGCATGGAGGGTTTTGCACAGTCCTGAGCTAACTTTTCTCTCTTTCATTTCATTCCATTCCTATAAAATACCAACTATGGGTGTTGCTACAGAGAGAAATCTGACTTATTAACAACAAATAGGTATTAAGGCAATATTCAGGGCCGAGAAAACAAAAATAATTTTTCAAGGTGAACATTATGGGAAAATATCTGCAGACTGCTTCATTAGAAGCACATTTTTTGCCTAAAGGATCAGCACACTCAGATACTTTTGCAAAACAGACTGAATTCCTCCCAATTCAATTGAGTCCATAATAAAGCATTATGGAGAAATCTGTCCTGAAATACCTTTCTTTCATGGTATACAAAGATCATTAAGACAATGGGCAAAATAAATAGGATCACTTTAAATACCCATAAGGCCCATTACATACAAAATTGATTTTCTAAATGTGTGGTACTTGGGACAACATGGATGGCTCTTTTCTTTTTTCTCTCCAGTCTGCATTAAGTTTAACCTCACTTTCAAATTCTTGGACATTTGCTACAATGTTCTTACCAGGAAAGGGACCTCTGTGAGAAAATCCTGGGCCAAATCAATATTTTCTAATATGTGTTAAGTCAAAACTATTCTTGGGAATGCCTGAATGTTTATTTCATCAAAGTAGCTTTTACAAATAGATCAAAGAAAACTGCAGCATGGTAAAGTGTAAAGAGCAGGAGACTGGGAGTAAGATGGAAAGAGGTTCAAATTCCAGCTACCATGCACGGGCTGTGTGACCCTGGCAAACAGCCTGCCCCTTGTCTGTAAAATGAGGACAATCTCATTGACATATAGGGTTATGGTCCTAAGCCACAGGGTAGATTAGATACTGCAGGGCCTGGTACAGAGTTGGAGTTCCAAGAGGTCACAATCATTACTACTATGAGTTGATGACTCTGGGCCCATTCTGTTTGACCTTGTCCTTCACATCTACCTCTTAGCACTATGCTCACAAGACTGAGCATTTTACCGCTTTGCTTTTCCAGACTTATTCATTTCAATGAGAGCAATTCATTCTGCCAAAAGTCTTTTATATAATAATGTCAACAAATTAGAAAATAAACATTCCTCAATACTTCTTGTATCTAGTTTTATTTCATAAAGTCATGCATTCCCCTTTCAGCTCTGTCATGTATTGGCTATATAACCCTGAGCTAATTAACCACACTGATGCTTGGGATTCTAATCTGTGGAATGGGGACTAAAATATCTACTTCATAAGGTTAAATCAGATAATGGGTGTGTGGTATTTGGCATAGAGCCTGGTATGTAATAAATTCCCCCAAAATTCTAGTATGTATTATTAGGATCATCATCGCCACCTTCAAAGAGGAGTAGTAAATAATTGTCTTTACTAATGGAAGTTTTCACTTTCATCATACTAATCACTTCTAGCAGTTTTATAGGTGGCAGAACTATCTGTTTTTAACCAAGTGGCCATGCAAAACATAGTGTGATTGACTTCACTGAAGTGGCCAAACTATTAAATCAATAAGAAGTTGCTTCAGGAAGACACAGTTAAGAGGTATATAATCTGAAAGGACTATTTTATCAAGTTGGCTGATTCCATACTCCTCTGTAATAGCATTGAATAAGGTATATTCCTTTAATAGTTGGAAAGTTCTGTTCTCTGTTGTACAGACATGGCACCTGGACAGACCTGAGTATTAAAAATGTGCTTGGTGATCTAGATAACTATGCATGTGATTCTAATACTTAAAGCAATGATGTTATAAAAAATACTTGTTTGGAGAAACAGAAAAATTGAACATCATTTGTGTCCATGTACCATTGAGAACTAACCACCCTTTGGTTTAAGTAGTTATTTTTCTGAATAATGCATCTTTAAATCCAAATTCAGTAAACTGATTTTTCCTTTCTGTTGGTTCCCATTCTCTTTCCAGAAATGAATAAACCTTACTGGATTAACTGTTATTTTGAGTTACCTACTCCTCGGAGGCCCTAAATTGCCAACTCCCTCAAAATGTACTTTCTACACATGTACCATACAACCCTTTGTGAGGGATTTCAGGATTTAGAACTCTCTAAAGCCCACCCGTGGTCACCTCTAGATAAGAAAATTCCTTAGACAATGTTTGAGTTTCTAGGATTTTCTTTTCATTTGGGATCTTTAGTTTAATAAGAGCTCCTAATATTTTGAAGATTTACATTCTCCCTTCCAAATTTCTTGTTTAAGGAGTCAGTTATGGAAAAACACTTTTATGCTCTAAGGAAGCTTACTATTTAAAGGAATTCTGTAATGAATCCTTTTGCAAAATGAACAATGTGTTTTATAAATCTAGACATTCTCAATATCAGCTTTTCTAGTGCCAGCGTGCATGGCATCTGCCTGCTTCTACTGAAGTGGATTTAGAAGATGAATTAGATAGACAAACAATGAGCATGACGCTCAAAGACTTAAACTCCTTTTAGCTTCACTATGTGAGCTTATTAGCAAATCAAGCAAGGACCTTTATCAACTTTTCCTTCCAGAGAGACCAGCATCTCCTTTTGGCAAGTTCTCCTTTAATTAAGAAACTGTCACAAAAGCATATGGTGTATCTCGGGATGCTTGTGTCTCAGAGTACACTGATAACCCTGTTTCCTTAAAAATGACATTAAAGTATCTTACAGCAATGGCTTGAACTGTGGCCAGGTAGAGGATGGCAAGATCATCGAGGTCCTGAGACAGTTTCAATCCAGTGACCTGTAGGGAGGACGAAAAAATAAGAAGGAGATGGCCAGAAGGAGCTGCCATTGACAGAAAGAATTCCCATGAACTATGAACACGTTCAAATGTGTTTTCTTGCAGAAACAAGTTCATATGCAAATCCCCTTTTTGTGAGCTGAACGTGGAATGACTACTAAATCATTTAATCTGTAGACCTGGGGAAAAATATAGCCCTTCCTTCCCCTAAAAATGCCTTGCCTTTGAATTAAACCAAAACAAGACAAAATAAAAACAATATGAAGATAATGTCTGATATTCCTTAGCATAAATTGTATCATTTTTTATTTTAAAAAATGCGTATTTCTTATAAATACCTATTTTCTGTGACTTACAATCAGTATGTGAACAGTGGCATTCTAGTACCAGATGATCTTATTCTGAATTCTGCTCTTGTCAGAATTCAGTGTAATTGTGCCCAAGGGGTATTCAGAGTAAAATAATATGTCTCCTATAAATGTTATACCTACTGAGGGATAATTTAGAATCTGTGGTTTGTAAGGGAATCCCATTTAAGTCAATCGGAACCAGATGCTTATATGGAGTAGGCCAATCTCTGAGATATTCCAGTACTGAACAGGATGCTGGTTTTGGGGGCCATCAAGACTTGTTCACAGTCTCACCTTCACATCTTTCACTCATCCAGGTCTTGTTTTGGAACATGTCTAGAGAACAAGAGCTATGGTTTCATCAAGCTCAGTCTGAAATTTGTGGGCATTGACCCTATAATTCATATTAGATTTTTACATTATTAAATTAATTAACATAACACTTATTTACTCAGGTTATATGGTATGTATGCTCTTGAGATGTGAATATGCAGTCTGCAACAAAATAGAGGTGAATGGTCTTCCTAGGATTCTATCCTTCCTCTCTGGCTTCATTTAATTTCTCTCTCCAGACTCTACCCCTAAGCAGGATTGGGCTATGGCAGGGAACAGATAGGAGTTCCCTTTTTTGCCTCCTCCCTCCCTTTCCATGTTTAAATGTTTCCAAGTCTTGCATGTTTGACTTCCCCTACCTTTTCTGACTCTATCCTCTGTACTCTGTCTTCAGAATTCTTCACTTCCCTAATTCAGGCCACCATGTCTTTCCTGACTGCTGATGGAATCCATAGCAAATCTCCCTGATTTTAACAGTGTTTCTCTCTACAGTGGAGCCAGAGAGATTGTTTTCATGTGTAAATCTAATCATGTTACTCCCTGTTAAAAATTCTGCCCATTGCCTTCAGTTCATGGTAGAAGGGCCTACTCTGTGTGTGTGCATCTTCCTGAGCCCACCCCTGCTCACCTGTTCACTCAGCATCCAGTGCTGCTCTTCTGAATCACTCATGTAAGTATGCTGATGAGGGGATCCCTAATTTCAGTATAGCTACCTGCTGGTGGCTTATTCTTGGCAAATAATTGGGCAACCAGATTATAACTGTGGCTTTGATTTCAACACACAGGCAGATGGAAAACTGGAAGAATAGATCTGAGAAGAATTCTGGGGAATCCCTCTTCCCAAGTCAATTTTGTAAAGGAACATCCCTCATGAAGTTGCCCAGGGACCTAAATATATGGTAAGAATGCTGGAACTGGGAGAGAACATGAACGATGCTGCCAATAGAGAACTTCATTTTACACGGGCAGAGAAACAGTTTGCCTAAGGGAACACAGAGAATGGAAACTACAACCCAGGTGTTCTGACACATCTTGCCTGTCTTCTTCACTGCAGTGTCTCCAAAGCCTAGTGCTGGGCCTGGCAGATAGTGGACATCAAGTTTATATTTGTTTTATAAGTAAACTAGTGACAATTCAAAGTTCATTTTCTCCTTTCAAATGCTATGCTCTCTCCCAATATCCTATCCTTCCCTGTCAATTTATACAACTATAGTTGGACAATATTTACCACTTGGCTCTTCAAATACTCACAGGGAGGAGAAGACATGTGTTCTATGCCCCAGGAGAAAAAAGCACTAACTATGTGCTCTCAACTCCCCAACCCCACACTTAAACCCTTTTCATCACAAAATGGCTTATATGAGACTGGGTTAAAGGCTGGATCCCTGTCACTCATATAAGCCTTTGTGTGAATAAGAAAAAGTCACACGATCTAGGAAAAATAATTGTAAAAAGCTGTGAAATGAATAAGATAAGCCCCCTCAGCTGAGCACCCTGTGTGAGCAGCCTGTGCCATGGCAGGCAGTGGTCCTGGGGCAGGACTACTAGTCATGGATGAGTGTGCACTTGCTCTTACTTGCTGTCGGTATGTTAGGGAAGCTGATTGGGCCACTGCTTAGAGCTCTCTTCCAGAGCCAGTCCGGGAGACTGCCTCCCTCTGGCTTCCTCTCTCTAATCATCAACTGAAAGTTGATCAGGTCATGATCCTCTATGCAGCTGATCCACAGTGGGTTCCTGAAGATCAGGTCTGGATAATGTGTGATGGGAGAGGGGGTAGAATTTCACTTTGTAATCAAGAGGTATCCCCCTATCAGTATTTATTAGAAAACCTAGTGCTTTGAATTTTAATATTGACAATATAACTGGTTCTAATAACCTTCTCGATTAGTAAGAATCCATAAGTGGGAGGGGGTGTGATGTAATTGGATTTAATTTACTTAATCCCTAGCAGATAGCCATAAGAATTTCCAGAAAACATTAGTATTCAAGCAGAACGATATCATGGACCCCTCTCAAATTTTCCATAGAGGAGCTCAAACATCATACAGTAGAAAAGGGGAGGTGCCCCCCTACCCAGAAACTGAGAATGAGGTAATCAATGTAATTGAGCACTAAATTTAACTCTTGAGCTTGCTAGTAGCTAGGAGAAAAAAAGGGACACATGGTGGGTAGCAAAACTTTTCTTTTTCTGATAACTAAAACATAGCTATCATTAAAGGAGGCAGAATTATTCCTGAGAAGAGTTCTAGAAGAGTTTATTCCATGGATCACAATACAGGAAGTACTAAGTATCAAAGGAGAAGCAGAGTATACATTCCTCCAAAGCCATTTCCAACATCTGCTTATCACTAACACCAGAGCCATGGTGTTGCAAAGTGACTTAGTGAAAGATATTTCTCTCTGAAGGGCAAAGACAGTATGGTCTGGGATTCTGCTTCCCTGACATCTCATCTGATATGCAGATGGAGAAAAAAGAAGGGCAGATGACCATTAAATCTATTTGATTCTATCTCAAATAATAGGAACCTCAGTCCTGCCTTGCCAATTCCAGCCTCCGATGGAACTTTCTAGGGAGTCCTTGTCAAGTGGACCACTTGGGAGGATAAAGAACACCTGAGGAGCTGTCCTGAAGGAAAGTGGCTGCAGTATCCTGGGGAATGTGGCTTAGTAATGACTGAGAAGGCTGGGACAGGGCAGCTGATGGCTTCTACTGATAAGAGGAAGTGGGGAAGAAGCATATGTAGAAGGAATGTGTTTAGAAATATGTGTGTCTATTTTGAATGTTTAGACGGGACAGTCAAATGTATGGGGAAGCCCCACTGGAAACTTGCAATGGTAAGCACGTATTATTTATTTTGGCTATTGCGTAATGGAGCAAAACTGTAAGAGAAAGCATTTAATCCATATTCAGAGATATGGGAATTGTTCATATGGTGGCCAGTACATGCAAACAACTACAATGGATAATTCAACATCCTAAATTATAGATATAAAATTTTTATCCAAATACTGTGATAGCTTAGAAAAGAAGTACATATAAATGGAAAGATGATATACTTTGGGAGCAAGATACCTGGGTTTAAATTTTGATGTAGCACAACAATTGTGATAGTTTTGTAATCTCTTTGAGCTTTTTTTTTTTTTTCATCTGAAAAATGGGTACATGATACCTGAAAGGAGTAAATGAGATTTTATTTACAAAATGCCATGCTTTTCCACCAAGCCGCAATGTGTTTGCAAGAGTTAGTCCTCTGGTGTGCCTAGTGCTCACTGTGTGTGCATAAAAAGTACTTATTAATTGTTCATTTGTTATCTCTCTCTCTTGCTTTTATTGGTGCATTACAGTTATATATAGGTTGGGTTCATTTTGACATAATCATACCTGCACAGAGTTTTACTCCATTTTAGTTCCTAGTGCCTCCTCCTTTCCTTTCCCTTCTCCCTCCATTTCCCTCCTTCTACTCCACTGGTCTACCTTCTACTCATCTATATATTTGTAATTAGTGCTTTAGAGATATACCTAAAGGTAGAATTCACTGTGATATATTTAAAACATGCACATAGGGTAATTCTGTCAAATTCATTCTGTATTTCCTTTCCCATCCTTCTTCCCTCCCCCTCAATCTCCTTTCCTCAGTCTGATCTTCCCTCAGTCTCTATGATATTTGATTCCCCCTTTCCTCCCTTTCTTTGCTCTAGCATCCACATATAAGTGAGAACATTGGAACTTTGATTTTCTGAGTCTGGCTTATTTCACTTGGCACAATATTTTCCAGTTCCATCCATTTACCAGTAAATGCCATGATTTCATAATTTAATTTTTCTTTATGAATGAGTAAAACTCCATTATGTATGTATAACACATTTTCTTAATCCATTCATCTATTGATGGGCCCCTTGGCTGGCTCCATATCTTGGCTATTGTGAGTTGCACTGTTATAAACACTGATGTGTCTATTCCCTTTCTCTTAATAAATGCTCATTCTCTTTCTTTGTAATTGCATTGAGTTCAACCCCATTCATTAATTGATTCAGCAATAAATAACATGACTCTCAACATGCTATGGGTACCACGAAGCTATGAATGAGGGGCACTATCAACTGCTGGCTGTACCACACAGAGCAGCTAGGGAAAAGGCATGTTGATGATCTGCATTGGGTTCCTAATGCTAAAGATACAGAACCACCTAGGAGTGTGGCAAAACCAAGTGTCCCTGATGAGTACCCAGAGGCAGGCAGCACAAATATGTGGGGACACATTTGTAAGGCCTTGGCCAAGCCTTAATCCTTATCAACCTATAAATGTTCATTTTATCTCTTCAACCTAAAGACAGATAGTAACTCTTCACCCTGGACTTCAGCTTGAAGCTTGCCACTTAATAGCAGCCTAAACTTGGGCATATCTCTTAACACTTTCCTGAAATCCAAGCTGAATGCAGATTCCTGGGAGCTTACATAAGATGAACTTTGGTGTGGGCCCAGCAATTTGCATTTTGACAAGAACCTAATAATGCACTAAATTGTGCGTATGAGTGCCCTAAACCTTGGTATTATGATTTATAGGTTCATAGGTTCTTAAAATGGTTTAAGATTATTGATAGATGGATTATAAGTAGAGAATTCCTAATCTGGATTCTAAAATGCTCCAAAATCTGAAATTTTTTGAGCACAGACGGATACTACAAGGGGAAAATCCCAAACCTTGAAACTTTGTTTCATGTGTAAAATTATTATAAATATTGCATAAAATCAATCACCTTTATGTTCATAAAATATAAATGCAATTTATGTTTATACTTGGGTACCATCCCTAAGACATCTCATCATGCATATTCAAATATTTCAAAAATCTAAAAAGTTTTAAACCTGAAATACTTCCAGTCCCAAGGACTTCAGATAAAGGATATTGAACCTGTAGTAATTCACTTATATTTTTTTCCTTCCTAGTTATTAAAGGAATTGATGTAATTATACATGTTAGTCAGAAAAAAGGGCTTAGGGATAGTTTCCCCAGGGGTCCCTAAAGAATACAAAATACAAGTAAACAGAATTCCCAGTCCTGAGATATTCTAGGGTCATCAGAGCTTGATGGGGTTATTCAAGGCTCAGGGGAATTTGTTGAAAGCTTTTTAGAATACAATGGAGCAGCAAAAACGCCCTGTTGGCTCAGTCAATAATGAAGGTGGAGCTGATGGACAAGGCAATGAGGAAGATCAGAGAAAGATTTATAGAATGGGAAGAGAGACAGGTCTAAGACAATCAGCAGCCTGGAAGCAAAAGGGGGACAAATCTCCCAGTGATGTTGAGAGGGTTCAGTAAGTGTCAGGAGTTCAGGCTAACACTTGGCATTGCCTCAAACACATCCAGATTTGGGGGAGTGCAATGAATGTGCTACTATGGTGTGGAATTCTAAAGATGTCCCCAAGATACCTGTTCCCTGGTTACTCATACACTAATCAAGGCACAGCTATAAAAGGATATGGCCGATGGAATTAGTTACTAGCCAGTTGACCTTAAAAAAGGAAAATTTTCCAGTTGTACCCAGTATAACCATATGAATCCTTTAAAGTGGAAGAGGAAGGCAAAAGCATCCATCAAGAGATAAGATAGAAGAGCAAGGCAGAGAGACGAGGCAGAAGGGAACATCAGAGAGTTGCAAAGAAGAATGAGAAGGACTTGACCCACCACTGATGACTTTGAGGGTGGAGGCAGGGGATCTTGAGCCCATAAATACCAGGAATCACCAGATGCTGAGAAGGACCCCTGGCTTACACTCAGCAAGGAAACAGAGACCTTGGTTCTTTGACTGCTGATACTGAATACAGTCAACAACTCGAATGAGTCTGAAAGCAGATTCTCCCCAGGATCTTCCAGTAGGAGTCTCTGGTTTCGGTATTGTGAAAACTGGAGCAGGAAAATCAGTTGAACCAACCTGAACTTCTGAGCCATGGAAGTATGTGATAATCAATATAAGCTGCAAACTTGTCCTAGTTTATTATAACAGCAGTGGGCAACTAATACACACACTAAGAATGGATGATGGGTCGAAGTTTTCATAACCGGTTCTGTTGGTGAATTCTACACCAAATATCAGTCCATTTGCCATTTACCTCCTACACTGGGCACTTCAGAGCTTTGATTTGTCCTGTATACAAGACTCTAGTCTAAGCCATTTTGATGTGCTCATGCACCAGTATCCCAAAGCTCCTCTGTACAACTCTCCTGTCCAGACTTGTTGCTGTATAACCCTGATTTGAGTCTGCATGCAGCCTGAATCTCATCCTTGGTCTTCTTTCTTTAGTCTCGTCCCACTATTTATCTTGTGACCCTTCCCAGTGAATTCCACCTAATTCCCCTCTCAGTTTTCTGTTATGCTCCTCTGCCTCAGGAAGGACTCCTGTCCATCCACAGTCTTCTCCTGGATTTACTTGTTTGCTATATATAGGAAGGGAATAAGAAAGAAAAATCTGACTCAGTGATATAATTTAAAAGTCAGTAAAACAAGGAAGAAATATGACAGGTTCTTTGAAGAAAGAGAAGAGGGACTGAGGAAATGCAAAGTTTTAGTTCCTTTTCTTTTATTTTTAACTTTTTTTCTTTCTCCAAAGAATGTCAGTGATTCAAGTTTAAAATGACAGATTTCTAATCTACTCTTTTCTCTTCTGGATAAACTACTTAAATTCCCTAAGCTTCAGTTTCTTTCTTATTTTAAATGGGGTGACAATATTATCTCACAAGGTGACTGTGAACATGGGTAACGATACATGTGAAACAATGGTCATAGTCCTGGCACATCAGGTCCCTTAATAAATTGGCCCTATTATAAAACACAATAAGTCAATCACTTAAAAAAGAAAGCACAGTATCGGAAAACCAGTTAAATGACACTGAGGATACTAATCTTTGTCACAGGATTTGAGTTTTCATAAGCAAAAAAAAAAAAAAAAAAAAAAAAAAAAAAGGTAAAAAATGTCTGAATAAAACAGTGTTAAATAACAACAGAAAAGTAATCAACTCAGGTCTAAGAGTCCACCTGTTTTCAAGGCTTATAAAGATATCATTCAAGAGCTGCTCCAGTTGGCTCAGGAACTTCTGGCTCTATCATCTTTCTCCTTATCAGAAGAAAATCACAGGGGTACAACCTCTGGCCTCTCCTGAGCTCTCACAAATACTCAGCTGAGTTGCTGACTTCATATCCATGTCTGAATCTGTTTAGCAAGAATCTAGCTGGGATTTGGTCTCCTAGGAATGGGCAAAGACCTCAGAATACTGCTTTCCTGACTCTCTTTCAACGCCCCCATGCCCACTTGCTCTGAAGATGACTGGAGCAGCACAGTCTCTCCGGCAGTTCCAGCTGGGTATGGATGGCCTAACATTCAAATCACAGCTCTTCAGAGAACCAGAAAGTAACTTTTAGTTCTGGGTAGTGAAGAACTTCCAAAATGAAGCAAAGAAAACAGATTTTGACCCATAAGGAATACAGTGTTTGGTGTGATTTCATGACCCACTATGTGTCTGAGGCAATTTACTTCTTCGAACGAGTGTTTTGGGAAAGAATTAAAACAAGCAAACAAACCACCAACAACAAAATCCCTATTACTACCAAAATAAAGAGGTAATAATAATCTGTGACTAAAACCTGGTACCATATACAAGGAAGCCCGTTTTCAAAATTACTACCACACTAGCTGTTTTGTAGAGTCCACCAGATTTAAGCCGCTTCTTATACCTGAGAGGAAATAGGCCAGGATCCTAGTACAGAGTTCAGTGTCCATGAAAGCAATGAAACATGCTTCCTGAGATGGACCTGGGGTCTTAAGCTTCCAAGGTGATTTTGTGGCTGGTGACCTCAGTGGCTGGTGAGTCCAGTTAGTTCTGGGGCTAAGGTGAAAGCCTGCAGCCTCATGCTCAAGGTTCAGAAGACATGCAAGTAGGTGTCACCAGGCAGAAACTACAGGCAAACACATTAGTTGTTGTCTGCCCACAGTGTGCCTGTCACTGGACTAACACCTCCTGGTTTGATGATGACCCTGCAAAGAAGCTTGACCTGTTCCACCTTTACTGATGTATAGGCTGACCTCAGAGCTAACATGCAAATGGCACAAACTGGTATGTTTTCAAACGAAGATGTAAATACAGGTCCAAATTCAACATGTGAGCTCTTTTTACTTCTTTAGAATGGTGAAAACCACCCAACCACACACACACAAACCCTAAGATGTGCAACCATTCCTGTTGGTGAGTATTTGCCTCCATTTATCTTTATGTATGACCATGTCCTTTCTTTAAAGTATGCATGTCTTTTGTCTGGTATTTAAAGAACTTGGAATCATCAGTGTCAAATGTTTTGATACTAGGAGTTATTGCTAATGCTTCTCCTTTTTTGGATGATGGTATGTGTAGCTCTAACCTTTCCATACCTTATTTACCAAGTGAAAATGGAAAATATTTACACAAGTAGCTATTTAGTTCAGGCATCCTATTAAGCTGCCCACCCCTATTTCCACTATCTCTTTTTAGCTAAGTGCTACAGGTTGATACTGTATCACCAAAGTAAACCAAAACAGCTGGTGATGCAGGAAGACAACTGTTGCCAGAAGGAAAAGAAAAATATTCTATTAAGCAATAGGGGAAGATTCTTGGGTTGGGTCCTGTGCCTGCTTATGAGGGTAGGCATCACAGTGGAAGACTTTAGAGTCAAATCAAACAAGGAGTGGCAATTAATTTGAAATCTGAGTCAGTGAGGTTGGGAAGAAAACCTAGAGACATTCCCAGGAGGAGACCAGAGCTAAGACCAGGGTTAGAATAAAAATGGGTGGATAAGTGACAAGCTGGTGGTAAGACCAGAGGAGCAAAGTCAAGGCCAAGGAGTATGGTTCAGTAATGAAACTATGTGTGGTGCATCTGTTGGGACTTCTTTTGTAATCCTAGGTGCATTTTGCAAAAGTCCAGAGTCATGAGTTAAGGCAAACTCATGAGGCTGTGCATCCTAAAAATCAGGATTCATATTTCTATTGAAGCTCTGCCTCTCCTTTGCATTGTGATCTTGGGCAGTAGTTTTCATTCCTCACTTGGTAAGTGATAATTGTAATAACTGAATATAAGGCAATAATTTGGCATCAGGTGCTGTTGAGATTAAAAAAACCCAAATAAGCCATAGACTCTATCCTCAAAATGTTTTTCTAATAGAATAAATTTAAAATACATGCTATGCCTATGACAGATCTGATATTATTTTCATCCATGAAAATTATATATTATATTGCTCAATGTAGGTTTTGATCCATTTATTGCATTTTTAGTTGTTTTAGGTCTTTGTCATTTATTTTCCCTCTCGTTGTGTTGTCCTTTCATCTTAACTCAACTTTTCCTGTTTTTGCCTTACTTTCTAGAGATATGCCTTTTTAAAAATCCTCTAGAATATACCAAGAAGTTCCCTAATATCCTGTTTTCAGTAATAAATAAGTCTCAAGAGAACTTTTGCTAAGTGTTTGAAATGGTATTTCTTTCTTTTTGTATGCAATGTCTTTTCCTGTGGGGTTTACTTTATTATTTTTAAAAATTCACCCAAATTAGGAGCTAGGCCTATTCAGTATTTCCCAGCATGCAGGACACATGATTCACTCTCAGCCCTATTCACTGTATACTTGGATTTGCCTCTTTGGATCTGCAACTAGATGCCAGTTACCATAGTACAGTAGTTTTTATTTCTGTAGCTTTGTAGGACTGAGGAAGGCCACTGCTGCCTGGCTCCCTAACCCTAGAACAGTTCTTCCTCCAAATTCACAGAGCTGCCAAGGCTTTTCCTGTCTCTGCCCCAGAGTTTTATGTAGGTGGCTTAGAATGCAAGTCCTTGCTGTTAATTCTGAGTCACACTTCCGGTCTGGTTGGCTTCTGGGGTTGGCAGTTTTCAAACAGATTGAACTGAAAGGAAGATAGGGAGTAGTTCACATGGTGGGGGAGAATCTAGGAAATTAAACTCACTGCCTGCTTCTAAAAATCAATAAAAAACAAAACAATACAACACAACCAAGGGTAGTAGAGAAGAAGGATAACTGTCCTGTTTTTAGGCTTAAAATAGCCGTGTGCTTGTAGCTAGTGAGCAGAGTGGAGAGAGACTTTGTTCATATGTCCTATACCATGTTTATCAAACAAGCTGTGTTAGTCTTCCAGGTTCTGGAAAATCTTCCTGATTCTCTTTGGGAATGTCAAGTTCAGTCTTCCTAGTTGAGTATCATCCTAATTTTCAAAGCCTCCACAAATTTATGCCATTTTTACATCTTCACTGTTATTTTCAAGTGAAGTAGAGAAAGGCCTCATCAGATTGCTAGACAGGTGACAATTTTAAAAAACCCAATGTTGAAGACTGGCTGAGCACCTCCTTTGGCTTGCATAGATGTCAATGTTCCAAGGCTCAGACTGTGTAATGATGATGGACATACCACTCGGACATGTACAGTAACGATCTTCCTTACTCATGTGAACTTGGGACAGACACTTTTCTTCTTTCCATTTTCTGGGCTTAGCACAGGCTTGTACATATTTGATATTCATTAAAGAGTGAATGGATGGATGTTTAACAAAAGTTCGGGTGAGTTAATGGAGGGAACAATAAAGAACTGGGAGGGTGTGATACTGTAGAAGCAGAAGAGCCCAGGGACTCCATAAAGTCTTTGGGAACACACTTTCTTTTGATTTTTCCCAAGAAAAAATATGCCAACTGTAATCTATAGTGAGTTAGGCAAAGAAATAAGGAGCCAAATTGTGGATGTTCATATGCCACGGTCTCTCTCCCTCTAGGACACTGCATGTACTATGTTCCCTTGACCCCAAACCCTCTTCCTTCCTTCACTCAAGAGTTAACATCACCTCCTATCAGAAGCTTTTCCTGACCACAGACACCAGGTCTAATCCTCTTTTATGCATCTAGAGAGCCTGGACAGTAAGCAATACCAGGAGCTTGACCCCATCTTTCCACTGCCTGATTGTCCTCCAAAGACAGTAATATTCCTGAGTGCTATAAGTATAGTTACTTTTATATCTCTCACTGACTATAATAGGGCCTGCATTTGTTTGATGGACAAAGATATTACCAAGTAAGACAAAATGGGAACTTAATTGACTTGGATATTAATATTAGTACTAACCACTTATATAAACAGCATGAATCAGTAGCCATCTAATCCATTTGGTATTAATAAATTGTTCATATGTTTATTTTTCTAGAGCCATAATGGCCTCTTTATTCTCTCCATGTTCACTATAAATTATCATTAAGCACATATTAAGACTGGAGCTGTGGCTCAGTGGTAGAGCACTTGCCTAGCATGTGTGAGGCACTGGGTTCGATTCTAAGCAGCACATGTAAATAAATGAATAAAGTAAATGTCTGTCAACATTTTTTTTTTAAAAAAGCACATATTAAGCACTTACTATGTGCCCAGAGAAATGATTCAGGAGCCAAAAGAAGAAACTGCATATAGTTCTTCCCTCCTAGGTTTATTCTGGCAATTCTAGTTGCTCTAAGTGTTTCATTGAGCATTCTCCACTCCCCTTAAACCTGTGCTGTGAGTGTAGGAATTGTACCTTATTGTATCTGCAACAGAGCTTGGCACACTGTAGGAACGCAATAAATATTTACTAAATGATCCCTGAAGATAGGACTAGCAGAAAGAAATAATATGTGATAATAGAGTATGTTCTAGCATATAATTTGTAATAACATTATACATTTTGCCAAAAGAATGTAAGATGATTACAGAAGAATTTTGGTGGGGGATATTTTGGTGTTGTTCAAAAATGGACTGAAGAAAAGATTTGGGGAAAAGCTTTTAGTCCAAAATGGCCTTTCATCTATTATATCTAGGTCACCTTCTTCTAGTGTTGTGATGCACCCTGGTGTAATGATAGCTACTGCAGGGTGAGCCTAACCCAAGAACAGCAATAGAGGGAAATTACTGCTAAGAATATTAGGGGACATATGAGGTAAATTTGTAAAACAATAGAACTTCTTTACAAAGTAAACATTCCAAGATTTTAGGTATAATTGGCCATATGTCCCAATGCAAGAAGTCTCTTTTGGCAGCATATATTTATTCCAATGAGGCAGATATTCCTAGAAATACTCTGCTGACTCCTTTGGAATTTCATTCTGCATTTGGGCCAATTCATTTGAATACCCTTAAGATGCTAATTCTTAGGTCTCTGGATGTCATGCTTGGTTTTCAGAAACACACAAAAGCTACTGGGAAACTTGGTGCCTAACATGCTGGGTACTGAGTCTGGATACAATAGAAGTTGGCAAGGGCAGGCCCCCAGGAGTGTCACTCCAGAGCCCTGATCATTTTACGAGCAACCCTGCTGTGTTTTGGGATCCTATTAAGAACTGATCAAGTTTCTTAACTTCTTTAACACTTTAATTGTCTATCTGTATTTGGTTTTTGATAGTCGTTCTCTAAGACACTATTTTTGTACTGTATGAAATTATTCTTTCCCTACCCTCTATTTGTATACGGACTTGGTTATCTGAAAGGAAGGCCTTCTAGCTGAGCCTGTTGCTACATAGCTGTCTGCAGCTTTCTTCTTCTGCTGGCCAATAAAGATATTCAATTTCTTCTGTGTTTCATGGGCATGCTTGGTAGATTGTAGGCAATTACTTTTGCCATGTCCAGCTTTCTTTTCTCTTCACCATGACCCACTTTTATTCATGGAAGTTGATTTTATCAACTCAGTTATGAAAATAAAGTTCAGATCTTTCTGTTGGCATCATAAAAATATTTAAAATAATCTCACAGTATTAAAATAAACTCACAGTATTTTGAGTGAAAGTTCTTGAAGTCAGCAATCTTGAATCACTGTCAGGCTGCCCCCGTGTATCTGCCATGTGTTGCTCATACCCTTTGCTCTGACTTCCCACCTTAATTTCCCTTATACTCAATTTCCAAACTTATTGGCAACTTCCTGAATTTGGCACTCATGGTTTCTGACCTGGTCCCTGTGAACCCAAACTCAGTTCTGCTTCTCTAACTTTCACCTGCTTCAACCATCCTCGAACATGATTCTTGATGGTCAGATGGCTCCCAGTCACCTGATTCCACCTGGCCTCCAAGATATTGTCTCTGCTTAGGCAGTGGTGAGCTTGCACACCAACTTCATTCTGGACTCTCCAGGAGGGCTCAGAATCTCCACACTGGAAGTGACCTTTATGATCACTAAGAGCTGAATTTATTATCCAACTTAAGTTATTAATTGTATTTATTTTTACCAAAGTTTAATCTGAAATTCTAAATATATTGGCATAGACCCTGAATGGCCCTGACTCAGAGCCTAGATGATGTGCAGCTGTGGCACTCAAGACCATGGGTGGTATAATTTACCACTGATTCACCAGGTGGCCTGGAGATGGAGATGGAAAACATGACTTTATGAACCGACATAAATACAAAAATTACATGGGAACTACTTTCAGCCACTCCATGGACAAAGAGGCAGCAGTAGCTGA
The DNA here is from genome assembly GCF_902686445.1 of Sciurus carolinensis. Taxonomy (NCBI): domain Eukaryota; kingdom Metazoa; phylum Chordata; class Mammalia; order Rodentia; family Sciuridae; genus Sciurus; species Sciurus carolinensis. Next base: position 161,407,140 of record NC_062213.1, read on the forward strand.
ATACAGGAAATACTACCTTGAATATGTTCAAGGTTGGCGCAGGAACAATGAGAACTTTCAGCAGAGTGTCCCAGGGAGCAACAGTTTTCACAACTGCAATGTATCTGCAAGGAACCAGTGCGCTATTGGCCTATTTTGTTTTATTTGTCCTTTTTCTCTTTCTCTTTACTTTGATTCTTCCAAACTTTGTAGTTGTTGGGCCTGCCTTCACCTTGGGGCAAGGACTGGCTGTTACTTACCATGCCCTTTAGTGTCAGATCTGCTAAGGGAGACCGGTTGCCATGGAAATCTGGCCAAACATGTAAATCAACAGTGAGGAAACCCACAGACTGAGCCTTCTTAATCAGATCCAGGTGACTGTTCAAATATGCATATATACTCTGGCATCTGGAAGAGAAATGGATTTTGTTTTTAAAAGGGGGAGGAGGATTGGGGAGCAAATTGTTCTGTAGAAAGAAACCATTTATACTTCCATATCAGACCCAGGAAAGTAAAACAGCCTCCCAAAACCTCTGAAAAGAAACTACCTTCAGAGAAACAAGCCTTCTATGCTCTCAGATCACACCGTATTTTCATCAAGAAAGGGCAGACTATCCTGGGGGCAAGTGGGAAGGTTTGGAATCAGAAGGCCAGATCTAGGAATGGGTTTACCTCTGATAGGTGTGTAACCATGAGAAAACTTTTCAGACCTTTGGAACTCATCTGTGAAAACAGATATCGCAATCCCTGTCCAACTTACCTCATAGGGTTATTGTGAAGATCAAAGAAGATTATATATGCAAAGACCACATTCTGTAAACTCTACAATATGGTACATATGTAAAGGATTTATTAAAATCAGTCTTTGTAATTGTAATAATAATGATGAAATGACAAATGAACACAAATACATGTTCCTGGAATCAATATGGAAACTTGCGAAGAGAAGCGACTGAAAGTCATGAAGGCAGTAAGGATCCGGAGAAAGAGACCTGATCTCCAACCAAAACCCATCGAATGACATTTTGAAAGTTCTTTCTCCTTTTTAAGCCTTGGTTTCTTCACATGTGGAATGAAAGAATCAGATAAACTCTCTCATTCTGCACACTTTCAGTTGAGAGGGAAACAGAGAGAAGACCAGATGCTTGGAAATCAAGTCAGTTCTGGGTTTAGATCTTGTTTCCCCTTGTCCGAGCTGGGAATAAGACTTAGCCTCTCTGAACTGTAACTTCCCCATTCACAAAAGAGGTATAACTATACCTCCTTCACTAGGCTAATCTTCCTGCATGGCACAAAGATGAAAGCTGGCTAGCTGTGTTCTCTCTAGAGGGGCTGCCTTCCAAAGTTCTGAACCAATGATCTCAAAAGAAAGTGGAAACATCAGTTTGGCATCTCTGCCACTTCCCACTGGTGTTCTTGGAACTACAGATGTAAAGGTTTAAAATGTGGCCTGAATAATGGCAGAAAAATGTATAGGAAATCAATGTCCAAAGGAGGTTAATATCTAAGACACTTCAGACAATATTCATGACTTGCATTTTAAAAATGTTTTAGGAGTAAGGCTCAGCGATTTCTAGCTCTAGTTTTATGATACTGGGAGTGTTCCCATGGATCCCATGAAGTTGCTGCAAGTTTTCTAAACTAAGTGCAAGGAAACAACAAACCAATAGGTGAAGTAGTAGTTTTCAAACCCCTCCCCCCTTCATCACTGAAACTCTTTTATGAAATGTAAATTATATGTGGAAACCAGACATAGAAGATGTAAAACAGCAAAACAGTCCTGTGTGTGCACCAGTGGGTGTGTATCAACATGAAAATGTATGATATGTGCTGGGGGGAGGCAAGGGCAGCCCCACCTAACACCAATCTCTTTGCTTCTTTGTAACATTTCTGCCTCCAAACACATCAGAACCAGGGAGATCTGACCACTCAGATAAGGCTCAGCACCCACTGGGCAGCAGCTACTGTTCCTGAGTCTGCACTAGGCCTTCCCCTCATGGTCCCTCTACAGAGAGGACACTCAGAGAGGTAGAGAGACAGGTTCAAGTCCAACTGCAAACTTTTTTTGGTATGATTCTGAAGTCAAGTGCTTCCTATATCTTAGATCAGGAATTTATCTGGCAAAGCCCTACACTCAAGCCTTATTTTAGAATATTCCATTATGGTTTTAGGAAAGGATTCTCTGAGCCTCCCATAGCAGGTGGGCCAGAGCAATATATGGGGGCAGAATATGATCACATCCTGGGTTTTTATCTCCCAGTTCCCAGGAACCACCTTCTCAACAGAAGCCTAGAATATCCTTTCTAGCCAGAAATCAAGTGTCTACCCTAACTCTAGCCACTTTCCATTTCAGAACCGCTTCACTGATTTTAAAGGGCCTTTTTTTTTTTTTTTTTTAAAGAAGTGCATGTCTATAAATCTTTTCATTCTGCCTCTCAAGGAATCTTAGAGCAGGGCATCTGGTTTCAGACATTTGGGTCAATAAGAACCTATAGGCCTAATTACTATTGATTCGTCATTGTCTCATTTACTCTGGGTCTTTGCAAACAGTGAGATTCATTTAGCCTCTACATATATGGTCACTCACGCACTAATGAGGTCCCTGGGGGATGGGGCATATGCTTACCCCTTTGACTCCTAACCTCCTCCCAGCTGTGTGTTTATTCTTTGGATTCAGCCATTCCCCTACATGTTTTTTCAATTATACCTTACCATGTGTGCTATCTGAGTATATCATTCAAAATGAAATGCACTTGGAAGACATTAAAATAACTAATGCACATCATTATTCACATAATTTTAACCTTGCATGATGCCTTTTTGGTCCTGACTTTGTTTCATTTTGTATGTTTTATCAATTCCCTATTAAATGGCAGTCTGCCCTTCTCCAACTAGGGAATCACATATTAATTGTGATACCAATTGAATTGTTCTCCTCCCTCTCATGAACTCCAGGCTCATATATCCTGTCTCAGAGGGAGAAGTTCTGTCTGTCCAAGTCCCACTGGGATGTGATGAAAAAAACAGTTTCAACAACCTTGAAGTAACTTCATCATGTACCAGCTGGGTGAGCAAGCACATCAACCTGAGTCTAGTTTTCTCTTTTGCAGTTACACTAATACTCTCTTTCCATTTGCTAGGAAGATTAAATACAGAACATGGGTTTGATCCCCAGAAATGCAAAAATAAACAAACAAACAAATAAAAATAAATGTAGAGCCCTCAGCACTATACAGTGGCAGAGATTGACAAATAGTTCATTTGCCTTTGTCATCACAAGAAATAAATCTTTAGGTTTAAAAATATCCAAGAGTCAGGGAAGATTTTTTTCAGACTATGTTGCTTACTATCAGAAATGCAGACACCCCTGGAATCTCTCCTCTGCTCTCTCTTTCCATAAATCATTTATTTCTTTGAACTCATATGCTCCCCAGAAGTATGGTGATCACACTCTTCAACATCAAAATCAGAATACATGGCATGACAAAAGACATTTGCATTCTTTCCAGGAGTAAGAAAAGATCTTGGAAAAGAAGCTTCCACGCTGCAAGTCTCTAGTTCCTAACTTCTCAACGTAACACAATATACATTCTTCCAGTCCCAATTCTACTGAAACTCAACTCACCCAAACTCCAAGGGATCATTTTCTGCATTTCCCACCACTTGGCCACTTCTTCCTCATTTGTTCTCTTCCTTTGATTTCCAGAAAACTCTATTCTCTTGATTTTTCTACTTCCATTCCTGTCAGATCTCTTCCTCTACTTGTCCCTTAAATATTTGAGCTCCTCCAGAGATCTGTCTTTAATTCCCTTGGAATTCCCTTCTTTCAGAGCTCCAGATACTATCTAGTACTAAGGACTTCCAAATATGTGTCCTTATCTCCTGCTCATTACTCTCTGGTGAGTTCTGGTCAAATATCCAACCACCCATCAAATGCCTCTTCTTGGATGTCCCAAGGCAACTCAACTAAAAATTTTTAATCTGACACACATCATCTTTCTGACATACTCCCTCTTCCTACTGTGCTCCCTGGTTTAATCAAAGTCAGCATCATTTAAGCAGTTGTCCAAGCTACTGCTTGGCAGAGTCATGGGGGAATATCATTTCTGACTCATTTTTCTCTCTCTGCTCCCCAATTTAATCTTTCACCAGGATTTGATTGCTTTTTTAAAATATTGCTTTAACTAGCAAACTTTTCTCCAGTTTAACAGTTACTACTTTACTCCAGCCACCTACACTTGGTCTCCAAGTTCATCTCCCAGCTTGCAATCCTGCCCACTCCAAGGAGGCTTTCTGTACTCCTTCCTGAGTGATTCTTCTACTGCATAACCCTGATTATGATTCCCACTCTTGATTCAACCCTACAGTGGTTCCTCCCCATTGTCCTCAGGACAAAGGACAGACTTCCTTTCTGGCACAAGATGCTCTTCATGAGCTGGCTTTCCCTACCTTCTCCTGCAGATATGTACTTCACTCGACCCTGGTTGCTCCACGCTCCAACTGTACCTAGCAACCTTTCATTCTCGTAATACGCATGCTTCGCTCTCTGAATGTTTTTGCTCATTCTGCCTCCTCTTGGCTAGAATACCTTTCCTTGCCTTCTTTATCTGCTCTGTGTCAATCATCATTCTAGACTCATCTGTGATGTCACCTTGAGTCATTTCCCAATCCCTGGCTCCTTTCACTGCCCATGCTCCCACAGCCATCTACCCTGCACACAGCCATCTCAGCAACCTGCCTTCCCTCTTCAAGGGAGCCTCCTAAGAGGAGAGGAAGAGCCATCCTGGCATCTCTGAGCACCGTCAGAAATTGTGGATAGCCACCTGCCCTCATCACTTGTGCTAAGGGTTGGACAGTAATGTTCCTGTCTCTGGATTAGAAATAAGGAGACTTTCTTTTTTTGTTGTTCACATGAATATTTAATACCTTTATCCAAGTGAGAATATTCTACTACATAACAGCTATTAAATCGCTAATTCTCCATTTTGTTTTTAAGTTCTCCAGAAATTTATTGGGAAGTTTTTTCTTCTCTGGGAGACATTACCCAAATGTTTTCATCCTATTCTTTATCCCCTCTGAAGAAACTTTTGGATTACTTTTGGAAATGAATTTAAAATTTTTCCCTGCTGTCTTTTTAACAGTTATTTTTACATGTTTATTTATTTTAGATATACATGAAAGTAGAGTATATTTTGACACATTATACATACGTGGATTATAACTTATTAAGATACCATTCTTGTATTTGTACATGATGTGGTGTTTCACATATATGAACACAGGAAAGTTATATCTGATTCATCCTACTATCTTGCCTATTCCCATTCCCACTCACTTCCCTTCATTCCCCTTTGTCTAATCCAATGAACTTCTACCCCTTCCACCCTTATATGTGTTAGCATGAACATATTGGACAGGATATTCAGACTGGTTTTCTGGGATTAGCTTATTTCACTTAGCATGATAGTTTCCACTTCCATCCATTTGCTGGCAAATGTCATAATTTCATTCTTTTTTATGGATGCATCAAGGAATAAAGAGGCATTCTGTAGTGTGAGATGCTGAATACTTGACTTGTCTGCTTAGAATCTGACAATAGCCAACCATTCCCTTTCCATAAAATCAGTTTCAGATCTTGGTTTAGAAGTCCCTGCTTGATCCAAGGTCTATGGCCTAATATCAGTTCCTCACCCTTCTCCTCAAGTCTTTCACAGAGGCCAATCCCCTTGACTGGAATGTTCTTTTCTTCGGCTCTTAATAGTTATCTCTTTTTTAACCATTCTGACTTTAACTGTCCCTCCATCAGCCAAGCTTGCATGTTCACCTTAATCTATGAGAGTGTTCTCTGATATGCTGTCACTGCCCTCTGTTAGCTCCTTACCACACTTGGTCACTGTAAACTTATTTATGGGTTTGCCCTTACTTGCTAACTACCCAAGGCTTCCCCTGGACTGTTCATGTCATGAAGTCAGACTATCTCTAATACATATCATGGTTTAGCAGAACACTTGGCACACAGTACTGTGCTAGAGCAGTTGCCAAATGAAGGAGAGGTACTTCTTCCATCTTGTTTACTTCCAGGTGAGCAAACGAGGATTACTGGGAAGTCTAAGATCAGGGTGGCATAGGCATCACAGGACTCTGAACTCCTTCTGGGTAGGGCTCAATCTTATCCACCCTATCAGACACTCAACACACTGCTCCTTAAGTGCACATGAATGGATACGGCTATTACATGGGATAATAAAATTGGAAATTCTGTCTCATTTTTATGATTTATAGAGAAAAAAAAATAGAATATTTGATGAGCTTCTGAGAAAGCTGCCATAAAAGGGGCTGTGTTCTGAATGCTTGTGTCCACACAAAAAATTAACTATTGAAATTCTAACCCCAAGGTGATGGTACTAAGAGGTGGAGCTTTTTGCAGGCATATTAGGTCTTGAGGGCAGAACCCTCATGAATGGGATTAGTCCATTATAATAGAGTCCCAAGAGAGGTTGTTTAACCCTCCTCCACAAGAGAATCAAGAAAGAAGGTGCCATTCTGTGAACCAGGAAGTGGTGCCTCACCCAGTCATTGAATCTGTGGCACCTTGATCTTGGACTTCCTAGTCTTCAGAACTGTGAGAAATAAATTCGTTGTTTATTAATTACCTAATCTATGGAATTTTGTTATAGCAACTGAATGAACCATTCAGGTTGTCTCCAACAGAAGTATTTATACATCACAGACATCTCTACATCTCCTCGAAGCACTGGTTGACAAAGTGGCATCTCAGAAGCTCAAGGGACCCAACCTCCTAGGCATGCTGGGGAACAAGCATCTTATGACCATCCCTTGTCCTGGCTAATATGCAAGGCACTGTGCTGGGCTGTAGGTACAAGTTGAGAGTTGAGAATGGAGGTTTTACTTACCTATATCAGCACAGTCCATGGTTTTCTTGAGAGGATCACAATGCCCTGAGGACTTTCTTTTATTTGTATGCAAAGTAGTCAAAGAAAGGCATTATAATAACAGTTTATTTAGGGTTAAGAAACAATTCTGATCTGAGAGCCATCAAGAAGTACTGATTATGGCTGGCTGTACACCTTGAGCTGTGAAAGGTATTAATATCATCATGTTAGCTCTACGATTGCCCTACCTCTGGGGAGGCCAAGTAAATACTTAGTGATAGACTGATGGCCCAGTTGCCAAACTGAGACACTGGGTTTTAAAAAGTTATAAAAGCCAAGGGGGGAATCTGAGAATGAAAAGGGAGAATAATCTTCAGAAGTAAAGTCCAATGACTCCCAATAATCTCATTTCCTCATCTAGAATTATATAAGGTATATGTCAAACCATCACTATGCACAGTGCCTGACACAGTGCAAATTCTTGATACAAATTCTTGTCCTTTCTTTTTTCTGTCCTTGCTCAAAGGGCAATCACATAGACTTCGATGGAAAGTTTTAATTGTATCGGCGATTTGGCATATAGAGGATCAGTGAATTTTTTTTTTCACTTATTTTTATTTATTTATTTATTTACTGTAAACAAATGGGATACATGTTGTTTCTCTGTTTGTACATGGAATAAAGGCATACCATTTGTGTGATCATAAATTTACATAGGGTAATGTTCTTTGATTCATTCTGTTATTTTTTCCCTTCCCCCCACCCCTCCCACCCCTCTTTTCCCTCTATACAGTCCTTCCTTCCTCCATTGTTGCCCCACTCCCACCACCCATTATGTGTCATCATCTGCTTATCAGCGAGATCATTCGTCTGTTGGTTTTTGAGTTTGCATTATCTCCCTTAGCATGATATTCTCCAATTTCATCCATTTGCCTGCAAATGCCATAATTTTACTATTCTTTATGGCTGAGTAATATTCCATTGTGTGTGTGTGTGTGTGTGTATATATATATATATATATATATATATATATATATGTATATATCACAATTTCTTTATGCATTCATCAATTGAAGGACATCTAGGTTGGTTCCACAATCTGGATATTGTGAACTGAGCAGCTATGAACATTGATGTGGCTGTATCTCTGTAGTATGCTGATTTTAAGTCCTTTGGGTATAGGCCGAGGAGTGGGATAGCTGGGTCAAATGGTGGTTCCATTCCAAGTTTTCTAAGGAGTCTCCATAATGCTTTCCAGAGTGGCTGCACTAATTTGCAGCCCCACGAGCAATGTATGAGTGTACCTTTCTCCCCACATCCTCGCCAACACCTGTTGTTGCTTGTATTCTTGATAATCGCCATTCTAATTGGGGTGAGATGGAATCTTAGGGTGGTTTTGATTTGCATTTCTCTTATTACTAGAGATGTTGAACATTTTTCCATATGTTTGTTGATTGCTTCTAGATCTTCTTCTGTGAAGTGTCTGTTCATTTCCTTAGCTCATTTGTTGATTGGATTATTTGGCTTCTTGGTGTAGAGTTTTTTTTTTTTTAAGGTATTTAGACATTGACAAGAAGAGCTCCTGAGGATGTGAAGTGGCTGGAGTTCTTTTATTTATTTATTTATTTTTATTGTAAACAAATGGGATACATGTTTCTCTGTTTGTACATGGCGTAAAGGCATACCATTTGTGTAATCATAAATTTACATAGGGTAATGCTGTTTGATTCATTCTGTTATTTTTCCCCTTCCCCCCACCCCTCCCACCCCTCTTTTCCCTCTATACAGTCCTTCCTTCCTCCATTCTTGCCACCCTCCCTAACCCCAACTCTAACCCTAACACTAACCCCTCCCACCCCCCATTATGTGTCATCATCCACTTATTAGCGATATCATTCGTCCTTTGGTTTTTCGAGATTGGCTTATCTCACTTAGCATGATATTCTCTAATTTCATCCATTTGCTTGCAAATGCCATAAATTTATCATTCTTTATGGCTGAGTAATATTCCATTGTATATATATACCACAGTTTCTTTATCCATTCATCAATTGAAGGACACCTACGTTGGTTCCACAATCTGGCTATTGTGAACTGAGCAGCTATGAACATTGATGTGGCTGTGTCTCTGTAGTATGCTGATTGTAAGTCCTTTGGGTATAGGCCAAGGAGTGGGATAGCTGGGTCAAATGGTGGTTCCATTCCAAGTTTTCTGAGGAGTCTCCACACTGCTTTCCAGAGTGGCTGCACTAATTTGCAGCCCCACCAGCAACGTATGAGTGTACCTTTCTCCCCACATCCTTGCCAACACCTGTTGTTGCTTGTATTCTTGATAATCGCCATTCTAATTGGGGTGAGATGGAATCTTAGGGTGGTTTTGATTTGCATTTCTCTTATTACTAGAGATGTTGAACATTTTTCCATATGTTTGTTGATTGCTTGTAGATCTTCTTCTGTGAAGTGTCTGTTCATTTCCTTAGCCCATTTGTTGATTGGATTATTTGCATTCTTGGTGTAGAGTTTTTTGAGTTCTTTATAGATTCTGGAGATTAGTGCTCTATCTGAAGTATGATTGGCAAAGATTTTCTCCCACTCTGTAGGCTCTTTCTTCGCATTGCTGATAGTTTCCTTTGCTGAGAGAAAGCTTTTTAGTTTGAATCTATCCCAGTTATTGATTCTTGCTTTTATTTCTTGTGCTATGGGAGTCCTGTTGAGGAAGTCTAGTCCTAAGCCGACATGTTGAAGATTTGGACCTACTTATTCTTCTATAAGATGCAAGGTCTCTGGTCTGATTCCGAGGTCCTTAATCCATTTTGAGTTTAGTTTCGTGCATGGTGAGAGATATGGGTTTAGTTTCATTCTGTTGCATATAGATTTCCAATTCTTCCAGCACCATTTGTTGAAGAGGCTATCTTTTTTCCATTGCATATTTTTGGCCCCTTTGTCTAGTATGAGAAAATTGTATTTATTTGGGTTTGTGTCCGTGTCCTCTATTCTGTACTATTGATCCACCTTTCTATTTTGGTACTAATACCATGCCGTTTTTGTTACTATTGCTTTGTAGTAGAGTTGAAGATCTGGTATTGCGATACCCACTGCTTTACTCTTTCTGCCAAGGATTGCTTTAGCTATTCTGGGTTTTTTATTCTTCCAGATGAATTTCATAATTGCTTGCTCTATTTCTGTAAGGTACATCATTGGGATTTTAATTGGAATTGCATTGAATCTGTATAGCACCTTTGGTAGTATAGCCATTTTGACAATATTAATTCTTCCTATCCAAGAACATGGAAGATCTTTCCATCTTCTTCTTTTTTTTTTTTTTTTTTTTTGTGGTGATGGGAATTGAACCCAGGGCCTTGTGCTTACGAGGCAAGCACTTTACCAACTGAGCTATCTCCCCAGCCTGATCTTTCCATCTTCTAAGGTTTTCTTTAATTTCTTTCTTTAGTGTTCTGTAGTTCTCATTGTAGAGGTCTTTCACCTCTTTTGTGAGATTGATTCCCAAGTATTTTATTTTTTTCGATGCTATTGTGAATGGGGTAGTTTTCCTAATTTCTCTTTCTGAAGATTCATCACTTATGTATAAAAATGCATTAGATTTATGAGCATTGATCTTATATCCCGCTACTTTACTGAATTCACTTATGAGTTCTAAAAGTTTTCTGGTGGAATTTCCTGGTTCTTCTAAGTATATAATCATATCATCAGCAAATAGGGATAGTTTGAGTTCTTCTTTTCCTATTCGTATCCCTTTAATTTCTTTGGTTTGTCTAATTGCTCTGGCTAGAGTTTCAAAGACGATGTTGAATAGAAGTGGTGAAAGAGAGCATCCCTGCCTTGTTCCAGTTTTTAGGGGGAATGCTTTCAGTTTTTCACCATTTAGAATGATATTGGCCATGGGCTTAGCATAGATGGCCTTTACAATGTTAAGGAATGTTCCCACTATCCCTATTTTTTCTAGTGTTTTGAGCATGAAGGGGTGCTGTATTTTATCAAATGCTTTTTCTGCATCTATTGAAATAATCATGTGATTCTTAACTTTAAGTCTATTGATTTGGTGAATGACACTTATTGATTTCCTGATGTTGAACCAACCTTGCATCCCTGTCGTTTATTTGTTGATTTTTTTCTTCTTTTATTGAATGCGCTACATGAAATAAATCTTCCTCTAAGTACTGCTTTCATAGGGTACCAGAAATTTTCATATGATGTGTCTTTGTTCTCGTTTACTTCTAAGAATTTTTTTATTTCCCTCCTGATGGCTTCTGTTGTCCATTCATCATATAATAGCCTATTATTTAATCTCCAGGTGTTGGAGAAGTTTCTGTTTTTTATTCTGTCATTTATTTCTAATTTCAATCCATTATGATCTGATAGAATACAAGGTAGTATCTCTATCTTCTTGTATTTGCTAACATTAGCTTTGTGGCATAAAATATGGTCTATTTTAGAGAAGGATCCTTGTGCTGCTGAGAGTAAAGCCTATTCACTCTTTGTTGGATGGTATATTCTATATATGTCTGTTAAGTCTAAATTGTTGATTGTGTTATTGAGATCTATGGTTTCTTTATTCAATTTGTGTTTGGAAGATCTATCCAGTGGTGAGAGAGGCGTGTTTAAATCGCCTAGTATTATTGTGTTGTGGTCTATTTGATTTCTGGAATTGAGAAGGATTTGTTTGACGTACATGGATGAGCCAATGTTTGGGGCATAGATATTTATGATTGTTATGTCTTGCTGATTTATGCTTCCCTTAAATGTATGAAATGTCCTTCTTTATCCCTTCTGACAAGTTTTGGCTTGAAGTCCGCATTATCTGATATGAGGATGGACACTCCAGCTTTTTTGCTGTGTCCATGTGCACAATATGTTTTTTCCCATCCTTTCACCTTTAGTCTGTGGGTATCTCTTTCTATGAGATGAGTCTCTTGCAGGCAGCATATTGTTGGATCTTTCTTTTTAATCCAATCTGCCAGTCTATGTCTTTTGATTGATGAGTTCAGGCCATTAACATTCAGGGTTATTATTGTGATATGATTTGTATTCCTAGTCATTTGACTCATTTTTGTTTTTTGACATGACTTGGTTTCTCCTTTATTTGGCTATTTCTTTAGGCTAGCGCCTCCTGTTGCTGATTTGCATCATTGTTTTTCATCTCTTCCTCATGGAATATTTTGCTGAGAATGTTCTGTAATGCTGGCTTTCTTTTTGTAAATTCTTTTAGCTTTTGTTTATCATGGAATGATTTTATTTCATCATCAAATCTGAAGGTAAGTTTTGCTGGGTATAATATTCTTGGTTGGCATCTGTTTTCTTTCAGGGCTTGGTAAATGTTGTTCCAGGCCCGTCTAGCTTTTTGGGTCTGGACTGAAAAATCTGCTGATACCCTTATTGGTTTCCCCCTGAATGTAATTTGATTCTTTTCTCTCGCAGTCTTTAAAATTCTGTCTTTATTTCGTATGTTAGGTATTTTCATAATAATGTGCCTTGGTGTAGGTCTGTTGTAATTTTGTGTATTTGGAGTCCTATAAGCCTCTTGTACTTGATTTTCCATTTCATTTGTCAGATTTGGGAAATTTTCTGATATTATTTCATTGAATAGATTATTCATTCCTTTGGTTTGTTTCTCTAAGCCTTCCTCAATCCCAATAATTCTTAAATTTGGCCTTTTCATGATATCCCATAATTCTTGTAGATTCTGTTCATGATTTCTTACCATCTTCTCTGTTTGGTCAACTTTGTTTTCAAGATTAAATATTTTTTCTTCAATATCTGAGGTTCTGTCTTCCAGGTGTTCTATCCTATTGGTTATGCTTTCTAAGGAGTTTTTAATTTGGTTTATTGTTTCCTTCATTTCAAGGATTTCTGTTTGGTTTTTTTTCAGTATCTCTAACTCTTTATTGAAATGATCTTTTGCTTCCTGTATTTGCTCTTTTAACTGTTGATTGGTGCGATCATTTAATGCCTGCATTTGCTCTTTCATCTCATCATTCAATGCCTGCATTTGCTCTTTCATCTCCTCCTTTACTTCTTTGATTGTTTTAATTATGTACATTCTGAACTTCCTTTCTGACATTTCTTCTGCCATGCTGTCATTGGGTTTTATTGATATAGCATCTAGGTTTGTTTGGGACATTTTCCTCCCTTGTTTTCTCATATTGACCAGATATCAGTGGGACTCTGAGCTATTGCAGATTTCCTCTATTGGCTTATAGTGTCCCTGTAGATTTCCAGTATATCACCTCCTAGCCTTCAGTAGCCTGAAGTCTTGGAGGAACTTGATAATGCAGTGCTTCCAAAGAAAGCTGCCCCAAGCCCGCTGCTGGGTCCAGGGCTGGGGGCTAGCTCTGTGCAGGGACAACCTCTCGTTGGATGGGCTTGCACTGAGAAGCTCGCTGTGGACCTGGCATGCTGCTGGAGAGAGCTGGGCTGCTTGGGAAAGTCACTCGATGCCCTGCCCTGCTCTAAGAAGCTGGCCACTGTCCTGGTCTGCCACCCTGGCGGAGCTTCACTCAGTGGGAGAGACTCACCCAGCAGCCCTGTGTTGGTCAGAGTCTCTCAATACCTCCCCTTCTTGAATCCTGAGTTCTGGAGCAACGGGTGATGCAGTCACCCTCTCATCCACCATCTTGGATCCACCCTAGGACCAGTGAATTTTAAGAAACTGATTCTCATTGGAATTGTGGGAATCACAGATGTGAGAGAGGTTTGAGGAAGAAATCAGATCCATAAAAATGAGTTGTACTTAAGGCAATAATGAAAAAAATCTAGGAAAAGTGGTTAAAAGGAAAGACAAGTTGAAAGAAAAAAAAAGTGAGTTAGTGAATAGAAAACAATTCCAAAGGACCTAAAATCAATGGACTTGCCATGAGATGACCATTGCTTACAGTGACCTCTGCAGAAGAAAGAACAGACCAGCTTTTCTGTACTGTTAACTGTCTTCCTCCAGCAGACTGACCTTGCAAGGGATACCTAGCAGCTTTATTTTCCCCATTTCCAATATTTGTCCATATTTCCCCACAAATAATCTAGTTTATTATTCACAATGCAGCCAAAATAATTCTTTTTAAAAGGTAAATCTCATTGTATCTTTCCTCTGCTCAAAAACCAAAACTGTTGGGCTGGGGTGTAGCTTAGGAGAAAAGTGTGTGCTTAGCATTTGTGAGGCCTAAGTTCAATCCCCATACCAAAAAAATGAAAACCAAACCAAACCAACTAAAACCTTGAAGAAAACCACAGTTCTTTTAGTTATCTATAATGACATGCATGGTGTGTCCCCTGGCTCACTTCCAGCCCTCACCTGATTCCCCTGCCTTTCAGCTACAATGTTCCCTGATGTTGCTGAGCTGGCCATTGGCACAAGGCCTTGGGACTTGCTGTTCCTTCCATTTGGAGGGATCCTCCACACAGAATCATGGTTTGCTCCTTCCCTTCACTCATATCCTGCTCAAGCGTCAGCACAATAAGGACAGCTTTCCCACCTGAAGTAGCCCCCATCTATCACCCCAACACCCCTGTAGCTATACCTTCTTATTTATTTCCATTTCTCCTTACAGCATTGATCAAATTTGGGTGCTCACACCTCTCTCTCTCTTTCTCCCTCTCTCTAAATATATATAACACATGCATATATATGTATGTATATATATATATGTATATATGTGTACATGCATATATGATTATACTATATATAATGTATACATACATGATATAGTTACATTATGTACTATATATATACTACATTCATAGTGCAAATATATATATATACACATATATTTGTGCATATATACATATATGTAAATTACATATAATATATGTTTATGTAAATGCTAAGAAAGCAGGAACTTTGCTTTGTTCTCTATGGCATTAGATATGCTGATAAGATGAGACAGTCAGAGGATCTGGATTTTAACCTTGATTGTACTGCCAACATTGAACCTAACTCTTGCAGATTATGCCAATATCTTCTCCTCAAAGGTCTGATGTCAACAGAACTTCATTCTGAAATATTGTTAGTTAAGGTTCCATAAGTGAAACAAGATGAAGAGAAAAGAGCTGAAGTTATAATTAATTTAAATCTATCTGTAGCCATGGAGCATAATATCTAGATATGTGGCCCCACACAGAGAGACTGGTTGCCAGTTACATGTTATGGGCACATCTAGTTATTGCTTAAATGATGTACAAGCTCACAAGACATTTATATTAAGAGATGGGGCCTAAAAGGATTGTGGTAAATCAAGAGGATAAAATACTCAATCTGTTTATCAACATTTATTTCCACAGTTTCAAACAGGATTTGCTAATGCTAAGCTCTGAGATAGAGGTGATCTGCATTGATGTTTTCAGAACATTCGAAGTCAAAGCAAAAGAGGCATGTGGTTCCTGACTCCAAGGGATTTGTCCACCCTTTAAAACAGCCAACTTCATTTTAGCAACAGCTCTGCCTATTTCATTCTGAGACCTGAAGCATAATGGGTTACATAATTCAGAATATGCCTTCATAGATCTGATGGGATACAGATGCACTTTCCTTTGCAAGACAAAAGAAAGAAGGTGGAAGAGAACTAATATTATTGAAAAAACATCTGGGCTGGAGATAAACTTTGAGTCATTAAAGCATAGTAATAAATGAAGTCAAGAGCATAGTTGGGATCACCTTGGGAGAGATGAGGAGACAGAACAAGAGGGCTAGGAACCCAGGTGTAATGAACTTTGATGTTGATCATCAAAAAAAGGACCATGAATTTGAAAAGAATTCAGAGACATAGGAAGAAAACTGGGAAAGGGTAACCTTCTGGAAAGCCAGAGTGTTAAAAGGACAAAGGAGTAATCATTGTAGTCACATACTGTTGAGAACACATGAAGGAGGTCTGAGAAACAGCCTGTGAATTTATCAAAGCACATGTCACTCCTTAGTCTCCTCCAATCTGGGACAGTTCTTCAGTATTTGAGTTCCATAATCTTTGGAGGCCAATTGGCTAAAAATTTAGTAGATTAGCTTTCAATTTGTCTGATATTCTCTACTGACACTGAGGTTATATATTTTGGGCAAGAACATCCCAGAAATGATGTGTCCTCAGTGTGTTATAAAAGTAGGTACATGATATCAACATATCTTACTGCTGGTGCTGTTAACTAGGATCACATGGGGAAGGTGTTGTTTGCCAGATTTTCTCCACTGTAAACTGACTACTTTCCTTTCATATTAATATGTAACTTGTGGTGAAATCCTTTCACTATTTGTGAGAAAATTGGCTCTTGTTTTCTACCATATATTTATGTATTTGCTCAATTGTAGTATATATAAAAGATTTTCAAAATGGTTAACCCATACACCTATAAAAAACAAATGTACTAATCAAAAGAATAATATTTATATACACTTATTTTTATCTTCAATTATTCAGCATACTGTCAAAATATTCTTTTCCCAAGTTATCTGGGTTAGTTCTTTTCTTTCCCCAATCCCCTTTAGAGTGCTTATGTTGTTCATTTGTAATACAGTAGGTTCACTTTTCTTTCTATGTATGTATGTGTGTATCTATCTATCTATCTATCTATCTATCTATCTATCTATCTATCTATCTATATCTCTATTCATTTTAAGGGAATACGAAGCATCACCATGGTTTTAGGACTTAGTTACATAAAAAGGTATTCAGAGAAGCCCTGTTCCCTCCTACCATTCTGCTCCCATTCCCACATTCTTTCTATATCATTTCTACCCATCTTCTATATGTATCCAAACCCACTAATTTCTGATGAAATATTCCTATATTTATTTTGCACAGATAAACAGATACACATGTTTTCTTAGATCTCCTTCTTGAAAGAGATTATGTTGTAGACACTCGTTTACACTTAGTTTTACTTAATATGTCCCAGAAATCTCTCCACATCAGCTACAGCTTACAGGTAAAGAGTCAGACTTACAGAGGTTGAATAACCTGTGCAAAGTCACACACTTAGTAAGGAGGAAAGCTGGGATATGAACTCAAGAAGTTTTGACTCCAAAATCCAGACACTTTCATCTGCATCAGAGTTTTTTATCCAGAGACTCTGGGCATATTCTTAGGGGATCTTTAGGTTCTCAGAGTTATCTCAGATCTTTCTAAAAATTAATATATGGATGTTCTATAATTAATACATGGATGTTCATCTATAAGACTGAGTATCTTATAAGTCCTGTCAGATGTTTTCACTGTCCATAGAATCTGAAGGTCATGAAACATCCAAAGTGAATGTCACCCATGCAGTCACACAGGAAGCCATAGGGAAAACAGAGCAGTTACCTGGCTGTGGCCTTGGCTTGCAGTTCAGGGAAGGCAGGATGGCCCTGCACCAGGTGGTCTATCTAAAAGATAAGAGCAATGGGTCAGTTTCATAGCTCCTCTATGTTTAAGCTAGAATGGACACTTAATAGGTTTCTTCCAACTCTTTGTCCATAGAGAATCCATGAACATTAAAAGTGAAATTTGTTTCTTTCAGAACTAGCTTTCCTTAACCTAGTGCTAAACTCTAGAATTTATAATATAAAAAGAATTAAAGAAATGAAACTCCCAAGACTAAACTGGTAGCAGCAGGTAGCATCAGGTTCAAGAAGGAGGAATGAGGAAGGAAGGATAACTCAAGTTAAGTGTGGGGGGTCTGGCTGTTAAAAATACTGTTTCTGGATCACATCCCTCCCCCTCTTAATGCAGGCTGTCACCCCAGGGCAGCGTCAAACCTTGAATTGCTCACTCACTGTGTTTTACTAATGTAGCAGCTGTGCTGGAGGGGAAGAGGGAGAGAGTGTGATGAGGGAATCCCAGTTAAAAAAAAAAATGAGGTGCCCCAGAGCTGTCCATAGCACCTCCTTGAACAGAAAGGTTGTCCCAGGGGGAAACCAGGGCAGCTCTCCAAGGACAGAATTGTCTGAACTCTGCAGATAGCATCTTCTCATCTGAAATCCCTCATCTAGGACTTAATTCCTAATCCCCTGGATGGCTCTAAACAAAACAGTATGTCCTGTGCACTGGGAATAGCAATACTTCGGCAGCTCTACTCTTCCTGCTGTGACAGCAACACTGTGCTGGGGCCCCTGCATTCAAGATGTGCATTTGTCAATGTTTACTTGAGTCTCTAGGACTCTTAAACAATCATTCTGAGGGATTTATTTTCATTCAAACCATGTACAGACTGGCTATTTTGGCTATTTTAGAGATAAGCTCTCTGTGCACATTAACTGAGAGCCAAGGCTGTGTGGAGAAGATTGGTTCTGAGCTCTGGCTCTGGTTCTCACCAGCTGTGTGACTCTGAGTAAGTCACTGCTTTGAGCTCAACCACCTCCTTGACCTGTCGGCCTCCTTCTAAAATAGCCTCCTTTTAAAATTCCATTGGTGTAGTTTTATGAAAATGTTTCAAATGAACAACTATCGGTCATTTCAATGGAAAAAAAGATCATGTGAATTTTTTTGTTTTGTTTTGTTTTTGTGGTGCTGAGGATTGAACCCAGGGCCTTGAGTTTGCAAGGTAAGTACTCTATCAACTGAGTTCTATCCCCAGCCCACATGTGAGTTTTGAATATTTACTTCCTGGAAGTTCAACTTTGGGTTACTGTAAGGAGGCATATTTTGAACCCTCAAAGAATGTGTAATCTAGGGAGTATATCAAGATGAACTCACTGAGATCATTAATGGAATGGTATTACTTTTGATGCTAAATTTTTTTATGGGAGGCACTTTAGGAGTTTAGAGGAAGGAGATTTGAATGAGTTTCCAAGAAGACATGTGTAGTGTATTCATGAATGCAATTATTTAGTAATTACTGATGCCTAATGTACCCGGTACTGTGCTCAGGCTCTGTGACACAGTGAGAAGGAACACATACAATACAGAGTAGCACAAAGTAAGGTGTTCTATCACTTGGCAATTTAGAGACATGAAGATGGAAAAACATATATGGTTATAAAGAGGGATGGGACTGGACTACCTGCACTCCCGGCATCTTATAGGCATTTAATAAATATCTGTGGAATGAGTATGGGATGAATGAACCATATGGTAATCTCACATAACACTCCATCTTTCTTCTTGGTAATTCTTACCACACTTTGTGTCTATTTGTGCTGGGCACACACTGGTCACAGGGTAAATGCATGTTAAATTAGAGAATAAGTATAGTGGCAGAAATATGAATGAATGAGGGGAGTTGGGATAGACAGTGGGTCTAGAAAGTCAGATAATGGTTCATATTTTATTGGATTGGAGCCATAGGAAATGATTTGAACTTAGGGAGCAAACTGATGAAAAGTTAAGGAAAATACATTCAGCAGGACATGAGGGACAGGGAGATGACAAGATACAGTGTACAGGAAATTCAGGCAAGGGTCAGAGGCTGACAGTGGGAGTAAAGGTGCACATACCCCAGGTCCTTGCCCTACTGCAGTGTTTACCAAGTTCATTTACAACTGTTAGTTTCTAGTGTGTCTCTTACCCTGGACTCTGAGGTCTTTTAACGTAATAGCCTCAGTAATGTCCACGCCCCAGCCTAGAACCATGCCTGATATCTGAAATGAATGAATGAGACACAGTTTGAGGAAAATAAAACAAGCTTAGTGACTGACCGGTTATAGAATCTAAGATAATCAGAGTCAGTGGACTGTAAATTGGGGGTATAAGAAAAGGAAATGTGGTTGTATAAATCCTGCCCTTTTGTTTTCTGTTTCCTGGATGCCTTTACATCTAGGCCTTGCTGACTCTGGAAAAGCAGTCTCTCCCAGGGTTGGCTAGCTACTGGAGGTGGTGAATAATCCTTCACCTTTTTCATATGCAAGGAACTCATTCAGACCCACCTCCTCACCTCCCCTTCCTCTTGGCTCTCACACTGAAGCCCTTCTTTTTCTCTAATCCCAGTCAGATACCAGACACCAGCTTACAAACCTTTCACCCCAGAGCCTACTGAAATGATCCAAGGTGACCAGCACCAAGCCTGCTTACTCCACCCTGCTATTCCTTCTCAAGAAAACCAGGTGAAGGTTCTGGCCTGTGGTTGTTGCTGACTCCCTCTTGACCCTTAACTGATCCTGGTGCCTCCTGGTGCAGTGCCAAAGGGTCAGGGTGTCTTCTCTTCTGGGGAATTGAGAATAAGAAACTAGCTTTTCAATGGCAATTGTCTTTTGCCTCAGCATATGTGAAAGATAATAAGCAAGTCCACATTTTAAGATATGGGGAAAAAAAAAAAAACTAGGGCTTTGTAAAGAGTCTTGGGTTCAAATTTGCTGTCTATCCTTACCTTTTGAGAAAACTTCAGAAGTTACTTAACCTCTCAGAGTCTCATTTCTCACTTTGGCAAATGGGTATAATAATATTGGCGTGATAGGGAAGGTTGTGGTGAGTGCCAATTATATAGGTGGCTTTCAGTTCATAACACCTATTGTGAAGAAGACGGGGTACAGCCCAAAGAGTAAAAATGGCTGTGGGAACAGGATCCCAAATAGTCAGTTGCACTTTTTGTTTTCCACAGCATTTGGTGGTAAAGGCCTCACTGATTAACACAGGATATGCCAGTTTGTCAAATCACTGAGCACTCACTTCAGCAGTCTGGAAGAGTCTGTTCCTAGGGTTGACCTTAGAACTTGTGTTCTAATCTCTAATGCATTTCGCACAGTATAGAAGAACATGGTGTCCCACATGCCATATTTATTTCTCAATGAGATAACCAGATTCACAACAGTGTCTATCATTGCCAAGTGGTTGCCTCAGAAATATACAGACAGAACTAGTCTAACTCTGACTTTTTTCTTGTTTCTGCCATCTCAGATTTCAGCTCCAAGAGCAGACAGCTGAAGAGTGGGTTGGAAAGGCTAAATACTACTGGGCCAGGAAGGAAGCTGGAGATGGGTAGAGGCAGGTCTTCCTCAGATCAAGATGGAAAAGTCACCTTACGGTGAATAACTTGGGGGTTTGGGCCCTTCCTTCTAAAGGAGGCATCTGTGCTAGGAACATGGAGAAACAACAGTTCAATACAGTCGAAAGCACAGATTATAACTGGGTAGTGGAAGGTGGCGTCTGGCCCACAGATGTATTTTATTTAGAATATGTAATGTTTTATAAAATAAGCCAATATTTTTAAATTGGGAGATTTTCCTTAAAGTCCAGATTCTGGTTTCTCTTGCAGAATTATTTCCCCCATGGCAAGAGCTCGCTGAGGGATGGCTGGTCCTGAACACAGGCTTGCACTCTCCAGTCGTGGGAGGCTGCATGCTCCCCATCACCCCCCAACAAGGCACACCAGGTATTAGCCATTGATCATCACGATTCCACTAATGTTTTACTTGTACTGCAGATGCATTTCTCTGCAAAGGAAAGAATAAGAAAATGAGCCACAGAGTACAGATGCAAGAGAAAGTTCTCTGTGGAAGAGACAACTGTTCCTTTATTAATCACTCTGCTCGTATACATGGTCTTTCTGATTCCTTTAGGCACTTGAGTTTCTGACCCTTGATATGGCAGAGAGAAGACAGGACAAGGAGTTCTAAAACCTGAGCTCAGGTCTGGCTCAGGGCAAGACCTTGGGCAAGATCATCTTTGATTCTCTCTAAAACCCTAATAAATCAATATGACAAATAGTCAAATGTGTGTGAATTACAAAGAAAATTGCAGCCAATGTTGCTGACAAAGTTTGCAGGAAACAAAACAAAACAAAAAACCTCATAAAATCAACAAAATACCCCCTCCCCCAACAAATGCAAACCCAGAATTTATTTCAAGAATTCTAAGTTCTATGGTCATTTAGCTAAAGCAAAATTCTTATTGCAAGATAGCTTTTTTCCCCTATTAAGATCAGTTTATGCAATAGTCTTAAGGCTTTTACTTTGTCCTTCTGGCAAAGAAATCACTAAGCTCAGAGAAGCATTTAACTTTTCAGAATTGCTTTTTCTCTATTTACATTAACCTGCAATGCCACTTTTTTCAAATAAAAGCCATTTTAACTCTTTACTTACCTAGTCTTATCTAGATAAAGACTAGATTTTCCTGGTTGTTTCCATCTTGAAATTCTCATAAGGGGGGGTATGAAAAATCGTGAAATGGGACAGACATCATTACCCTATGTACATGTATGATTACACAAATGGTATGAATCTACATAGTGTACAACCATAGAAACAAAATGAATATACCCCATTTGTGAACAATGAATCAAAATGCAGTCTGTAAAAAATAAATAAATAATTTTAAAAATATTCTGACAACCATGTTGTTGAAGGATAATATAATCTTGAAATTTTTTTTAACAAAATATGAAGGAGTTACATTGAAATTGTTAATAACCTAAAGTTAAGACTTATTAGAGAAAAAATATGGAAATGGACATAAAACTAATTATATCTTGGAAACTGGAACAAAACTATAAAGAGTAGAAGGCAACCTTAAATTTAAGCAGGCTTATCTCTTAAGACCCAAGTTCTGGTACTTTAGTTGCTGTGTACCAAACAGTAATCTTTCGTATTTTGTTACATTTTGGATAGTTGTCAGGTTTATAATAAAATTTGTTCCCTGAAAAAAAAAGGAAGAATCTAATGAAAAAATAATGTGCAATCTAGGCAATTTCTTCTGTGGTGTTGAGAAGGACTGTGGGTCTCCTCACTGAACAGTCCCAAAAAATAACAAATACTCCCCAAACAAGGTTAACAGGTGTTTCATTGCAACTTTAAGATCAAATGTACATAGAACAACTTCCCTTACTAGTGGAAAAATTCTGATTGAATGCATTGCTAATTTAGTCAGTTTCATTCACCACCAAAGTTGAAAACTTTGTATATAGTTGACTTATATATGAAACTAACATGATGTATGGCTACCTTGTGCTAGCGACCATCCTAAAAACTAAGGATACAAACAAATAAATGTCAAAAGTCCTTGCTTTCACAAAGTTCTGCCTACAAAGGGAAATGAATGCTCCAAAATCCAAACATAGTCTAGAATGGAAATGTTCTCTGTAGACTCAGCAATGTTATTGAGCACCTACTCTGCTCCAGACATATTAAGTAAGCACAGGGAATCCAGTGGCAATTACATTTGACTTATCTGTGTTCCCATGGAGAGTATATCTATTGAAAGATAGAGTCAACAAATAGTAATAATTATAATAAATATAATGAGAGATAGTGATTAGTGCTTTGAAAGAAATAAACAAACTACTGTATAAGGACACCAGATTTAGAGCAGTCAGGGAAGAGCTATCTGAAGATGCCAACCATGAATTTAATTTGAACAAAACATTTTTAAAGATAGGATGCAAAATAAATTGAAATAAAAGAAAGAGAATGTCTTTCGTCATTTGCTCTGTACTATAAGAAATGCTAGAAAAAGTTTTCCTGTCTAAAGGAAAAAGATATCAGATTGAAACTTAAAATTATTTTCTCCATATTTTCATTTGTGCATTACAGTTGTGCATAATGGTGGGATTTGCTGTTACATATTTGTACATACACAAAATTTAGCAATATAATTTGGCCAATATCACTCCCCAGCACTTCCTTCCTTCTCCTGGTCCCTTCATCTATTCTACTGATCTCACTTTGATTTTCATGAGAAACCCCCACCGTTTTTTTTTTTCTTTTTCCTTCTTCCACATATGAGAGAAAACATATGACCCAACCCTGACCTTCTAGTTGACTTATTTCGCTTAATATAATGGTCTCTAGTTCCATTCATTTTCTTGCAAATGGCCTAATTTCATTTTCTTTATGACTGAATGTAACTCCGTTGTGTATATATGCCATATTTTCTTTATCCATTCATCCATTGATGAACACTTAAGCTGGTTCTATAGTTTGCCTATGGTGAATTGTACTACGGTAAACATGGATATGATTGTATCACTGTAGTATATCTTTAAATTCACACACTGAGTGAGGATTACATGAAGTCACAGGAAGAAGGTATGTGTCAACAATCCAGGGGGACCTAAATATAACTATACTGATCTTACGTTAAATACAAAGAATCTGAACATTCCACATGAAAACCAGAAATCATGACAGGATAGCAAAGCAAGACCTGACTATTCCATAGACCAGGAGAGACACACTGTTGAATTGATTGGCAACCAGTACTTGGAGTGGATTGGTGGTACATTTCAGAGGTGGAATCCATAGGACTTATTGATGGATGAGCATAAGAAGAGAGAGTAAAAGAAAGTCAAGAATTAATCCTAATATTTTGGTTTTAATAAAAAGATATAAATGATAGTGCTCTTTACCAAGATGAAGACAAATAATGCAGGATCAATTTTGGGAGGGTATCAGTTATGCAGTCAGAAAACTGGGAGTTAACTCTTGACTCCTTTTTCTCCCTACCCGCCTGACATCCAATCCATTTTTTCCATCAACAGTAATGTTATCCTCCAGAACCCTTGACCTCTTTCTCTTCTGCATACTTTGCATCTAATCCATCAAGAAAACCTGTTGGCTGTACTTTCAAAGTATATCTGAAACTGGACCACTCTTTACCAGCTCTACTGCCAGCATCCTTATCTCACTGGGCTTACTGCAATAACTTCTGTCTGACTTCTGGTGTTTCTATTCCCCCCACACCCAATCCAGTTAATTCTCAACAAAGCAGGCAGCAGGCAGAATGATCCTTTAAAACCTAAGTCACATCACATCACTCTTCTGCTCATTATTTTCCAGTAGTTTCTCATTTCACTCAGGGCAAAAGCTAAAATTCTTAGAGTGGTCAATAACAAGGATCCCTCACCCCAATGAACTTATTATTATCTACAATACTCATGCTGGTTCACTCAGTTCAACCACTATGGCTTTCTTGCTATTCCTGTAACACCCCAGGCACACAATCCCCTCAGGATCTTTGTACTGATTATTCCCTTGGCCTGACATATTCTTCCCCTGGGATTTTTTTTTTCTCTTTTTTTTTTTTTTATTATTATTGTATACAAATGGGATACATGTTGTTTCTCTATTTGTACATAGAGTCAAGGCATACCATTTGTGTAATCATACGTTTACATAGGGCAATGATGTTTGATTATTTTTTTTTCTTCCTCCCCACCCCTCCCACCCCTCTTTCCCCTCTATACAGTCCTTCTTTCATTCATTCTTACCACTCTCCTTATCCCTAACCCTAAACCTAACCCTAAACCTAATGTTAACCCCTCCCACCCCCCATTTTTTGTCCTCATCCGCTTATCAGCGAGATCATTCGTCCTTTAGTTTTTTGAGATTGGCTTATCTCACTTAGCATGATATTCTCCAATTTCATCCATTTGCCTGTAAATGCCATAATTTTATCATTCTTCATTGTGGAGTAATATTCCATTGTATATATATGCTCTGATTTTAACTATTTCCTGTCTTCTACTACTTTTGGTATTGGTCTGCTCTTCTTTTTCTAGCGCTTTGAGCTGCAGTGTTAAGTCGTTTATTTGTTGATTTCTACTTCTTTTTTTGAATGCGCCCCATGAAATAAATCTTCCTCTAAGTACTGCTTTCATAGTGTCCCAGAGATTTTGATATGATGTGTCTTTGTTCTCGTTTACTTCTAAGAATTTTTTTATTTCCCTCCTGATGTCTTCTGTTATCCATTCATCATATAATAGTGTATTATTTAATCTCCAGGTATTGGAGAAGTTTCTGTTTTTTATTCTGTCATTTATTTCTAATTTCAATCCATTATGATCTGATAGAGTACAAGGTAGTATCTCTATCTTCTTGTATTTGCTAACAGTAGCTTTGTGGCATAAAATATGGTCTATTTTAGAGAAGGATCCATGTGCTGCTGAGAAGAAAGTGTATTCGTTCTTTGTTGGATGGTATATTCTATATATGTCTGTTAAGTCTAAATTGTTGATTGTGTTGTTGAGATCTATGGTTTCTTTATTCAATTTTTGTTTGGACGATCTATCCAGTGGTGAGAGAGGTGTGTTAAAATCGCCTAGTATTATTGTGTTGTGGTCTATTTGATTTCTGGAATTGAGAAGGACTTGTTTGACGTACGTGGATGAGCCAATGTTCGGGGCATAGATATTTATGATTGTTATGTCTTGCTGATTTATGCTTCCCTTAAGCAGCATGTAATGTCCTTCTTTATCCCTTCTGACAAGTTTTGGTTTGAAGTCCACATTATCTGAAATGAGGATGGATACTCCAGCTTTTTTGCTGTGTCCATGTGCATGGTATGTTTTTCCCCATCCTTTCACCTTTAGTCTGTGGGTGTCTCTTTCTATGAGATGAGTCTCTTGCAGGCAGCATATTGTTGGATTTTTCTTTTTAATCCAATCTGCCAGTCTATGTCTTTTGATTGATGAGTTCAGGCTATTAACATTCAGGGTTATTATTGTGATATGATTTGTATTCCTAGTCATTTGACTCATTTTTGTTTTTGACATGCTTTGGTTTCTCCTTTATTTGGCTATTCCTTTAGGCTAGCGCCTCCTGTTGCTGATTTGCATCATTGTTTTTCATCTCTTCCTCATGGAATATTTTGCTGAGAATGTTCTGTAATGCTGGCTTTCTTTTTGTAAATTCCTTTAGCTTTTGTTTATCATGGAAGGATCTTATTTCATCGTCAAATTTGAAGGTAAGTTTTGCTGGGTATAAGATTCTTGGTTGGCATCCGTTTTCTTTCAGGGCTTGGTATATGTTGTTCCAGGCCCTTCTAGCTTTTAGGGTCTGGATTGAAAAATCTGCTGATATTCTTATTGGTTTCCCTCTGAATGTAATTTGATTCTTTTCTCTCGGGGCCTTTAAAATTCTGTCTTTATTTTGTATGTTAGGTATTTTCATAATAATGTGCCTTGGTGTGGGTCTGTTGTAATTTTGTATGTTTGGAGTTCTATAAGCCTCTTGTACTTGGTTTTCCATTTCATTCTTCAGATTTGGGAAATTTTCTGATATTATTTCATTGAATAGATTGTTCATTCCTTTGGTTTGTTTCTCTAAGCCTTCCTCAATCCCAATAATTCTTAAATTTGGCCTTTTCATGATATCCCATAATTCTTGTAGATTCTGTTCATGATTTCTTACCATCTTCTCTGTTTGGCCAACTTTGTTTTCAAGATTAAATAATTAGTCTTCAATGTCTGAGGTTCTGTCTTCCAGGTGTTCTATCCTATTGGTTATGCTTTCTATGGAGTTTTTGACTTGGTTTTTTGTTTCCTTCATTTCAAGTATTTCAGTTTGTTTTTTTTTTTCAGTATCTCTAACTATTGAAATGATCTCTTGCTTCCCATTTTTGGTCTTTTAACTGTTGATTGGTGCGATCATTTAATGCCTGCATTTGCTCTTTCATCTCCTCCTTCAATGCCTGCATTTGCTCTTTCATCTCCTCATTTGCTTCCCTGATCGTTTTAATTACGTACATTCTGAACTACCTTTCTGACATTTCTTCTGCTGTGCTGTCATTGGGTTTTATTGATGTAGTATCTAGGTTTGTTTGGGACATTTTCTTCCCTTGTTTTCTCATATTGGTCAGCTGTCAGTGGGACCCTGAGATATTGCAGATTTCCGCTATTGGCTTATAGTGTCCCGGTAGATTTCCAGTGTATCACCTCCCAGCCTTCAGTAGCCTGATGTCTTGGAGGAATTTGATAATGCAGTGCATCCAAAGAAAGCTGCCCCTATCCCCTACTGGTTCCAGGGTTTGGAGCTGGCTCTGTGCAGAAAGGCTCTCGCTGGGGGCCTGCACCGTGCAGCTGGCCGTGTGGAAGGAGCCCACCGCTGGAGTGTGCAGGGCTGCCTGTGGAGGACTCTAGCTGCCCTGCCCGGCTCTGATAAGCCACCTCTATCTGGGCCTGCCACCCGGGCCGAGCTTTACTCAGTGGGCAGACTCACCTGTGGCTCTATTTCAGTCCGAGTCTCTCAATGCCTCCCCTTCTTAACTCCTGTGTTCTGAAGCGACTGGGGGTGCAGTCACTCTCTAGGCCACCATCTTGGATCGCCCCGTGAAAAGAGCCTACGGCCGGAGTGGGCAGAGCCGCCTGAAGAGGTCTCTGGCTGCCCTGCCCTTCCCCTGGGCTTTCAAATGGCTAAATTCCTTCCCTTCTTTATTCTTTGCTTACATGTCACATCAATAAGGCCTACTATGGCTACACTATTTAAAACTGCAACTGACACATCTGAACTGATAACAACCTCCTCTAATACCATAGAAGGAAATTATTTATTTGTAATATCTGTCTCCTATTGT
The DNA here is from genome assembly GCF_902686445.1 of Sciurus carolinensis. Taxonomy (NCBI): domain Eukaryota; kingdom Metazoa; phylum Chordata; class Mammalia; order Rodentia; family Sciuridae; genus Sciurus; species Sciurus carolinensis. The sequence goes on from NC_062213.1 coordinate 161,435,206, forward strand.
TAGAATGCAAGTTGGAGAAAGGTACAGATTTTGGGGAAGAGGGACAGAAGAGGCTGTTTTATGCATTGACGTTTTCCTATTCAGAACACTACCTTGAACATAGTAAGCATTTAATAAATAGTGGCTGTATAAAAGAACTCATTCTAAAGACTGTAGAATTTATTTACAGATAAATGAAAAGCTATGAAGAGTGAAAGGGTTGCATCTGTTTTAGGAAGACTGCTTTAGCTAATAGTGCAAGAGAGAGATTTGGGGGCACGAGTAGAGGCAAGACGCATGATTAGAGGAGACTCAGCATGAATCCAGGTGAGTATACAGAAAGTACAGTGTGAGCAGGGCCGGAAGAGGGGACAGGGAGATATTTAGTTTCTAAAGTTGGTCTGTGTATCCATGAAGTCATTCCAATTAGCTAACGTGAAGTGCTGGGGACACAAATAGATCCCGTCAATACTAATACACATACATATTCCTCTCATAGCTCTACAAAGCCTTACTTCAGATGCTTGGAAAGAATATCACCCTACAGACAGTACTTGATTCCCGAATGTACAAGAGATTGTTCATAAAATTCTGTGAAGTGTAGCCATGTAAGAGTCAGGTTCAATTCTGGAAAGATCTGGGGACTCTGGAGGTCAAACTGGGTTAAAGACTGTGGCTTTCCCACTCATAACTAACTGTACACCCTAGAATAAGTTACTTTACTGTTCACAGTCTACTCCTTCACTAGTGAAACTAACAAAAATAACACTGACTACACACACACACACACATGCACACATGCATACACGCATGCACACAATGAAAAATCAAATGAAGTAGTGAATCTTATTGGGCCTCAAAGAGTCTGACACATAACATGTCCTCAGTACATGTTAGCTCCCACCTTTTCAGTAGGCTGCAGGGATAGAACAACCTATTTGTATGTGCTACAATAAATTATAATTATCAGTTCTGTATCCAACTTTCTTATGTGATTATGAACAATTGGAGTGACCTCATTCTTGCCTGGACTGGAATAATTGATCTGAAAATCCCTGTAACATGATAGAATGACTGAATGAAAGAAGGGATAAAATGACCATCTCCATACCTGCACAGCACTGAACACACTGCAAGTTGTGCATAAGCCACTTAGGGCAGACTGACTTCTGTAGATAACTTCCAGAGGCTAGCCCCAGATGGAGCAGCCTTGGAGATGACAGGAGGGAGAGGCATTCACAATGCACACATCCTGCATTTCCAAGAGCACAGATAAACTTATAGCATTGTGGTCCTGTGACTCAAGTTTATAAATTCAAATTCCGGGTTCATACCATTTCAGTTTAACCCCTCATCTAAGCCTAATTGTCCCAGAAAGAAAGCAAATCCACTGCAGTACAACTCAGGAACTTGTCTTGGCCTCCCTTTACCCAATACCTCCTCCAATAAACTGAGTTCAAATAAGACAGAGAAGAGCAGTTGGATGGGGGATGGCCAAGGTCCAGCTGGAAATGAGTTGCAGCAGCTGGATACAGTGAATACCAGGGTTAGTGACCTGTGGAAAAAGTCTGGGCATGCAGCAATATCTTTTGCATGATTTTTCTGGAAAATTGGTAAGCACGAGACAACCCTGGATGGGCGCTTGGTGGTACAACTAAAATCAATCATTCTTGGAAAGGTAATGTGTGCCTTTCAGAAAAGAAATAAATATCAGTGATGTGAAATGAGTCAAAAATAAGTTTAACTCTCAAATGAGACTGCAAGAGTTCCAGAGCCAGAAAAGATCCTATCCTATTTTTTTCTTCATCCTGAAGATAACCAGATGAAGATTTGTTTTTAAAGTACCAATCTATTCATATACTTGGAATGATGGATTTGCTTTGTAATGAAGCTCTGTATTTAACTGGAAAAAAATGAAACTTTCAGTCTTCTTTTTCAAATGATGTATAGTTTATGTATTTCTTTTCATTTCTTTTTCTTGTCTTTGTTTTCTCTTCTTTCTCCTTACTTCCCTTTTCCACTCTTCTCCCATTTCCTTTTCCTTCTCTTCTGATGTGGATGGTGTCTTTATGACCATGTCTACAGTATGATAAGCAATGTATTGCTAGAGTAGCCATTTTAGCTAAGGCTTAACAGAAATAGGCTTATGAAAGAAAGAACAGAAGTATGCAAGTCCCTCTTAGAGTCCTACATGATGACTGTGTTTTAAAATCAGAGATCAAAATTTATCAGAGAAGGAACCAGAATTGCAAGCTGTAATGAAAGGTAAGTGGCAAAGAGACAACATGATAAGGCCATCAGAGGTGGGTCAGGAAGTGCCAGCAACCCTGGGTTCAGAGATCCATTATAAAATACAGATAATAAGTTTCCTATCTCATAGGAGTTTGAGAAGATTAAATGAGATAATACATGAACAATTCTTGGAATTGAGACTGGGAAATAAACCTTCAAAATAACATTAGGCTTCCTAATTATTATGACTATCATTTGAAGTTTAACAAGATTATGGATATAAATCTGTCTCACAGAAAAAATACTGGATAAGTTGTAATTATTGTTATTAACATCATCATCATTATCATTCTCATTCTCTTTGTTTTATAGCTGGTTTCTGTTTCTTTGATTGGCATCTCTCAACTGCTGCCTTACTAGATAGTCTGCTTTCTCTTGATTCAGATTTTGCTCCATCATGGCAGTTTTTAGGTTTCTTAATCCACTAAGTCCTAAGTTTTCAGTTTTGCAGATGTTTTAACAAAATTGACATAGATGCATTAAAATGGTCGGAAATAAAAATCTAAGCTTATATGTTATTATATTAATTATTATCATAATTTTATTGCAATATAACTATATCATAAATTATACAATATATCACACTATAATAGTATATTATTTTGCTATAATATATTATTTTCCTATAATATATCATATTACATAATAACATTAATAACAACATATCAATATCTTGTATATATTATTATATTATAGTTATTTTATGCATTATATATTTATTATATGTAATAACAACATTATATAATTATATCATTGTATAATAATGTATTATATTATGTATCATATATTACTATATTATTACAAATAGATTATATTTAAGTGTTTATGCATGTTGCACATCTGAGATGATGGAACAAAATGGGTTAAGATTTTGCTGTCTATAATGCATGGGTCAATCATGCCCCAAGTCTATGTCCAATGAAACTGTATATGTCAGATTGCCCAAAGTGGAGCTTCAAATACAACTGGAATGCTTTATGGTGCAAAGCTAACTGAACAGATAAAGGCTAACAATTCTCAAGCCTCGTATCAAAACCCACAGTGGAAATCTAAAGATTTTTTTAGAAACAGCAACAAAGAAGTCAGATTTTTAAAAATTAAAATATAGGCTTATGATATAGGTATAAACCAGTTTTTGTTCACAAATATATGTTAAAACATCACATGAAGACAACTTATACGCAGAGCAAAAATGAACCAAATACTGGAAAAAAATTTCCAACTTAAAAAGATGTCCAATTTGCATGCTGTCTCTAAAAACCCATGACAGACAGGTTCATGAACAATGCATCCTATGCAAAGAAACGGTTTACTGAATTTTTATCCTTGTTTAGAAAGTTTCTACACTGTGTCCTCTGCAGGTTCTTGTGATTGTACCATGAGGTGGGGTGAAGAACAGCTATCAGTAATATTTCTTGAATATGCACCAGGAAGAGGGTGGATATTTAACTTGACTGTTGCACACAAACACAGTGGTTTAAACAGGAGAGGGTAAAGTGGATGTCAGTACTCCTATACTTTAGGCATGATGTTTCCCTTCTCAATTATTCTATTGCTGGTTCTTAAGACCAATCAGATATTAATTATTTCATACTAACTTCCCTACCAGAGTATGATCCTGAAGACCAGGGACAAATGAGGTCTGACTCAGTTAATTCATTTCTGCAGCTTGGTACAAGAGCATGGACACAGAGCATGCTCTTTGAACCCATCCACCCACCTACACTTCCATCTACTTTGAGAGGTCACTTGAGGAAGTTAAGTTTAAGATAGAAATACTTAAGTAATGGAAATTAATGGTTATATGCATCCACATCCAGCTTTGGATCAGACCACTTGGGATTTGGCTGAACACCTAAAAGAGCTAGGAGGGGACTCAGACAATAAACAGACATTTTCATTGTAGTCTAGTGAATGGGAGATTGGGTAACTGAGCTTAGGTCTCTTTTGCTTTGAATTCTTCATCCAATCTCCCAGCAGCTCAGCTGATCTGTTGACCTCAACTCCTAGTCATCACTCCCACTATCCTCCTTCAAGCCCTTATTGTTATTTATCTGGGGACTAACCCAATAAAACTGGTCTCCCTTCCTTTAGACATGTGCCCTCAGGCCTATTCCTCAAGGCTACTAGCCAGGGTTTCTTCCTACTGAGATCTGAATGTGTCCACACACTCTTCCAACCTCTCACTGGTTCCCTGTGCTCTCCGTGATGATGCTTGATTCCTTACCAAGTTTTTACGGGGATTTTCTAAAGATGTAGTCTCTGCCCTGATCTCTAATTTTTACTTTAAGCCATTCTTCTAAGAATAATTTATGTCACAGCTGAAATTCTGGACTATTTCATCAAATTCTGGACTATATCATCAAATATGCCTGATTATTTGTCACTTCCAGGTCTTTTTCCCTTGCAAATTCTCCTGCCTAGAAGCCTGCACTTATCCTTTTGTATCTAGTTTATCCATATTTTTCAGTCTCAGTACAAACACTTCCTCCCATGAAAAGGGTTCCCTAACCATTTGTTATGGTTTGGATATGTGTCCCCAATAAGCTCATATGATAGAAAATGCAGAAATGTCCAGAGGTGAAATTATTAGATTATGAGATCTTTAACCTAATCAGTAGATTAATCCATTGATGGATTAATAATATAAAAGGATTATGGGGTGATAACTGTAGGCAGGTGAGGCATAGCTGGAGGAGATAGGTCATTGGGGCATGCTTTTGCATTTTATGTTTTGTCCCTGGTGCCTCGATTGCTCTCTCTGCTTCCTGGCTGCCATCAGCTGACAGCTTTCCTCTACCACTCCCTTCCATCATGATGTTCTGACTCTCCTGAGGTCCAAAGCAATGGTGTTGGCCCACTAAGGACTGAACCTCTTAAACTGTGAGCCAAAATAAACTTTTCCTCTTCTAAGTTATTCTGGTCAGGTACTTTGGTTACAGAGACAAAAAGCTGGCTAAGGCACCACCTTTGCAGCAACTGGAATTGTGTCTTAAAGGACAGGTAAAATTGCCTGTCTAAGCAGGAAAAGAAGTAAATACAGAGGGACATAAGAATGGGATCACATGAACCATGGGGAAGCTGTGAGTGGGAAGAGTTCGTCACAATCAAGTATAAGTGACAGGTACATGTGTGAGGCTGGAGTGGACAGACTGTAAAAAGTATGAAGTGCCCAGCAAATTATATGTCCTGTGTCTCAAGGGCTACAGGAAACCACTAAAGGGTTTGGGGTGGGAAGTAACATTATCATTTTTCACAAAGTAGCATATCATTCTCTCCTGGCTGGGACAGGGAGGGGATGGATTGGTGTGGAGAAATATGAATGAGAAGAAGGGACAGTCATCACAGCTGCCTGGAGCAACAGTTAATCCTTTACTAAACATGCATGACAGTGTGACATACAATAGGCTGTACTCTAAGAGAATGTTAGCTCTGACTTAGGAGTATACAAATCTTCTGCTTACTGAGGATATGGGCGATGTGACAAAAGGGGCTAGTTAATGGTGCAAAATGTTCATTAGGCTACAGAGAAAGTGTCAACTTACCAATTTTCCAGTAACACTTTGACCGCCTTCATTCAGCCAGAACCCAGGGACCATGGCGGAGAAATAAGGCCCCCATACACCTGGTACAAAAATTGGGTCTGTGCTGATCTGGAAGAAAAGGGGATAATTGTGTGAAAACACTGACCCTCGGGGCTGGAGGGAGCCTTATCTTCCTCCCATCTGATGCTTCTATGACCATGGAATTCAGCTTTTTGTCAAATACGTCTATGGTGGGGAAGTTATTCTCTCCCAAGGAAGATCATGGCTCCCTCTTTGGATATATTTCTAATAAATTCATTTAGATATCAAGACAGCAAAGTGATTATTTTGTAAAGAAACAGATGAGGCATTTCCTTGCTGACTTCCACTCTGTGTCAGAAACTGTAAAATTGGTCTCCAATCTCTACCCCTCCTGTATCCACATCCTTTTCTAAGACACTATGTGGGTACTACAACTGAGAAGTGGGCCTGTTTCTTAACCTCTTGAATCTGAGCCAGTCTTGTGACTCGTTTTGCCTAGAGAAGGAGGCATACGTGACACTGTGCCAGTTCTCTAGGCCTAGGCCTCCCCGGGGCCATGTGCTTCTTTTCCTTTTCTTGATCCCCTACCTTGGCCAAAAGACATGCCCTGATGTGAAAGACTTGTGCCACAGAGCTGAATCAGCCCAGTCGTCGCAGGTGCTGTCCCAGATATATGAGAAAGCCCAGGTAAGACCAGAAAATCCCCCTAGTTGGCCGGCAGTTGACTATCCCAGATCATCAGAATTACCCAGTCAACCAACAAACTTGTGAGCAAAAATACAGCTCTGCTGTTACACTACTAAGCTTCCACATTTGTTACCTAGCTTTTGTGGAAATGGATAACTGATATATTCCTTTTACAAACATTTACAAGCCATCTAACAGCATGCATTATGGTGCTTCTTCCCTTCAAGAAGTTTCCATCTAGTGGGGAGCTATATAAATACATAAACAAGTAGACTATATGATATGGACCATGAGATGGTAAAGACAAAACATAAACTGTTGAAGAGGGACCTAGCAGATGGGGAGTGTGTTAAAGAAAAGTAAAAATAGAGATAAATACCACAATACTCATAAGTCGGTAGACAAAATTTTAGCCATGTTGATTTCCCTGAAATGATACCTCCAATAATAAACAAAGCACAAAGTGTAAGCTTTATGCCCTTGTCAGCATGATTCAGTGAAATTAAACCAGTCAACTACAGGTAATCAGATTAAATAGTTCTATTTTCCTTAAAAAAAAAAAAAAAAAGTTAAAGTATATCAGTCAATCAGGAAAGAGGTCAAAGTGCTTCCTCCTTTATGATATGGGACATGCTTCTCCATCCAGCAGGAGTGGCTGCTGAAGTCAGATTTATGGTTTTAGGAAAGATTTACCTAGAGGGTAGGAAAGAGGGAGTTGGCACATGAGGTCAACTCCACCAGGTTGTGAGGTTGGGCAGAAATCTATTCATTTATTTATTCAACAAATGTTTATTCAGCTCTTACAACATAAGCTTGGTACTGTTAGATCCTAGAGAAGTAAACTGAATATTTATAATTTCTGTTCTCATGAACTTCAGGGTCTAGCATTTTAGCAGAGAGATAGACCTTCTTTATGTCTTGATGTCAACTATTTTAGGTCCTTTTCCACCAAACTATTAATTCCTCAAATCAGTAGATTTCCAACCTCTAAATGGGAAGGGAGTGAAGGAGGCAAGAAAACCCATTCAATACGAACATCTTTAAATTTTGCCAAATAAGGGCAATTTATAAAATAGGGACATTTAACACCTAAAATAGGAAGAACGATCTCAGGGGAAAAGACAGGTATCTAGAGGAAACAATAGTTCAGCTTACATTGACACATTCATTCTTTACTGGTCCAACAGATGTTTCCTGCCTTCCCACCATGATCCAGATGTCTGCCAGGCACTGGACATAAGTGGTTTAAAAAAAAGTACATAGTCCTTGCCCTCATGGAGCATGGCACCCTGACAGGGAGGAATGCCACCAGGGTGTTCAGTCATTCAGGTTTGGCCAGGACTTTGCTTTAGAGCTGAAAAACCCCTCAGCCTCAGCCAAACTGGGCAATTACTTACCCTAAGACAAGCATTGATCAGACCATCACAAAAATGTATAGTTACAAACTGAGATGAGTGAATGAAGGCAAGCTATGCATATCATGTGAGCACAAAGGTGAGGTGCCTAATACAGGGGAAAGCTGCTAAAGAAGTGATGTGTGAATTATGATGTGAAACAATGTTCTCAGGTGGGTGAGTGGGTGAGTGTGTGTGAGTGTGTGTGTGAGAGAGAAGGGGGTGGGATGGGAAGCACTCTAGTCACAAGGAGTACCCATAAATTGGTACTCATTTTTATTGCTCTGCCTTTGCCCTTGGAAAATTTTAGAAATGCCAATCCTAGAAACTCCTACTTTAAACTGAATTCCAGAGCTTCTCTGGGGTGAAGAAGATAGTCCATATCCATAACCTCTCAGAATGCAAGGTTTGAACAGGTAGATGGATACCCATCAAAGTCAAATCATCTTTTTGTACCCTGTACCTGCTCCCTCCCAGAGCTCTCAGCCCCATCTGATGGGCTACTCTCAGAGGTCCTGTAAGCTTCCATGGCCCTGCAGCCAGTAAACCGCCAAGGTGGGATGCTGGGGGCCATCTATGAACCATGTGTGGAAACTGAGCGACTTTTGAGTCCTTAGGCAGGGAAGCCTGGTTTTAGGAACTCCCAGTCGTAATCCACTAGTTGGAGACTGCCTGATTCATGTGGCACCCTGTCCTAGCTCACTGCTCAAGTTTAAGCATAGCCTCTTGGAGATGGGGGTAGCCTGCCAAACACCAATCAACCTGTTTACAGCATGACCCCTGCTACATCAAGAAACAAGCACTGAAACAAAACTCCTCCCACTGAAACCTTATCCCTGCCTCTGATGTACTTTCCCTTAAATAAAGAATTGGGGCCTTTTTCAGTTTTTCAGTTCCAGTTCCTATCAGGATTGGAAGATCCATCAGGCACTCCGCTTTTTATATCTAATCTTTGGCTTTTATTTCTTACTGATTATTTCAGACTTTTTATTTTCTTAGGCGGCTCATACCTCCTGAGCAGGAACCTGCTCAGTAGGGGTGCTGGCCACCCCCTCATAGTAGGATCTGAACTGAGCAGATTTGACTTCAAACTCCTTGATACACATCACTCCCTGCCTCCTGCCTCCTGTCACACCCTTTAAGGATGTTACTGGGTGAGCTGCAGTAGGCCTTCAGGAGAAGATCATGACTCTGCAGCTCACAAATGTCCCGTGATGGCCTTACCTTGTTCTGACCAGGAAGACAGTTTTGAGCTGACTTCTGTTTGTGCTCACTCATCTGGCAAGGCACATGATTCTCATCAGACATTTCAAGTAAACTAAGGAAACAAAGAGTACTTCCCATCACTTCCAAACCCTGTGCTTCTGGAGGGAACAATAAGTTTATTTTGAGAGACAGAGTTAGAGAATGCACATTTGTATATTTATGGGTTCTTTAATCCTTTGCAGAAAACTTAAATATTTGAAAATATTTTTGTGAAAGCTACTTCCATGCTGATGGCTATCTTGGCCTAGAAGCTGTTTTGTGACTCAAAAGGAAAGGGCTCACTGCACCACACTGATGTTACGTGACTACAGAATGCTGATGACAGGTGACCTATAAGATATGACATTCCCGTAACAATGGCTCTGCTGGCAGCAACAACTAAGTCTGACTGGGTACTCAGTACAGGCCTATTCTAAGCATATTACTGATATTAAATCACCTAATCCTCACAGTGCTAAGGAAAGATGCTGCCCATTGTTCCTATCATGCATATGTGTAAACTGAAGCCAAGAGAGTTAAAAACATGGCCAACATTACAAAAAGACATAGCATTAAGGCAGCACACTCTGCAGGTTCTATATTTGCCTCTGCCAAATGATATCTTTGATTTTAGTCCACCTTCATTTCTTAAGTCTTTCCCCTGTGTCTGAAGGGTAGAAAGCAAGGGCCACTGGAGGCAACAAAGGTTCACTCACAGTGAAGAAATCTCTGGCCTTGACAAGTAGGTTAGGCTGTCTTTATTTCCTAAATGGTTTCAATAGGTTTTCCCTGATCCACTGGTGAACAGTAGCAAAAAGAGTAGGGGTCAGGGCAGGGTCAAGACAGGTATAACTTGATTTCATTTCTTATGCTGTTGCATTCTAGACAGGTGATCTTATGCAAGATAGCCTTTCTGAGCCTCAGTTTCCTGAATTCCAAAATGAGAGGAATGGATGAATGTTAAGAACTTTTGTGAAAATTAAATATACTGCCACAAACAAATCGAATATTCTGTGTTAAAACATTTGCTTTTCTTGCATTGAGGTCTATGTGATGGAATTGTCAGGTGACTGGTTGAATAAACATAGCCAAAAGTAATTGCAACTACAAAGGAAGTCTTTAGATCTGTCCTTGGCATGACCTTAGTCAACCATCTTAAGTATGATGTGGAAGATGATATAAAAGTAAAGCTTATCATATTTTCAGATGGCAAAACTTGGAATGATTGCTTACAGGACATGTCCAACTCAAGAATCAAAATCACCTTGGAGAGCTAAAATACTCTGTGAAATTCTGTTTAAAAAAATCAGTTAATATTTGATGAATAGTTTAAACTTGAACTTCACTTAAAAGGTACTGGCATATGGAATCCCATTATGATGTGTAATTATAATACATTATTTTTTTCAAAAAAGGTACTGGCAATATTCTCTTGCACAGACTGAGGAGCAGATGTGTGGGTATTCCTTTAGTGTTGTTTAAATTGTATATAAACATTTGATATAAATATAAATGTGTGTGATATAAATAAAATTATAAAAACCCCAACGATGTCCAACATTTTGTTGTATACTACATGGAAGGCACAAAAATCAACAAGGCTATAAGAATAATAAGGCAAAATAAAAGTACTAATAATAATACTAAGGTGGATGGCCCCAAACTCAAGGAAACCCTAATGTGACAAGGGTAGACAGTGAAATTTTTTTTTTTTAATTGCAATAAAACATGCCAAGAGCTACAATGGTATAGGAGAGAAGTTTTGGTAGGAACCCAAAGGAAGGAACAGCAGGCTGCCTGGAGAAGAGTGAGCACCTCATGGGCGGCTGCACTGAAGCCACCTCTTTGAGCTTGGAGGGAGGAGTACGTGTGAGCCTAGCAAGGGACATCCCAGGCACAGAAGGCTAGGTATCATGGAGCTTTAATTTTTAAAAACCTGTAGTTGGGAAAAGTCTCAGAGAAATGACCTTCTATGTCAGGTCATAATAAAAAGGAAATAATAATAATAATAATAATAATAATAATAATAATAATAATACCAACAACCACAACAGCAATATTGTTAAGCATTTATCATTGCCACAAAGTCATACAGGCTCTTTACACACACCCTTACATTTGATTGATGAGTTTAGGCCATTAATGTTCAGGGTTATTATTGAGATATGATTTGTATACCCAGTCATTTGATTTTATTTATTTTTGATTTTAAGTTGGCTTGGTTTCTCCTTTGAGTGGTTTTTCTCTAAGGTAGTTCCTCCCTTTGCTGACCTACATTGTTGTTTTTCATTTCCTCCTCATGGAATATTTTGTTGAGAACATTCTATAGTGCAGGCTTTCTATTTGTAAATTCTTTTAACTTTTGTTTATCATGGAAGGATTTTATTTCATCTTCAAATCTGAAGGTTAGTTTTGCTGGGTATAGGATTCTTGGTTGGCAACCATGTTCTTTCAGAGCTTGAAATATGTTGTTCCAGACCCTTCTAGCTTTTAGAGTCTGGGTTGAGAAGTCGGCTGCTATCCGTATTGGTCTCCCCCTATATGTAATCTGATGCTTTTCTCTCGCGGCCTTCAAAATCCTATCTTTATTTTGAATGTTAGGCATTTTCATTATAATGTGCCTTGGTGTGGATCTGTTGTGATTTTGTGCATTTGGTGTTCTGTAAGTCTCTTGTATTTGATTTTCCATTTCATTCTTTAGGCTTGGGAAATTTTCTGATATTATTTCATTGAATAGGTTGTTCATTCCTTTGGTTTGTATCTCTGTGCCTTCCTCAATCCCAATTATTCTTAAATTTGATCTTTTCGTGATGTCCCATAATTCTTGGAGATTCTGTTCATGATTTCTTACCATCTTCTCTGTTTGGGCAACTTTATTTTCAAGATTAAATATTTTGTCTTCATTGTCTGAGGTTCTGTCTTCCAAGTGGTCTAGTCTTTTGGTGATGCTTTCCATTGAGTTTTTTATTTGGTTTATTGTTTCCTTCATTTCAAGGATTTCCGTTTGGTTTTTTTTTGAGACTCTCTATCTCTTTGTTGAAATGATCTTTTGCTTCCTGAAGTTGCTCTTTCAGTTTATTGTTATTATCATTCATTGTCTGCATTTTCTCTCTTATCTCATCCTTTGCTTCGCAAATCATCTTAATCATGTATAATCTGAAGTCCTTTTCTGACATTTCTTCTACCATACTGTCATTGGATTCTATTAATATAGAATCTAGATTTGTTTGGATCATTTTCTTCCCTTGTTTTTTCATGTTGTTCATGTATCTTCCCCTCTAGTAGTACAGATCTTGGGTATTGCAGATTTCCCCCTTTAGGCTTATAGAGGCCCTATAGGTTTCCAAAACCCTTTCTTTAAGGGGAGATCAATATTAGCAGTGCCCAATTCAGACACTATGCAATCCTAGATCAAATAGCCCCTATGAGAACAATAACAAAATTGTCATAATAAACAGAGTGAGTTAAATATTATCTTCAATAAAACAAACAGATTTGCAATAAGGTCTGAAATTTTCTAATGGAGGACAAAGAGGATGCAGAGGGGAATGTGGTTGTTAATGGGATAAGAAAAGATTATACAGAAGTTCTAGATAATAGAAAGGGTGAGAGTATAATCAAAAGAAATTGGATGTTAGCATGCAAACAAGGGAGAAAGAGACTCTGAGGGAACAGGTAAACAAAAGGAAAAGAGAGCAAGAAAAGTAAAGAAATAAAAACTTAAATTTTTTCTACAAGGAGAAAAAAGAAAATCTACAATATAATAGTCATATAGTAATGAACCCTCCAGTGTTCAGTAGCCTGATGCATGAGAGGTACCTGACAATGAGCTTCAAGCCTCCAGCAGGCGTCTCAGGATGGGATTTGCCCCACCTAAAGATCGGAGCTACGGCTTCCAGGATTATCCAAGATGGCTGCTCTGGCTTCAAAATGTGTTGGCAAATGGGGAGCTGCAGCTCAGGGTGTGAACGTGGTCATCTGGAGGTCCTGGAGGCGGGATGCAGTTCGTCAGGCAGGGGTCCTGGAGGTCTGGTGTGTTTGGTGTGGTTGTGGGATCCTGGAGGCCGGGTGCAATCAGTCGGTCTGGGGGCCCGGTGATAGGGCATAGTCAGTTGGTCTGGGGGTCCTGGCAGCAGGGAGCAGTCAGTCGATGTGAGGGCCCCAGAGGCAGGGAATGATCGGTTGGGCTGAGGGATCCTGGAGGCGGGGCTCAGTCAGTCTGGCTAGGGGTCCTACAGGGCCTGGCTGTTGTCTCAAAATGGCGGCAGCCACGTGTAATCAAACCTGCAGGTACTGTCACAGTGAACTTCCAGGCAACAGCAGGCAGCTGGTGCTCCACTGGCAGTCGGCGATCAGTTTGCTGACTGTTGTCGGATGATCGGGAGGTGAACTTCGTGCGCTGGGTGATAGATAGGTGTAAGGCAGGCGATGGACAGGCAAGAGGTAGGTAAATGGCAGATGATAGGTGCCTGACAGTGAGCAATCTGCACTCAAAAAAGGCGTCGATATGCTGGCAGACTGCAGGTCATCACAGCAGACAAATGGGGTAAACACCAGGGAATCGATAAGCAGCAAAAACTGCCTCACCAAGAAACAGATATCCTCTGCTTGAAACCGGAGTTATGGAGTGACAAGGAACACAGCCTCCCTCTATTCTGCCATCTTGGATTCTATCACACCCTCACATTTAATAATTACTGCAACGCAATGAATTAGTAAACTTAACTTCATTGTTGAGGAATTCCATGCTGCAGGTAGCCAAATGGCCAGTAAACAGAAGAGGAGTCAATTCAGAATCCAAGGTATAAACCACCCATTTGTTTCCCTCTCTAGACTTCATTCACCTTGTCCATAAAAAGTAGATTGGACTAGAAAAAGATGCTTACTATCTCTTTCATCTTTGAGATTTTCTAAGATTCCATGAAACTGAGATATTCTATCCTAGCAGGTCAATCAGAACTCTCCAGAAAGGGATTTCAACAGACTTGTGCCCTTACATGGTCTGAGGTTTGTGGAACTGCCTTGATCTGTCTCTTGGGGTTTCTCCAAGTGCCCACTTGTTCTATTGCCCCACTAATCTGTGGCCAAGATTACTGGGGGTTGTTCTTTGGCTGTCACGTTTATAGGTTGTACTTAATGCCTACTATTTACAACATCGACATTGAATAAATATTCAGCAAATATTTGTTGGATACATGGTGAATGAAAACTGCTGTTTTAAACATGAAAAGGAGTGGGCGGATAGACTTCAGAACCATATAATGACAGAGTTCCTGTCTTCCCAAAGTTTATAATCTCATGGGAGTGGAGTTTAGGATAGGCTGGGGGGGTCACCCAGGTGTCAAGTGACTTGTGAGTATACATATGCATTCAGACTGTTAACCTGATAGTATGTAGAGTCAAATATACTCAGCCTGTGGTATAGCTAACGGCAAGCACAAAGGGGTAAGCAAACTGCCAGGATCAGAAACGGTAACAGACTGGAAGCCTCTTTCCCTGTGCTCGGCCTCTCTTTGTGTCTGTGCCCAAGCTGGCTCCATGAGTGGATACCACTGGCAGGGCTTTCTCCAAGGTTCTGCTCCCGTCAGGTGAGGTGCCCTGCATGACAAAGCCCAGACAGCCACTCACACCTCTTTCTGGGCAGATGGCTGGCTGGGTGCAGGGAGTTGTTCCCGCTCCAGCTGTGCTGTCTACCCCAGCGATCATTCTGAGGCTGACCTGACCTAAGCCTCTGGCAGGGGCAGGAGACAGGCTTTGGGCACCACTAGTCCTGGGAGGGAACAGGAGGTTTTGTTTTGAGTGCCCCTGGCTAGGTTGGGATTTTGAGAGGGTAGCCACAGGCATGTTGTGGGACTGGGTATTTCCGTGGTGGCTCATCTCTTCTTCCAAATGGACTATGCTATCATCTTATTAGAGAAAAACCACTTATACAAATTCCTGGCAACTCCTAGATCACCTTGCAGTTCCAAAAAGAGCAGAGAAACCTGTTCATGAGTAGGGCTCTGAGCACTCACATCTACCTTTGCCCTTCTCAGACTGAACTGTAATGAGCTGCTACCATGTCTGCCTCTCCTAAGGAAGATACAACCATGTCTTTTCTTTAAGGCAGTGATCATGGTGGAGTAACATGAGTACAGATTTCCAAGTCAGTCTACCCTAGGTAATTCTGGTTATGTCATTTACTGGCCATGAGATTTTGAGTTTGTCTGAGATTCCGTTTCCTCTTCTGAAAATGGAGATATTCTCATCAACCAGAGTTGTGTATAAGTCCTGGGTGCTGCAATGTGGATATGTAGATAAAGACCCTGGGATGTAGCATACATTCAAGAAATGATAAGCAACAGACAGTTTACTTCTATGCCTTTCTGGGACAGCAGAAAGAACAAGGATCTGGCTTTAGGCCCAGTCTCTACCCCATTATTAACTCTATGTCTTTGGAGGGCTCTTCCCTTCTCTGGGGTCCTCTCTCATGATTGTCTCACTCTCCATCTCCTGGAGTCAGCTCATCCACTCCCAGGTATGTACTGACAATTTTTATGCTTTTGTGTGTCACATTTTTATCCCAAACAGTGAGCACCAGAGTTCCACACTGGCTATTTGACCTGGATATCCTGGCAACATATTCAAAATAGAACCTGTCATCCTTTCTCCCAGGGATACTCTGGCTCCAGGTCCCTGTCTCAGGATACCATTCCTGACTTATGCAATTTTTTCATATATGTTTCTCATTGGTCACTCTTTCCTGTCAATTATATTTTTCAAATGCAAACCTTCCTGTTTCTCCCCATTGCCATCACATTAGTCTAGACCCTGACATGTTTTGCTTGGAGCATTGCGACAGTGATGAAACTGGTTTCTCTGCTCAAATATTGTGCTTCACCCCACAGCTTGTCAAGCCCTGCTGAGAGAATCTATCTTCCCCACCTTTAGCATAATGACCTTTCCAATACACAAACCTGATCATATCATGTCCCTCACTTAAATCCTTCAGAAGCTCCCATGACAAATTAAGACTCTTTCTGACCTACTTTTACCTGTTCGTTTAGCCTAGACACTATGTTATCAATTCTTAGTTCATTGCCTCTATTCTTTCTTATGGAGACACGACTATCAGAGGCTAGACTGTATACTTGGTGGACAACTTGAAATTTACCAACTGTGCCATTTCCTTTCTCATCTCTGAGTCTTCATAAATTCTATGTCTTTAACTTGAAAACACTTTCTCTTACCTTCCCCTGACTAACTCTTATGTGTTCCTTTAAGATCAGGCTCAACAGTATCTCCCTTGGAGATAATATATTTTCTTATCCCCTGACTTCTATCTCAATGCTGGGTGAGGATGTCCCACCAGCCTCCTCCCTTAACACTCTGTACCTCCTATAATGCAGGCTAGGCCTACATTCTATGTGCCTACATGTTCATATCTATAAATACTTAGGTAATGTGTAGTAAATATGTAGTAGGTGTGCAATATGGTTTGCAAACTAAACACCACGCAAATGTAGGGCATGGCTACTATTTAATTATCACAACAATATCCATCTGCATTAAGAAAAATAATAAGATATAAAACAAACCCAAGGGTTAAAGGTACAGCTCAGTGGTAAAGCATGTGTTTAGCATGCACAGAGTCCTGGGTTTGATCCCTAGCCCTGGGGTGGGGCAGCGGAACATGTCTCATAAACTGTGACACATAGTTCATAAAGCTCAGGCTTGCCAAATTTTCTTCTCCTCTACTCAGAGGCTTCTGAAAAAAATTCTCCAGTAAAGAGTTTTCCCTTCCTAGAAACTCAATCTCTTTATTTCAGTCTGAGCAAAACAAGAACATATGAAACCTGTCCACAGATCTCCTGGGGCTTAGCAGTTTGAGCAAGCAGAGAGGGCACTGAACAGTTCTGTCACCCAACCAAAAAGTCCCCAAATTAGGGATGGAGGGAGGCAGCCAAATGTTGTCTACAATGTCCTAAATTATTTGCAAAGTATTTTGGACTCCTTAAACCCTGAATTCCTCATTCTTTATCATCCCCAAATCCATATGTGATCACAATAGAAATTTAATCCATATGTTTCTCATTCACTTATACTTTACACACCCAAAGTTGCTTTGCAAGAGACACTGAATAGTCAACAAAACTTTAAGCCCTTCCAAAAGTTCCCCCAAATCTTCTCTCCTGCTCTGCAGACAAGAAGTCACATGTGGCCTCCTACATACAAAGGCCTGACCAGCTCCAGTGAACTCAGACTGGCTTGCAGATTTGAAAACTCTGAGCTGTGTGACTCCAAAGACATAAAATCATATCATGCAGCTTTTTCTCAATCCAAACAATCTGTGGTGGATAAATAATTACTGGTCTCTTGTGTGGATCCTGAAGGGGTAGGTGGCGCAGGGGAGAGAGTTAATGAGGTGGAGGTGTGGAGCTCCGTCTGCATAGCACTTTCAGATGGAGCCTTAGTCCTGCTCCTCTGATGTCATAGAGTGGCCTTCGGAGTCTGAACCACATCTTCTGTTTTATTTAAATGCCCCAGGAGTAAGCATAGTACTAATTATTACATGGTCCTAAAATATGGCCCAAACAATGTTATTTTTCTAAACTAGCTCTTAGGAAAAACAGTTCCTCCTAAAGACTATAGGGTTTAGTTAAAAAGATGCCTGGGGCAGCCTTCTGGCTGAGGTTGATCAGCAGGTGCTGATGGACGAAGATGACACAGCCTTTTCTCTTGCCACATGTGCACCCTATTACCCAGTGATGTGACACTCATCTCCTATGTTTTGACTGCCAAACTGTGGCCACTTTATCCTCCTGCAGTGCTCTTGATCAGTTCCTGAGTTTCCCTTGCTATGACCCTGTTCTCTGATATCAATGTCTGTCCTCAGACATCATCTCATGGGTCTGACCACCAACTTAGACTTGCTGATTTGAAGTCAACGTTCTGCTTTAACTTGCTGTAAAACTTTGGTCCATGGGGGTTCTCATCTTAAACATGGGAAAAATAGGCCTTCTTAAGGATATGCAAGGACTAAATGTGGCACAATCTATTACAGGCCTTGGCATGGTGCCTGGTACATTCAGTGACCCAGGAACCATAGCCTGTGTTAATATCATCACCTCCACACTAGCCAAGGTGTACGTCCTATTTATGGATTGGAGATCTGTGAGTTTAATTTTAAAAAGTAAGACCTGACACTATCTAAAGAATTCTGAAGTGGAGTACAGAGGTTGCACTGGCTCCAGAGAAGAGAGAGAATCAACATAGTTGCTTGAATGGGTTAGTTTATATGTGGAAGATCTGTCAATGGGAGGCATTACCCTGCTAACGGCACATTGTATAAAGGCAATGAGAGCCAGGGATGATTATATCAAGGCATCTTTTAAGAAAAGTCAGAATTTTGTGCACAGGCACTGGCCATTGCCTTTTGGAAGTATTCCCCCAAAGAATCTACTTCTGCCTCCCAGGTTGGGCTTAGAGGAATTCAGGACACAACCATGCAAGAATCTGAAGAATCCTGATCTTCAGAAGTCTTCCTCCACTTTTGGCCTAATAGAAGATGAGATGGTCAAAACGCCTAGGCAAAGACAAGGAAAAACTATCCATGGATATGTGGGTGGCTTCCCTACAAAAGAACTGTAAACTGTGAAGTGTTAAAGAGACTTGTGTGAAGGAGTTTATCCTGTATACCTCTGTCTCAAAAAGGACAGTGATGAGATAATTAAAAACTAGTGATGGTTTGATTAGAGGCAAGAGAAAACAGAGTTCAAAACCCAACTTTCTTTAGCTCTTCAATATGTTACCAGGGATAACACAGAAGTGGCACATGGACCTCTACACCTGTGGCTGACACAGCTGATCCCAGCCCTCCTTACTCCTAGGTCTGAATGAGACCTCTGGCTCCTTTACAGACCAATGTGTCAGGAGCCACTGCAATCCCCAGTAGTGGCACATGCTGGAAGTCTATACGTGCTCTCCAGGTGCATCATACATTCCCCTCCCTAAGATGCTAGGCGAGCCTGAGTCACACCCAATTTTGACAGAAAAGGAAACTGAGGTTAGAGAATTAACTCAAGTTCCTAGTTGAACTTACAACTAGGGCAGAACCAGGATTTAGACCCAAATTTGACTCAAGAATTCATGTCTGAGACACTTGTTTGAAGGAAAACATATGGCAAAAAGGAGAGGCAGGGACCCAGCAGACAGATAGCACCTTCTTCCAGATTTGGTCTGGAGCCAGCCCAGCTCTTTCTGGGCCTCGAATGAAATAAGTCCTTTGGTGAATTTAACAGAAGTGATGGGATTTCCCTATGCCCTGTAAAGAAAAAAAATCACACATTTCAGTGCTATCTTTTCCTCTTCTCCATATTCAACAGCAGTACTTTGAAAATGTTAAATGAATGTGGGGTCAAAGAAAACTGCTTAAAAATTGTTTTTATATTTAAATGAGTTCTTATAAAAGAGAAATGGTTTGTAACAGAGGCAGAGGGGACTCAAAGAAGAAAGACCGCTCAGAGGGAAAGTTGATCTGGGAGGGCTTAACCTCTGCCTGTACTCTATAAAAGACATACTAATATGTAAGGTATGCAAACACTGTAGAACAATCAGAAACAAATGAAATGATGGCTTTGGAGTAACAGGATTCAGCTGTGGGCAATGGCCAAGAGGCAGCTTTTGTTATGAATAGATCATCTGGACGTGAAGCAGGCCTGATTTTAACCCTTGGAGTAGGCCAGCGAGGGTATGTGAATGACATGAGGCCCATCTGGATTTCTTCAGGACAAAGAAAAAGGAAGAAAAGCAACTATCTTAAACATACCCAGCATGATGAAGGACAGAGTTAGAATCCTGTGAGGGTGCTTTCAATAGAGATTGCATATTAATAATCTGAAATGTGTTCATTTGCAAACCAATGACATTATAATTGCTTCTACTTTTTAATAAAAAGGCATTATAAATGAACATGGCAGGGGTGGGGAATGGGAGGGAAGGCAATTTATGTTTGCCAAGTAGCTACTATTGGCTGTTTATTTCATACAAGCTCACTTGTAATCTTTATGATAATCTGTGCTTTCTTTCAGTTGACAGATGAAGAAACCATGGCTCACCAAGTTCATAGCCTTGCTCATGGCCATACAGGTGCCAGGTGGCAGGATGGGGCTTTGATCTGCACCTGTCTTACTTCACGTTCTTCCCACTATACCTTGCTGCCTTTTAACTACTTGTGAATCATGAAGGTCAAATGAACAAGAAGGGCTGAAAGGAACAAGCCCTCACCCTTTCTAGACTTTTTAGTTTTTCTTGAGGGTTTACAGAGAAGAATCATGTAGCCCTGTGAGGGGAAGGGTGCTGCCCAGGGCTACTCTCCAAGAGTCTGCCATGCCCTATTTCTGGAGACGCATAGACTTTCTCTCTCTCTCTCTCTCTCTCTCTCTCTCTCTCTCTCTCTCTCTCTCTCTCTCATCTCTCTCTCTCTCTCTCTCCTCTCTCTCTCTCTCCTTATCATGTAGCAATCAGAAACACGATAAAATAGAAACTAGCTCCTAGGATCAGCCTGGCTTTTGGAAGTGTCAATTCCGGTAGAACCCTCTGTACCTTGATACCCTGAGTGTGGTATGAGCTTATTTGCCATTGGCCTTGGTAATTTGAGAATTTGGCTCTCACCTGAGGGACAGATGTTAGGGTCAGGAATAGGAGCTATTTTTTCACTTCACTGTCTGACTTGTAGGGTGGTGACTGAGCACCCAGCCCTGGTAGGAGGGAACAGACCTGCATACCTCCCTGTGGCAGATGCAGAGTAGGGGGAGCTGGTTTCTGAGGCATGGGAGATGGTGAGACACTTCTTTGGCTGACTGGAGTCATGAAGACAGAGGTCTGGCTTCAATGGAAATCAAAATCACAGCTTCCTACAGCAAGTTATGAGAACTCGAGTCCTGGCTACTGCCTTTTAGAATGTTTGAGAAAAGCACAGGCAATATGAGAGAAAGTCCTGCATACAGTCAATAGTCAGCAAGAAAGAGCTGGTCTTTTCATTTCTGTACTCTTATTAAGTCAGGAAATGTTAAATCTATATTTTTATATGTTCAGAGCATACCCTGGTCTTGTTGATTCTGTTAAAAGGCAAACAACAAGGGTACCAGCAGAGATGAAGGAATGACTCGAGATGGAGTGGGTTTGGGTGAAAGAAATCCAGGTCTTGTTTTACATGCCAGACCATGAGGATTGTGCCACTTTTCAATTTGTGTTTCTAATGGGTTGATGGTAAAAAGATACCTGATATTTACACTTGAGGCATTATCTTAAGTGATGCTATGCACTCATCTGCTAAGTTTACTTAAGAGCTGCCTCCTAGGGTTGCAGGGCTATTAGCTGAGATCCTATACGCAAAGTACCTGGTTTGACTTTTGATACAGACCAGGTTCCCATGATGGGGTAGGAGAGTAGGAGCCAGGAAGTGTCTGGGAACTGTTGAGAATCAAGATTGTCCAAAACGAGGACACTTCACACATTCCTTCAGCAAACATTTAATTGAGTACCTACTCTGTGTCAAGCACAGGGGAAACAGTTTTCAGCAGGGTGGGTATTCTTACAGTTAATTCAAGAATGGCAAGTAACTCTGATAAGCACCTCAATAAAGGTATCAGGTCTTAGTATGAGGACACCTTGGAGAAGGAGTCATAGTGTGGTCAGAATGTGGAATATACAGTGACAAGAAAAATCACATAAATACCATCTCACATTATAATTATTACAGGCCTGTAAGATAGGCATCTTTGTCCCCACTTTACAGAAGAGAAAACTGAGGCTGTGTTATATGACTTTCCCAAGGTTAGGCAACTAAGGAGTAGATGTGAAAATGAAATGTTGAACCTACTAGTAGAAGGGCAGGCAGTGGTCAGCTCTAAAGGATCTTTCATGATATGCTAAGGAGTGGGGATTTTTTTTTAAAGGTAGGGGGAAAATAATCCCCATTGTGTTTTGGTTGTTTTGCAGCTAGAGGTCCACCAACCCACTGCTGAACCCCTGGAGCATGTATTCAGGATTACCAGGGCCAATGTGCACAGTGGTTCAGTTCAGTTTGTTTTGATTTGCAAGCAAATGTATTAAGAAATGTTCATTGTCTGTTCTGCTGCCTCACAGTTCACAGGCTGCATAACTGTCACCAGCTGGGTTTTGCTGGCCCTCTAGAGCCTTGGAGCTCCATAGCAGCTCCATGGTGTTTTTACTTTGTGTGGTTTCTTCTCTTTCTAAGTCAGAAATTCCATGCAGAGGGAAAGAGGTTTTGCCTTAAACATGTTTTTTTTTTTTTTTAGAAAGCCCTTCCCTGACTTACCTCATTCTATTTACTTTTCCTCAAATCTATCTCTCCATCACCTTTTGTCTCTCCATGCTTTGAAAGTACTGAAGCTGCTAATATGATCTTGGACTTTTAAGCCACCCAACCAACCTGCAACAGATGCCAACACATCAGTGGTGAGCCCTGGACACTTCAAAGGGAAGGGGCACTGTGCTGGGAGCTCCAGACCTTCTTGTGCCCAGCTTTACTTGATGCCTGAGCAAGGTTCTGGTCCCTCCTTTATCTCACCCATGACATGTATTATCTTGAGGGTCTGCATTTGAATATAGACCCTCCTTGACACCTTTAGCCTAGGTGTGCTCCATCCACAAGCTCTTATAGCTCCGAAGTCTTAGTGAGGTGGACATCTAGAGTTGGACTCTGGTCAGGCATCAGCCTGGCCTAACATCTTGTAGAAGGGCATGTTTCATGGGACAAAAGCACCAGAATGCTCTTCCATTGAGGAAATGTCCCATATCAAGTGTGACCCCATTAAATTGTCCTCCTTCCAGCCAATGTCAATGTCCCTGAGAAGTCTATATGCTATAGAGCATTTCCAAATAGCTTTCATGATCATTAGTTAAGTTCATTCTTGAGATACCTCAAAGAATAGAAAATACCTTCCTTCCTTCCTTTCTTCCTTTTTTATGAAAAGATGGAGAATCTAAGAAGTCAAATGAATCACTCTAGTTCACCTAGATAGAAAGTGTCAATGTCAAAAGTAAGAGACTTCTATGTCTAAGGCCAGTGAGTTTTCTGTTGGTATAATATTGAGAAGGAACATCTAGGGTTTCAGAGAAGTCAGAAATACCCTGTATTTCCCCAAAGCCATAATTCTACTTGTTTCCAGAAGGATCATATAACACAGTCTCATTCATTTAAAGTTTTGATTCTGGTAAGAAAGATGCTATGGCTCTGTTTATACATAACAAAAAGGGACATGAAAGCATTTTTTCCTTAGTGGCAATGAATAGATATTATGAGATCATTAACTTTAGGTGAGGAGGCTTATCCATGTCCCACACCAGACCTTCATACGAATGTTACTGCTTCAGGTCAAGGACAGCATCCAAACATTAGAGACACCAATATGTATTCTTCAGATCCTCCAGTGTGGAAAGCCTTTAAGAGTATCTTCAAAATACACACACACACACACACACACACACACACACACACACACACAATGAGCATTCACCACTACCACCTCATCTCCAATGTTCATTGCTTTGCAGACCTGAATCCAGATGACTGACTGTTTCATTCAAAATTCACTGAAAGGCAATTTTGTGTCAGAGGTACGTGAGGTGCTAATGATTCAGAAATGAATGGTCCATGATACCTGCCCTCAAGGAATTCATGGCCATGTGAGCCAGGAAGACATAAGGAGGTAACTAATAATTAGCATGGGGGAAGCACACATGATAGAGCTTTGTACCCTAAGAACACACAGATGCTCCACTTAATCTATGAAAGTATCTCGGAAGAGGGTTGCAGACATCTGAGCTAAGATGTGAGGTCTGAGAAGGAGTCAGACAGAAGAAGAGTAAGAAAGGGTGGAGGGGAGGGTACTGCAGACAGAGGGAGAGGAAGCAGAGAGTGACACAGGCTCTAATGCACGGCTGGATGAGAGAGAATATGTGCGGAACGGTACAACCTGAAATCAAGAGTCAACCTGGGCCACATTGTGCAGGGATCACCACGCTGCTAAGGATTTAGAGGTAATCACTGTGAGGGCCACAGAAGAGAGAAGAATGGCAATTCTGACTGGTAGGAGAGATGTCAATCCAGACCTTTTTTCTCTCTGGGACTCAATTTTTTCATCTGTAAATGAGAGTACTGAATTAGATGATCTTTAAAGTTCCTTCTGGGTCTCCCATTCTGAGAGTTCACCAAATGGATGATCATAGTCATAGCATTATTTTTCATGTTACTACAGAGTCGCTAGCTAAACATAATAAAGGGGTGCCTAAAAGATCATTTAAGTACTCATAGAAGAGAATGCATACAGAATCTGGCTCTAAGAGACTTGAGTTCAAAGACAGGTCTGCTGCTTACTGACCACGCACCTAGGTAACCATACATACCTTCTCATCAATAACTCAGGAACAGTAATGCTTACTGGGGTCACTGTAAGGATTAAAGGACAACAAATATTTTAAAATACCTGGCCCATAGCAGCTATGCAATAAGTGTCCACTGACTCTGACTCTTAATTGGAGAGGCAGAGTATGGCTCAGTATATTTTTTGCATTGTTATCATATGTTTATTACTTGCCAGATCTTGGGTATGTAGAGATGAGTGAGCCACAGTTACAGCCTTCTAAAGCTCATGACCTGGTGGCAAGGACAGAGAAAAAATTTAAAAAATAAAATGTCATAAGTACAATAAAAGACATAGGAATGAAGTGCTATGGCAATAAAAAGGGAGATAAGAATCTTTTTGCCTAAGGTCCTAAGACACTCAGGCAAAGCTACAGAGAAAGGTGTTATTTAAGATGGTGACCAATAGTTTATAAACATGCTGTCTGAGATACTAGATAGATTCTACTCCATAGAACTTGTGAGATAATTTGATCTTTTGGTCCAATTTTGTCCAATAAGGAGGTTTTAACTAGGAATCCTAATGAAATTCTTCTTCAAGCAAAAGGAGAGAAAGTAAAAAAGAAATGAGAAAAAGCATTATTTCATCTGTAAGTTTTTAATTTTCCAAGTTTTGCTATGAAATATTACTGTCTTAGTCAAAAACCTAATAGGGATATTACTGGGGCATCCCAGAGCTAAGGTGAGTGATGGGCCTCATTTCCTGAACCATTTCAGGAAGATATGAAATGATTTTATGTGCTTAACAGCCTAAGTCATTTCCCCCATGTATAAATTAGATGGAAAGTTTATCAAACACATTATTGACCACCACCATTTAACTTTATAATACAAACAATCAGGGGCATTTCAACTTCTAGGTCAAGTGAGAGAAAAACTGCTCACTTTCTATGGTCATGAGAAAGGAGGAGATGTGCTTTTCCCTGAACCAGCAAATGAAAGAGGAGTGGGATGTGGGTGGAGAAGGTCTTCCCTTCTCTCTCCCCTCATTCTTTAGAGGGGAGTTGTTGGATCATGTTGTAGTTTTACATGATTAAGTAGAGAGGGAAGGGGAGGAGAGGGAGGGTGGCTGGACAACCTTGTTGTCTTAGTCAACTGCAGAACCTGTACAGTAAAGGGCATGCAGGGAAAAGAAAGCTTTATTCTCTTCTTTCCTCATGTTGCATTTGTTCCAAGAACTGTTCTTCCCTTCTCCTGGGATGAAATTTCAGGTATCCATAGTCTTTCTACACTTTTACATAATAAAAGGTCCTCAGGTACATTCAAGCATTAAATGTGCATGCTCCATTGTAACATCACAGCTCCCTTCTCCTCTAGTTGAGTGCTTCTTCTGTGACAGTAACAGGCATTGCTGGCTTGGAGAGCTCCTGCAGAGAGAGGCTTCTTCTCTCTTTCCTCACACTACTTTCCCTCTGCTGGACAGCTGGCTGCTGCCTTGGGCTACTCGCAGATTGGGCAGCCTTACTAGGAAGATCTTACTGAGTGGTATGATTGTGATCTGGAGTCAATCTGTCCTCAGAGTGTGATATGTGTCTAAAATTGATCCTCCGCCAGGTGCAGTGGTGCATGCCTATAATCCCAGTGGCTTGGGAGTCTGAGGCAGGAGGATCTCGATTCAAAGCCAGCCACAGCAATGGCAAGGTGCTAAGCAACTCATGAGACTCTGTCTCTAAATAAAATACAAAACAGGGCTGGGGACATGGCTGAGTGGTTGAGTGCCCTTGAGTTCAATCTCAGTACCAAAACAACAACAAAAAATGGATGCTCCATAATGAGCTTCTGTTGAATGACTGCAATTTCCCCACTGGGGACCTCCCCACCCCAGAGTGGCATGTTTGAAGCTGGCTATCCCTCCCAGCAGTGGTCTGCTCAACCTGCTTTCCCTCTCAGCCCTCTAGGTGGTATGCCCCTCTTCAGGTGGGATCATACCACTCCTCCCCCATCTTCTTGGGTGGGGTCCCTTTTAACACATCCCCAGCTCCCTGTGCTGGACACACACACACCTTGTCCTCATCTTTGGTGGGTATAGATTCTGCTGTCAAAGGAGCTCTCGTGTTTTGCTCTACTATCTCAGATACCACAATCAATCTTTTCCTCTTTCTGGATCTCACCTCTGATTTTTCCACCTCCATTTTACATCCCCAGGGTGGCTTTTAAGACAACTTTTACAAGCTCTTAGCAAACACTGCACAGGTGGTCTGGTCTCTGGGGCCTCTTCAAAACTCCAAGCCAGGAAGATCCCTATTGCAAGATCCTGTTACATGTAGCTGGAGTAGAGATGGTATATGGTGGGAGAAGAGGTGGACAGAGGACTAAATAAATTAACCTTTCCCCTCTAGGCACTGGCGGGGGGTGCAGTGGTCATCAAAGTCTTTCTGGGCAGAATCCCAAGTCAGGAAAAAGTAATCAGTTTCTGGATATTGGACCTTCTAATATTACTCAAGTGCACTTATTAAATGAAACACCTTTTGAAATGAGACATACATATATAAATTAGAACCATCAAAAAGTATTTAAAACTACTAAGATATTCCTATCTTACTTGCCTTATAATAACCAATCTTCTTCACTATTCATCAGTACATACATCTACATGTGTCCCTCCATAGGCACTTTTTACAGGTAAACCTGTTTCCAATTTGGTATTAGTTCCTCACTAAGACAAGTCTTTGTGAGTACTTCTGTCCTAACCCAGTATAATGTTTCAATGCTTCATGGACAACATATATAAACTGAGACAGTGGCATGAGATAAATGTCCAAGTTTAAGGAGAAAATTAAATAAGCAATTATTCCATTAAAGATGATATTTTATTTTTGTCCTGATTAAATCATCTTCAACCACTTGGCTTTAGTTCAGATAAAGTTCAGCATCCCCAGGGCGAGTCTGATGGCCAGCAGTAGAATGTTCTATGATTGACTCATTCATTTATCCTGTGCTTGTTAAATGACAAGCTGACTGGACCAAGGGCTGGAAGGAAATATGAATGGTAGCACAGTGAGAGCTACTCATCAAATAAGGGTGAAAAGAGCTAGGTTTGGACTCACTTTAAAAATGAACTTGGTAGTTTTCAACAAATATTTATGAAGCAACTTGCATTCATTTGTTGAATAAATACTGAATGCCCAACTAGGTCCCAGGTTTGTGCTACACACTGGGGATGCAAAGGGTATCAAGCATCCCTATCCTAAAGAAGTTCAGGGTCTAGTGATAGAACTCTCTAGCCATGGAATGGGGCTATCTAATGAGGCAATCCTCAGAAGTTATTCAAGATGGACTACTGACCCCATGTTTCAAATACCAAGGAAAATCATTGTCTCAATTTCTTAAAGAATATCTAACTACCTCCCTAAGTGTCTAATCTATCTCCCAACTCTCTAATGCATATCACACTTACTAGAGAAATTTTAGATACATCTCCTTTAAGACCAGGAACAAGAGAATGTTTTTTTATCACCATAAGTGTTCAATATAATTCTGCAGGCTCTGGCAAACACAACTAGACAAAATTCAGCAGTAGTAACAACAAGAAAAAGGTATAGAGAAAGAAAGAGAGAAAATCTGCAGATGGTACAGTCTTATAGGTACAGTTCATACTGGCCTCTCTGCCTGGACAACTTTTTTTCCTAATCAAAATATAAGATGTTGGGACTTTACAGAAGCATTTACTTAGCCATCCAAATATTGGATCACCCAACTCTCTAGTTAGTCTATGACTCTTACTATGTATGATAAGAAAGGGACTTGTCAATGCAATGAAGTTAAGGATTTTGAGATGCTGAGATAATTCTGAACTGTCTGGGTGGGCCTACATGTAGTCATAACTGTCCTGATAGGAGAGAAGCAGAGAGAGACATGACCACAGAGGCTAAGCTTGCTGTGGTGCAGCCATAAGTCAGGAACACCAGCAGCGCCCCCAAACTATAAGCTCTGAAAACTCCAGAGGGAGTTGAATGGAAAATGGAAGAAATTTTCAGCTCAGTGAAACCAATTTTTGGACTGCTAGCCTCCAGAGTTATATGGAAATTCATATGTGTTACTTTAAGCCACCAAGTCTGGGAAAATTTGTTATAGCAGCAACCATAGCTTTCTGGCCTCCAACGATAAAAGAAAAATGTGATCAGTTATATAGTTTTTAATATTGAAAAAAACAGCTATCAGTTCAGATTAAACAATACTTTTCCAAGCAATGAATTCTAAAACAAATTCTCAAATGGGATTTTATAAGGGGTACCGTAAGTGACACACTAACCCACCAATATGGCGATACCAAACTCAGGCTTGAACTTCACATGGCCTGCTGCTTCTGCCTTCCTTCCTCCTGACTGTCCCTTTCCTTCCTCTCTTTCTACTTTCTTTCCTTTTCTGATATTTTTAAACTTTATGCTAAAAAATGATTTCACACATAAAGTTTATAAAAATAGTACCAGGAATTCCTGTATATCCTCACCCAGATTCCTCCAATGTTTTGCAGA
Source organism: Sciurus carolinensis (assembly GCF_902686445.1). Lineage (NCBI taxonomy): Eukaryota > Metazoa > Chordata > Mammalia > Rodentia > Sciuridae > Sciurus > Sciurus carolinensis. The sequence continues at coordinate 161,464,271 of NC_062213.1, forward strand.
AGCATTCCGTTTGTGTTATACAAACACACACGTGTATGTGTGTGCATATTTTTATGAAGGATTTCAGAGTATGTTGCAGATATAATGCCCATTTACTCCTAAATACTTCAAAGTGTATCCTATAAAAACAAGGTTATTCTCTTACATAACCATAATATAATTATTATGTCAGGAAATAAGCATTGATGCAATTCTAGTACCTACTCTACAGACCTTATTAAAATTTCTTTCGTTTTCCATTAATATTCTTTATAGTAAGAATTTAAAAAAAGATTCTCTAGTCTAGGATGCAATTCAATGTCACATATGCCCTTCAGTTGTCACATCTCTTTGACCTCCTTTAATCTGGAACCTCTTTGCATCTGTCTTTATCTTTTATGAACTTAGCATTTTTAAAGAGGCAGACTGGTTTTCAGAGGCTCCCTCAATTTGTATTTCTGACATTTCCTCATGATTAGATTCAGGTTAGGCATTTTGGACAGGAGGACACTTGTGTCCACATGACTACTTCTTTGGAAGACCTTCAGTAAGAGCCAAGGGCAAAACATATAAAGCATTTCACATAAAACTTTAGTGGATGGTGTTTGCAGAAAAGTTTCTCCCTGTAAATTCCATCTGTCCTGGAAATGCCTGTGAGCCTGCTGCTCTCTCTCATCTCTCTGCTCACATGGCTTATCCCAGAAGATGGGGCAAGACAGCTAAGAAGTCTCAACTGCATCTGCTCTGCAACCTCAGTGGTCTTCTTTGCCAAGAAAGTGCTATTGATTTAATCTTCTGTGCATCTTTCAAAGGTCTCTGCTTCTCTCTGTCTCCCTCACCATATCTCAGGTAAGCTACCATGACACCCTCTCTTTCCTGGACTCCCTATGTCCCTCTCTCTGGTCTTCTGACATCCACTCTGGCAACCCTCCAATCAGTTTTGTAAATCCAACTTTGTAACATATTATGCTTAAAACCAAATTAAGTTTCTCTTGAAAAAGCAAACTTCTTCATAAGGCTTCTGAGCCCAGCATGTTCTCCCCCGCTTTGCTTCTCCACCTTTAACTTGCACCCCCTTTCCCTGCTGCCCCACCCCACAGCTGCCAATTTCCCTCCCATTACCTTGCTGTACTCTTCTCCCTACCATTTTTATCCAGTCACCAACCACGGCCACATACAACCTCCCCAGTCCCCCGATGACTCTGCTAAGTCACTTAGTCAAAATCTCTCAGCACAAGGGTCTTACAGGACCCTTCCTGGTCTGCCAAGCTGTTCCAGATGCATGGCTTTATGCTGCCATGGTGAGTCCTCTCTATATACATCCCTATACCATACACACAGAGGAATGTAGAAAACATGGGTACATTTTAAAGACTGGTAAGTCTAAGTGTCCTGTACCAATAATTGCCACTTTTCCAAAGCCCCTCCTGAAAGTATCCTTTCCCTCAGTAGCCATCACCCTAGGGTTCTGATATCTGACAATCATTCTCTTGCTTGTCTTTCTAGGCTTAGTGCCTTCAGGCACTATATTCCTAAAATATACTAACTCTTTTCCTTCTTTTTTTGAATTTCCTATGAATCAAATAATTCTGTTCATATTTCTTTCATTCCTTGTTACTTTCAATTAAAATTGTTTGATATATCTATGTTATATGAAGATATAGTTTCTTCATTTAAACATGTATGCCATTGCAAGAATGTAATGAGATTCAGTTACTCATTCTACTACTGATGGAAATTTGGGACTATTATGCAGAATGACACTATGAGTCCTCCCTAGGCACACACTGATGCATAGGTGCAATAGTTTTTCTAGGTTTTTTCCTAGGCATGGAATTGGTGGAGTGTTGAGCCTGTTTGTTTTCCAAAGTGATTGGACCAATTCATACTTCCAGCAGCAGTGCACAGAAGCAAAGCATTTGTCAAGGTCTGCAGTTACTATATACATGTTTGTGATTGTCAGTTTGGTGTCCATCTCCTGCACTAGACTGTGAGGTCTGTGTCTGCTTCTGCCCACCATTTTCAGTCTAATGCTGGGCTCACAGTAGATTCTCAAAACAGCTGACTGAATAAAAGGTGAGATGTGGGCAAGAGAGCTTAAATATTCTGGATGTGAACATAGATCTAGGTATCGGAGACCAAAATCCATGTCATCTACATTATCCTTGCCACACAATGGGTAATCATTTATATCCTACTTAATACTTTCCAACTTAATAATTACTAGTAGCAATCAACTGAGATTATAGATGTCAAGCCAGTGAACACAGGGTACAAATTAAGTGTTGTCAATGTTACACTACTATGCACCTGGGTCCAAAAGTCCACAGATGCAATACATGAGAGAGGGTTGTCAATGGCAAAAGCTTTATGAATATATGTGGATTAAGATTTCTTTGTGGAGGAAGATGGGGTTTCAAATATCACTGCTGGGAAACCGAAGAGACCAATTAATGCTTTCACATCCAACTGCACCTGTGTCCTAAATTATCCACCAGCACAAACAAAAGAAGCTCACTCCAAATCCTGATCAGAACAAACACTTTTAAATGCTTTTACCCAGGTGGCATCATCTTTCATGGGTGCCCAGGCTCAAGGAGGAGTTGGGTAGACAGCTGGGTTTAACGCTGAACTTCAGCTCAGCACTGTGGGTTCAAAAGTAAACTCTGACTTCCTATTTACCCTGAAAGATCTTAGGCCTTTGTGGTTTCCTGTTGTGTCCTGGTGTGTCTGCTTTGGTTTCTGGGTTTGTCTGTACAGAGCTCCAGACAGGGTCTCTCCTGTTTCATGAGAAAATTAAAAAATCCACAATCTCTAATTGTCAGCAGATTCCACCAGGTACTCTGTGCAAGCCACAGCTTCTCAGAATGTCTGTACCTAGGCCTTCCAAGAGGCACCTTCTTTGAAAGGATGGAGATTCAAGGGACTTTCCCCTGTGTCCCAAATCCTTCAGGGATCACCTGACTCTCCAACTTCATTTCCTTGATATTAGATTAATTTTTATATTTCATTTTTCATTATTTACTTCTCTTTTACAGTCATCAAGTACAAATTTAGACTATTATTTATGTATATGGTGCTTTGCTAGGCACTGAGGAGACAATGATGGACAGATGTAATCACTACTCTGAAGACACTTACAGCAGTTTTCCTGAAAATCCTTAATTAGAATCACCTGGATACACATCAAAATTACAGATTCTGGGAATGGAGGGTATAGCTCAGCATGTGCAAGGCCATGGGTTCAATCCACAGCACCAAGTAAATAAGTACGTTAGTAAGTAAATAAGTAAAATAAAATAAAATTAAAGATATTATTTCCCAGCAAGACTCAAGTGAATTAGTACCCATAGGACTGGGGCTTGAGGGACTGCATTTTTAAAAGGAGATCCCTATTTTTTCTAGTGCTTTGAGCATGAAGGGGTGCTGTATTTTACAAAATGCTTTTTCTGCATCTGTTGAAATTATCATATGATTCTTAATTTTAAGTCTATTGATGTGGTGAATTACATTTATTGATTTCTGGATGTTGAAACAACCTTGCATCCCTGGGGTAAAACCCACTTGATTGTCATGCACTACCTTTTTATATGTTTTTGTATGCAATTTGTTAAAATTTTGTTAAGAATTTTTGCATTGATGTTCATTAGGGATATTGGTCTGAAGTCTTCTATTCCTTGATGTGTCTTTGTCTGGTTTTGGTATCAGGGTGATACTAGCTTCATAGAATGAGCCCGGAAAGTTTCTCTCCTTTTCTATTTCATGGAATACTTTGAGGAGTATTAGAATAAGTTCTTCTTTGAAGGTCTTGTAGAACTTGAATGAGAATGTATCTGGTCCTGGACTTTTCTTTGTTGGTAGGCTTTTGATGGTATCTTCTATTTAATTCTTGAATTTGATCTATTTAAACTGTGTATGTCCTCCAGATTCAGTTGGGTGGATCATATGTGTCTAGAAACCTATTGTTGTCTTTGAAATTTTCTATTTTGTTGGAGTACAGATTCTCAAAATAGCTTCTGATCATGTTTTATGTTTTAATAAATAGTATCTGTCATGATATTTCCTTTTTCATCATGTATTTTAGTAATTTGAGTTTTCTCTCTCTTCTTCATTAGTGTGGCCAAGGGTTTATCAATTTTGTTTATTTTTTCAAAGAACCAACTTTTTGTTTTGTCAATTTTTTGAATTGTTTCTTTTGTTTCAATTTCATTGATTTCAGCTCTGATTTTAATGATTTTTTGTCTTCTACTTTTGGTGTTGATCTGTTCTTCTTTTTCTAGGACTTCAAGTTGTAAAGTTAGGTCATTTACTTGTTGACTTTTTCTTCTTTTATTGAATGTGCTCCATGCAATGAATTTTCCTCTTAGTACTGCTTTCATAGCACCCCAGAGATTTTGATATGTTGTATTGTTGATATTCAGTCATAAAGAATAAAATTATGGCATTTGCAGGTAAGTGGATGGAGTTGGAGAATATCATGCTAAGCAAAAAAAGCCAATCCCCAGAAAACAAAGGCTGAATGTTTTCTCTAATAAAAGGATGATGATACATAATGGGGTGGGGATAAGTCAAGAATGGAGGAAGGATGGACTGCGTAGAGGAAAATGAGGGGCCTGGAGGGGGCAGGAAGAAGGAAAGATAATAGAATAAGACAAACATCATTACCCTATGAACATGTATGATTACACAAACAGTGTGACTCTACTTTGTGTACAACCAGAGAAATGAAAGTTGTACCCCAATTGTATACAATGAATCAAATTAATAATTAAGAAAAATTAAAATCATGATTCAGACTGAAAAAAAAAAAAGAGATCCCCAGGTTCTTTTCATGCACACTCTTTGAGAACCACTGGCTTGCAGCTCAATAAAGAATTTAGTCACAATGGCAACTGATGACATGGACCCAGGAGCCCTTCCTGTAAAGCACCAAACTTTGACTAGCTATGGGATCCTTCCATTCAAGCAAAGAAAGATGAACCAACTAAGGGTGCAAGAGAACTGGCTCGGGGTTTGATTGGGTATGTATCCAAGTCTCAGCCCTATCACTATTAGCTGTGGGACACAGGACAAATCGCTTAGTTTCTTTGAGCCTCATTTGAGAAAAGAAAACAACATTGCTCTGACAATCTCACTTTGTTTATTCTGAGCATTAAATTCCATAAGGTATTTTATATACTCTAAGGCACCATGAAAATGTCCTTTCATGATCACAAAATCTGTTGTAAATAAGAAAATAATTAAACCACCACCTAAGGTTTCTCATAGGCACTCAGAACTACTACATCTCTCAATCTTCCACAGCTTTGCTTGTGGGTTCTATTTCTCTTAAACATTAAAGCTATGGATAATGTGGTTCCTTCCAGGTTCCAGCAACTTTTTTAAAAAGCACAGCTCAACATTAGACCCAGTCCTGAGGTCAGCAGTGGGGTATGTTTTTGGTACCAAGTTAACACTTTCAAAAGATGGATATAAAAGACCATGTAAAAGCCTACAATCTCTCTGACCTCAATTCCATCATCTCTTAAGAAGGAAAGGTAATCTGTTGAGGTATTCTATTATGCTAACATCCTCCAATAATGTTTAACTTTTAGTTAATCTGAGTATATTAATATTATTTTTTATTCTGATATAAAACATGGTTACTGCATCTTTTTCTTTCTTATACAGCTATGATTCTTTGTCTATTGAGGGATTCTAAAATTAGTCTCAAATATTTGTTGTGGAAATTAGAAATTTTATATATATACTGCCCAGGGAAAAAACTATCATGAGCTAAATGTTCAATAAATCTAGCCATCATTATTCTTAAGTATACAGATGACATGTTCCTAGTTCATTTTAAACTGTTGTCCCTGTGAATTTCTCTTCTTTACAAACCATGCATAAACTTAAGTAGCTTTTTCCTTTTCGAGTATTTCTCTTTTTTAGATTCAAATTTTATATCCTTAAACTTGTGATGTACTGTTTACTATCTATTTCAGTAAGGATACACTGCCATATCTCTTTAGGTTAACTTGATTATAAAGCCATGCAGAAGTTTAGTATATGCCCTAGAGATGAAGCATTAAAGTAGACTTTTCCCCAACTGCTCAAGGAGTTAAGGCTTGTAGAAAAATCATGAATGAAAGATGCTGCACTAGAGGGCTATGAAGGCCCGAGGTGGTAAAATCCACTCAGCATGGCACAGGTAGGGAAGCGGTTTCAAGGAGGTCACACCTGTTGCAGGATTTGGGGGAAGACACACACTAATGACAGCATAATGACTAATAGCACAGGCTCTGAGGTTCCTGTACTTTGGTTTGACCTCAGCTGCACCACTTCTTAGCTCTGTGACTTCTCCAAGCCTCAGTTTTCTCAACTGAATGCTAGGATCATAATACAATGAGAAACACTCCATAGACTTTGCTGGGATTAACAAATGACATAGCAAGTGCTCAGTGTGTGTGTGTGTTGTAAGGACAATAATTTTCATATTGATGCTACTCAACAGATAGAGGGGAGATGTGTTCATTCTGGCAGAGAAAACAACATGCCTAAAGCCAGCCTAGTGGGAAAGCATAAGTTCTTTCCAAGAAGAACAACTACGAGTTTTATATACTTCCTCCATGTGAAATATTCCAAATATGAACAGTTTTTAATAATTCATTTGATGGTAAAACCTGAATGGAACAGATCAAGACATTTAAGCATTACTTAACCTGCTTGGTGTGAATATTCCTACATTTTACTGTAGAAATACTCATGTGTTTGGCTATGAGTGTTAACCACACACACACATACACACACACATGACTGTCTAAAATGTGCTCATTCTTTATTCTAAAGCATGTCTTGCTTCAGGGAGTTCAGATAAGGGTATGTGGAGGCACCTGCTAGGACATATGGTAAAAGACGAGGGATGAGGGGGCAGGTGGGTAAGACCAGATTATGCAAGCTCTCCTGTGCACAGCTAGAATTCAGGAGCCTTGTCAGGGGATTTAAATGGGAGTGTGAAGCTATGCAATTTAGTTCTCAGAACCACCTTCACGGTGAGTTGATCAGGGTAGACAGGTCCATGAAAAATAAATTACTCTTTTTGTGGCCTTCCCTTTTATTCATGGGTCATGTCTCTAATGCCCACGAACTCTAGCCTTGTCTTCCAAGATAATGGCAAATTTCATAGCTAGGGGTTGTATGGAAACCTGAGGAACATTCAGTTAATAATAGGAGCATAAGTCATGGAGTCCCTGAGACGTAACACTGGTCAGCTGATGAATCATTCAAAAGCAACCTTCAGTTATGTGTTCCCTTAACCAACAGAATTATGCCTTGGTCTTTGTGTGGCTCCATATAAAGCTGGTTAAAAATCCCAACCAAACATAATTTTGGCAATTGGATGCTGTGATACTTTTCAACCAGTCTTATGGTTTCTTCTGGTGTGCTTCACGGTATAACTTGGTGAAGAGCTCAGTTCCCATGTGAATGCAATTGTGTGACTGAACTGCCTGATGCTGTCATGCCATAAGTTCTTGTTTCTTACCTTCTGAGAGGCTTTGTTGTGTTCCTGGTGGGCTTACAGAAATGTGGGGCCAGAGAGCCCTGCCCAGCTTCTGTAGCAATGGAATGACTGGATGGCATAGCAGTGTAACTCTTTGAAAAAATGTGAAACTGCTTTCCAAAGTGGTTGCACCATTTCACTTCCCGCCAGTGTTTTGTGAGAGTTCTAGTTCCCCATGTTCTCCCCATGGCTTCAGCTATTCTGGTAAGTATACACTAGATCTCATTGTGGTTTAATATGCATTCCCCTTTTAACTAATGATGTTGAGTATCCTTGATTCTTCTTAAAAAATAGACCTTGTCCAGGGTCCTGTGTTTTAAGGGAATGTTTCCCTGGAAGGCCTGAGGCAGCCATATTGTGCCATTAGAGAAATTACCTAACGAACACAGCTTTAACAATGTGGTACAGTCTGAAAGGGTGTTTCTCTCTGGCTGGAGCCCAGAGATGCTGGGGTTGCAGACTCCCAGAAGAACTGAGGTCAAGACATGGAGCCAGTAAACCTAAGTGCATCCTATGAGCTCCAGGGGGAGGAAACCATGCCCACCTTTCAAGGCACAGGGTGGTGGTAGGGTGAGGGAGAGGAGTGGGAGAAGGATGGAACATCCAGATATGTATCTTGGTGGAGGAAAGGAGAGAGTAGAGAGTGGCTGGTTTCTCACTGAAGTAAAATTGTTCAGTTAAAATCTTCCTTCCCAGAGAGGCCAAATGAACTTCCTAAATTCCCTGGTGAGGTAGAGGACAGAAGGTGGTGATGGGGAGGATAGGCACCTTAGACCTGGGGGCTTCTCCCACTCAATCAGAACTCATTCAACAGAAAAAGGTGATGAATGATGATGACCCTAATGGATGAGAAGGAGTGAGATGAGATTTGAGAAAATATAAGCACTTGCACCCTTCCCTAGGAAAAGGTATGCAACAACATGGTCACTAAGCATCCACTATGCACCTAGTGCTGTGCTGGACAGGATGGGCCCAGAGAAAGCACAGGAATCATGGACCCTCTAATCAAGTCAGCTTCACCTGACATATAAGTTGGTACTATTAAAACAAGAAAAAAACCAAAAAGAGTCAGATAAAATATGTCTCAGCAGCTACAGAATCAAGCGAGAAAGGAAAAAGTACCAACTAATATTTATTAATTACCTAATGTATAGTGTTTCAAAAATAATTTCAGGGATGCATTTAGAATAGTGTCTATGATACAGTATGCACTGTATAAATGATTGCAGATACTATTGCTATTTTAATTTTTTCCCCAGTATTATCTTTAGGTTTTTTAAAAATGCTTTTTCTAGCTATAGTTAGCATTTAATAAACTGTACATATCTATAATGTCTGACTTGATGCTTTGACACAGCACACACCCAATGAGGATATAACCACAATAAAGACAAATACATCCATCTCTCCAAATCTTTCCTGTGCCCTTCTCTAATTCTACTCTCTTGGTCCTCATTATACCCATTCCCCCATTCTAGGTAATCCCTACCACCCATGTACTTTCTGTCATTATATATTAGTTTTCATCTCCTATGTTTTAAAATAACAGAACTGTATGGTTTTTACTCTTTTTTTGTCTTGCGTCTATTACTTAGCATTGTACTTTTATGACTAATCTATATTATACCTTTGTAATGATTTGAATATAGTTTGAGTGTGTCCCCCAAGGGTTCATGTATTGAGAGCTTGTTTCTTAGGGTGGCAATGTTAAGAGATGTGAAACCTTTAAGATGTGGGGCCTACTGGGAGGTTCCACTGGCCCCTTTCCATGCTCTGCTTCTTGTTTCCATTCTCTCTTTCTCACCCATCTTTCTTCTCCCCTATCCCTCTCCCTCCTTTCAATATGATAACATTCAACATTTGATGACTCAGCCAAAGGAGTCCTCACCAGAACTTCACCAATGCCAGTACCATGCCCTTCAACCTTCAGAGCTGTGAATTAAATGAACCTCTTTTCTTATAAAATACAGAGCCTGAGGTATTGCTATCTTATGTTTTCTGTGTCCCAATCCCACAATCAACCATTTCTCCAAGACATCATGGTTCTCTTTATTGGATCAGGATATTAGAAACCAAGGTCTGGGCATGAAATATACTTGTAACCATAGCCTTCTGGAAAGTTCTTATTTCTAGGTCCTCTCACCTGATAGAAAGAGTAAATATATATATGGTTACTAACCCAAGTATATACATGTATCCATAAATAATTCCTATGTTAAGCTAAATATGAGTTCAGGCTGATGTCTCTGATTTTAATCTATTAAAACATGGATCATTCTAGTCTTAATGAATCATCTTTAATAACAACACTATATTTGGCATTTTGTGCCAGGTACAATGCCAAGCTATTTACAGAGATTATCCAATTTAATTTTTGACATAAATTTATGGAAAAATACTATTGCCCACATTTAACAAATAAAGAAACTGAGGCACTGAAAGATGAAGCATCTACCTAAATTCATAGTAAGTAATAGGGCTAGCACAGGGGTTCATGTCTTAGAGATTCCGTGTCCATGTAGTGACAGAGAATCACTAGCTCTGTGTTCACCTAAGACTGAGAAACCCTCATTTTCTAAACACTTTAAGGTGCAGCAACACTTCCCAGATCTCATCAAGCATTGTTCTGCATAAGCCTTACCTCGTCAAACCCTCCGCCACAGGGTTTGCCCCCCATCTGACACCTAGTTGGAGGATAAGCTGCCAAGTTACAACCTGACCTGACAGCTCCAGGAGAGGTGTGCTGGAGCAACAAGGATCATCTCCATCTGACCCTGTGACTTTTCAACCTCTGGCTAACCCCTGTCGTGTGTTATCCTGGGTTTTGGTGACTTGGTAGTAATTAAGTTTGAATAAGCAGCTCTGCTTTCATGGAGTTAAAAAAAGAACAGCATTTTTTCCTTGTTAATTAAATCATCCCTGAGGAAGATGAATGTGCAGCCCACACTTGCATCTTCTAAAATATCAAAGGCCTGATTAGTACGTCTTATGTTCAACCTCAGGCTTTTTCTCCAGATTCCTGGAGGTAACAGGAACTTGGAGGTAGGGAGCTTTAAAGTATTTACCAATACTCAATTACTGTTCATTCATTCATTCATTCCTTTTGGGTGACCAGAAAAGTGACAACTTGGATCAACAATAAAATGTCCTTGGGAATTTTGTCTCAATTAACTCACTGAGTTGGAAATACCAGAAGTGAGCAGACAGCAAGAATTCTTTAGGTCATGTTGAAACCACTTTTTGGAAAACCCACAGCCCCTTTGGTCCCTAAGTTCTGTTTGGCAATTTTTCCTGACAGTGGTGGTTTTATTTGCCATAACCACAACAAAGGGGGTCCTTGAGTTTCCCTGGGAGTGTTTCTCTAAACTGCACCTCCCCTAGACCTCACAAAGGTGTGATTGTTGTTGGTATGCTGGCTCCCAGCACCTGAGGGAGATCAAAGGCACTCTCTGTTGCCAGCATGACCACAGTCTCGCCCTCATGACATAACATTAAAGCTGGTGATTAATCCCCTTGGCCCAGAAGGTCCCTTCCCACTCCCAAGTACAAAGCAGGGTGGGGGTGGGGGCTGTTATTTCCAGTAGGACACGACATAATAAACTGGCATTTTATGGCCCTTATTCATTGCAACCAACTGCAGCTGCCCATCAAGTTCATTGAAGCCCAAACAGTTGCTTCATGTGAGCATTTTATGTCACTGGGAATGTTTCATAAGAATCCCCACCATTACGGTCTCCTATGTGCCTGGTACAGATGGATCTAATACATGTTATCCAACAATCCTGTAAAACTGGCACCACTCCCCAAACTTGATGGATGAAGAATCTGAGTCTCAGAGAAGTTAAGAGGCTCACTGCGGTCACAGGGCCAGTGCATGAGCAGGAGTTCCTGTGCACATGATGACCCAGTGTCCCTGCTCCCCATTCCTCTATGACCATGTGGTGAGTAGGCACAATACAGCAGGGCATTGTGGAGTGTGAACTTTGGAACCATGTAGAGCAAAATTTGAGTTCTTAGTTCCGGAACTTAATATCTTTGTGTCCTTGGGAAAACTACTGGACTTTTCCATGCTTAGTAGCAGGAAAAGCCAGTATCATCTCATGAAGAAACAGGATGAGAAGAGGAGCCTCACAGAGTCACCCATATTCATTTAGATCTGCTTTTGCTCAGAAGTCTGAAGTGTGGGGGGTAAAAATGCTTGGAACTCAGACTCGACAGGAGAAGCCAGATTCAATGTGTCCCAGTGAAAATAAGGAATGAGTTACATAGGTTTAAATTGGTGATTGGTCAAGACAAGGGAACAAGGGTAGACCCACATCAAGGGAAGTAAGAGTTGGATAGCTATTTGGACTCTTCCCATTGAAAGATCTTAGGCCTGTGGATCTCTTCTTCCAAGACAGCTAAGCTTTACCACAGGGCTGCTGAAGGGGAAGAAGGATGTGGGAACTTTCAAACTTGGTTAAGGAAGTTCCATTTACTGCCTCCCCTAGAGTCCAAAAAAACAAATACGAAGAAATGTATTTCCTTAAGTCCAGTCCAAATGCCACCTCAGGAGGCCATCTGTAGCCCTCCCTGTATACCTCCTGGCAGTCAGTCACTCTCTCCTTCCTACCTGATAGCAATAGGGCTGACCATCAAGAGCCAGCCTTCTGAAGGGCTCATCTGCCTGAGCACTTACACGGCCTCGTTCCAGCCTCGCACTGTGAGGGACTGCCATCAGGCGCCACAGATTGAAAGCGAGGAATCTGAGGGAGGTGAAGTTTTTTGCCTAAGCACCCATATTTAGGAAGGGGGAAAAGTGGGACTGGAAACCAATCTGGTTGGGCCTGCCATCTTTACAACACAGGAGGCCGCAGAATGCACACTGCCCGAGCATGAGCAAATGGTCAGTATCCTAAGTTCCATCTGAATCTACTTGGTTCTTCATATTACATTATAATATCTGTTACAACTCTTATCACATTGGCAGGAGGGCCTATGCCATCCTATGCCGCAGAGTTTAGTACAGTCAGGATGAATGGGGAGGAATCAGTAAGAAAGTAAATGCATTGATATTTACTCAAAGCATCTACCAGTAAAAGAGGCTCAGTGGTCCCTACAGTCACCGAACAGTTTCACATAGCACATGATTTCTTCCCTAGCTGCAGACATTCTGCTCTGGGCTCTGTCCCACTCTACTCTCAGGCTCATCTCCCTGCTCCTCCCCCTTTCCCCCCCACCCTCTATTGTACTCATCTGGGAAAAATCCAAGGAGTCGTCTATCTCAGTTTAACAGAGTAATGACTTTTAAATAAAAATATGGTAGAAATGGGTACTTATCGAAATGGAATGCTTTCAGGCTCATGCATTTAAAGAAGATATAAATTTTAGGGCAGGCACTAAATTTTAACTGCAATCTTGGAGAAAGCCTTTCCATTAATTCATGGAGAAAAATTAACAAAGTGAAAATTGCTTATCAGTGTTCTTTTGAAGTCATGATACACAGTCTAATTCTATAGATCATCAGGACGCTCCCAGGGAGATGGATTTATATTGATGGAGAAAGAACTCAGCAGCCAAGGAAAACAGACACCCCCACCTTGCCATGGACGAGTCAGCTGCCCCTGAAGAAGAAATGGGTCTTGGGGAGTGAGGCTTTGCCCTCATGGACTGATTTCACTCCTTTTGCCTGGGTTCTATGGCCAGGGTGGGCTTCAAAGGCAGACATAACCTTTTCATGCTTTTTAAGATCTTGGCCCCTGGAAAAAGTCCTGGCAAATATAAGCAAGGTTGGAGAAAGGAGGACCAGGCTTCTGGCCAAACACGCATAAGGGAGCAGGAAGGGAAACAGAGAAGAAGAGGAACAGAGAAGGAGCTAGTAACTCAGTATCTCCCATTGGGCTGCCTCCCACCCTACACAGTGGCTTTGCCCTTGTGCCCCGCACTCACCCCCATGTGACAAGAAGACGTTCCACAGATGACAGCCAGTCGTGACGTCACTGGCTGTCCCTCACAGATGAGGCCGTGACCCCTCACATCTGCTCCAATCACTCCTGTGAGAAAGTAAAACCACAAAATCCTCTTTAAAAAAAAAAAAGTAAGGAAAGAAAGAAAGCTAAAACAAGCATAAAACACCTTTTAAAAGTCAAATAACATAGAGGAAGACTCCACACATAGAATGTGTGGACCAATTTCAAACAGAAACCAAAAGGGCATACTTGTGTACCATATGAAAACTAGAAAACTCATTCTGTTCTTGCTTTGCTCTGGTCCATGTATGGTATCTGACCTTATAATACTGACAGTTAACTGTACCTATTTACATATTAAAAGCAGTGGCTGTCTGTTGTTTTATGCTCACTAAATACCAGGCACTATGCTGTATATTTACCTATGTGGTCTCATTTGATATTAACACTGTCAAGTGGATGTTATTAATGTTAGAGACAGACACCAGAAAAGAAACCAAGGTCTGCAGCAGTTCAGTGATTTGCCCAAGGTGGCACTAGTAGTAAGGAACACAGCTGAACGGAATCTGGTTTAATGTGTTATGTGTCAATCTCAAGGCAAAGTAAAGGAGTTTTTTCATGACTGAATCTTTTCAGCATACTTATTGCAGAGCTCAAAGTGTAAAGGAGAGGGTGACTGAGAGGGAATTCTTGTTCAAAGAAGGTCAGAAGCAGAGTTTCTCACAAGTGGTAGAAACTCAGGCTTTTCCACACAGACTATATTCCTTGATACTTGCTAGACATGTGAAACTAGATATGATTACAGTTAGTTAAAGTGATTCTACCTTCATCTATGCAAATACCCAACAAGTACTTTCTATGCAGCAAATGATACACCAGGCCTGATGTGGGGGCCACAAACATGCAAATGTACGTAACTGCAACATCAGGCAGGTGAAAGATGCTCAAGGCGATGTTCAGACGTGAGATGAAGAGAGAACAGATTCTGGTGATCTCAATCACTTCATGTATGACCACTCTGCTCTCAGACTCCAGTGCTGTATGCTCTTCTGCACCTGCTCTTCCCTCTGCCTCAGATGCCATTCCCTGACCTTTCTGGTAGGCTAGCTTCTATTTACTCCTAAATCAGATGTGACTTTATCAGAGCTTCCATGATCCCTGATAGAGTCTCACTATTAAATGTTTTCATGCATGACTGGACTTCCCTAACAGAAGAGGCACTGGTAGTTTTGAGACATCACATGCCATCTGCTCCTCTTCTATAATAAAAGCTGCAGGAAGCTGGTACTGCCTTGCTCACATGCTTAGCAGCCCAGTACCTACCCCAGTTGCTAGCGCAGGACAGAAAGTGAGAGTGCACATGCTTGGGGATTCAAGGATAAAGAGACAAGGCCCTGCACTCAGGGTACTCACAGACTGGTGAGAAAAAGAGAACTCCAAATAGAGCACTTCAATGCAGGGGATCAGTATACATGGAGAGAGGGTATACATAGAGGCTCCAGGGTTTCCCCAGGTGTTCAGTCCATGCCGAGTTCTGCAGAAGTTAGCCAGGTAAAAGGCAGGGTGGGGGTGTCTCTCAGGTCACAAATTCCAGATACTAAAGGCACTGGCTGCTCAAGCAAGAAGGTCTTTCTAGAAAGTGGAATCTAGGGGCCACAGTCTTCTGATAGCTTTCTAGATTTTTTTCATTGCTTCTTCCAAATTCTACCTGCTGGTACAGCAACTTGTGCACCTCTGCTATTGTTCAGAGGCCCAGCAGTAGGGGGAAGTACAGCTCTTCCAAACTTTCTGTGTTGGTTATCACAGTAAATAGGAAGTTGAGGTCTGAGAATTGAGCCTGTGAGAGTCCTGGGCCCTATTTGCTTTCAGAACAAGCCCCCTACTCTGCTCAGCATGGCGGGGCTTGCCCCTGCAGACTGTAGTTCCCAGACTCAGTCAAGGAGAGTCCTGCCAGAGGGCTGGAGAAAAGAGGAAACCTGGGCAGACCTCCTCTTAGTCTCAGGTGAAGGTCCCAGGAGTGCTGCTTCCCTCTGACTCAGGCTCTGCTATCAAGGCGGTCACAGATACAGCATCTTCTGGGGTCCACTGCTCTCGAACCACGGGAACATCATCTTGTTCCTTTGACTGCTGGCCTGTGGTGGAAGCTGCTCTCTAATTTCTCTGCTCCATCATCTGATCACCACTTTCTGTATAAAATTCTCTCTTTTTTACAAGAGTAATAATAATAAGTGTGATGGTGCTTATTATTGTTTTAGAAGTACAGACAGATGTATTTAGGAAAGCAGATTTCAGGAATGTGGGCTCTTTCAAGAATGAGAGGCTTTGGGGGCAAAGGATTACATATTCAAGGGAGGGTGAGGGCCATCTTGAGAGGGACAAACAGCTGAGAGTCCTTTTATTAGCATTTAGAATGGCTTATGCCTTTCTTGCTGGACCCTGAGTGAAACATTCACCATTCAGGACACAAGGACTTTAGGACAGAAGAAACTTCAGATATAAGCTAATTTTAACTGCTCTCCCTAGACATCTCATTTTTATTCTTAAAACAACTTACTAGTGTGATTGGTACTGTTATTATTGGCGTTTTAGCAATGAAGAAACTGAAGCTTAGAGATGAAAAGAAACTTCTGCAGGGTCACACAGCTCCCAAGGAGCAGCACTGCAATTCATATTCAGTCAATCTGATTCCAAAGTATTGGCTCTTCACCATTAAAATGAAGGTTTGTCTCCAAAACAAAACCCAACATAGATGTTTGATCATTGGTAGCCATGTCACCATCACCGCTATCACAAAACTATGAACATTTTCTCAAGTCAACTGAATTTTTCCTTTGTTTCTAGAAAGCATATCAGACACTTAAGATAGGCTGGATACTATGTTGTCTTTAAATATTCTCTCATTTGATCTTTGCACCATCCACTAAAGGTAAATATTCTTTATTCCCTTCAACAGATGTAAAAACAAAGACCAGAGTAACTGGTCCAAGGTCATGCAGATATAGTAAGCATTGCCAAGATCTGACCTGTCACTCTTACTCCAAAACCCATTTTCTTTCTATACTTCCTCACTCTATGATGTTATAATTGTCTTCTGAAAAGGAAATATATTTGGAAATGTCAGTTCACCATGGAACATAATGAGTGCACTGAAGTAAGAAAAAATCAGAGTTTTAACCCCAATTCTGCCACAAGTTAGAACTAGTTCCCTCATCTCTCCAATGGAAGAATTGATCACAAATGGTGGTTGCTATTCAGCCATTCTCAGTATAGGATACAGAAAATGTGTCTTTTGATGTATCAGATACAGTGCCTCCTCGCCAGGAAACAGGAACAAAAAGTTCCTCTTCAGATACTGATTCTACAGTACCAACGAGACTTAGACAACCACAGTCAGGTCTGCATAGCACCTGCAAGAGGTAGGCCTTGCCCAGGTTACCCTCCTGGGAGATTCTCTCCACTCTGCCTATCATCACCCCTGATTCAACAGCCACACATGGGGGATGCTCTTGTGCATCTCACATAAATCCAGGAGCTGACATTCTCATTTTCCTGTGTCCCTCTAGAGCACAGAGGGGCTACCCACGAGAAAACAGGCCCACAAATGAGCAGGGAAAAGTAAGAAAAGTTGGGAGGGGCTTTCTCCTTTCTGAATAAACACATTTCATGTTCCATAGAAGATTCACAGCCTGCACATGGACATTGGGAAATAATTCTCAAGATGAGATTTTGACAAGTGCTGCCCTGACACTGCTGGGACCGCTCACAGTACTGTACAAGTATCGGTTCATTCTGCATTCCTCAGAATGTTTAAGGAGCAAAATTAGCAGCTGAAAAAATAGGTATAAAAAATAGTGACATATTCAACAGTCTTTTCTCTGAATCTTACACAACAACCAGTTGATGATAGTGCTCAATAAATTCTTGTTGAATGAGAAACAAATAGCAGAAAAATAAGATTAAAGACTTGTTCACATATTATATTGTTCATATATATTGTTCACATTTAAAAACAAATTTAGAGGAAAAATTTAAAACTTCATGAGCAGCTCTTATTTACCCTTGCATGCTGTCTCCCTTCCTCTCTTCCTTCTATCGAACCATATATCCTTTCTTCCAAAACATTTATTGAGTGCCTACTATATTTATATGAAAGAAAAGAAAAAGGACTTTGCAAATGTTATGATTAAGAGAGCATGTTGTCCTGTAATTTATCAAGCCGGAGCAGCTTTGAAAACTTTACAGGGTCATATAGAAGAAAACCATCCTAAGTTCTAAAATTTGTGTTATAATTATCTCCTACTTTATAGCTTCATAAAGTGCTTTATAACTTGCAAAGCATCCTCAAACACTGCACCCTTTATTTAATATTTAGAAAAACCCTGTGATACATGTGTTTTATTTCCAGTTCACAGTTGAAAAAACTGAATTTCAGAGAGGTGAAGTAACTTTATAAAACTTATTTAGATACTAAGAAGCAGGAGGAGGACTCAAATCAGGATTTTCAGTTACCTTGTCTAATGTGGTAGCATCTTAAAAAGATTCTCCTGAAACAACCACCTCAGATACCTGCTCGGAAGATGACAAAAAATATGAAAAAAATTTTGAACGTTACTTAAGATTTTATCAACTTGAGACTTGATTCAGCCATTTGAAGGAATGAGTGGACTGATAATGTCTATCAGATGGGCTGCTTGACTAAGCTGGCTGAGGGGTTGGCGTCCATGGGATATCAGCCCTGTGTTTGCAAAGCCTGTGCCAATTGTGAGGTCCCAGCAGGGCAGGGATCATAGCAATGGTATTTGCTCTGCAGAAAACCTAAGGCTAGTCTATATACTGGTAGACATGGTATTCTATTATTTCTATTATTTTGACTAATACTCATTTATATTACAAAGAACACAATATACTGGTTTGGTATTACGAAAAAATAGGACTCATTCATCAAGTAATGTTGGTTACATTTCCCATCTTCATTAAGTCTCAATTTCTACATATTACAATTTGTATAAGTCTCTTCCTCATAGGATTGTTATAAAAATTACATGTGTTAATACACATAAAGTACTTAGTTATTCAACAGAACCATATGTGACGGTGGAAATGTTTTATATTGGCACCGTCCAATACAGTACTCATCAGTCACACGTAGCCACTGAACACCTGAAAGGTGGCTAGCACAACAGAGGAACTGAATTTTTCTACTTTATTCAATTTAGCTAATTTTGATTTAAATAGTCGCTTAGAGCTAATAGATTTTGTATTAGTGCAGCTTAGAACATGCTCAGTACTATATAAATGTTTGCTGTGTTTCTTATTTTGTTCTTGTGATTGTTCCTATTATTTCATTTGTTCTATTTCCTTAGAATTGGGCTTGAAACCTACTTACATGCCCTGGGGCAAAAGGTCTTTACCTCTCAGATGTGGAACCTCAACTTCCATATCTGAAGAATATCTCAGTAGCAATATTTACCTACAAAATTGCTGTGGGGATTAAGGGAGATGTACAGGGGAACATACTAGTTCTCAATAAATGGGAGCTCCTCCTTTCAGGAGCTGCAGCAGTAGCTGGAACAAACAGGACTTCATGGAGTTTTATCTACACACTCCTGGATGTGCCCTGCTTGTCCATGTGGCTGGGCATTTGCTCATGATGCTCCCTCTGCCAAGAAGATCCTTCCACTATTGCCCCTCAACTCCCAACAATCTACCTGGGAGCACGCACTCCATGCTGAGGCCTCAGCTGTAGTATCAGAATCTTTCTGGACCACTTCCCTCCTCATGCCCCAAGCCCCCTAGCCAGGCAAAACGGACCAAGCCTTCTCCCCTCGCACTCCACCTCCTGACACTACAGACTCTATCATTGTATTTATTTGTTTGCATAACTGTCTCTTTCTACTGGGTGATGACTAAATTGAGAATAAGCAAATATGTTTTCTTTTGTAAATTAAAATATTACAATTGTACATTGAGTCTTGATACTGCAGTAGCCCACTAAAATTTTGTTGTATTTGTTGAATGAATAAATGGTTGTGGCATAAGTCATGAACTATTAAAGCATAAGACATTTCCTAAACATCAGCAGCACGTTTCACCATGGGCAATTTCTCTGCATCCTATGCAGGACTAAAGGTGAAAAATACTGAAGAGTTTTGAGTGACATTCATGGGTTGACAATAAAATTAATGGAGTCTCACAACATACCTTCTTTAAACTTGCTAAAAATCATTGATAAAGAGTAAAGGATATGAGATCCGTCGTTATTGAGAAATCGTTTTGTGTCTGACACTTTGAAAATACATTTTCAAATACATTTTCAAATACAATCTTGTGAGGTACTTATCACCGAACTGCTTTACAGTTAGGGAAAAGAGAAAAAAGGTTTCTCAAATAAGTTGTCACTGCTAGAGCAGGGGAGTGGAGGCATCACATCCAGGTCTCCAGACGGGTGCTAACTCACAGTGGCAGACACCAGCCTTTTCTTTTCAACTCCTTACAAAATTCCAGGTATTCCCAGACAGCATGGCTGAATTTGGGGTCCTTCAAAACTGTCATGGCAGCAGTAAAGCAAGCCCAAGGAGTAACCGTGCACCTAACAATTGAAGGGGAGCAGCACAGTTGAAAAGAATCTGTGACCTTAGTGCAGGATGAAGCACTGTCTTGACCTGGAATGAAACATCATTTAGAATTCACCCAAATTAAATTCTAAAATGGGTGTACCTTTGTCTTTAATTTATGAAGAGATTTCACACACCTAGACACTGCTACCATCCCCCTCTTCACCCTCCCACACTCACAGACCCAGAAAAATGAGAATGCTTTCGAATTAGAAGTGGATGGCCATTTACTAGATAGCTGAACTCTTCAGGGCACAAGGGTTCAGAGCCAGGGCTCTGGGACTAGAGGGCTTGATGTCAAGTCTGGCAAGCCAGTCAAATCACTTAACCTCCTGTGCCTCAGTTTCCTGACCTACAAGATTGGAATGGTGATACTCTGTTGCTCACCAGGTTGCTGTGAGGACTGAGTAAGAAGAACTGTGGCTGGGACCTAGTTTGCTCCATATATTTTCACCATTACTGTTGTTATTCTTGACAACTCTCAGTGTCCAATATGAATAGCAGGACTTGGCATGGCGGTTTATGTGCCTACCTTCAGCTTGGTGTGTGCATTATTTGGTTTACTTACGTTGCTTGGAACATCTGTTTTCTATCCATGAAAGTCCAACTGATGACAGAATAATGGGGGAGGGAGGCACAGAGGAGTAAGGAAATGAGGTACCAGGCAATAGGCATAATCTGGGTGAGCATTTTAAACACTGTTGAGCATAAACCAAAAGCTATTTATCTCCCCAAAACCCAGTTAAATGAAGCACCATTCACAGCATGATCAAATTTGTGGTGGCGTTGTTCATCATTTCTGCCTTATAGCCATGACGTGGACCAATCAGAACAAATACAAGAGCCTTATGGTGTTTGGAGGGAGACAAAAAACAAAAAGTAGAACCTCAGATAACTGAGTCTCACTTATTTGTTCCTCATTTCTATCCAGAGAGATCAACTCTTAAAGGTAGGCTAATACACAATAGTTTGAAAATTCAAGACTTAAAGAACACTAGCAAACCCCACAGTAAAGACAAAGAAAAACTGGATTTCAGAAATTCCTTTCTTTCTAAGCTCAACACAATCTTTGAATTACTTGGACATTGTCATCTTTAACTTCATAAAAGACATTTTCACTTCCCAGCATTAGGCTTGGTAAAGTATAAGGGTAAATCCAATTCAAACAGTCATGCTAATTCACAAATTAAATACTTTGTAAAATAAAGAAATCAAAATTAAGAGAACTGGTCCAAGTAACACAAATGTATCTTTTGGAACAGATCCTTAAATAGATCTATGACACTGACTCTAAGTCATATAATTGGCTTCTGATATTTTATAAATTAATTGACTAATAGATGGCTATCAACTGGTCCCTAATTATAAGTCAGCAACCATGTCCGAGGCTAGAAATCTAAAGATGGAAATTATTTTCTTTTGTTCTATAACATCCAGTAGGGGTGAAAAGATACACTGGTAAATGCTTAAAAAACAGAAGGGCTACTGACAGCAAAACAGCACGGGACCTAGCTTGGATGGTCAGGGAGGTCTCCTCAGGAAGGAGAGGTAAGAATATGTCAATTAGCAGGGAAGGGGAAAGGCATTTCTGGTACACTTTGAGACAAAAGAGACAATAAAGCAAAGAGAGGAGAGACAGGAAAGCCAGCTGATGCAGGGTTGCTGGGTCACAGTCTGAAGGAGATGAACTGTGTTCTGAAGGGCTTGGTTAGTCAGTGTGAAGTTCTGGGTCTGAAGTCAGACAGATCTTCATTTGATTTCCAGTTCCACCATGAGTTTGCTGTGTAAACTTTGGTAAGCTAGTTCAACTTGTTGAAGTTCAGTTTTCTCTGTTGTAAGGTGGGAATCTAAGAGTGGCATCTATTTTACAAGGTCATTTTTCTTGATGTCACTGTTTGATAAGGGTCAGGACATGCTGTTTCAAAATACTGCACATCAGTGTATTGTATATATTAAGCTAAAGGTATCTGAGAAAAGCACAGAGGCAGGATGCCCCCACCCCCACCCTTCTCCCCTGAAGCAGGTAATAAAACCTGAGAAGGGTTTCTCTGATTTTTCCCTGAAGTAGGTCACAAGACCTTTATGTGAGAGATGCCCTCCCTACACCCAAAGGAGAGGAACAGCTTATCTCTGAAGAGAAAGGGTCACAGAGAAGAATCTAGATACATAGGCCTTGCTAAGTTTCCCCTAGTTTATTACCATTAGATCATACAGTTTTTGCTCTTACATTTCTCCATGAGTCTACTCTTCATAAAACCTACCATAAACTACTCAGGTTTAAGTGTTACTTTGGGTCTTCATTTCCTTATGAAGGCTCCCATGTCCTATAAAACTCATATTAAATAAATGTATATGTGTCTCTTGTTATCTGTCTTTCGTTTTAGGAGCCTCCACCATGAATCTAAAACAGGTCAGGAAAAGGGAAGGATCCCCCTCTGCCCCAGGCAAACTAGAAAAACTGGGATATTGCAACTGTAAGGTGCCCAATTCTGGTTAGAAAGAAGAACTGGGTTTCCCTCAGCAACTCTTTCTTGCCACAAGATGGGTGATCTCATTTATAAAGTGACAGGAAGGCTCCCTGAGGGTAGAGAACAGAACCACGGTCCAGACCATCTCCTCAAAGACAGAGCTGACCAGTTGAGACACTCCAGAAGGATAGTGCTTATAAGAAGGGCTTAGACTGGTTCTTTAGGACATTTGAATTAAGGGAAGAGGTCTGAAATTTTGAGAAAAAGATCCAAATTAGCAGGCGAGCTTTTTTTTCTACCACCTTCTGACTGCACCTCCCCCTTGGTGATAAGTTTCGGTCCCATCACAAACTTCCAGGGGTTAGTTGAACATTGACAGACTCTTCAAAGCTTGGAATTCAGTCTGGGAGCCAAAAACCAAGCTGAGTTTCTATAAGGCTCTGATTTCCCCTGGGGAGGGTCACAGGGCTCCACCGCACCTAGACTGATTAATCTAGCCTGGCCCCCAGCTTCACACAATAAGAAAACCAAAAGGAAAATAGATCCTGAAGTTGAATTCTGGTTCTGCTCTCTCCCCCAATCCCAAGAGACTGGGGTGGGCGTGGAAGGTGACCCCCACCGGAAAAGAGTCAGGCTAGTGGGCTCAGAGAATTAAGTGATATAAGGAGCAGCTGGAGAGGGAGAAAAAAATCCTGGGTAGGATAAAGGGCCCAGGGTTGGAGCACAATGAAGGACATGTGGCTGAAAGTGTTTCAAAGAGAATAAAAGCTTAGATAAATAAATAGTGCAGAAGGGGAGAACAAAAATCAATCACAGAAAATTCCATGAGAAACACAGTGGCATTTTTCAGAAACTGCAGCGGAAACATCTCTGCTTCAGGAGACATCAAAATGTAGCCCTCCCAGAAGGTTCCATGAGGTTACCTTCTCGGACAGCAGCCTTGCCAGGCGCTGCTCTCCTTGTCCTGTGCCCCTGTGGCTCCACAAGGTAATGGGGGCTAGCCAAGAAGGGCAATGGCTCTGAGGAGTTACTTCCCCGTAACACTACTTCATCCCATGACCTCAGGCAAAAGGGCTGATTTTCTTGAGCTTCTGATAGCTCATCTGCGAAAAGGAACTGATGGTTTGGAAGTAAAAGTGTAAAACTATAGTCTTGTTTTGAAAGAATGGTGCTGGCCCATGTAAGTGATTAATTACTGTAATTGCATTATATTGCATTGTAATTAATTAATGTTCTCTGTTTCGTAGGATTCAGGTTCAATAATTACTGAGATGTAGCTCATCATTGCAAGGGAAACTGTACTTAAAGAAACAGCCACCATCCTCAAGATGTTTACAATCACCTGGGGAGGGAGAGCTGGGTGGATACAGACTCACAATGGCTTCAACAGACACACAGACGCGTCTTCTGTAGGAGGAGCTAATTTCTACTGTGTGGCTGGCTCCAAGGCAGTATCTTTCTGAGGCCTGCTTTCCTTCTGACTTTATGACTAGAGAGATCCCTACCACTGTGGTGACCCTGGCTATGGTCACTGACTCCAGGTCCTGCTGGTGCTGCAAAAAAAGCCTTAACTTTTTTTTTTTTTGCAGTGGTGACATTATCATTATCACCACAGCAGGTGCTTGTGTAGTGTCAACCTGTGCCAGGTGCTGTTCCAAGTACTTTATATAATCTTATTTAATTCTCATAACTGCAATTATGATGCCATCCTGGAGCTAAGAAACTTAGTTACTACTGGTTAAGGAACTGATCCGTGGTCACAAAAAGAGTAGGTGATGTCCCAGAATAAGAACCCAGTCCTGCTCCAGAACCCATGCTGCTTCTTCCCAACCATTAAGCTACTGGAATGGTGTCTGCACATTTTTGTACATTTGTGGGGTTATACATTTCTGTTGGATATGTCCTGTATATTCACATTATTTTTCACTCTTCCTCTGCTCTCTGTCCTTATAAATCTACATTTTAAAGGGAAGAATTTTTAAATGATTTTAAAAAATAGCACTCAATCCACCATCTCAAAGCCTCTTAAAGGCAAATGCAAAATGTGTCCAAGTTAATTCTGTTTCCTTGCTCTTTGGAATAATGACTCCCTAGGCCTCCTTCAGCATGGGCCCAAGGAGATAAGAAATAGCACCTACCACTTTTCAGGACTTCCAGTTCTCGGTTGACCCTGAAGCAGCTGCTGTGCTGTCAAGAGGCACTGCTCCCCAGAGCTGGCTGGTCTTTTTCATCTTCCACATCCACCCCAATCCTGCCATCTGCCTGCTAACTAGCAGCCTAAATTCTGACAGACTACTGGTATTTTTTTCTTCCTCTTAACTCTTTCTGTGGAATTGTATGGCCCAAGGTAGAGACAGAAAGGACTCAAAGTCCTTGATTGTAGATAAAAAAAGAAACTCCCTGAATTAAGCTTCTATGAAGAAAGCAGTAAGTGATTATCTGATTTCAACAAAGGAGGTTGAAACACTAACCTCGCACATTAAGGAAAGTTCACAGTTAAAACACACACAAAGAAAAACACATTGCTTCCTTTGTCACTAGTATATATTATGCACTTAGAAAGAGGATCCTGAACATAATTTCTCCTTTTCTTGATGACTCATGGTTATCAGCATAGCAAGGAGGGAGTGGAAACTAACATTGATTACCCACCTAATACAGGCCAGTCAGCATGTTGAGTTAGGGGTTCTCCTTCCTGTGCTGATGTATCCTGACTTTGCTCCTATTGGAACACTCCTCAGGTTGTCTATTAATCCATACATCTCCTCCTCTCTGTTCTTCATGGCCAAACTATGTCATGCTCATGTCTATATTCCCAGCACCTCGCAGAGGGCTGCATGGTGCCAGCATGGATAACTTTTATTCCCTTTGATGCTTTAATAAACTTTATCAATGAAGTATAACCTTCATTAAAAGGCTACAAATTTTAAGCACAAAATTTGGTGAATTCTTTCCAAGTAAACTTACCTCTCCAGATCAAGAAATAAACCACTTCCTGTCCTTGTCGATATACCATGTCCCACCAAAGACTATCTAGCCCACAGGTTTTACCTAATTTTTGAACCATTTAGTGTATTCTTTGTGCCAGCTTCTATCACCATATATGTGAGATTCAATCAGGTTCCTGCATGCACCAATACTTGGTACACTTTTATTACTACATGATCTATTGTATGAATATACTTAATGTGTACTCATTCTACAGTACTAATGAGAATTTGGGGTTTTCCCCTAATTTGGGCTATTACAACTAAAGATGTTGTATGTATTCTTATATATGCATTTCTTTCTTTCATATGCACATGTATACACTCCTACTGAACATGCCTGAAGAGTAGGACTGTTGGTTCATAGAGCCAACCTCCGTCCCAAAGTGTGGTACCAGTCATACTGCCATTTGATGCTTGAGAATTTGGGTGTTTTGATGCCTACCAACACTTAGTATTATCCATCTTTTTAATTGTAGTTGACTTGGGGGCTGGGTAGTAGTATCATTTTATGCTTTTAGTTTAGACTTTCCTAATAACTAATGAAGCTAAAATACTTTTAATATTTTATTGTCCACTTGCGTATCCATTTTCCCAAAGTCATTTAAGTATTTTACCATTTTCTGTTAGTATGACTGTTTTTTATTAACCTGTAGAAATTCTTCACACACTCTAGATTTAAATTCTTTGTTCTATGTATTGAAAAATATTTTCTCCTACTGCATGGTTTGCATTTTCACTTTTATAATAGCTTTCTTTGAATGAAAGAAAGTATCTTTTTTTTTTTTTTTTGTACCAGGTATTGAACCCAGCAGTGCATAACCACTGAGCCACATTCTAAGTCATTTTAAGTTTTTTGAGACAGGGTCTCCCTACTTTGCTTAAGTATTCTCTAAGCTGCCCAAGCTGACTTCGAACCCACAATCCCCCTGCCTCAGCCTCCCAAACCACTGGGATTACAGGTGTGCACCACCACACCCAGCTAAAGTTCTTCATTTTAACATAGTCCAATTCACCAATCTTTTGTTTCAAGGTTGTCCTTATATTGACTTCCTATTTAAGAAACATTTGCCTATTCTGAGGGTTTCTGTTTTTCATATTTAGAGCTATAATCCATTTGAAGTTCATTTGTATGTATAGTACAAGGCAGGGGCTAAAACTCAAATAGCTGACACCCAAATAGCCCTATTTCACTGAATAAAACAAAACAAAACTTTTTCTCACACCTCTGCAGTGCTGCTATTGTCACAAATTAATTGTCCAGACATTTGCATTTGGTTTTAGCTCCTTACTTTATTTTCCTCTGGTTTATGTCTGTCCTCAACACAATACCAATATTAATTACTTTTATAATAAATTTTGATATCTGGCCATTGTTAAGTTCTTCTTCAAGGTAGTCTTACTATTGGCTTTTTCCAAATAAGTTTGCAAATGACTATTAATTTTCAGCGCCTCACACTCAAATCTGAATTGGAATGTACTGAACTCATACAACAACTTGGGGAGAACGGTTGCATTTCCAGTACTGAGCCTAACAATCAATGAACAACATATCTCTCTGTTTATCTATGACTTCTTCAAGTTTCTCAAAAATGTTTTATAGCTTTCTGCCTAGAGGTCACTTTTATTCCTAGGTATTTGATATTTTGATATTATTATAAATCAGGCTATTTAAAACTTATTTTCTAGATGGTTGTTTCTGTTTCATAGAAATAAAAATGAGTTTTGCATTGACTTTTTGCAGTAATAATCTTGCCAAGCTACTAGCTTTTATATCTATATTTTTTTAAACGCTAATGTGTATAATTCTGTTGTATGTGATGTCAGTTTGATCTGTCTAATTTTCTACTTTTAATTCACTTGTTGCACTGACTAGGCCTTACAATATGATGTGAAACAGAAGTGTTGAGAGAGGGCTCACTTGCGTGCAGAATTTCACATTAAGTGTGGTAATGGCATTGGGTGTTTTGTTTGCAAATACCCTTAATCAGAATAAGGAAGTGCCTTTCCATTCCTAGTGTGCCAGGATACACATTTTTTTTTTTTAATCACAAACATGTTAAATTTTACCAAAAGTCATTTTAAAACAACTATTAACCTAATCATGTAAATTTCCTCTTTTATCCTTTTAATATGAAATTACTTCAATTAATTTTTCAAAAACTAAAATAAAAAAATCATTTGAGGTCTTTTTAGAGGTTTTGGAAACCTCTTGACCATTATTATCTTTTCAATCATAGCTTCTGCTTTAACAAAGATTCTGTCTGGGATTCCAACTACATGTCTGTTAGGCCCTTTTAGCAAGCACTGTGTATCTTGTACTCTTTTGGGATTTCATGTATTCTCAGTCTTTCTGTATATCATGCTAAGGTGAGGGTAACCTTCTTTTGACCCACATTCCCTTCATTCTTTCTTCAGGTGTACTGTCTGTTGTTGACTTTATCCCATCTGTTCAGTTCTGAATCTCAATTACTAAATTTTAACTCCAGAATTCCTGCTTCTTTGATACACTTTCCAGTTCTCTGAATTCTTCATACTATTCTACAATTTCTTGAACATACTAATCACAGTCATTTTAGAGTTCATATCTAATATGGCCAACATCTGGATTGATCTTCTGTGTGTGTTTGCTTTTCCCTTTTGATTTCTGAAAATTCCTAAGTTTTGTATGCTTAAATTATTTTTTATTAGATACAGATATTGTATATGAAAACTCTTAGCTAAAACTTGAGCCTCTGATTATGTTATTTTCCTTTAGGAAGGATATGATTTTGCTTATTGCAGTTAGCTGAAGGAGGGATAGATTAACTGAATTTGTTCAGTGGTGATTCAAAGCTGGGCTTCAGCCTTTGTAAAACTTGTCCATTTCTAGTTCACCTCCACTCCTGGGTCCCATCTAAAATCCTAAAGCATTTACCAGTACCTTTCCTCTCTAATTGTCCCCACACTCAAATCTTCCAGCTTTGGTCTGCCCATATTGATGTTTTGCTTCTCAGTCTCTGAGCTGCAGAACTGACACTAGAGTGTAAAAGGCTGGAAATGCTGAGTCCAACTCAGCTTCTTTTCTCTTCTTGGTCCTTTAAGTTCCTTACTGAGCAGCTCTCTGATGCCTGCTTATCTCCCTTTTAAGGTCTAGTGCCATTCCCTATTAAAGGGTCAGTCTAAAAGGACATTCTTCCCTCCCCTCAAACTATTATGCATAGAAGTACATAATGCCTTGCTTTGGCTACGTCCTGCGAGACTATCTTCACTAACCTACCAATGCCTGGGGAGAGAAGGAAGCACAAACTTTTTAACAGGGTACTCAAGGACTCCCAATCTGTCTTCACCTATCTTTTTTTTTTTTTTTTATTGTACACAAATGGGATACATGTTGTTTCTCTATTTGGACATACAGTCAAGACATACCATTTGTGTAATCATACGTTTACATAGGGCAATGATGTTTGATTATTGTTTTTTCCTTCCCCCCCACCCCTCCCAACCCACGTTCCCCTCTATATAGTCCTTCTTTCATTCATTCTTACCACTCTCCTTATCCCTAACCCTAAACCTAACCCTAAACCTAATGTTAACCCCTCCCACCCCCCATTTTTTGTCCTCATCCGCTTATCAGCGAGATCATTCGTCCTTTAGTTTTTTGAGATTGGCTTATCTCACTTAGCATGATATTCTCCAATTTCATCCATTTGCCTGTAAATGCCATAATTTTATCATTCTTCATTGCGGAGTAATATTCCATTGTATATATATGCCACAGTTTCTTTATCCATTCATCAACTGAAGGGCATCTAGGTTGGTTCCACAATCTGGCTATGGTGAATTGAGCAGCAGTGAACATTGATGTGGCTGTATCTCTGTAGTATGCTGATTTTAAGTCCTTTGGGTATAGGCCAAGGAGTGGGATAGCTGGGTCAAATGGTGTTTCCATTCCAAGCTTTCTGAGGAATCTCCACACTGCTTTCCAGAGTGGCTGCACTAATTTGCAGCCCCACCAGCAATGTATGAGTGTTCCTTTTTCACCACATCCTCGCCAACACCTATTGTTGCTTGTGTTCTTGATAATCGCCATTCGAATTGGGGTGAGATGAAATCTTAGGGTAGTTTTGATTTGCATTTCCCTTATTACTAGTGATGTTGAACATTTCTTCATATATCTGTTGATTACTTGTACATCTTCTTCTGTGAAGTGTCTGTTCATTTCCTTAGCCCATTTGTTGATTGGATTATTTGTATTCTTCGTGTAGAGTTTTTTGAGTTCTTTATAGATTCTGGAAATTAGCGCTCTATCTGAAGTATGGTTGGCAAAGATATTCTCCCACTCTGTAGGCTCTCTCTTCACATTACTGATAGTTTCCTTTGCTGAGAGAAAGCTTTTTAGTTTGAATCTATCCCAGTTGTTGATTCTTGCTTTTATTTCTTGTGCTATGGGAGTCCTGTTGAGGACTTCCTGTTGAGGAAGTCTGATCCTAAGCCAACAAGTTGAAGATTTGTACCTACTTTTTCTTCTATAAGATGCAGGGTCTCTGGTCTGATTCCGAGGTCCTTGATCCATTTTGAGTTGAGTTTTGTGGTGAATGACATTTATTGATTTCTGAATGTTGAACCAACCTTGCATCCCTGGGATAAAACCCACTTGATCATGGTGCACTATCTTTTTAATATATATTTGTATGCGATTTGCTAAAATTTTGTTGAGAATTTTTGCGTCGATGTTCATTAAGGATACTGGTCTGAAATTTTCTTTCCTCGATGTGTTTCTGTCTGGTTTAGGTATCAGGGTGATATTGGCTTCATAGAACGAGTTTGGGAGGGTTCCCTCCTCTTCTATTTCATGGAATAGTTTGAGGAGTATTGGAATGAGCTCTTCTTTAAAGGTTTTGTAGAACTCGGCTGAGAACCCATCTGGTCCTGGACTTTTCTTTGTTGGTAGGCTTTTGATGACCTCTTCTATTTCATTGCTTGAAATTGGTTTATTTAAGTTGTGTATGTCCTCCTCGTTCAGTTTAGGTAATTCATATGTCTCTAGAAATTTGTTGATGTCCTCGAGGTTTTCTGTTTTGTTGGAGTATAGATTTTCGAAATAGCTTCTAATTATGTTTTGTATTTCACTCGTGTCTGTTGTGATGTTTCCTTGTTCATTCCGAATTTTAGTAATTTGAGTGTTCTCCCTCTTTCTCTTTGTTAGTGTGGCTAAGGGTTTATCAATTTTATTTATTTTTTCAAAGAATCAACTATTTATTTTGTTAATTTTTCCAATTGTTTCTTTTGTTTCGATTTCATTGATTTCGGCTCTGATTTTAACTATTTCCTGTCTTCTACTACTTTTGGTATTGGTCTGCTCTTCTTTTACTAGCGCTTTGAGCTGCAGTGTTAAGTCGTTTATTTGTTGATTTCTACTTCTTTTTTTGAATGCGCCCCATGAAATAAATCTTCCTCTAATTACTGCTTTCATAGTGTCCCAGAGATTTTGATATGATGTGTCTTTGTTCTCGTTTACTTCTAAGAATTTTTTTATTTCCCTCCTGATGTCTTCTGTTATCCATTCATCATATAATAGTGTATTATTTAATCTCCAGGTGTTGGAGAAGTTTCTGTTTTTTATTCTGTCATTTATTTCTAATTTCAATCCATTATGATCTGATAGAGTACAAGGTAGTATCTCTATCTTCTTGTATTTGCTAACAGTAGCTTTGTGGCATAAAATATGGTCTATTTTAGAGAAGGATCCATGTGCTGCTGAGAAGAAAGTGTATTCGTTCTTTGTTGGATGGTATATTCTATATATGTCCGTTAAGTCTAAATTGTTGATTGTGTTGTTGAGATCTATGGTTTCTTTATTCAATTTTTGTTTGGACGATCTATCCTGTGGTGAGAGAGGTGTGTTAAAATCGCCTAGTATTATTGTGTTGTGGTCTATCTGATTTCTGGAATTGAGAAGGACTTGTTTGACATACGTGGATGAGCCAATGTTCGGGGCATAGATATTTATGATTGTTATGTCTTGCTGATTTATGCTTCCCTTAAGCAGCATGTAATGTCCTTCTTTATCCCTTCTGACTAGTTTTGGTTTGAAGTCCACATTATCTGAAATGAGGATGGATACTCCAGCTTTTTTGCTGTGTCCGTGTGCATGGTATGTTTTTCCCCATCCTTTCACCTTTAGTCTATGGGTGTCTCTTTCTATGAGAGGAGTCTCTTGCAGGCAGCATATTGTTGGATTTTTCTTTTTAATCCAATCTGCCAGTCTATGTCTTTTGATTGATGAGTTCAGGCCATTAACATTCAGGGTTATTATTGTGATATGATTTGTATTACCAGTCAATTGACTCCTATTTGTTTTTGACATGCTTTGGTTTCTCCTTTATTTGGCTATTCCTTTAGGCTAGTGCCTCCTGTTGCTGATTTGCATCATTGTTTTTGATCTCTTCCTCATGGAATATTTTGCTGAGAATGTTCTGTAATGCTGGCTTTCTTTTTGTAAATTTCTTTAGCTTTTGTTTATCATGGAAGGATCTTATTTCATCATCAAATTTGAAGGTAAGTTTTGCTGGGTATAAGATTCTTGGTTGGCATCCGTTTTCTTTCAGGGCTTGGTATATGTTGTTTCAGGCCCTTCTAGCTTTTAGGGTCTGGATTGAAAAATCTGCTGATATTCTTATTGGTTTCCCTCTGAATGTAATTTGATTCTTTTCTCTCGCGGCCTTTAAAATTCTGTCTTTATTTTGTATGTTAGGTATTTTCATAATAATGTTCCTTGGTGTGGTCTGTTGTAATTTTGTATGTTTGGAGTTCTATAAGCCTCTTGTACTTGGTTTTCCATTTCATTCTTCAGATTTGGGAAATTTTCTGATATTATTTCATTGAATAGATTGTTCATTCCTTTGGTTTGTTTCTCTAAGCCTTCCTCAATCCCAATAATTCTTAAATTTGGCCTTTTCATGATATCCCATAATTCTTGTAGATTCTGTTCATGATTTCTTACCATCTTCTCTCTTTGGCCAACTTTGTTTTCAAGATTAAATAATTTGTCTTCAATGTCTGAGGTTCTGTCTTCCAGGTGTTCTATCCTATTGGTTATGCTTTCTATGGAGTTTTTGACTTGGTTTTTTGTTTCCTTCATTTCAAGTATTTCAGTTTGCTTTTTTTTCAGTATCTCTAACTCTTTATTGAAATGATCTCTTGCTTCCCGTCTTTGGTCTTTTAACTGTTGATTGGTGCGATCATTTAATGCCTGCATTTGCTCTTTCATCTCCTCCTTCAATGCCTGCATTTGCTCTTTCATCTCCTCATTTCCTTCCCTGATCGTTTTAATTACGTACATTCTGAACTCCCTTTCTGACATTTCTTCTGCTGTGCTGTCATTGGGTTTTATTGATGTAGTATCTAGGTTTGTTTGGGACATTTTCTTCCCTTGTTTTCTCATATTGGTCAGCTGTCAGTGGGACCCTGAGATATTGCAGATTTCCGCTATTGGCTTATAGTGTCCTGGTAGATTTCCAGTGTATCACCTCCCAGCCTTCAGTAGCCTGATGTCTTGGAGGAATTTGATAATGCAGTGCATCCAAAGAAAGCTGCCCCTAGCCCCCTACTGGTTCCAGGGTTTGGAGCTGGCTCTGTGCGGAAAGGCTCTCGCTGGGGGCCTGCACCGTGCAGCTGGCCGTGTGGAAGGAGCCCACTGCTGGAGTGTGCAGGGCTGCCTGTGGAAGACTCTAGCTGCCCTGCCCAGCTCCGATAAGCCACCTCTATCTGGGCCTGCCACCCGGCCGAGCTTTACTCAGTGGGCAGACTCACCTGTGGCTCTATTTCAG
Organism: Sciurus carolinensis; assembly: GCF_902686445.1. Taxonomy (NCBI): domain Eukaryota; kingdom Metazoa; phylum Chordata; class Mammalia; order Rodentia; family Sciuridae; genus Sciurus; species Sciurus carolinensis. Next base: position 161,497,618 of record NC_062213.1, read on the forward strand.
TCCGAGTCTCTCAATGCCTCCCCTTCTTAACTCCTGTGTTCTGAAGCGACTGGGGGTGCAGTCACCCTCTAGGCCGCCATCTTGGATCGCCCCGTGAATAGAGCCTGCGGCCGGAGTGGGCAGAGCCGCCTGAAGAGGTCTCTGGCTGCCCTGTCCTGATCCCAGAGGCTGCTTGCAGATCGAAGCTCTCCGTTGGTTCGGGGACTTGTGGTCTGGTTCTATGTAGAAAGCCTCTCACTGTGCGGTCTGCTCCGAGAAGCTAGCCTTGAAAGGCGCCTCCCACCACAGGGGTCCAGGCTACTTGGGGAAGTCTCTGGCTGCCCTATCCTGGTCCCTGAAGCTGCTTGCATGCCGGAGTACGCTGCGCTGCGCTGGTCCGGGACTTGGAGCTTGTTCTGATCAGAAAGGCTCTCACTAGTGGGCCCGCTCCGAGAACCTGGAGCAGCTGGCTCTTCACCTATCTTCATAGCTTAATCTTGCAGGAATCCCTTATAGACACCATGGGTTTCAGCCAAACTAAAGTGCTTACGTTACCCAGTCTTTTTCCATGTCTTCAGCAATGCTATCTTTTCTACCCAGAAAACTGTGTATTCCATCACTTCTTCTGGAGAACACACCTATTATCTAGATTCAAGTCAAAGGCTACTCCTACCCACTTTCTGAAGGACCATGGAGGCTGACCTTTGGGGTGCTTCATTACCAGGGGTGTGACATTATCTAAGCTGAGTGGATATGAAGATTTTATGAATGGCCTGTCCAACACATTTCTGTCACAATGAATACTAGTATCTTTGATCTTTCTTTGCCTTTCTCTTTCAACTGAAAGTGAATCCTCCCATTTACAAATTCCTGTAGACCTCAATCCATGTCTATATTTCTTTGTATTGCATTTGCCACCGTAACTAGTCCAGCACTTGGCATATTATTAAGCAATCTTGTTCATTCATGCATATATTCATTAATTGACCTAGTTAAGTGCTGGGATCTGACATTACAGAGAGAAATATGACCAGATTCCATTGTTCAGAAGAAGTTCACAGTATTGATGGAGGAGTCAGTAATGTAATCATGTGTTGAGGTGTTTAAATGTTACTGTCTATGTGTTACACTTAATGATGGAGATATGCAAGGGACAGGGTTATTAGGTCACAAGCATTAGGCCTGGCAATAATGTTACATCACAGTAAATGGTGTACAAACTCCTTTTAAGAGCCACATTATTTGGGCATATTTAATGTATTACACTGAATTCAATTGTGTGGGTTTTTCTTTACAACTTTCAGCTGTGAGAAGCCTAGGTGCAGAAAGCGTGGAAGGCTTTCGCTCATGTTAGTGATACTGGTAGGAGATGCCCCCTGCAGGGTTTCACAGCGGTGAGTCACAGGCTGGTACACTTTTAACTCTCTAGACTAAATTCATCCCAGGAGCCTGTAACAATATGTAACAAGAGCCTGACACATTTTTAAAGCAAAATATAAGACTGTTAGCTTTCCCTGTACCTCAGCATTTGATCCAAAAATTTACACATATTCTGTCTTTTGAATTTTTTAAAAACCATCTGCAGCTAGCTCAGTTAAAACCCTGGCTTGGGTGAAGCTATAAGAAGAAGAGTACTGGGGTCAGACAGACCAAGGTTCCAAGGTTCTCTCTATTCCACCACACTAGTTGAGTCTGAGCAAGTATCTTCTTTCTCTCTAAGTGGGGGTGATGAGAGTACACAGTCATATGGCTTATTGTCCACATCAAGTGCCATCATATATATACAGGTTCATGGTAACTGTAACAGATTGGAAGATCTTTACTTATCTGCATTGGAAACAAAAGTTTTAGAATGTAGTCTTCCTTAGTCTGGATTCAATTTTTCTCCTTCTGTATTATATATAGACAACTCTGTGTGTGTGTGTGTGTGTGTGTGTGTGTGTGTGCACATGTGTGCATGCAGGTGCATGTGTGCATGCTAAGAACTGAACCCAAGCCTCACACATGCTAATATGTATTCTACCACTGAGCTATATCTAAATTTATTCTAGAGCTATATCTCTAGTGCATGACAGTTTTTGACTGCAACCAACTGGAGTTTAGGCCACCTCTTGTGCTATCTTTTAAGGTGTCACTGGTGAATCCATCAGGATCACACAGTGGCTGATACAGTGCAGGTATTTAGGCACCAGTTAAAACCACTGATGAGAAGGTGTGGTGGTGGTTGAGGGAACAAATGATCATTTTAACTAGTTCCTAATTTAACTAATTCTAATTTAACTAATTCTCAATTTGAAAATTACTACACAACTTCAGAAATCAGATTTTTAAAAGAAAACTTTTAAATAAAAATATTTATTTTTGTTTGGTTATCCATGGGATAACCATGGGATAAAATGGGAATTCAATTTTCAACAGATAAACATGAATAGCCTATATTCTCATGCTGTCCCTTCATATATTTTCTAAACTTAGTCTCTAGTAAACAGTAATTTCTAACTAAAAGGGGAAGTCACATGGGATCATTTGTCTTTACCCCTAACAAAATGAAGATAGGAACATGAAAAAGTGTAGGCAGAGAAATTTGAAAGTCCCTAGAAGAATATTCATCAGCTCAGACAAAGGAACCTTGAATAAACTCTGTACATTTTCTGCTTGGCTTTGAAGAACAGAAAGGAGATAATAGGGTGAAGAGGCAGGTGTAGAGATGAAATTCCTCTCACAGAAGAAAGAGGCAGAGACGGGAGTGGGGACGAGCAGTAAAGCTCAACACTGTCCACCCTCCAACATGGGAGGTGAGAAACAGTAATGGTGAGGCGGGAGTTCAAGGTGAGTGACAGGGGGTCCTGGCCAGGCACACTCTGCAGATGGGTAGGTGTGTCTGCAAGGGTGGATTGCAAAGCCCTGAAAGAGAGTGGGTCACTTCTAGGTCCTCCTCAGAGTCTGGCAAAATAAATACCTGCTTTGTCTACTTAAGCGAGTTTTGTGCTATGCTCAAAATGAGATGGTGTTTTGTTTTTTGTTTTAACTATCCCTTTGAGTATCACTCATTGGCATTAAAAATCATAGCTGCACTCCCAAAGACACATGCTTGATGTAGAACATTCCACATATTTTTCACATTAGAATCATTGCTAAGGAAACCACCTGAGTAGGGTTGAGTCAAACCCATTTTAGAATCTACATTCTGGCTTGCCCATTCAAAACCCTCTACATTCCAGTTTCCACCTGGAATAGCTGACACACGAAGTGTTCATGGAGCATCAGGAGAAGGCACCTTTACAATAACCCTGGGAGGCACTATTCTCACTCTTGATGACAGAAGGGAAATCTGAGGTACAGAGTGGCTGAGGTCAAAGTAGGAATCTGAACCCAGAAAGCGACTCAGAGCCCACACTGTGCCAGGCAGGTCCTGTCTTCCTGTTCCACTCTCACTGCTTCCTTCACATACACACATAGTGAGTTGGCCACAAGAAAATGCTCCTAAGTCAGGACTTCTCACATTTCTGGGCTTTGCACATGCTGTTCCTGCCTCCTGAAATGCCGATCCCAGTTTTCACTTGCTAGGCAACACTTTCCTAACTTGTCCGGCAGAGCTGACAAATACATTGCTGTGCTCCAGCCACACTGTCCTCACCTCTCAAGGGAGCAGTGTGAGGGGGTGCTAACTGTTCTGAGGACAGGATTCCCTTCTCCACCAGATGCTGAGCACCTGGGGAAGGAACCAGGCCCTCTTCATACTGGTGTGCCAGTGCCCAGCACATGCCTCAGTATTGGCCCAATATATATTTACCGACTAAATTAATCTTACATATGTATGTGTGCACATACATATGCACATATACATACACATAGGTGCACTTATATATTATATGCACATATATATTCACATACACAGGCATGCATGTTATACATGCATAAATTAATCTTCTTTTTTAAAAAAATTGTTCTAGTTAGTTATACATGACAGTAGAATGCATTTTGACACATTGCACACAAATGGAGCACAACTTGTCATTCCTCTGGTTGTACTTGGTGGAGAGTCAAACTGGTAGTGTAATCATACATGTATATAGGGTAATAATGTCCATTTCATTCCACTGTCCTTCCCATTTCTACACCCCCTTCCCTCCCCTCACTCCCCTCTGAACAATCCAAAATTCCTCATTCTTCTCTACCCACATTATGGATCAGCATCTGCTTATCAGAGAAAATATTCAGGAAATGTGGTACATATACACCATGGAATATTACTCAGCCTTAAAGAAGAATGAAATTATGGCATTTGTAGGTAATTTGCTGGAGAATATCATGCTAAGCAAAATAGGCCAAACCCCAAAAAAACCAAAGGCTGAATCTTTTCTCTGATAAGTGGATGCTGATTCATAATGGGGGCATGTGGAGACTGAACCAAATGTTACCTTGCTTCTTATAAGATGAAATGTCCCCTCACTTCATTAAGGTTTGTTTCCTCAAAAGTAATCATTCTGGACTGAAATTTCCTGACTTTTCTATACCAATAGCACCTTCTGGAACTTTATACAGATCCATTCTTTGTGACACTTGGCAGCACATGATGCAAGCACATGCATGAATATCATATACATATGCACACATACATGTGTACATTTAGTAATGTGTCATTTAACAGTGGGGATATACTCTAAGAAATGCATTGCTAGGCAATTTCATCACTGTGTGAACATCAATGGTATACTTACATAAGCTAAGATAGCTACAGTGTCACTAGGCAATATAATCTGTCATATATTTGGCCCATCACTGTCTGAAACATCATCATAAGGTGCATGACTGTATATATATATTTACATATATATTTATGTGAACAGAGATGCTCATAAACATATGCATAGATATATATGCAGGTACACATACAGAATAATAAACAGATATCAAATGCATGCGTGTATACAGTCACATAAATATATACATAAATATAAACACATACACATAGGTGCACTTACATATTATATGCACATATATATTCACATACACATGCATGCATGTTATACACAAGCACAAATAAATAAGCACATGCAATACACATGGTACGAAGACCATATGCATGTACATATAAATATGAGTGTAGGATGTATATAAACACATGGATATGTGAATGACTTATATGCACACATGAATGCATACATATACCCATACAATACATGTAAATATATATGCTTATATAGGAGTTTATGATCTCCCCCATAAGGCTAGAAGCTTTATGAGTAGGAAGTTGTCATTGTTTATCGCTGTATCTAATCCACCTAAAATGATGCCTGACACACAGAAAGAGGATATTACATTTTTGTTTGATGGAGGAATAAATCTGAGTTTCTTTTGTCCACTAGCATCATTCACAGTGCACATATACTGAGATCACATCAATTACAACTGAACATACAGATGTAGCTTTGCCAGGCACGGTTATAAGTGCTTTACAATACTTGTTGTTCATTTGTTCTTCAATTGACTCCATGAGGCAGGGATTATTTTTATTCCTATTTCACATGTGGGGTGAGTGAGACAAGGAATGTCAGGTGAGTTCCAAAGGGAGAGAAAACAGCCTGTGGAATCAGGATTTGAATCAGCTATGTGTCCTCAACAAGTGTGCTATGCAACCTCAAGATTTGTAAATTACCATTGTCTCCAGAGAGCCACACTCTTACATCAGAGTCATATACAAAGCATACATGGGGATTAGCATTACGGAAAGGCAGGTGGGGTAAGGTTGAATGATACAACTGGACACTAGTGTGGCCTCCCATATCCCAACGTTTCCTTCACGTCTTCTCCAGATGTCTACACTGGCTACAGAAGACACTTAGGCAGTCCTCAATATGCTCAGTATGGGGGAATTTAAAAAAAAAATTATTTCTCCTAGCTCTTTATAAGGATTTATATGAATGAATAATTAAGAGAAAATTGAAAAAAAGGAAATGAATCAGGTCTACAGAGAGATGATAAGGAAGCTGTCAGCAGCTCAGATGTGAGGCTGCTGCCCCGGGGCAGTAACTGGAGATGTGCATTTTCCCACCATCAGCTGCTGATATGAGCGGCCCAAAGTCAACATTAGGGCTCAGGAATAGTGTATGGATGGGAAGCACCACGTGCTGAGTTTCTGTGCCATGAAAAACAGTGGCCTTGATCCTACTCTTGCAGCCAGTGACGCAAGTGCAATCTTAGACTCCAGGACCCCAAACAAACACTCTTCTAGCAGCCATCTACCTTTTGAACTTGCTGTGGGAGGTCCTCCTAACAGGTGGTTGGCAGTGTCAGAGCCAGGGGCTGGGCTATTGTGTTTTTGTTTTGGTTCCCAAGCTCTGCAAAGGAAAACAGTAACTCATCTTCTCAGCCACATACTAATACATGCGAGAATAAGTGGAACCTGCTGGCTAAAAATTCCCTGGGCAACCCAGATAAAGTTCTGGAGCTGATGAGATGGTCAGAGATGAGCTTGAAATCAGGGCTCTGGGCACAGGAACTGGCTGGGTCAAGACACTCTGCTGCATGCACCGGCAGTATTGTTCACCGTGGGATGCAGTGGGTGCAAAGAGCAGAGTGAAGCGTGGCAGGGTCCGAGGGTTTGAGTTTGTATCGACCCTTCCCAGTCTCTAACCTTGGGCAAATGCCCTGACTTCCTGGAGTGTCAGTTTCTCAACCATTAAAGGAAAGTAAAAATACCTTCCTTGTTCCTGGGGGTGATGGTGTGAAAATGGCAAGACATTACACAAAAGAAATGCGTATCAATTAACAAAATAAATCTCAATATTAATATTACTGATCTCTGTGACACAGAAGAAAAAAAATGGCTACATATCCCACTCCCAGTCTGCTTTAACAAGCCTGGCTTTATTCCCCATACTGGTGGAATCTAGACTCTCGTGCTTCTTTGGGTATCCTTTACTAAAGTCACTTCCTCACTCTGGGTCTCATCTTTCTCATCCACGAAATGGTTCTAGAAATACACCTACCCAGAAGAATGCTGAACAAAAATGCTGTCCTCAGTTACAAACAGAGATACACTTTGGTGTGAGCACAGGCTAACCTAAGGAAAGGCACAGGCATATCTGGACACATAAATACAATAGCCAGGGTAAGTAAGGGAAAATGGACAGGCCCCAGAGTTAGAGAAACTTGGACCCAGAACTTAACTTTATCATTCATTAACATGTTACCATGAGCAAGTTGTGAAACCTTGATTTCCTTGAATGTTAAATGCAGAAAATAATGGTAGCTCACAGCATGTTGTGAGCTGACAATAGTGACTATTAAAGTACCTAGCCAAACACTTGGCACAGAATACCTGTTCAATAAATGGCAGCTGAAATAAAAATAACTGCTTTGAGTTCTTTGGAGCAAACTTGAATACCAGGTGTTTTTATTATTGCCAGCCTTGAGGGAGACTCTTTGGAGCTAAGTGTAGATTGTGACAACAAAACAAAGAGTCTTATTCATGTGTGGCTTAGAAAAACTAATTTACCTATTTAATAGCCACCCGTGATACTGACTGTAGTCATTAAATGGGATCTTAGGTATGGAATAGAATAACACAGCAGGAATCATTCTTTTCCTAATTTGGAGATGGTGTTACATAATGGGGGAAGGGCCCTGACTGATGAATTAGGATGTGCAGGTTTTCAACTGACAGTAATGTGCTGGTATAACCTTTGATGATTCACTGTATCTCTGGGTCTCAGTTTTCTCATCTACAAACTGAAGAATTTAGTATAGAAAATCTTGTGAGCACCTTTTAGTTCTGAAATTCATTATCCAAACAGGAGTGTAAGTATCAAACAAAAAAATGTTATGGTTTCATGGCAGAATCACAGTTGTGCACACTGAATTGTGAGGCACAAGATTTACAGAGGGGTGAGATGGGGAGCCAGCTGTAACCCTGAGGTCCTGGATCCCTCCCAGCTCTCTGTCCACAGAGTAAAAGACTGGTGTCCAGCTTGGGCCTTTCCTCCCTGTCCAGGGAAGCACACTACTCCAAAGAAGCCTGGGAGCCTAGGAACATGAAACACAAAGTTATCCTTCCCCCACTTCTGCTCCCTGCCCCTGCACTACATGAGCTGTGCCACGCTCACACAGCTGCAGAGGTCTCAGGCAGTGGCGGTTTCCATGAAACCAAACCCAACTTAAAACAATAAACTTGAAATCACATTAACAAATTCTTCCTCCCCCTTCTGACTTGCATCCAGGAACTCCCCTAGATGTCCTTGCTCTATCTGCTCGGGACTGGCACAGCTTTCCTCCTTCTAGATTCCCGGCAGGACTTTATCTACGCTTCTAATCCCCTCCGTTTCTTGCAAACAGTCTGCCTCTTTGGACCCACCTTCACTCTCTTTTTGGTAAGCCCCCTCCTATCTCCAGCTCTTGGCCAGAGCCTAGGTCTGGCTCCTTCACAATGCAGTTCTGCTTTGGTGTGATTGGCCTCCTTGACAGTAAGTAGCACATCACCACTGTTTCTGGCCCCCAGGTCCTCAGTGCCCACTTGAATCCACAGCTGTCTCTTATGGGTACCAGGTGGTATCTTTTGTACCTGAACCAGATTCCCAGGTACAATCCCAGACATTAAGACTCAGAACCTTCAGCAAGATCTGGCCTATTAATTTATATTTTTCAAAGGCTCCCTTACCCAGAATTAGTAATCCCAATTTCTGAGTTTTCAAAATCCTCTCATTTATTATCTTAATTATTAATGAATTCACTGTTGTACTTATGGGCTGACTACATGAGTTCTATGCCAAATGATAGGCATACAAAGGGGAATATGATGGGAGGGGGGATCTAAAACAAGCATAAAGCATTGCAGAAACAGAGTAGGGAGGGAGGGATGTTTGTCTATGAGTGGTATTAAATTTGGAGACATTTCCACAGTGGGAGTAACAGACTGAGTGTTGATGGATAAGTAGGATTGCCTAGTTGGGTGGGGGAGGGGAGGTTCCCAAACAGTGAAGCCTGGGAATAAAAGAAAAGAGGCAAAATGGACATGATGTGTGGAAAGAAGGCCAAGTGGTCCGTTAGATAGATGGCGCTGAAATCATTCCATACTTCCTACCCCTCAGTCTTCACTTGGATTTTCTTATCTCACAACTAATTTTATTGAAGAGTTAATGTCACAAAACATAAAAGTATTAAGATAATAGCAAAACCCTTATTTTGGGCTGCTTTCTAGCTTCTACAGAAACAGCCAGAATCCATAAAGGAATATAATATCCTGAAGGTGTTTCAGGGTAGAGTAGGGTTTCTCAGCTGCAGTGCTGTTGCCATTTATGGCTGGATAATTCTTTGCTGTAGTTGGGTGGCTTGAGTGGACTATGATGGTCATCAGTATCCCCGGCCTCTGCCCACTACATGGCAGTACTGTTCCCTCTTTCCCAGAGGTGATAAACACCAGTGTATTCAGACTTCGGCAAATGTTCCCTGGGTGGTACAGTCACTCCCGGTTGGGAACTACAGGTCTAGAGAATAAGAATATGAACTTTGGAGTCAAACTCAAGTTCAAATCTTGCAATATGATACTTTGTTGTGTGACTGTGGGGATGTTACTTTTTCTGCTCTCAATTCAAAGCAAAGCATCCTCTGTCTTGTAGGATTGTTGCAAGGAGCAGGAGATAAAGTATGTGAAGTATGAGGCAGAGTCCTTGGCCCAAAGAAGGGCAGTAAGAAATGGTCATAGTAGCAGTAGCACCAAGAACAGCAGTGATTCTAATAATTGTTCTTCTCAATGGGATGTTGCTATTATTAGAAATAAAACCTAATTAAAACCTTAAAGTGATAATGAATAAGTAAATTTCACTTTACCAAGAAGCAATAACAAGAATTGTTATATTACCAGACATCACTTCCTCTAGGAAACCTTTTATAATTCTTCAACTCTTGAGTTTGAGCCCTCTTTATAGTTTGCCAAAGTCTTCCACATAGACAAAAATAACTGCAATTGCTTTATGTGCTTGTCTGTTTTCTCCACTAGACTACAGTCTCCAGAAGTGTACTTCTCTCTCATATTTACATTGTATCCCCATCGACTAGTATCAATACATAAAATTAGAGACTTTCTTTTTTCAAGATTTTTACTTGCTCAGATGGTATTTTAAGGCTCAAACTCAAAAGTAGACTGTATCACATATTAATAGATATGTCATTCCATATAACACAACGGTAAGAAACCTGAGCTCTGGAATCAGATGGTATGGGTTGAATCATGCATTTCCACTGACTGATTTTGGGCTACTTGGACAATCTCACAAGCCTTAATGGTCTCATTTGAAGAGTGGAAAAAATAACAATATGTAAAAAGTTGCTTTGAAACTGAGTATGGTGGCATGCACCTGTAATTCTAGCTATTTGGGAGGATCACAAGTTTGAGACCAGCCTGGGTAAGTTAGTGAGATGCTGTCTCAAAATAAATGTTAAAAAAGAGCTGGGATATAGTTCAGTGATAGACTGGTTGTCTGGTGTGCATGAGGCCTTGGGTTAAATCTCTGTACTGCCAAGAAAATTTTAAAAAGTAAGTTGAGAACTAAATATAAGATAAGAAATAAAAATCTCATCTTGGATCTACAGCTAATTTGCCCAGAGATCTCTGAAACTCAAGTGTTCCCTAGTCAATATGAGAGTACACATACCTGTTCTAACTGCACTTCAAAGTTGCTATCAGGAGCAATTCTACAGTAAACACAGACATGTTAGTAATTCTAATGTTTAGATATGTAGGAGTTTACTGCTAGTAAGTATGTTTCTTAGTCAAACATGCCATAAATATACATATATAAGCATACATATATGTATGCATGTGTGTGTGTGTGTATACACACATATATATATATATATATATATATATATATATATATGCACACACATATATATCTTATAAATACTCCCCCAAATCATCAAGTTAACTAAATTTGCTGTCTACCCACTCTTCTAGCATACTGATAATGGTAAGAGAAGAAACTGGCATATTTTATTGCTTATCAAAATACATTGTGCTTTGCTCTGGGAGAGCACCAATCAGAAGCTCTTTTTTCCAAGACTAGCTGAATAAATTCTTCTGTGACTAAAGAATAAAAAAGAAAAGAAATTCAAAATCTTCATTTTGGTTTGACTCTGCAACTCAGATGAGCAGTTTTTAAGCCAATTCAACATCTGACCCAGATGAGCAATTTTAGCCAATCTAACATCTGGCAAAGAATCCAGTATTATTAATCAAAGAGTGGTGTTAAACCTAGCCACAAAGTTTGCTCTTGGCCAAAACCTGCTAATGTGGTGGGAACAAAAAGGATGGAGATTTCCAGGCACCTAGGAGTTGCCTAAGGAGTGTACAAACCAGACTCTCTTGCTCCTCGAGAACTGAGCCAGATATAACTACTATATAAGGACAGTTGCCTCTATATCTCTCAGCTGAAATATCCATCCCCCTTGGAGGGAATGCCATTCATTCATTTACTAATTACCCAGATATTAAGGACCCTCCATGTGCAAAGCACTGTACAGGTGCAGCCTATGAGGATAAAATGATCATATGCTAAGAGGGTTTAGGAATTAGATCAGACAATGTTGCACACAAACATGCAAACACAAGATAAAGTAAGAGCAAAGAAGAGTGTTTCAGCAAGCTTGGGGAGTCAGGGAAGATTTCCCAGAAAAATAGGTAGGATCTTCAAGAACTGATGGGTAATCAGGAGTTTGTTCAATACAAAAGAGCAACTAAGAGAAGGGGCCTGAGAGAGAAAACAGGTTGTTATTGCCTCTTGGGATAGGTGGGGTGCTGGAGCCAAGAAAAGACCTGGAACAAAGTTAATGCTATTTTTATAAGCTAGAAAAATACCAGCAGCAGGAGCCCTGGCCAGAACCACCCCCACAAAGTGCAAACAAAGCTACTCCTATCTTCTGGCTGTCTGCTAGAGAACTCGCTAACCAGCACCTTAAGAACAAAATGTTCTTCTATCTTTGATTTTTATTCTGGCAAAGTCCTTCCTCCTTGTTTCCAGAACTGGGAAAAGCATGAGTTGAGTTGTACTTGCTCCTATAATCTGTATCATCTCATCCCAGGCTCTCCTTGGGCATGGGGTCCAAGATAGGTCATGCTAGGCCAGCATCCAAAGTGACCACAGTTGTCAGAGCTGGTTCGTGACAGGCATGGCTGGCCTCCAATTCCCACTTCAAAGCTGGGTTCTTTCTGACATTTGGGGATCTCTTGGCACCAAGAGTTCATCTAACCAGTTCCTAGGGCTGTTTCTGATCTTGACCTAGACAGAATCTTAGAGCAGTGAATCCTGCTTTCTGTGTGAGAGGGGCAGAGGGGAAACTGAGGGGAAATCCAGGGAAGGCAGAGGGAGTTCAGTGCCTCTGATCCTTTCCTCCTGCCCAGCTTTAGGAATCCAGTTATGGTAAGACACTTCCTGCCAGGGTGGGAACCCAGGCAACTTCATTTATGAAGCTCCTTCTTTGTGCCAGGCATTGTGGTTCTGGAGTGAGGAAACCAAATCTCATTATTGCGTGCCAGAAAGTAAGCAAGTTGCTTTAACTGTTTACATCACCATTTCTCATACCAATCCTATGAAAGGATTTCTAGCTCTTACCATAGAAGAGGAAAGAATGTGCTGAGAGGCACACTGTGTGTAGGTAGAACAGGAATTTAATCCAGATCTTCAGACTGTGTATGGAATGCCCTTATCACTGTGCTACAATAAGTCTCAGAAGACCCACTATCACAAGCCAATACTGTTAAGCTGTACACACATGGGCCAGAGAATCGTCTCTCTGAAAGGAATGGGAGATATCTGATTTGTTCATTGCTGACAATCTCTGGTTTCCAGATCCAAATCTGACAGTTTTACATGCACTTGATCTTTAGTAAATCTTTAGTTCGACCAGTAGGTGATCTTGTTATGTCATTTAGGCCTCTCTTCTCCTTCACACCATAATAGGGTGGAGGCAAGGTGGAAAATGGGAGGGAACATTTGCTTCTAAGTCTCCTGTCTTTCCCAGATATTCTAACCCTGAACTGGACATAAGGTGAAGGAGAGAGGAGGTAGTATAAGAAGGATCAAATTGGCCAAAATTGTTAGGGCTTTCCTATTCTGTTGTGACCAAGAGCTCTCTTCCTATGCCCTTCCCAACTACTGTTGGCACAAAGCTCAGTCCTAAAGAATTCAATATCTTATTCTATCTTTTCACTTAAAAAATGAAAACTTTTGGAAAACAGATGGAACTCACTGACTCAAGAGCATTTGTATTTTAAAGGGAACAAATGGTCTAAGCCAAAGCTTCTACAGGTAAAAATTCTGTCACTGTGCATCTCTGTTTAGGAGAAAGTTGTGATCATCTGGAAATCTCCCCTACTGAAGAGCACAAAAAGTCCCGGGCAAAAGTGAGAAAGTGTGTTTAGCATGTCCCTTAGGGAGGCCTTGGAAGCCAACAAGGAAACCAAGGAAACTACAGTGCCCGCAGCTCATGAGGGGTAGTCCTATTTCTTTCAGCATGTGGTCAACCAGCCAAGTGCATGTCACCTGGGTGCCAGCAGATGGTTGAAACTTTTGCCCCAGGGACAACTGCAAAATTATAATGAAGAAAGCTTCCCTGGTGTGTCATATAACCTAGAACATCAGGATTACTAGGGACAGGAGCACTCCATGTCCATCTAGACCCTTAGTTCTTTCTGTGCTTATGCTTAAAAACCCAAAACATGGCATTCCAACCAAAAGCACACACTGCTAACACTACAAAGTGCTTTGAGAGAAACGCCCTTTTGCCTGTAATGGAGCTCCACCATGTACCTCTGGACCAGCTCACACACATCATGGTTGTTTACTATTTCTTAGGCACTGTGCCAGAGCCTGAGGACAGAAAGATGAACAGGATAGACACGTTCATAGATTGATGAGTGCCATACTCTTTCTTCAAGTCTGTGGACTGTGCAGAACAATCTGTCACACAAGGAAACAGATTAGCCTTTATTGTAAGGTTAAGGCCATTTTACCTTATTCTTGCCTTAATGAGACTTTATTTAGTAAACATATCAAGCACCTTTAAAAACAAGACACAAGGTTCAGCAGGAGTTCTCAGTCTAGTAGAAAAGATAAGCAGATAAATCAGAAATTAAAGCACACAATGTGATCATTTCTTCAAATAAATAAAACTGATGAAAGAAGCACAATTTGGAGAATTTCTTAATATGTCTGACTATTCCATGGAAGGATATGCAGAGGAGAAACCATCTGAGATAGGCTTTCAAATTAGGAGGACAGGAGTATAGCTAAGTGTGGAGTGCTCATGTAGCATGCATGATCTCCAGTATTACAAAAAAGGAGAAGGAGGGAGGGAAGGAGACAGTGAGGAAGGGAGAGGGAGAGGGAGAGGGAGAGGAAGAGAGAAAGAGAGAGAGAGAGAGAGAGAGAGATAGGTATCATCAAGCTGGAAACGTAGAGAGCTGCTCTGGTATGAGTGTCCACCAAAAGACATCCACAATGGTATAAGTTGAAAGGTGGGAACCTTGAAAGGTATTTAGTTATTGTGAGAGTGGATTAGTTATTAAGAGTTCCTGGTAAAAGAATGAACTTAGATCTCTCATGCATGAGTACTCTCTTGATCTTCCACCTTCTGCCATGGGATGACCCAGCAAGGCCTTTGCTAGCTGTAGGTTCTTCAACTTGGGAGTTTCCAGACTCCGGAACTATAAGAAAGAAACCTGGGCTGGGGTTGTGGCACAGTGGTAGAGTGCTTGCCTAGAATGTGTGAGGCACTGGGTTTGATTCTCAGTACTACATATAAATAAAAAATAAATAATAAATAAAGACCCATTGACAACTAAAAAAAATATCAAAAAAAGGAAAAGAAAAAGAAAATTTTGTCTTTTATAAGTTACCCAGTCTAAGTTCTTCAGGTATTCTGTTATAGCAGCACCAAACAGACTGACCAGGACCAATCATTCTGGGCAGAGAACATACATACCAAGATGCAAAAGTATAAATTCATGGACAGAGTTCTGGGAGAATAATCTAAGTACTTGAAAGACGACTCTTGGTTGTAAGATGAAGTTTGAACTAGTACATCTTCAAAGCTTTTTTAAAGAGATGGGGTCTTTCTATATTGCCCAGGCTGGCTCTCATCTCCTGGGCTCAAGTGATCCTCCTGCCTCAGCTTCCCAAGTAACTGGTTTGTCACCATACCTGGCCAGGTTTTTGATCATGATCCATAATAAAAAATTCATTTCCTTCTTGGCCTAGTATACATATACATGTATAAAGGAAACAGGTCCACAAAACATGTGGACCTTTACTATATAACATGTACTCTGATGTGTTCTACTTTTTCCTATTATATTCTATCCCATTCTATTCTGAAAATGTAATGGCCATGTCCTGTTAAACTCATGCCATGAATCATGAACCACAGTTCATAAAAAAAAAAAAATGCTGTTAAAATGAAAGTCTAGGAAATATAGAAATAACTAAAGTGAAGGGTAAAGGGAGAGAGACGGAGAATCAGAATAGCCAAGAAAGAAAAAGAAAACTGCAATAGAAATGTGAATAAGGACAAAGTAACCACATTTTACAATGATTCTTTGACTTAATATATACTTCCCACTAAAATTTGAGTTTTTTTGTTTTGTCTTATTTACTTATTTATTTTGGCATTGGATATCAATCCTGGGGCCTTATATCCACAGCCTGATTTTGTTTTAAATTCCATGTTTCCTAGCATCATGCCTAGACATGGGAAATGTTCAATGGATATTTGAGAATGAATTAATGAATGCACAAACACAGGTTTCAGAGTTATATATGAGATGAAATCAAGACTACCACGGAGTAAATGGATATAGGACAAAAGCCAAATATTATAAAAACAAACCTGTTAGACTTACAAGGTTTTTGCAATACTGTTAGAAAACAGAGTCCAGTAAATGCATGGTTATCATACATACTAGACAGAAGTGAACATGTGCTTTTTAAATTTCCAGTAAACTGAAGAACCATCTAGACACTTACTCAGATCAATTTTTTTATATTACTATGTTGGAAAACTTAATAACATATAAATAGGTTTTATATTGGATGAAAAGGTCTATAATTCTATCCAAATGCCTAGCTGTGAAAAGGCTTTTCATTATTACACCTTGACTCACCAGTCCTTGACCTTTGCTTTAAATACACACAAGGGGTGTCTTAGGTCTGGGGAATGTTCCACTTGAACACAGCTGGTTGTGGCATGAAATGAGAGATTACCTAGTCCCCCAGCATGGGCATCAATGAGTGAGACTGCCACTGGGACCCCGGTGGGAAGGCCAAGCTCCTTTGCTGCCTCCAGTGTGAGCCCACTTCCAAGAGAAGTTCCGGGAGGTAGCACCTGGTTTCCTGAGTAGACGTGAGAAAAAATAAACATTTATTAGTTTAGAAAACACAAAGGTGAACAGAGGTTTTCTTAAGTGAAACTCTTTGTTCCTTTCTTCCTCCCCTTCATTTTCTCAGCTTCACAAAGATGAAAATCATGCAACCAGGAAGAGTCCCTTTGCTCATTTGGTGACCCAGATGTATGGCCTTGGTGTGTGTGGGTCATGCTTTGGGGTGCTCTGCAAAGTTAGGAGCTCCAAGGTGTCATTCATACAGAGGAAGATTCCACAAATGGGAAATTCTAAAAAAAAATATAAACACAGTGATCTCTTAAAAACCAGATGACCATATATTCATAAAGAAGTTGAGAACATGTATTTGTATAGTTCTTTCTACCAGAGGATAAGGGAGGGAAGTATTTTGTCCAAAGAAAGAATTTCTTAAAAGTTTTTCTGAGCTGAAAAGAGAGCCCCATCTAAAACTTATAAACCTTAGGAGGCTGCTACTTGCAGAACTATAGAATACAATTTTACTGATGTTCTTTGGACTTGTGAAATGCAGTGACCCTGATATTTCAAGTAACCTTGAATTCTTACAGTGAGCCAGGCCTTCAGTTAATAATTTATTGATTGTCTTCCTTTGTGTGTGTACTGTGGGGCTTTAAAAGGCAGTTCTTGCTCTAAACCTAGTTAGCAGGATGAGATAAGCACACAGGGAACCAGGTGAGCCAGAAGAGAATGAAATGATCCATTTGTTGTCAGGTGTTTATGAGAGACTGAACCCACTCCTACCCTCTAAAAAATTCTATAATAAGGCTGTCTGTACCTTAAGGATTGGGCAGGCATTGACCCATACGTGTGTTAAAGTTCCTTTGAGACCCAAGATTCTGGGATTCTCAATGTGTGGTCAGGAATTTGATGGGTGCCAAGGTACCCCAGAACTTCTGGACATAGAAGTTAGGATGAGGTTAAGAGTCGGCCAGAAGGTGAATAACTCAACCAGTCTCCTCTGAAGGGAGACAGAGTACTCCAGAGCACTGTTTATCCATTTTAACTAGAAAGCTTCTAGCACAACTGAACATGAAAAAAGTTTAGCCAAGAAGACTGAATCCACTGCAGTGGCTTCTGAGCTTTCTGCTTCAATATAGTTGCTACTGGGTACATGCATATTGATCACCTGAAATACAGCTGGGGTAACTGAAGATCTAGGTTTTCCATTTTGTTTGCATTTAATTAATATTCACCTAAATTTTAAAAACCGATATGGAATTCAATTACTGAAAAACTCTATGTCTGGAATGACCTGGATAAACATATCTGCTTTTTCAAAAATAACTCAAGATATCTAATAAAGTATTTCTAACAAAAATGTAGTATATGAACTGAGATATGCTAAGTAGAAAATAAATACCAGATGCCAAAGAGTTAGTTTTGAAAAATGAATATAAAATAATGCATTAATTTTTTTAATCAATTACATGTTGAAATGATATTTTGGATATATTAGGTTAAATAAGATACAATAAAATTGATTTCATCTAATCTTTTCTTTGTTTTTGGTATTGAGGATTGAACCTGGGGTGCTTTACCACTAAGCTGCATTCTCAGTTCTTTTTATTTTGACACAGTGTCTTACTAAGTTGCTTGGGGCCCTGCTAAACTGCTGAGGCTGGTCTTCAACTTGTGATCATTCTGCCTCAGCCTGCAGTCACTGACATCACAGATGTTCACCACCATGCCCAGCTGACTGAATTTTTTTAAACTTTATCATGGCTACTGGAAAATTTAGTTACATAAGCAGATCATATGAAATGTCTATTGGATGGTGGTTTAGAGGACAAGATGAAGGTGCTTGAGTGAAGAGGAGGAGGGAGGAAAACCTGTCTTGTGTTGAATGCTGAGGGGAGCAAACATCTGGAAGAGACTGGGCCTGTACCTGTTGCCGCCCGCAGCAACAATCCCACGGTAATTTATCGGAGGTGAACTGGAAATGAACTACTTTTATTATCTTTATCTAGTGGGCTGCTTTCTTGCTTGTTTGCTTATTCACTAGTTTATAGAGGAAGAGAGGCTTTGCTTAGAGAAAGAGAGACTTTGCTTACTTTTAGTTTTAGAGGAAGTGAGACTTTGCTTAGAGGAAGAGAGACTTTGCTTAGAGGAAGAGAGACTTTGCTTAATTTTAGAGGTGCTACTCTTTCAGAGAGGCTACGTTTATCAAAGGTCTACTGCTTCTTCTTAGAGGTGCATCCTGCATCCTGCATCCTAAAGATGCGTGCTAGAGGTGCAAGCTATCAGAGGTGCTTTCTATCAGAGGTGCTTCTTAGTGGTGCATCCTGTGACCTGCGATCTGGAGGTGTCTTCTTAGTCCCTTGTTCTGCGATCTGCGATCTGCAACCTAGAGTTGTCTGCTTAGTCCCACGTTCTGTGAACTGCAACCTTCATTCTGCAATCTAGAGGTGTGTGCTTAGAGGTGCGTTCTTAGTCCTGCGTCCTGCCATCTGCAACCTGCGACCCCCGCATTCTGCGATCTGGAAGTGTGTTCTTCATCCTGCGTTCTGCGATCTCCTTCCAGGCGAAGAGAATATCTTACGTACCCTAAGGCAGCCAATCAGCTTAGGATTAAGTAGCATGGTGGGATCATTCACCACGGTACCAATCAAGAAAGAATGAGGAACATCTGTTGAATACTAGCACAAAGGAGACATCAACTAATCAGGCAAAAGTAGATCACGCCGTGTTAACACTAATTATGTGCCACCTCTTGGCCCAATGCCAGCTGCCATCCTAGGGCTCTTTGCATGTACCTCTGGACAGTTTGGTCTTGGACAACATCTTAACTGTGTCACTTCATTTAGTACATGATGCATAATAAACATCATTCCAGTAATGAACACCTCTGTGTCAAGGGCAGTGCTGAAGACATAACAGGCATTTTCTCAACTAATTTTTAGAGGATTCCTCCATGAATGGCACAGTAGTACCTGTATTGTCCCCCATTTCAGAGGGATGGGGAAATGGAGGTTTAAGAAGAAAAGTAAATTCCCCACAGTGGCACAGCTGGAGACAAGCATGGATTCTCCTCTGACTGAAACTAAAACCTGTGTTCCTGTTCACTACCTTACCACTCATGGAGTAGGTATTGTTCTCAAATGTATTTTGAAAGAATGAAAGAATCGAGAGAAGTAGTTTTAGAACAAGAATTTTAAAAATAGCACCATTTGGAACTCTTTGTCCACTAAATTCATTTTTGTTGTTGTTGTTAAAGGGTTAATTTTCACAGGAAGGTCAAATGGAAACTATGTTCCACCTTTATCCCCAATCTCCACAAACATGAAATGGGGTATTTTTCATTAAAGGGCTCCAGACAACAGGGGGATTAGTAGGGTGAGGCATTCTTCTCCAGAGTAATTTAGAAGACACTTTAACTGGTGTGAGGTGGATTTGATTCAGGGTCCTCTCTGCTCACAGCAGGAGGCTACAACTATACAGTGAGGCACAAGGTCCTGGGCAGGTAGGCAGGAAATCTGTGGTCCAGTCACTTGCTGTAGGACCACAGGTAGATGTCTCAGCAAAGGAAGCAACTGGAGCAAAGACCAAGGAAGAAGTGAGGAGGCACCTGTGAGGTAATTGTCAAAATGGGCAGATGAACTCCTGCATATGCTGAAGGGGAGGGTCAAAGGTGAGGGTGGGAGAACAGGGTTGGCCAGAAAGGAGGCTTTGTCAACCCTACTACTATGAACCTCACCACCAACACCACTGGAATCCACCGAAGGAACACTACTGTGGGAAGAACCATGACACCGTATTTTAGAAGCTTTCTGCCAATGTTTTAGGAAAGGAACGGCGGGGGTTAGGGAAATAGCTGTGAAGCCACTTTGATCATCAAAGATGGAAAAGATGGGGGACTTCATTAAGATATGGATATCTGGGATGGAGGAACAGAGGAAGAAATGAGAAATCCATTTCATGGAGCAAGAAGTAACAGGTCATGGTGATGGCTTCGATGTTGGGAGTATGGTGGAAAGGACCATGTTATGCTTCAATGCCCCTGTCAAGGAAGGACTTGTTGCCTAGCTGAGAAAAGACAGGTCACAGACAGCCACCACCTGCCAGAATCTTCAGGCCTGCCTTAGCTGCAGAGATTGGCTATGCTGAGGTGAGGCCATTTGTGGGTTAGCCACATGCATGAGGTGACTCAGCAGAACAGCTGAAGGGTTCTGGTAGCATCCCTCTCTCCAGAGTACTCTACTGGGTTGACCAAGGTTAATAGAATATTCAGCCTCTCCCTCTGCCCAATCCTATTCCCTCCTCCTTCTTTCACACATGGCCATCCCTAATATGCATCTTACACTTCCAATTCTGTCCCAGCTTCTTGTTTCCTGAGAACACAGACTAGGCAGTGAGCCAGCCTTCTCAGATCAGTAGTCTAGAAATGAAAATAAATATGCACAAAGTTGAACATCTTTCTTGCAACTGGAACCACTGCCTTCAGGAATCATCGTTCTGGAGCTCCAGAAAGAAGGAGCTTTTGTTTATCTAGAGACTGGAAGGAAACAGCTTGGCATAAGAGAGGATGGTAGAAAAAGGCGGGAATCTGAGAAGTCACCCCTTTGAAATCATACTTCATCAGCCAAAGGTGCACTAGAGCTGTCAAAGCCCACCTGAAAACTTTCCGCAAATAATCCTTACTTCACTTTTATTCTACCATAAAATTAAATAAATCACAGCAAGGTTTTTTTGCAGACTTAATCAAGGCTTCACTGCCTTAGCATTTGCAGTCTCTTCTAGGCTGCATTCAATCATTCATCCATCCATTTGAACATTTCAATAACAATGATTGAAAGATAGCCCATATAAATTTCTATTTACCATGTGCCAGGATCTGGGTACTGGCACAATGAAAAAGGCACCTCTGGCATCACACTGACATTTGGAACTAAGAAGATGGAAAACAAAGTATGTTAGTATTCTTTTCATCACTGTGAACAATATACCAGATAAGAAAACCTTGGAGGAAGAGAAGTTCAGAGGTTTCAGTCTACAGATGGACCACATGATCACTCATGGTGGAATGAGGTGGTGAATAGAGCTGCTCAGTTCATGGCAGCCAAGAGGAAAAGAGAAAGAGAGAGAAAGAGAGAGCAATGCCAAGGACAAAATGTGAACTCCAAAGGCAATCCCTAAGCACCCACCTCCCACCTGCCTGGTGTTATCACCCAGTACTGTAGTTCTTTCAAATTTTTAATCCATCAAATAGATTAGTCCACTGATTAGGTTATGGCTCTTATAATCTAATCATGAACTTTCAGGGGACACCTCAAATTCAAATCATAACACCAAGACTCTTAGGACCATGTAGAAAATAAAGGTGGAATGTACATGGTGTTCCCAGAGAACTGAGGAGGGACTTATATTGGTCCAGGAGAATGAGTAAACCCTCAAAGTAAAGATAACATCTGAGCCTGGGATGCAAAGATAGGTGGGGGCTGTGGATATCAATGTTAGAATACTCTGGGGAAGTGGATGGTTTTGAAGAAAGAGGGACCTCGAGCGGGTAGAGATTGAGGTATCCTGTCTGTTAGCAAGCTGGACACCAGGGCAGGCCAGACACAGCAGGGGCAACCTGCACAAGAGGCAGCGGATGACTGCAGGCACAGCAAGGCAGCCAGGACCTGCTAGCCCACAGCACTGAGTACACAGATTTGGTTTTTAAGATAAAACTGCAAGGTAAAGAAAGGCTAGAATGGAAACGTTTTTCACTTTAAAACAATTAAGTCACTTTAAAACAATCTGGAAAATGTGGCTGCAAAACATTATACAGCATATGACTTCCTTGTAAGAATAACAACAGAGAAGGTAGATGGACTATTTGTAAAAATACACTCCTAGAGTAAAAATAAAGAAAATAGGTTTTTAGTGGGAATGGGGGAGGTGGAAGTGATTTTTCTTTTTTTACTAGGTTATAATTTCTAGTTTTTCTTTCTTTTTTTTTTTTTTTTTTTTTTTTTTTTGGTGCTGGGGATCGAACCCAGGGCCTTGTGCTTGCAAGACAAGCACTCTACTGACTGAGCTATCTCCCCAGCCCTCTAGTTTTTCTAATTTGAAAATATTTTCTTTGCATTTTTAAAGGTATTTCCCTGCTTAAATCTGGTCAAAGTAAATAGTATAGGATACATTTATTCAGCAGAATCCCGTGAAGTCATTCCTATGAATGAAGTTGGATTAGGATCCTGGAAGGAAGCTCGAGGAAAAAAAAAAAGGCAAGATGTAGACTAACATTCAAAGTATGATCTTACTTGTGATTTTTTTTTTAAAGAGATACAAAAATGAAAGCATATGTATTTTCAGAAAAATACTACCATAATGGATAGACTATAGTTACAGTAGGAACTGGTATCAAGAGTAGGGTATTCTTCTCCACCATTTGTGCTGTATGTACCATGACCTTGCATGTGTATGTGTGTGTGTGTGTGTGTGTGTGTGTGTGTGTGTGTATGATCAAAACAAACTAGCTTCTGTTGAAATAAAAACAAAATTAAGTTCAGAAGAATACTGAGCATCATTTGCAAAACCTGCTCTTCAGTCTGAAAGCAGGAAAGAGACCCAAGGGTGGTTTGCCTGTGTGTCCTGGATCTGGCTGGGCTCTGTCTTGTGTACACATCCTCACCTTTTGGGATGTCAAAAAGCAACTGTGCTGAGGACTCTGGGCTCCCTGAATTCTCATTTAGATAGGCAGATTCAGTCTGCGAGGTCAAAAGCTGGAGTCTACAATTATCTGGTGGCTGCAGTCCCTCTTTACAGGCGGGGCTCCTATTACACCAAATCTTCCCCTACCAGTTTTTCAATTATCTATGACTAATGAGCACTTTGGGAACAGTTTCAGACACACACATAATCCTCTTTCCTGATGTCAGCAGCAGAAATTAATGACTATGTGGATTGCTGGGAGACAGAAAATGCATTATAATGGTCAACAGAACTGTTATCCCCTCCAGGAAGAGGGGGAGGGGTGCTGAATTAACTGGAAGGTTCAGTGTTCCTTTGTATTCCTTCAGAGAGATGAAGCCCAAGAGAAGATTTGGCTCCAGGCCCATGGAAATGTCAGAGAGAGGTTTGGGCGTAGGTGACATGCAGCCCTGGTTCCTCATGCTTGGCAGTAGGGTGTGGGTCCGAGGTTACCTTAGCCAAGGTTAACAGGCAAACTAGGTTGGCTAGGAAAGTACTAAGTGATGCCCCACCCTGCCAGCAGAGGGGGTCCTGGAATCCTTTCAGACTGAACCTTCCTTTAGTCTGGTTTAGGGACAGGGAACAAACCCAGGAGTACCCAACTCTCTAACAATAGGCTAGAGTTATTTAAGAAGTGTGGTGGCAGATGCACATTTGGTGCCTCACACATGCTTGAGTGGTTTCAAAGACTATTAAGACCTAGCCCAACTCTGGTGGAGCTCCAAAGTTATGTGAAGCATGAAACCCACAAAGCAAAACATAATACCATCCATGTGCTATGGCTGCCAGCAGATACGGCTATTGATAATAGTTTCAAAAACTACTGATAGAATTAGAAGCTTGGCTCACACCCAGCACCCAAATTCCTCTACACAGACCTCAGAACACTTGGGCAGGTCAGCTATGGGAGTTTTTTAGATCTGGAACAACAACTGATAAAAGACCGATAGAAAAACATTCCAGTATTCTGGCTCCTGAAGTGAAGTTATACATGTCTAGAAGGATGTGCTCAACCAGAAATGTTAGTGAGAAATCCAAAACCTGATATGTTCTACCACCTGTTGAAAAACATCTTCTGAAACAATAATTTGTCCATTTCCCTTCATCTGCCTCCTAAAAGTAATCTCATTTAAACTGGGATTTAATTCCATTTTACACTGCTGATTTAATATAAAATCTTATAACTTGTTCACTCAAGAAAGAAATGTTCACTGAGTACCTAGTATATGCCAGACACTGTCCCAATGCTGAAAATAAAATTCAAAATAGAAGAGGTCCCTTCTGTCCTCAGGCTTCTTTTCTAATAGATACAAGTCCTGTCCAATACCTCCTCTGAATTATCACTTGTAGTTATTATAACTTATAAGCTCCTCTGTGTTTGGATTGTGTTTCATATGTTCTTATATCCCTGGCCTTGCATTCTGACCTATAGTAGGTATTTAATAAATATATTTTAATCCATTTTTACTAGTCCTTACATTGTGTTTTACACTGTCTCTCTTCATCTACCCTGATGAAGAGACTACTCAAAGACCATTTTAACTATCTCTGTATTCATTTCTCCTTACCTCCAACACCAGCCAGTGCCCAGAATATAGTAAGCTCTTGGTAATGTTCAATTAACGAAATTTGTAGTTTTTGTTTTAAACAAAAGAGACAATGACACAAATCAATCAACTTAGACAAGATTAAGCAAATGCACATAGTCATACTCATGTAGAATGCTGAATATCAATTGAGAAAGTAAAGAGATGAGACTATGAAGTTCAACTTCAGATTTTGAATGTTACTGGGACAAGGAATATACTTCCTAATATAATCCCACAGTAACAGGCTTCCCTCTCTCTACATTAGGGACAATGCAATATATCAAAGCCAATATGCATTCCAGGAGATAGTTGACTAGCAGGCCCAAGACTCCCTAGAAACTAGCAGATGCTGTGGTGTCCAGATACCATAGACATCATGTTTCAGAGGAACAGAAGCTCTTGAATTCCCCTAGTCCAGACCAATTCCATTCAAGAAATAGTCAAACAAGCAACTAGTAACTACTATAAATTGGTGAGCAGAGGAGTGGTATAGGACCTTGTATTTTAACAAAGAAAACATCATAATAGTAAGAGTGCCCAGTTGGTGAAACCCATGGGCCTTCAGTCACTGTTTTTGGCATTTTTCAGTTGAAATCACTTTTGGTGCAAGAATTAGATTTATAGTAATAGAATTGGATTTCATGAGTGAGACTCTCTTGTATTTGAGCCTATTACTTTACAGTTGTAGAAACAAAGTCACAAAACATTATATAATTTGCTCAAAGTTACCTATGTAATAAGGATTTCAACCCAGAATCCTCTGACTCCAGAGTCTGGGATCTTTGTACAGCACCATGAACATTAGAGGGGTCGCTGTAGGCTGTGCTGGATAAAAAAAGAAGGCAGCTTTATTTGCAGGAGGCTCCTCTGGTAGGTCATATAGTGAACAAAACCCTAAAGTCTATGAGCTCCGAACATGCTGAATCTTCTAGCTTCTTCCTCTCCTCATTTCTTCCGCTCTGTTCCATCAACAGAGACACTGGACTTCAAATAGAACTTGGAGATCATCAGCTTCAGTGTATTTCTTTTGCAGTATGGGAAAATGAACTCAGAAAAGAAGGTGGCTCCCCTGTTGTCAATCAACTGTGGAAACAAAGTCTAGACTGAACCTGGATTCCTAACCCAGGCAGGTTTCCTCCACTTCTTCAATAGCTCCCTGCTTTGGCAATGCCATCCTGCACCCTCCCCCAGTGCAGCAGGAAGCTCACCTGAGCCAGGGCCTTAAGGCACAGGGAGACAAGGAGCTGGCAAAAATCCAACAGATTCCAACCATGTGGGCGGCCCATTCCGAACTATTCAGAGCATAAAGTACAGTCTTTTTAGCTTGAAATCATCCACTTTGGCACCCACAGTGACCTAATTCTCTAGATAATTGCCAATGCCCTATTTTGTTCTCACCTAGCCTAAGGCCACCTCCAAAAAGCCTTCCCTGGGTAGATCATAATTAATCACTCTTTCCTCTACAATCCCACAGCATGGTTTTTAGAATTACATCATTCTGTTCTACATAATGGCTTTTTTTTTTCCCTTCGGCCTAACTCATCTAATTCTGACGATAACCACCTTGAGGGCAGAGCTCTTTTTGTGGACGATGCAGCAAGGAAGCAGGCACATTAGCATAGAACAGGGGGTTTCAGACCAAGGGGTGCATAGGCTTGGATAGAAGGGTGGCTTTAAAGTTCTTAGGGCTTGTGAACTTGGGCAAGGGATTTCATTTCCTCACGACAATTTCTTCACCTATAAAAATGATTATGCTATTTTCCTCCCAGAGTAGGTTATGATAATCAAGCAAGATTAGTGCAAAGAAAATACTTTAACATGGTATCTGCCACATGGCCAATGCTCAACAAATGTGAGCTACTATTACAGTTATTACAACTCTCCATTCCTGATGAATTGGACATATCTCAGCATATAGAGGTCACTTGGTTCATTCTGGCTGAGTTTATAAAGCTTGAGAAGAGATCTGTGATGTTATAGCTTGTGGAGATATATGCTTTTGGGGTCATGAGAGCAAACTGCAGAAACTGCAAAAGATGTTAAAATATTCACAGTGATGAATTCAGTTTTCCAGCACAAAAAGTGTCTCACTGTGGTCATGCCTCCATGGCATGTCTTCAGAGTGAAATGTTTAAAGAGTGCAGAAGGTGTTCTCTTTGGAGTTATTTTAAGGATCAAATCCTGGTTTTGAAGAAAAAAAAAAAAAAGATTTTGTCAGCAAAACACTTGACTATTAAGATGACCAATGCTGTGAAGACCCATGCAAACAGTTCATGGAGAGTTCCCCACTTCTAGGAGAAAGCAAATTTGGGAAATATATGAAAATATTCTAGCTGTCTTTATACTGAAGATATTACAAAATCTAAGTAGTGGTTCCCACCCTTTTGTTTTGCTTATGTTTTTTAAATTTGGGAAAAAAATCACATAAGGAAACTAGAGACTGAGGTCAGTTTCTTAATTATTTATTTTGTTCCATGAACTCATTAAAAACAATCCTAGATTCAAGATCATTTGGCAGATGTTTTATCACTGAAAAGATAGGAAGGAGATAATGTTAAAATAAAGGATATTCTTTTAAATAAAAACAATTCTTTTTATGACCTTATTCGCTCATTCCTTCACAACCCAGCAAACACTTTGCCAGGGTCCACCTCTAGACCTCTGTTTGCACACTGCTGGTTTACAAAATGATAACAGCCTACTAAGGATGGAGGAATCCACAGGATGTCAAACAGTGAAGCTTGTGTGGAAAAGCCAGCCAGTGGGTCTGGCGTTAACCACACAAGGTCAAACATCTGGTGATTTGAAGAAATCTGGGCTTTTCTATCATGTAGACCAAACATGACTCAGGTAATTGACCAAAATTTTTACTTCCCAACCAGATGTCTTACTTTCATAGAAATGAAGCCCATCTTGTACTTTCATGTGCAAATAAGCTAGACATAAATCCACCCCTGGAGGGCAGAATTCATTGCTTATTCTCATTGAATGCTAAATTACATATTATTTTTTTTTCCAACTACTTTACCCTTGAAAATGGTTTTCCACTTTTGTTTTAAAATGCATATATTTCACCTTAGAAATGTTCTGTCTTTCTAAATGTCTACTCCTTACTTTTCTGACAGTGAGGCAGTGTGTTATCATGAATAATGTGATTTCAACACCCAGGAGAATCTGCCTCTAGCTCCATGTATCTAACTCCCCAAACACAAAGAACCTTGGAAAAAGTCACTTAAATTCTCCAAATTCAATTTTTATTTGCAAATATACAGAATAAACCCTATCTATTAGGGCATGGGGAAGATGTAATGTCATTCATCCATATAACTTATTCTGTGCCTGGTACTGAGAGACCACAGAGGACCCCAGTGGCTGCCTGCCCTCCAGGGGCTCTGCTGAAAGCACACAGGGATTCAGGAGAGAGGGACACAAAATTTGTCCTGTTTCATATGCTGCACTGACAAACTACAGCCCAACAAAGGCAACACCTTACTCAGGATTTTCAAAAAAATTATAAGAGACTCCAAATGCAGTTGATTCTTAAAGGGTAATGCAGAGTTTGTAAAAGGAAGGACGTGTCTGAAATTCTTCCTCTTCTATCATCCTACTTTCAAGCATACACTGGAATTTGCTCTGTTTGTTTAAAGAGTTTACATGGTTATCGATGACCTTTCACCTTCTATGCTACATCTTGACAACCAGCCATTTTACTGGACAGAAAAGAGAAGACTGACAATACGTCTCTGAGTCAGGTTTAGTAGTGAAACTCAACAGCACAGATACAACATTCAAAAGAGTACTGCATGGTTCAGAAGACTGTGTGTGTGAGCTGCTGAAAATGAAGTACATACATATATATGAGAATAAAGTGGAGGGGGCTGTGTACAGAACATGACAACTCAAAGAGAAGCTACTCTATGGAACTGACTTGTAGCGTAATAGTCTTTGTGCTTCCAAAGCCAGGATACAAATAATTACTGCACATAAAGTTAAAAGGGCTAAGTGTGTAGCTATTGTTTAGCTAACTATCTTAAAAAGATACTAGTTTCTTTTTCTACCCTATATTTCATCAAAACCTAAAAACATCTCTAAAGAAATGGAATACAGCTATGGTTTTTAAACTTTTTTCCAAGAACCCAAACTGTTTTTTTCCCAAATGGAATCTTTCATAGAACCCTAGTGTGTAATTCTACTCTGTTTCAAGTAGAAAAGGAAATGCCCCAAGGAGATTGAGGCATGAGCCCTGGCACCTGAGGGATCCAGATTTGGGGGCTGAGGGACTGAGGTTCCAAACTAGAACTCAATCTACCTCTAGAGAACACCCAGCTGGAAGCATTAAAGAGAGAAAGGACAGGAATTTCCAACTGTATAAGAGACCCCTTCCCTTAAGTTTCTGCAATAGCACAAAAGTTGAGGAAGCAGAAAGTATCCAAGTATCCACCTATAACCTCAAAGACAATGACCTCACTCCTGGGTGAAGGAGGACACTGCATTTGCAGCACCTCCAAGGGGGGAGTGGAATTTGCCAGGCTGGCAGTTAGCCAGAATGTTGGAGTAAAATCCCTGGAGCCCTCACTCATGTTGCCATGGGAATGCAGCAAAGATTCCAAAAATGATGCCATAACTTAATGACACTTAAAATCCCTATCTAGGTCACACGGGGGTGGGGTGTAATATAAATTTGGGGGGAAATGCTGAAGTGATAAGAAATGGAAGCTTTAAGCTTTGTAAATGAAACAAAATCTAATTTCTCCATTTTTAAAGTCTCATTCTTTGGACACAGGATCTGGGAAACTGAACAGACCCTAGGCAAAATGAAAAAGGAAAGCTGGCTCCAAGCCCAGAAGTGTCACCAGCCATCCTGTCCTTTCACTCCGGCCACTAGAAGAGTTCCCAGAGGGAGTACTAAAAGCAGAGGGAGCTGGCCCCAGTTTCCAACAGGCTGTGGTGCTTGAAGCTGGGAGGGGAGACAGAGCTGGGCAAGGACCCACTGTTTGAAGCCGTTTCCAGGGAAGGCTTTCAATATCATACGATCTTGATTACAAAGGTAATCAAGGGTGGGCATCCGTGAGGTCAGTTTAATGGCCCCTGCTTGAGTGATCAGAATTGATATTCCCAAAAAACAAAAAGAGAGAATATGAAGCTTTATGAATCATGTCCTTCCTTCAGTTTACATAGATAACAAAATTTCATTACAGACAATCAAACAATGAATAAAGATATAAGGAAAAATCTTCCCCATACTTTTCCTCCTCCCAGAGATAACAACTATGGAATATTATAAAACATTAGAGAGTGTACTTGCAAAACATTGAGATACACCAGCAGTCAAAGTTATGCAAATGGAATAATGTAATTATACAATCTTATAGTCTCCCTTTTTAACTCAATGGTACTTCAGATATCTTTCTTATCAATGACTACAGATATTCCTTTTGAAAATGTAACAATCTATAATTTGAATATGCCATATTAGTTAGCCAATCTTTTAGTATTGGACACTTAGTTTGTTTCAGTCATATTAAAAACAAATCCAGGGTTGGGGAGGAAGTTCAGTGATAGAGAGATTGCCTAGCATATGTGAGGCTCTGGGTTAAATTCCCAGTACTGAAAAAAAATTAATAGAAATAAAAAGAATCCACACTTAGGAGAGATTGTATTCTAAAGTATTATTGTAAGGTGGGGGAGGAGGAAATACACAGAGAGCAGACATAGGACAACATTCTGACCATAAGATTTTTCAGAAGTCTGAAGGGTTAGACAAAGAGGGTTTTCATCTCATAGAGTATTTTCAAAAAGTATTATGGTTTCCACCTTGAATATTCCTCAAAGGCCCATGGTCATCAGTCTCTGATACTGTTGGGATTTTGTGTAAATTTTAGGAGGTGGGACCAACTGGAAGGAAATCAGGTCACTGGAGACATAACCTGGAAGGAGTTATTGGAAACCCAGCCCCTTTCCCTTTTTGTTTTCTAGCTATCATGAGCTGAGCAACTTTGTTCCACCACATTTTCCCTGCTAAGATGTCTTTGTTGCCACAGACCAAAAGGGACAAAGCTAATGACCATGGACCAAGACATCTGAAACTGTGAGCCAAAATATGTATCTCCTCCTTTTAAGTTGTTTATCTCAGGTACTTTGTCATGTCAATGGAAAACTAAATAAAACAGAAACTAATAAACTAATATTACTATTTTAATGCTATTATTAATATTTATTAATGAATAAATACGAATGGGGTATGGGGAAATGGGATGGAAGAGTAGTATGGGTCAGAGAGTAGATCAGAGAACGTTTTATCCTGGGCCACTTTTTTTCAGAAAGAAACTGGAATGATTAATTTAAATGTGTCAACTTAATTGACTACAGGATTCCCAGATATTTGGTCCAACATTATTCTCTGTTTTTGCAAGAGTATGTTAGGATACGAATAACTTTTTTTAAAATTCATTTTTATTGTAAACAAATGGGATACATCTTGTTTCTCTGTTTGTACATGAAGTAGAGGCATACCGTTTTTGACGATTAACTTTTTATATGTGAGACTGAGTAAAGCAGTCTGATGTGCATTCACACAGGTGAGCTTCACCCAATCAGCTAAAGACCTAAATTAAACAAAAGGCTGGCCCTCCCCTGAGAAAGAGAGAATGCCTCCTGCCCGGAGGTCTTCAACTGGGTTACTGGCTCTTTTTGTTCCCTCTAGACTCGAAACATCACTCTTCTTGGGTCCTGCTTAAGCCTGCTGACCTTTGGACTGGAACCACATCACTGGCTCTCTTGGTGGTCAGGCCTTTAGACTTGGACACAATCTACATATTCTTGGGTCTCCAGCTTGCTGGCTCAACCTGCAGATATCGGGGTTCACCAGCCCTGGCAATTGTGTAAGCTGATTCCTACAATAAATCAATATAATACATATTTCCAATTGGTTCTGTTTCCCTGGAGAATTCTAACTAACACAGGGCCCTCAGGATGGACTAAATGATGACTCGGACTGAGACTGATTATGGGTACACTGCTCAGGATAAGGACAGTCTTATCTAAATCTCATGGGGAGTGAGGTTCTTTGCAGCAGGTCATTTTCTGGGACACAAAAGGTTGGAGGTGTTTTCTAATTTTCACTTTTCCAGGCATGCAGGACTCAGGTAAAATTTCAACATTGCAACTTGTAATTATTCCCATTTAAATGATAGTGTAAAGAAATCTTGCAACATGAATCCTGGCCCATTTAGTGTCGTGGCTTATTTGAGGAGTTTAAGGACGGCACCTCTGTTACCCCTCACTTAGTGGTGGAGGTGATAAATAGGTATCCAATATCCTCCAGTCCAGGAGCTCACAACTTCAGGGAAACAGAAAAACAAGGCAAAAGTATGAGCAAAAGTGGGTTCCTCACTATGATAGAATGGAGGGAGTCCAAGTAATATATTTCTTTCATGCTTGGATTCAAGTCCATTCCAACATTTGCCAGTTGTAAGACCTTGGGTTATTTTTTTAAGTTTTCTTTTCCATAAAATGGGAAGAACAGGAAAAGGAATGCTATAAAGTATGATCTGATGAATGTGACAAGGTCAGGTACTCTCAGGGGACTTGATCAAGGATCAATTTTTATAAGTATTTTTCTTCCCATATAGAGGGAGTTTGAGAGAAGAAAAAACCAAACAACCCAACCAAACAAAAAGCAAACAAAAAAAAAAACAGTGTGAGGAAACCAAGTTCACTAATTTACTGTGATTCAAGCATGGCATAATGTGTAGCACACTTCTCACCTAATTTAAACTCATAAGAATCCCTAAGGGAGGAAAGGCCATCCAGGTTATAGATCAAGAAACCAAAAGCCCAAATGATATCATTATATTGTGTGCACGTATGAATATGTAACTACACCTCCCACCATTATGTACAACTATAAAGTACCAATTTAAAAAAAAGTGCAAAAAGAAAAAGAAACCAAAATGCAGGGCAGACTTGTAATTCGTTTGACGTTTCACTTCAAATAAATGGCAGAAATTGAGTCTGACTCTGGTTGTTCTGGTTAGGAAGCCCATTCCCTTTCCAACAGCCAATGAGTGGGGGAAAATAAATTTCCCAAGCCTAGGTGTAGCTATTGTTCTACCCTTTCCCTACAATCTTCCAAATGTGGTGCTTGCAAATTTCACCAATAATATTTTGCCTAGTAATTTCAAACGTCATTCTCCAAAGGAAGGCTTACACTTCCTGGGTTTAGAGCCAAAGCCCAGCACACAAACCAGCTTGCCATTCAGCAGAAGCACCAGAACTCCCACTGTTTTTCTAGCTCACATTTCCATTGGGAACAATGAGGCTCATGCACAAGCTGCAGCAGAAGAGGTACCTGCTATAACAGGCCTAAGTGATTCACAACAGGAAATCACACCTAGCTGCCTTCCACAGCTCAAGAAACATGGACTAAAGACTGACCAACTACACAGCCACTGGATTTTGACAAGATAAAATTCTTTCTCTGAGGTAAAAGGAGACTGAAACTTCTGCGGAGGGAAGATGGAGACTGAAACTCCAGTTGCTAAATACCGGGGAAGCAGCTCTAAGCAGTTCTGTTCTTCAGCTGGTGAAACTAAAGCTCAGAGCCTTGATAAGTGGTGTAGCTGGGAACTGGTACCAGCTGTCAGATTACAAATTCCACTCCAATAGCTTTCCCTTCCTACTGCTTAATTAAAAGGTTTGGTCAAATTCAAATCAAACCTCAATGGCAAAAGGAAGGGAGGAGGGGAAGGACAAAGGAGGGAAAGAATGGAGAAAAAAGGGAGAGGAGGGAAAGGAGGAGTGAAGGAAGGAAGAAAGAGGAGGGGAGGAAGGCAGGGATAAAACATTAGCATTCACCTTCCCAAAGCTCACTGTCCTGCTCTTATTACTTTGTTTGCTCCCTCATTTTTCAGTTACCGCATTAGACCAGTGTAATCAAAGTGGGTACCCCAACTACATGCCTGAAAATCATCTGATAACCTGCTACAAATGCACCTTCTCAGGCCTCACCTAGATTGCTGATGCAGAACATCTGGGGCGAAGCCATCAATCCCCGCCAGGTGATTTTGATGCACACTGACATATGAGAAGCGCTGCATCAGAGTCCCCAAGAGAGCTTCTGAAAACAGCAATTCTTGAGACCTAACCCTGACTTCAGGTCAATGGTAACTATGTGGGGTCCAAGGATCCTTATTTTTCAAAACTCCCAGGTAATCCTGATGAATATGGAGAAGAGAGCAAAGAATCTCCAGAAAATACATGTTGACAGTTAGAACAGTTAATAGTATTGGATCGGAATGTGTGAACTTTATAACTGCAATGTAGGTTTAAATGATGGCCTCTTTTCTGACCAATGGAGTGACTACAGGCGAGTTACTCTCCAGCCTTCCTCCCCTCATTTCTAAAACAGAGTTAATAGCACACGTTTTGGGGGTGTGAAAATTAACAATAATATAAATCCCTTGGTGTAGTGTCTGGTACACAGTAAGCACTAAATAAGAAGGGGCTATTTTTATTAATCACCTAGTAAGAATGACGAAAAGCTAACCCTTGTAAAAATCTCTATTGTCCCAAGAGGCAGGGCTGGGTGTACAGGCGGGAGACCCTTGGGCATCCATGAAACTTTCTTATTCCTTTGTATCCTGCTGTGCATGAGAATATGCTCTTGCAGAGAAATGTGACATCCTCTAATTATGCTGTCTTGCAAAAATCGGATGCAAAGGTGAACCTAGAAAAAATATACAAGGGAAAGGGGGCACCATGTGAGGGGATTTGGAAGCAATGTGAAGACAGAAATAGCGATGCCTGCAGAGCCGTGGGGACGAACAGGAAGCCCACCTTCCAGGAAGGCAGAGTCAAATGACACAGGGGAGAATCATCATGCACAGCAAGGGGTTGTCTGGCCTTCCCAAGACAGGCACGCACGGCATGTGCAGGCAGCATGAAGAGCAAGGTGCAGACAGGAGACTAGTGAGTCATCCAAGCAGATCTCGGCACCTAGTTTGGAGGCTACCGCAGAACAGAAATCGACAACTCATACTGAAATTCCTGCTAGGGGAACGACATTCTCCTTCAACTCCATTTTAAACAAATATGTTCACTAAGGTACAAAACATGCAAACCTCAAAAGTTTCTTTTTCTTTCTTGCTTGAAACTTCTAAATCTTATCTTACCAAGACGATGACATAGCTGTTTGGGTCTCTTCCTCCAGGAAGGTCACCCCAAATACCACCTGCTCCATGCCTTTAGCAGCGCTAGGTCCCTCCTCAGTACAACCACAGCACTTGGCACATGACCCTGATGGTCATATTCCATGATTTCGGTGCTTCCCAGAGTGTTTCACACAGAAATTAAAAAAGATGTTAAGCTGTTATTTGAAAGCAGCTTGTGGTGCAAACAGTTAGGGAAATGCCAAGTTGAACTAAGTAGTAAGTGGGACAGGTTGCTATACTACAAACAATTCTGAGACTTTAATATGCTGGCATGCATTGAGAATTTTTAAGAAAATATGAAATATAAATCCCCAATACAAATTGACTGTGGAAAATTTTTCCCTAAAAATCACCTCTAGTTCCAGTGGGACCTGCTGCTATGTTTTACTGACATTGCTCCTTTTTCATCATCCTCATGGGCAACAGTGTTCAATAGTGCATTTCTGGTATCTTCTTATCATCTGCCATGTGGCAAATAAAAAGTGAAATCCAACTGAACATTAAAATGCATAATCATCATTTCTCATCTGAAAACCATCCAATGGCTTTAAATCTCAAAGAAATCTCAAGAAAATTCTGGATGCCTTACTTCAAGAATCACAAGGATCTACATGGTCCAATCTCCTACCCCATCTCATTACTCCCCCTCTCTCCCCACATTCTACTAAACTGTTATTTTCTAAATCTCCTCAAACACATCAAACTTATTCCCATTCCTGGGCCTATGCACATACTGTGGTTTCTACCAGGAACGTTCCTGCCTGCAGATGACATTGCTGACTCTTTCTCAGGCTGGGGTCTTAATTCTGTCTTCTCCCCAGCAAAGCCTTTTCCTTCCATGTTTCAGACAGAATTTCATTTCTGTCTTGTCTAAGTATTGCTTACTGTCTGTTGTGTACACCTCACGTGGTGATGTAATGTCACCTTAACTGTCCTGCTCATTGCTACCTTCAAGAGTGCTGGAATAAAGATGCTCCAATGAATACTGGCTGGCTACTGAAAGAATGAACTATATGAATCAGCAGGTTAAGAGCCTCAGCCTTCCTCTCAGAACTGGGGCAAATCCCAGCCTGCTGATGACCAGCTCTGTGATGAAGGCAAGTCACATAACCCCCCAAAAGACTAAATTTTTTTACCTGCAAAGTAAGAAATAATAGACTAAATAGCTTAAGAAACAGATTGAGCACATTAATTAGCCTCCTCCAAGAATGAAATAAAAGTAGAATTACTTCTTTCTTTTTGTAAAAAAGTAATACTGATAAAGTACATATAACATGAAATTAACCATTGCAACTACTTGTATGTGGTTAATTCAGTGGTATTAAGTATATTTACACTTTTGTGCAACTATCACCACCATTTATCTCCAAGAACACTTTTCATCTTGCAAAACTGAAATTTCGTACCCATCAAATGCTAACTCCTCTCTTGCCCCCAGCCTCTGACAATCTTTTACTTTTTGTCTCTATAAATCTGACTACTCTCATACCATACTTGGGATCTAAAGTGTTCCCCAAAGACCCATGTGTTAAATGCATGGTATCAGAGAGGTGTAATTGGGAGGCTGTGGAACCTTTGAGAGGTGGGGACTAGTGGAAGGTTTTTAGGTCACTGGGGATATATCCATGATATGGATAATAGAACCACCAGCTCTCTCTTCCTTTATTTTACTTCTAAGCCATGAGCATGTCTGCTTTACCACATGACCTGCCATGAATTGCTGCCTCACCACAGGGCCAAAGCAACAGGGCCAAGTGATCATGGACTGGAATCTCCAAAACCATGAACCAAAAAATAAACATGTTTCTCTTTATAAGTTGATTATCTTAAGTATTCTTGTAGTGATGGGAAGCTAACTACCACATATAGGTACCTGTCTTAGTCTGCTTCTGTTTTATAACTGAATACCATAGACAGGGTAACTTGTAAAGAATAGAGATTTATTTAGCTCAAACTTCTGGAAGGAAGTCCAAATGCATAGCATTGGCATCTGATAAGGGCCTCCTTGTCACATCATAACATGGTGGAGGGTATCAAATGGTGAGGGAGAACAAACATGCCAGTTCGAGTCTCTCTTCTTCATATAAAGACACTAATGGCATGGGGATCAAGACCCCACTTTTATGATCTCATCAAATCCTAATTCCAAAAGGCCCAGTTCCAAATATCATTAACAAATGAAACTGGAGACTAAGTTTCCAACACATGAACTTTGAGGGGTCACATTCAAGAAGAGTTACTCCCCAAAGTTGAAGCATAAAATATTTGTCCTTTTGTGACGGACTTATTTCAATGAATGTAAAGTCCTCAAGGTTCATCCACGTTGTAGTATTAGAAATTGTGTAGGATTAGAAATTCCTTCCTTTTCAAGGCTGAAAGTAGTACAGTACATTTACATAACACATTTTATTATCTGTTCTCTCATCAAGGAACTCCTGGGTTGCTTCCACCTTTTGACTGTTGTGACTAAAGTTGTAATGAACAAGGATGTACAAGTATTTCCTTGAGTCCCTGCCATCATTTCTCAGGAACATCTACTCAGAAGTGATGATGGATCATGCAGAACCCTGTTTTTCACTTTTTGAGGAGTGACTATACTGTTTTCTATGGCAGTTGCACAATTTTACATTTCAACAGTGAGCAGATTCCAATTTCTCTACATCCTCACCAACATTTTTACTTTGTTTTGTGCTTAGTTTTCAATAGTGACCATTTTAATGGGTCTAAGGTGGAAGGGATATTTCTTTTAAAAGATGCAAAGCCATCAAGCCAAAATTGAGAAAAACTAACAGCAGCAACAAAAATCTGAAAGTTAAGACAGTAGAATGATAAATGGTAGCTGATTTAGCAATCCTGAGCAATCTGAATCCTATGTTGGTTGGAAGGGAAGCTAAAAATTAACCCAATTTCCCCTGCAAAACCCCCAAAGGTTTAAGGAATTTAGTGGCAGTTGACATCTCTGGAAAAGAAGATAGAGACTGAGAAGGGGAGGACTGGTTGAAAGCATATTTAATGGAAGGTAGTCTCCATACTGACTTGCTGCTGTGGCCATCTGTTTCTTCAACGTGGGAAAATTCTGCAGCTTTATTTTCTGGAAAGGGAGAAACAGAAGGCTTCTGGATAGAGACCACAAAGCAGTTTAGTATAGGGAAGTTTAAGTAAAAAAAGGAAAAATTAGTGAAAGTTTTCACAATAAATTTGGAGCCATCCAGCCTCTTCCCTATGCTGCTCCTTGAACTTCAGCAGCCAGGCTTGTCTCTGCAGGATATGGAAAGATTGGAAGTTTTGTTTTTATTGTTGCTATTGTTTGTTTTTGTTCCCTACCCTGGGAGTGAATCCAATTAAATCAAGAGAAAAGACCCAAAGTTACTAGCAGAGAATTCTCCTACTACCCAAACCATCCAGATCACCCTACCGTACCAGCGTTGATAAGTCCTGAGCAATACACAAAGTTTCCAATCATCTTTCTAGTGCACCATTCTCAAGTACAACAGACAACTACAGATTATCTGATCGCCTGAAGACAGTCTTGAACAGGGAAGACGAAAACCCAAAGGAGCCCACAGCTTAAGACCTTAACGGAAATTTGGAGGAAACAAACCAATGCAGAGATATGAAAATTCTCTTGAGGCATATCTTAGAGTAGAAGACCAGACGATAAGTACACAAACAAATGAACAAATAGTTCATT
Organism: Sciurus carolinensis; assembly: GCF_902686445.1. Classification (NCBI taxonomy): domain Eukaryota; kingdom Metazoa; phylum Chordata; class Mammalia; order Rodentia; family Sciuridae; genus Sciurus; species Sciurus carolinensis. The sequence continues at coordinate 161,536,174 of NC_062213.1, forward strand.
ACCAAAATGACAGGGTCAGAAGTGGTAACTGGCTCTCAATTTGAGATTTGAGACACTATATTCATCTTTATCACTCTAAATACATTATCATTCTCTTACAGAATTCCAGAACTTAGAGGGAGGTGAGCTCAATAAATGATACAGCCTAATTCTGTGACCTCAATGACACCAAGGTTTCCATTATTATCTTATGAGACTGAAAGAGGATTCAGATAAGCTATGAAGGTTTTGAAGGAGACTCTTGTGGCCCAATATGTAAGAGTAAATCAGAAAATTCTAATCTTCATCTTTTACCTGGTTTGGTTTCCCATATTTTTCTTAACTATCATAAATAACCTCCTTTACAATAGATTCCTGTATGCATCTCAAGAACCTTCAAATGTTACCATCTTTTTAATAATATAAACAATACACTGAAGAAAATCTACATAAATAATAACATGAGAAAAAGTTCAACTTCACCAACAGTGAAAGAAATAGAAATTAAAACAGAAATGACACACTATTTTCCATTACCTTATAATCTTATAGACTGTTGAAAATGTCATTTGGCATAATGTTTCTGGAGAGAAATTTGACATTATATATCAAGAGTCTTAAAAATATTTTTACCTTTGATTTAGTAAATCCAGAGATGAAATTTATCATGAAAAAAATCACATAAAATGCAGATAAAGGTATACATAAAAATATAACAATCCTTAATTTTTATAAATAATTAGAAATAAAATTGACTAGAAAATAAAATAAAAACATAAAAATTCAGAAAAATTTTCAATGAGCATAAGAATATTTTACTCTATTACATTACACAATAAATTAAAATTTTAAGGAGTTTTAATAGCACGCATGTAAGTTCTTATTTTAAAATAATCATACATGATAGTATAAATACACATAGTATAAATGGTATGCATATATACATATATATGTGTATACTTTTATACACACATACACACATACTTCTATTAAAAAAACAGAAAAAGATATTCCAAAATATGAACATCTCTTGTAGAGGAAAGTTGTATGAAATAGGGTTTTTTTATTTTCCCATTTTTCTACATTAAATATGCATTAGGTATAATCTGAAAAAACTGTTTTAAAGAGAGTGTTTTTTAAAACTAGTGATTCCATTTCTAGCAATCTTTAAGATGCCTAAAATAATAATAAACAAAGAGGTTACCTGAAGTATTTTTATGTATACTTGTATCATAATATTTATATACTAGAGAAAAAAATTACATGCATTAAGTATCTGACCTTGACAGAAGCCTTCAAAATATCATAAGGTCATTTGATGAAACTGTATGCTGTTATTAAAGTTAGGTATATAAATAGAGTAATAGGAAAATGGAAATATGAATATGCAATAATGTTACTTTAAAACAGCAGGCTACAGACTGGCATAGAAAGTAGGGTTTCAACTGTATTAAATCAGCACAGAAAAAAAGGCAAAGTGAACTAAAATTGGTGTGGAGTTTTAGAGTGGTCAGATTGTTTTCCTGCTTCCATTTTACTTTCTGAATTTTCTTCAGTTGTTTTTAATTTCAGACTTTTTTGAATATAGCAGAAAAAATTTAAAAAGGATAAAATGATGCTTTTGTTCCCAACACTGACCTGTGTTTAGGATATTGTTTTAGTGAAGTTCACTTAAGAAAGAACCTCAGTCAAAGTCAGGCTGGGCAGGAACCTAGGGGTAAGGGGGGCTAGTGGGGGTGGTGAGAGGAGCATTTGGAGGTGGGGCCTGCTGGAAATCGAATTTTAATGAGGTGATAATTAACCAAGGTGGTCCAATGCTCTTCAGGCCCCTAGAATTATCAAGTATCTGGGTTATAGTCAATTTTAGGGCTTTGGTACCATCAGAGCAGAACCAGCCCAGGTAGGTTGCTTCTCAATCCCAGGCTTAGCTGAGAGTCTCTACTGCTGCAGATCTCAGCACTGTGTAACTGAGACAGGTCTAGTTGGTCTTCCTGAAGGCAGGCAAGTAGAATGCCACAATGATGTTGGGAATGGAATTGCTCAGGAAGACTGTGTCCAGCATCACAGGTGCTGGGCCACAGCAGATAATGATATGGACATGGACCCTGCCCTCATGGAATTCATCAGCTGGCAGTAACATTAAATCAGTAATTACAAAAAAATCCATGAAATATTCAACTGTGATGAATGTTGAAATAGGAAGTGGAACTTTGGTTTGCACATAGATATGACACCCAAATGCAAGTGCACATAGGACTCAGGAAGCAAATGCAGGAGTTGCAGAGAGAAATTAAACAGTATAAATAATACAAGTGATTTATTTTACCATCCCACTCAGGAAGCCCAGTCTCAGAATGGACATAAATCCACTCTGTCCTGGGTTGGCTTCAGTGTCTATTTTCTAATCATGTGAACATCTCCTCCTGCTGCATGTGACCCTAACAGGTCCACAGTGCTGAGCACCATCTCGGGGGTGCCACTGATATCATGGTCTATGTACTCAACACCTCATGGGGTGTACAACCTGCTTGGCTATTTCCATATGACTCAGACTCTAAAATAGGTCAGCTATCTGAAAGCAAAAAGAAATCTGGGAATGATTATCTGTGCTGGATTTAGTGGAGCTAGTTCCCCTAGTTCCTTAGGGAATTTTCAAAGATGATTCTGGCTGATATAACTTTCATAACAGGCTCTGGTTTTAGAACCAAACCCTCCACTTAGATGGGATTCCAACACATAGGAAGGTATATAAGTGAGATCTGGTCTAGCCCCCATGTAGAAGGCATTTTACCTGAGACCAGGAGGATAAGAACTTAGCTAGGCAGAGAGACTGGGAAAGTGTGGTAAGCAGAGAGAAGAGGATTTGTATAGGTCCTAATACAGAGAAGTTTGGCGTGTGTATAAAGAACTACCTTTGGGCAGAGAAAAGAGCCAAAGAGAGAGGGCAGCTTAATTTCCCCATCACTAACCCAGATCTTACCAAATCTGCAAGGCTCCTTTATTTACTGAGTTAACCAACATGAAACAAGCACTTGCCAAATCTCCCTGAGACTTTAATGCCCCAAAGGTCTCCCCTCCTTGACCCACAATATTTGCTTCTGTGTGCTCACGGAGCTCTTGATCATGCACTGTCACTACATCTCCAGAAACACCATCTGTAAGCTCAAAGAATGCTCCTGGACATGGTGATGTTTTTGAATTCCTCTCTCTGGTCCTTGGCTTTTCTTGTGTTTGTGCTCTGTCCCCTTGACTAATCTGCTTCTTCTGGGCAGGGATGTCATTAGCATACCTGTGTACCTGGCAGGAGATAATAACAAATGGTAGGAACTGTCATGTGCCTCCCATTAGCAAGAAATCTGAAGCAGAGGTGTTAAGTGATGTGCCAGGGTAATTCACATAATTAGTGACAGGTCTAGAGGATAGGTCTCCCATAGAGGAAAAGCTGGGGATTAAATGAAGCTCCTGTTTATTTTCAGAATGTTGTCAAGTCACTTTCCCATGATGATTCAGAGAAAGTTCAAGAGCTATATTGACTGGTTTCATCTCCTATCTTGGCTGTATGACCTTCAGCAGGTCATTAAATCTCTTTGCTCCTTAGTCTTATAACCTGTAAAATGGGGATAACAGTCTCTTAAAGACTTTCATGTGAGATTTGTGAACTAATGTTTTTAGAACAGTTCCTAGTATATAAGAGGCGAGAAGTAATGGTAATCAACCTTACTATGTTTACTTAATATATTTACTAATCTCCCTATACTTGATGAACCACCATTTTCTTTAGTTATGATTAAAAGGAACTAAAAACCCACAAAAATAATGTCTTTGGAAAAGGAAGCAGACAAAGAAATAAATTGCTGCAAAGGAAGTCCAGAGATAGGGAATCCAAAGGTTTGTATGGTAGCTCCATAAAAGCTCACTGTTTGGTCATCCCTGGAGTATGGTCCTTGTCTTCCTTCTCTAAAGCAGCTGCTCCAATCCAAGCATTCTACCTGATGGGGGCCACAGGAGGGACAGAAGGCAGTCACTGACCCTTCTTAGGAACCCCACAGGACATGTATGCCTATATCTCATTGGTCAAAAGTTAGAAGAACATATGTAACTGTAGAGGAAGTTGAGGAAGGTGGACTTTAAAAAGTCCTCCCCTCTATATAGTTAAAAAGGATGGTAGTGTAGACTAGATGGGCATTCACCTTTCTCTCTACTACTAGTCGTGGGCTACTAGCCAGCAACACAGCTGGGGAGCTGATTCTAGTGCTATCCCATTTTATCAAAGCTTTGGGGTTCAAAACAAATCAAGGGACATTTTCCAAGCACATTTCCTCAAGATCTATATTGCTGCCTCTGCTTTAATTATTTTGAAAGCATATCCTCCCTAAGGGAAATGTAACTATATGGGTCTGATTCAATCTGAATTATTGAAAAATTGATTTTTTAAAAAGGTGTATGCTAGCTAGGACTTTTGAACCATTTTAATGAGCCAAAAAAATAAATAAATAAAAACCAATAACTCTTTTGAAGAGTAGAATGTTTCTGAAAAAGGTGAGAAAAAAGCAAAACTGTACCCCCAGATTAATGTGTTCACATATTCCTTGTTTATGTGGATGGATAATCTACCTTTTATGTCTTTGACTTAAAAAAAAAAAAAAAAACAAAGGTCCATATTCTTATCACTATCAGAGTAAGTGTTTCTTGAAAACACATTATTTACTTCATATTAATTATAGGTTATCAATACTTTGCTGAGGATCAAATCTTTTAAAATAATACAGGTGATCATGACTCTTCATGGAGGCATTACTTACTGATGCATTTTTCCAATCACAAGGATGTATGATAAACCTAAAAATAGAGTCAGATCTGTGAATGAACGTCTCTTTAAATTGAATGCTTTTGTCCTGAACAAATGCACTCCTTGTCAAGCTTACCAGATTTCTACTGGATCACAGAAAAGGTGGCAAACCACAAGAAGGTATTCTAGCTATTCTTTTAGGGTCCATAGAATGAAGGGAGAGGATGGAATTAGTGGTCTACATTAGAAAAGGAAGGATACAAGGGAGAGTGCAGAGATACATTGGATCTGGCCCTACTTGGTGTGATGAGTCAGAAAACCAGTAAGCCAAGTGAGTCAGTACCATCCAATGGAAAATGCACGATGGTAATGGCTGCAGAAGAAATTTACTGGTAGAAAGCATGAGCTTTGAGAGTCAGGCAGGCCTGGTTTTGATTTCTTCTCCATCAGATATCTCCATGTTATATACCCCCTGTGAGCCTCAATTTCCATACTTGAAACAGTACCTGTATCTCAGTGGCAGTGTTCACTGGCACATAATATACTCAACGCATGATAACTGTTCTCAGTCCTATTTCTTCTCCTTCTTTTCTTTTCTTTTTTTTTTTGTAATAGCAGACATTCTCTATTCGAGAACCCTGAATCCTTCATCTTTCATTCTTTAAAGGAACCAGATTGACAGTAGGTTAGAATGGGGGTAGAGAGGACTATTTGGGTTCATCTCCTTGGACTTTTAATTTTGCTGAAGCTGGAATAATAGTAAGGAAATTGCTTTAGACAAGGGTTTCTGCTCTTACTGTCAATTAAAACTGTCACTATATGCTAAAAATGAAAATGCAAATTTTGGACAAAGCCAAAGTTTCATCTGGGACAGGAAGGCAATGTTAGTTTGACAAAAATTAAATGAAAATGCCACTTATGGAGTTGGCACAATAAAGAAATACCTCAGAAAGCAAAGAACAAAAATAAAACTAGATACAGAGAACAGATAATTTAGGACTTAAGACCACAGTAGAAAATAAGCCTGGTTAGATAAATCTGAACTTATCATCACAAATCCCAAAGGAGAGTACTTTGTCCTCATAAATCCCTTTTAGTAATAACTATAAATTGATGATCCTTTTCCTCCATAGACTGTAGGTACACCACAAGCAGGGCTGGGTGCATCTTCATTATGGCTCTATCTCCAGGACCTAGCACAGTGCCCAACACATGGCATATTCAACAAATATGAGAAAATGAATACACGAAGGAGTGATTTTCATTAGCATTTTATTTTTTTCATGTTGAGTTTTCCTGGATAACTATTAAACTTGGACAGACTAGTGAGAAAGTCACTCCATGAAATAGTATTTTTGACCATCCACCAATGCAGGAGACTAAGGAAGTTAGCCACTGGTTGCTGGCCCTCCAGTATGGAATAACTGGAAGAGACCTAAGAGATGGTCTACTTCAGTAATCTGAAAGCATGGCTAGGGAGCACTGGCTGGGGGGGGGCACAGCTTGGGAACTTGTTGGAGATGCCAGTTCTTAGGCCCTTCCCCAGAAATTCTGTTTCAGAAACTCAAAGTGGGGCCCAGCAAGGAATTGTAAGAAGCTCTCCAGGTTGTTCTGATATGTATTGCAATTTGAAAATCACTAATATAATGCAATTCCCTGAGATTTTAGAGAAGGAAATGGAGGTCCAGAATGGGAAAGTAAGTTGGGTTTTCAGAATTAACTTTTATAATTACTGGATATTTGAAAGTGCCAAATTTACTATTTCTTAGTTTTATGAGATTATTTCATCACACTGAACTTAAAGTGAACTGTAGAGTGAGAAAAATAAAACCATTTCATTGTAGTTATAATACTTAAAAGCTACTATGCCTAAAGAACACAGAATATAGTAGATATACATATGCACAGAAATATGTGTGTGTGTGTGCATGTGCATACCCAGACACATGCATATAAAACTATAATCCTCTTTAGGAAATAGTAAGATTCTTATATCCCCAAACTTCATATGTACATAACCAGCCTTTTAAATAAGTGGTCATTTGTGCAGAGCAAGAACTTGCTTCAATGTGCACACACTTGTCTATGATTCACGAGTGTGCTTGAGATCAGAGTTCCCTACCATGAAGGTTACAGGCTTCACCGTAGACTTCTGCCTGAGAAGCCCACGGGAGCTTCTCACATCAGGCTGTCTCTTGAAGCAATTCCAGGGTGACCTAAGCCATTAAAAGAGGACTCAGCTGGTGATAAAAAGATCTTGGTAAACATGATCATCAACTTGACAAACACATTTGTTTGGAAACGTATAACCCGTGGTCTGTATCCCTATAAACTGAGTTTTCTGAATAGTTTAGTGTACCCAAGAGAGTGGGAGTTTTGTTCACCATCTGGTTATGGGAGTCGAAGTTTCTTCCTGTACTTGCATAGCTGGGTTGATGAAGACATCAGGAAATAAATCAATCACACTGGCCAAGAAGTGGTTAGCAAAGACCTGAACTAGAATTTGTAACATTAGGAAATAGGGGGGAGGGGGAGGGGAATCCTGCTCTGTAGAATCCTATCAGTTTTTACAAGACACTCTTTGTGAAACAGATCCAAACTCATACACATTCCCACAGGCAAACACGTTTCCTCATGTGAAGAGGGCTGAGATATAGTTGGGCAGGGTATCCCTTGGAAAGTCTCTATCTTAACCAAGTCAGAAAGAAACCTGTTCAGCTGAGTATCTCCCTCAGCCCATTAACTTTATAAATATGAAGTCAAAAGTACTGACTGTATGAGGGAATATTGGAGATGAAATGTTGATGATCTTGCCATCAAGAAAATTAACTTCTGGGAATCTGTGCCTGGGACTTGCGGGTTGATAGCTGAACTGGCAACAGTGTCCTCAGTCTAAACTGGTGGTTCACTTTGACAAAACCGTTTCCTTGGTTTTCACTTCATTAGACAGATGCATTTTTACTCCCCTCTGGGTGCCCACATGGTTCTGATGAGGAGAGTATTTGCTGAAATAAGAAGATGCACACTCAGGAAGAGAGGAAGCACCAGGTAGGGAATGCACACATGACTGTGAGCAGGTTAGGATGGAGCTGCAGCTCTACCCAAGAATGACAGGACTGCTCCTAATTCTGAAGGCCCCAGCTTCCTTACCTACAACATGCAGTAGATGTCCCCTATGTTCCTTCTCAAGTTCTAGCATTACAAAATTATCTTTAAAAATTTAAAGAACTCTATATTCTATAGAAATAAAAAGAAAGCTGAACAATCTCATTTTTTGTTTGATAATTTTCAATAGTTCCCTGATGCCTAATGCAATGATTTCTAAACAGTTGAATTATGTGCCCCTAATAAAAAGTTTTCAGCATAAATTCTCACTACATGTCTATTTATGACTTATAAATTACATGCATGTACTATTGAAGTTGTAAACTGTGTGTATGCCATGGAATGAACGTAAAACAGAAATTAAAAAGAAGGAAATAAAATTGGATATAACACTCCCATGTTCATGTATGCATACACCACCAGTGAATCTCTATATCACATACAACCACAAGAATGGGATCTTAATTAGAATAAGTTATTCTAATATGTCAAAATATACTCTACTATCATGTACATCTAAAAAGAATGAAATACAAATAAAATAACTAGAAATGTAAAATTTTTCTCCATACACAGTTGACATCTACCTTGATATCAGCTGAGGCATGAAACCTCATTTGCTGATGACTGAAATTCAAGATAAAGTTTAGCTCTGGAGCAAGACATACAAGGGTAGTACAATGTTTAGGTCACTGCCTACTTCTCCAGCTCCACCTCTCTCTTTAACTTGCCTCACACAGAATTTTCCAGCAAATTCTCACCATGTTGCTCAGCTCTGACCCTGCATTCATGCTATTACTTCAGTCAGCAGATACTTCACTCAACTCTTCACCTGGAAAACACCATCTTATTGAAGACTGAGATAACATCGTGAAATGAAAGCTTACTTGGTTAGCGTGCACTTACGTCCTTGGTCCTTTTCCTTCTGCTGCTGAGAACATGGATTTGATGCTTGAGGCAAGATCACAGACCATAAGAGGAGGTTCTGTGGTGAACAGGGGTGCCCGGAGAATGGAAAGAAAGGAAGGTGGCTAGAGGACAGAGACTGAAGGGAACAAGGTGCCAGAAGAAAAGGCCAAGCTGGAGCTCCCCACCCCACCACCCTGTAAGATCATTGGAAAGCAGTGGGAAGATTATGCTGGGAAGTGGCAGGATTTGATTTTCCTTATCAAAGTTCATGCTGGCTGTGGTGTGCAGAATGGATTGGAGGTGGCGAGTTTCCATTCGGTGAGGAGGGTTAGAAGCCTGTTGAATAGTCAAGGTGAGAGATTATGGGAACACAGACTTGGCAGCATTTAAAGGCAGAGAGAGTGCATGGATTACAGCCTAAAACTGGCAACATTTGGTCACTGATTAGATATGGGGGATAGAGGAGCCAGTGGTGTCAAGGGCTTGCAGAAAAGACTGGGAGGTGTTACAACTCACTAAGATTAACAAAACAACAAAGAACAACCTTGATCTCTGTGCTTGCAACCAGAATGCTGAGCACTGCTGGGAAAAAAAAAAAAAAATCATGCCACAGGGTAGATTCCTAATACACTCATGACCCTCCTCTGCAGGGCTTCCAACACCATTAAACAATCTCCAAGTTTTTTTCCTCTGATCCTCTTGCTCGCCCATTCTCTGAACTTCTATTTTTAGACCTTTTCCTCCTCTCTTCTCCAATTCTAGACTCCTTCACTTCTCTATCACTCTCTAGAATGATCATTTCACAGAGAAAACAAACTGCACGAAGGGAACTCCCTCCACCTCCCATCTGCAAGCACAGGTGCTCCCCAGGTCTGCACCCATCTCCTTCTTCCTGTCTATCAAAATAGAATGGCTTTGTGGGAGTCGAATACCCCTTCCCTCTACAGCTTTTCAGTTCCAACCCTCCTTTCTCTCTGGTATCCTCAACCCAGACTCACTGGAACCTTGCCGTGCAATTAAACATAGTCAGGTGACTCTTCCACCTTCGGCCAGCCACACAACATTACTCCATCTACTTTCAACTGTCTTCCTACCTAGGGACTGCCCCATTTCTCTTTCCTTCCCTCCCCCAACCAAATTTCTTCAGAGCTGTCTGAATTTCCTGGCTTCATTTTCTCATTCCCAATCCTGACTTCTGACAACTATCTTGGCTTGACCCTGACTAGGTAACTGTATAACCCCGGGTGATTAACTTCCTTATACCACTTTTTCTCTTTTGGGGTGGGGGGTGGAGGGATAAGATGGCTCTATTTCTCATCAGGTTGTTATATTGTAAAAATTACCAAATGCTTGGCACAACATCTAGTAAAAACTCCATAGCTGCTACAGTAATTACTATTTACTCCTCAACACATTTTTATGACCCCATTATCATAATAAAGTGGCTTTCTCGAAGGTCCCTGCTAGGGTCTCAGTGTGCACAGGGCAACAGTGTACAGGGGTGGGCTTAGGGGGAGGTGTTTAGGTCAAGAGGCCCCACCCTCATGAATGAGTTAGTGCTCACATAAGAAGGGCTGTGGTAGTGGATTTGCTTTCTTGCCCTCTGCCTTCTACCATGTGAGGACATGGCACAAAGGCCCATACTAGATGCTAGCACCCTGAACTTGGACTTCACAGACTCCATAACTGTGAGAAATAAATTTCTGTTCTTCATAAACTACCTATTCTATGGAATTCTGTTATAGCAGCACAAATGGAGCAAGAAAGCCCTCCAGTCATTGTATCATTGTATCGGGTGGATGTGGCTTAGTTCTCTCCTCACTTCCTATCTCAGCATCCTTGACTGTCCCTTCCATTCTAAACTCTTCTAATCTTCCTATCTCCCTGCCCTGTGCAGGCTTCCTCTGTGGCACATGCTCCTCAGCCTGGCCTTTAATGTATTGGAATTCCTCGAAGCTTCTCCCTCCATGGGCTTTCACAATTGTCAACAACTTCAAACATCGCCTACACTGATGACATTCAAGTCTCTATTTCTAGCCTTACCTAACTTCCCAGAGACCTGCTGCCTGCTCCATATTTTTATTTGGTTATCTCAAAGGCACACATTCATTATCTTTCCCTTTTGTTTAAGTCTCCTTTGAAGCAGCATTTATTTGAGTATTCCTTAACATTTGTTCATTCATTTATCAAATATCCACCAAGTAACTACAATGTTCTTTTTTTTTTTTCAGTACTAAGGATTAAACCCATGGTGATTAACCACTGAGCCTGCCTCTTTTATATATATATATATATATATATATATATATATATATATATATATATATATGTTGGTTTTTTTTTTTTTTTTTTTTTTAACTTAGAGACAGGACCTGGCTAAGTTGCTGAGGCTGATTTTGAACTCACAATCCTCCTGCCTCAGCTTCATGGGCTTCTGGGATTATAGGTGTACACCACCATACCTGGCTATTACTATGTTCTTGACTATTTCCTATGTGCCACCTTATTTTAAAAAATATTTCATGCAGCTTGTAACAATTAGGCACAGATAAAATAAGGTAAGAGACTAAATATTAAGTAAAAATCAGAGATGGGGTAAAATAGATGAGTTTATACTAATGGCTCAGAAGCCCACTATGGAGGCGTCTCAAATATGCTTTAAATAATCAAGTGACCAAAAGAGAGAGGGATATCTTATCAGTTCTTCAATATGATGATCATGAGAGACAAATAAAAGTATCAAGAAAAACAAGGAGAAATTCAAACTAATTTGAATACTCATATCAGATAATATTTTCCTCTTGAAGCCTATATTAAGAAGTTGGTGAAGGTCATCAAAACGACTAAGTAGAGGTGTTACTTTCCCTGCAATGTCCTCAGGTGTTAAGGCACTTGCTTTATAACAGTCACACAGCAAGGACATGGTAGGGTCAGCTTTCAAACTCATGTCCATCTGGCTCCAAAACCCACCTTCTTTCTATTACCACAAAGTGAATCTAAAAAACAAATGCCCCTCTACCCCATCAGCTCTGAGTCAACGACAGAGGTCTACATATGAAGTCTATGACAGAACAACATGTGGCATTGCAAAGCTCCATATATGAATGATTCCCTGGCAGGTTCTGTATTTTCAGTTTAAAGGGAAATAAATACACAGTCCTTGGTAGAGAAGAATGGGGGCGGGAAGCAGAACATGAAGTATTAATAAACACCATAAAATCATTACCTGGTCCCTTAAGTAGCCTCTGAAGTAAGGGCAGAGGGGGAAAATGGCAGGAGGTTTTTTTCCCTCTCCTAATAGATTGTACATTTCAATAGCTAAAAGGGTATGAAAATTTAACGGAATTTTAAATGTCTTTCTAGGTTTTACGATACCACAAAGAGATCATTTTCGTTCTTCTCGCCACAACAACAGATGGGTGGCAGGGAGGGGTCTGTGACTCACCACCTCCCCATGCCCGCAAAGGCTGCTGGAGCAGCCGGCACGCTTCTGGGATCAATAGGGTTCACGGCAATGCAGCGTCTGCCAGCAAACGTTGGAGAAGGCCATTAGTCAACCGTGACCTACCACCCTGACCACAGCAGCCCTCTGATGTGGATTCTCAGAAAGGTTAGCCCGTGCTGGGAAGCTGAAAAGGTCATGAGGAACTCAAAGTCAGGACTCATGGAACCGGGATGAAGGACACTGCAGAAGAGCCACAGAAGGTCACCTAGGACACTGAGGCCACCACCTACCAAGAGAAGCTAGGAAGAACGATGACATGTCACAGAAGGCCAATCATGGACAGTGGCTGCCTTTCAAGAACACTGAATTGACTGACTTCTAAGTGGATGGCAATATGACTTACGTGAGGTCAGATGTCCAACCAGATCTAGAAACAAGCTCCAGATTAATCAATTTCAGAAAAAGAAAATAACTCACACTGAATTGTGCTTTATCCCCGCCTTCCACCCCTGCTAACGCACAGCTTTGCAAGGTAGGATGGCACTCATTCTCCTGGAATTCCAGAGGGACCCACACCCTCAAGCCTCTTCCTTAGGCTATTTCAGAGAAGGGAAGGAAGGAACCTGTGAACTGGCACTGATCTTTCAGGATCTTGACTAATCTCCTTGCAGCACTGAGAAGGGGCTTTGTTTTCAGACGGGATCTGAATTAAGAATCCCCCAGGTAATTTTGAGGTTAAGATAACTTGGGACTGTTCAACTTGCACTTACTGGATCTAAACTACCTAATTCATTCAGGTCACTCTCCCATAGATGAGCCATTTCCTTTTTGTCAGCAGTCTTTATAAATATGAGAACCAGAATGGGACACATGACTTCAGATATAATTTGACTAGACTGGGGCTCTTGTTGACCTTGATCTGAGCATTAAAGTGCAGATCCAGAGGCTGTGTGGCCTCCTGGTCAGATATGTGGTCTCTGGATCGGACCAGTCTTTGGCTCCACCCCCAACTCTGTGACCATTAGCAGCTTACTCAACCTCTCTGTGCCTCAATTTCCTCCTCAATAAAATGAATATATTAGTACTTACCTTGACTGGTTAGAGGAATTAAGTAAGGTAATAGTCATAAGGCATCTAGAAGTGATTGATAGATAATACATAAATACTTGGTTTATGGATCCTTAGTAACCAAGCACGCTTTAAAAAAACCTAGGTTACCACCGAGTTTACATATATACCATTGATAAGCTACATTGTTTTCCTTCCTCCTATTTTTAAATGAAAGACATGACCATAAATTTTTCCTTGATAAATATATATCTCATTAATTTTAGCCTACTCTAATGGCCTGGGTGGGAACTCAATTATTTTATTCAATATAATAAGTATGGTTTTATCTTCTGCATCATTTAAAAATTTATCAGACAAGTCTTCTAGCATTTATCTAAGTTGTTGATTGAAAATACTGACCAGGGAAAGTTAATGTGAAATGTGGTATGTCATACCACAGCAGCCTTACAATGGGATGAGATTAATGCTTCAGTTACAGTGTTTGAGATAGTTGCTCAGTCCCTTAAATAAGGTACTTATTTAAACATATCACACATTCCAAACATCTCTATTTTGTCTTTGAGGGAACTAAAAGGAACTTATCAAAACTGTGTGGCACTTGGGGTACACTGTCTGTGTTTTTTATTGATATATCAATAGCATTCAACAATATTTAATAAGCAGCTGTTCTGTCAACAGATATGTGAATGCAAGAATAAGTACTTTTAGCGTAAGTAATCAGAAGAAAATACAACAGGGAAACAGAACACAGCTGGTGAAGGAGAAGGAGCATTCGCTCAGAGGAAGGGGAGGCTCTTCCCTGATGACAAAGGAACTGAGATCTGAACAGAGAGATAACCATGTGAATACACTGAGAGGGACCAGGCCAGGCAGGCAAAGCCTATCCACACTAGAAATGTTTAAAGAACAAAAAGAAGGTCATTGTGAGTGGATGGTGAATAAATGGTGGCATGGCAAGTGAGGTCACACAGGACTGTGTTGGGCGTGGTGAGGAATTCAGATCCCCCCCAGCGGGGTGCCATTCCAAGCTACTGAAGGAATGTAAGCAGGAAAGTAACCTGATCCAATTTACATTTTTAAAATGTTGCTATGTGGAGAACAGATTACCTGAGGGAAGAACAGAGATAAGGAGACCTTTTGAGAGGCTAGCACACTAATCCAGTTAAGAGATAAAGGTACATTGAACAAGGTTAGTAACAGTGAAGAGGGGCAGAAACTTAATCTGGTGTCCGTTTTGGAGCAAAGCAGAAAGGTCTTGATGGAGCATTGATTATAGATTGTTGGAACAAAAGAAGCATCAAGAATGGCTTCCAGGTTTGTGTCCTGACCAACAAAGGGGAGCAGTGAGGTATCTTTTATCAAGATGAAGAGGACCAAACCAGTAGTATGGTGGGTGGCTGAACTGTGTGTGTCCATCAAACATGGATCTAAGGGTGATGTTACACAGAGGGGACAAACAGTCTTAAAAAACTGACAGCCTAATTGAATTAGAGAGCAGAAAGACAAGAAATAAGCAGCAGGTGCTGATGGAGTTTGGACAATACACCAACAACCCATTCTGCAAACAGATTCTGTTGCTGGGAAAAGAACTTCAAGGAAAGGCAAGGCCTGAGGTTAGGTTAGCATGACCTACTCATTGTGACCTGGGGAGACTCCTCTTTCTCAACTGTATGCTTAACAGTCAAAATTATCATTAAGGACACAGGGTAATAGATTTTAGGGAAAAAAATTGAGAAACTGGGATAAAATACTATTTTTCACCTCTGAGGAGCAATTCAATTTTAGTATCAGTGGTTTCCAAAATGACATCTGCAACTAATTTTCTTAGTTAGGGGTGTCTAGTTGGGTGTGGCTATACAAAGTTCACTGTGATGGTCAAAACAGTCTCTTAGGTTTCATTGTTTTTCTACCACATTTGGTCTAAATAAGACTAACTGGAATGTGATTGTGATTATGGTTAGAAGTAGAGTTCTAATTAGTTTTATTATATCTTGCTTCAATAAAGGCTGTGATTATAAACTCCATCTACCCAGGGATGGAGATCAGAAAAAGGCATCCCTGGGCTGGGGATATAGCTCAGTTGCAGCACAAGGCCCTGAGTTCAATCCCCAGCACTGCAAAAAAAAAAAAAAAAAAAAAAAAAAAAAGGAAAGAAAAAGAAAAAGGCATCCCCAAATCCAGAAATTGTCAAAAATTACGTAAGACTATTCAAGGAGTACTTGCTTTGGCAGACAGGACCTGCCACCTAGACAGATATTTGAATTCGGAAGGATGGACAGTCATTATGATAGTAAGAACATTTTCTGAAGATTTATAATGTGATAGGCACTTGATCTGCAGTATTTCCTTTAATTCCTATAATGTACTTATTAATCTTTATAACATACCAATTAAGGTTCACAAAGATTATGCATCTCTCCCAAAGATACATATGGCTGAGCCCAACTGGTTTGCAGACAACAGACCCAGAACTGAAGCCAGATCAGTCTGAGTCTAGAAATCAATATCTTAATTCTTAAAATAAGCAACCACTAATATATTACTTAATTATTCTAATTTATCTATATCAGTTGTTTACGAGTTTGATTAGTGTGTGCCCAGATCCACTTGGGCACAGCCCAGTTCCTCCTGCATTTACATGAATGAAAACTAGACAAAGGATTGTATGCATTCACCTACAAAAGGTGTCCCTACATTCTTCTAGTGGTTGGTGCCACTTAAATGACAGTACCCACCTTGGCTAAATGATCAAGTTATTGAAAAAGCTCAAACAGGAGAGTTGGGATGGAGTAGTAAAACAGCCATAGGACTAGGGGATCAGAAAACTTGGTTTCTGGTCTCAGTTCTGTTCTGTCTCTAAAGTGCTACAAGACCACAGAAATTCATCTCATTTCCCTGAGTCTCAGTTCTCCTAGAAATTGAGGGCATTAGAGCAACATCTCTATGATCCTTTCACCTCTGATATTCACTGCTTCTCCAGCAGTAGGGAGAGAAGTTGAGGGTTGATCTCACATTTGGGGGCTTCCAATCATCTATCAGATGCTATACTGAAAGGAGGAGCATTTCCATGAAACCTCTGCAGCAAAGCCTCTGAAAGTCATTATTTCACATTATCATGATGTGGTCATCACTGTTCCCTTGTCCTTCAGGCTCTGAAGGGCTGTTCCTGGAAGGATCAGCAGCTGAAATGGTACTTCTGGGCATCTAAGGGGTGGGGGCACTGTACTGGCACGGATTGTTAAAGGAGTAAATATTCCTGTCTTCCCAGTGCCAAGGTGCACTTAAAAATGATAAGAGCCAGCATTTGCACAGCAGCATCTACCATGCTGGCCTGAGACATCTGATATCTTATTTCAGCTTCACAACAAAGGCTTATGGAAGGGATGGTAGCTAATGGGTATTGCATGTGATTACAGAAAATAAAAGGCTTAGTGCATGGACACACACAAATTTATTTACACGGGAGCTCAGAAACTTTAAAATGGACCCTGCTACTCTCAGTTTTATTTGTAGTATTGGCAGGAGTAATAATTGAAATCAGCAGGAATGGAGAAAACCCTACTATGTTGAGCTTCTTACCAATGGCCTATCTTTCAGGAAGGATAAAAGTCTCATTAAAAATTAGTCTGCAGTCACCTCTCCTATCCCATTCCCTGCCATCCCTCCCTACTGACTCCAGGTCCACCGAGTTCCAGCCAAACTCAACAATTCCTGGATGCTCCACATTCTTCCAAGCTTCCACGTCCTTGCCTGTGCTATTTCTTCTTGCTGTGGAAGCCATTTTCCTACTTTTCCTGGTAAACTATCATTCATATTTTTCAGGCACATCTCAAATGCCACCTCATGAGAATACTTCCTTGATACCATCACCAGGACAGTGCTTCTTGCTCTGCTTCTCCAGAGTGCTGTGGACATCCATAGAATTATCCACCTCTTCCCCCAGTGGACATGAGATCCCTAAGGAGATGGACCATGTTAAATTCATTCTTGTATCAATTTTGTGTACTCAGCCCAGCATCTAGCATGTGGGTGGTGCTCAGTAAGTGCGGCAGTAAGAATGAATGAATGCATGATAGGATGGATTGCAAACTGGAATGGGAGCCTCCAGGTCATTCTCTCTTAGGAAGAAGTTTGACTTTGAAGGGTAAAATAAGGCAGTACAATACTCAGAGGATATGTATTTATATTCAAGTACTGGAAAGACTTGGTTATATACAGGAATGAGAAGGAAGATAAGAGGATGAAGTAATATCAAAGGCTCAGAATAAAGGGCAGAGGCAAGTCCTGGTCCAGAATGTTTACAGGGTAGCCTCCTTTGGGACATGGGAAGTGGTGGTGTGACAAGTCCCATATAACCTAGACAAGGCTGGGAGTACCTGTGGCCAAAGATTCTCCAGATCTCCCCATACACATTAGAAAAAAAAAAAATAACAACAACAAAAAAAACTTTACCTATGTCACATGACTCAAAGATGGAGAAGCGGCAAAGCCCCAAGAGCAGCCCTTGAAGGTCAGAATAGTAACAGTGAATTATATGATTCATTCGCACCAAAATAAAAAAACAAGTCTCACATTTTAAAAAATGAATGAATGAATCTGGCTAAATATGTCCAGTTTTGTTGTGAAAATTTAGAACATTTTGTATAAATAACTTGAAAAGAATTTTATAATACCAGCAACTATGGATGGAATCACTGGATTCAGTTTCCCAACATTGGTCATGATCAATATGGTCAGTAGGAATTCTTCATGTGTATTTACTTGAGGAAATTTCCTCCTCTTTCCTTCAATATAGGAGCAGCATTGACATGAACACTTTCATCCTCTGCTTCTGTTTTCACTTATTCTATTCACAGGAAGAGGAATCATTTAGCTGATCCATGAGACAAAAGAATGCAACATCCACGGGGCCATGCTAACTGGCTTGGGGTTGCAGTCCTGAAAGAGTCTGTGCAGGCCTACCACGGATCTCTTCTGGAACCATCCATGCCTAAGAAGATCAAGTGAAGTTGCCTCAGGAAAGCAAAGCAACTTTTGGCCTGCCAATTAGTGGATAAGTCAATGTCATGAGAGTCTCAAGGCCCAGCCCAGATTCCAAGTAGAGCCAGGAGACCATCATGCTCTGTAACACTTGACCAAAGCTAATATTGTAGTTTGCTGCAAGTCATTCCATGATTATTCTCTACTTGTTAGACCTCAAAATGGAATAGTGGTGAGTACTGACACATTCACGTTCCCAACACATACTTATTATTGGTCAACATTCTTTACCTACAATTAACCTAGGGACAAAAATAACTAGCTTCAGTTACAGTGGGGTTTATTTCACTTTAGGAAAAGTGAAATCCTCAACCTTCATAAAATAAGTTGTTATAAAATGTTTCCTGTCCTGGAAAAGTCTCTGAGAGATTTGCTGTAGGAATGAGGTTGTACTGCAGCTATTATTCAGTGTGAGGTATAACTTCCCACAGAAGTTCCTTCCTAAGTAGAAGGTATTTGCAAAAGATCATTGTGATCACCTACTACTATGATTTAATTCAAATAATTTCTTGAGACGCCCTTAAGTTTTAGGAACACCTGAAGCCAAGAAGGGATTTATGTTTCAAATCTCTCACTCAAGCATATATTTAAGGGCTAGGTATGTAGTTCTGTGGTAGAGTGCTTGCTTAGTATACACAAAGCCCTGGGTTTGATCTTCAGTACTACACACACACACACACACACACACACACATACACACACACACACGACATGCCTGGTAGAAACCAGTTTAGAAAAGGCAGCCTCCCTCCCCTCAAGAACCACCTCCTTTCCTATATGCTTTGTCTTCATTCTTCCTCTTGCAGTTAGTAACACCTACTTGGGCCTCACATTTTTTCTTTGCCTAGCTTCCCTAATCCCAAATAATGAATGATCTATAAGCTAACATAGTGAATCCTTTATATAACCAAACTTTCTGTGTAATGCAAATAATCACTCTACAATTCAGTCAAGTTAGACACATGAGTTTTCATAAAGTGGCCTACCCCAATAATACAACGAAGCACTTTTCCCAGGAAGTAAAAAGGCAACTGGGATATGCAGAAAGGGGGCTGGATAGTCGATTAGCACAGGTGGATGTTGCTTATCTTCCTAAGGGTCTTTCTCCCTGCTGATCTCTTCCTTCCTGTTTGCCTTTGATAGATGTTTAAGATTAGATAGGTAACTTGGGAATGATTCACATGAAACTGAAGGTCAAAATTTATTGACATAGATCCTTTTATTGGACTATGGGTAAAAAAAAAAAAAAACTGGGTTTGGGATTTCTCCATCAATTCTGAGCATTAAATCAACTAGTGTAGTTTTGATTGTAAGGAAACTTTTCTATTATACTCTTTAAATCACAAAATTATTTTTCCATATTTTGTATAATATACCAAAAAACCCATCCAAATTCCTCCTTGAAAGAAGACATTAGGTAGGAGCATTTCAGCTTTAGAGACTTGCATGT
Source organism: Sciurus carolinensis (assembly GCF_902686445.1). NCBI lineage: Eukaryota > Metazoa > Chordata > Mammalia > Rodentia > Sciuridae > Sciurus > Sciurus carolinensis. The sequence goes on from NC_062213.1 coordinate 161,555,962, forward strand.
CGTTACTTAGAACATTGTAAATATTCCCCCTGTCCTTGAAATGCACCATATAAATATTACATTTGATCCTTAACTTACACTTCATAAATAATTTATTTCAAAAATATTCCTCCATAAGACCATCAGTTGCTGAGGTGTTCAGTTTTCGGGGAAAGCATTTATTTACTGCATGAGTCGAGGAAGGCTGGTAAAGACTTGACTAAAAGCTCCACATGGAGCAAATTATGGTAATTGTATTAATGCTCAAATCCATGACGCTCAATGCTCAAATCTGCTAAAAGGTTTTGTGCTGTACTGCCCACATCTTGACGGGCAATGAGGCCACTGGAAATGCTTAACACTTCACAGGGAGACTTCCGAGATTCATTTTTCATAGTTCCAAGAATTGCTGAAGAATGTCTGGAGATGGCTTTCAGAGGAGTTTCTGAAAGTCACAACTGAGAGTAAACGTCTTCTGCTTCAGGTTCAGATGGAAACTCCAAGTTAAAGTGCCCAGAAATGGAAATCAAAGGAAACTTCCCACAGTTAATTTTGACGAATGGGTGAGTTTTAATTCATGTTCGGTAATATTCTGGTTAATGATGTCTCCTTTGGACATCCATTAAAAACCCATTAACTTAACAGGCAAAATCTAATAAAGTTACCCTGGAAATTTTCTGCTAGATTAACATTATGGACTTTAAATGAATATTTCTGTAGGTGTTGCTCTATTAGCAGAGCTAATATACTAATTAAATATATACCTCATGTAAGATGGGAAAAAAGAAGAGAAAAATGTTTTAAAAAGTCAGAAAAGGAATTGATTTGGGACCCAAGTTGCTGAAGATTGCTGAAGTCAGTAAGTACCCTCATCACAGCTTTTAAAAGCAAGAAGCACCAACCTCCTGGTACCAGCCATCTCGATCATTAATTTATCCACCTACCAATCAAATAGTAATTTAGCTATAAAAATATATGATGCCTTCTGTTAGTACTGGGAAGACAAATATAAATAAATGAAAATCCTTGTGCCAAAGAGCTCACAGACCAGTATGGAATCAGAATATGTAAACGGTTAACCAAAGTTTCATACTATACTAAAACTATGTCTAACACAATTCCAGAAACTCATGGAAGAACAAGTAACTTGTGTGTGGGGGGCTGAATACCAATTTTAAAAATCACCTGACTAATTAAAATGGAAGTATGTGTTCCAGCTAAATATTAGTATCTCCTAGGACCTCACACTAGGAAGGTTTCAGTCCTGACATCACTTACTGGTTCTATGCAAGGTTAGACAACGTAAGTCCCTCTGAGCCTCCTGTGTGAACAGGCTAACAGTGCTTTGGTCAGAGGTTGTAAGAATTACATGAGAAGTATGTGGACCCAGAATGGAATGGAGAATCAGCATTATTGACACCCTGCTACAGGCACACAACGGACACTAGGTGCAAGTCAGAATGCAAAGTGGTTAGGGTAGGATTTGAGTCATCTAAAACATGAGTTTGTATTCTGCTTCCACCCCATGTAAACTGTTTGGACATAGGTGAGGTGTGCTGGCCTTTCCTAACCTTGGTTTCTTCAGGTGTGAAACAAGACAAAAAGAATAACACTGCTATTAACATGGTTTTGATCATGTAAAAAGGTAATGGTTGTAATGCAATAGGAAATGGTAAGCTATTTTTTTTAGTTGTAGATGGACACTGTACCTTTATTTTATTTTTCTTATTTTTATGTGGTGTTGGATCAAACCCAGTGCCTCACACACATTAAGTAAGTGCTCTATCACTGAGCTATAACTCGACCCCCATGGTAAACTATTTCTTTTAAATTGCTACCATTAATTATCTTTTAGACAAGACAGTAAAGGTAGAGCAACATTATGAGACTTGTCTGAGTTAACATTATTGGTATCTAGCTCCCAGGTTCAGTGTGTTAGCCCCAATTTGCCTATATTCCCTTCATTTTAGGCTAGGCCATAAAACCCTTCCTCTGGCTGGGGTCTAATGGTTCTTCATCAAGGTTAGGAGCTCATGAGAGCCTTCAGAGAACCAGGTTGAGAATTTAGGATTCAGGGGCCCTTTTTAGTCACTAAAGCATCAGTGCCCAGATATGACTGACTGGATTGTGACCTCAAATTCATATTTTGAAAGCCCTAACCCCTGATGTGACGACATTTAGAAACAGGGCCCATAAGATGATAACTGAGGTTAAATGAGGTCATACGAGGGGGGCCCTGATCCAACAAAATTAGCATCCTTATAAGAAAAGACATCAGAGCTCATTTCCCTACCTCCATATACAGAAAGGACACATGGGTACACAGGGAGATAGCAACCACCTACAGGCCAAGAGAAGAGAACTCAGAATGAAACCCACTATGTTAGCACCTTTATTTTAGACTTCTCAGACTCCAGAAGTGTGAGAATTAAGTTTCTGTTGTTTAAGTCGCCAAGGTTATGGTATTTTGCTATGGTAGTCCCAGAAGATCTCTTTGCTGCACTTTCTCTTAATTCTTGCCATCTATTGGTCCAAATTATTGTACTTATGTCATGCACATTCAATCAACAGATTCTTATCAACATCTTCTATGCCATCACACTTAGGAGTAAGGTAGATACAGTTTATGTTCTCCAGTGGCTTGGCATCCTGTTTGGGTGTTCAGTCTCCTTGCTGGGAGTGAAGCACGGTTTAAACTACTAGTCTGGTTGGCAGGAGTCCTGACACACCACATGATGGACAGTTCCTCCAGACACCAGAAAGGCAAAAGTTTGGCCCTATTTCTGAGCTGCTTTCCAAGTTTCTGGCTCCAAATGATATCAACATCAAGCACTTTAAGACCAACTACCATATGATTTAAATTACTGATGCTTCATTGTGCTCTGTGAAGTTGCACCAACTGATCACACTGCAACCCTACTATATTCCCTCCCCAGTCCAGGCATAGACACTCTTCTGTCTAGCTCAAGTTGGCTCTGGGTACTGAATATTAGGCTGCTGCCTAATCCCAGTGGAGGCCAGTCATACAGCTGCATTCATTCCCTTAATGTGTCCCAAGGAAGAGTTAGACCCTGCATCTTAATAGTGGGTAAGGAGCTGGACCTCAGTTTTCCCATCTGTGGGAATCATGGGAATCATGAAACAAATAGATTTGTGGGGGCCAAGCAAGGTAATGTACATAAATCACCTAGCAACAGGAATGTAACTGGTGACTAATGATTACTTCTTTGCTGCCCTCCTCTCTTCCCTTATCACAAGCACCTTCCCCTTTTTATCACCTCAGATCCTGTGATGGTTTCAACAAAGCCACAGAAATCTAGCAGAGCTCTTTCTGTACACCTCCCTGGCTCTATTTTTTTCTATAGATGTAGCTTTCATTAGCTGAATAGATCACAGGCAATACACCAGGATTAGCAGGGTAGGTGTTACTCGTATTCTTTGTTTCTACTCTATGTACTTGAACTTTCAAAGAGCAGACCTGGGATTGTACCAGAGATAGGTAAATTGAACTGAAATAACTGACTCAGTTAAGAAGGTGATCAGAAATTGTAGCAGATACTACTAGTTGTTTGTCAACTCTCAAGATTTAGTGGTCACATAGATGGACATATCCAGTCAATCACTACATTTTCCAGTCACTTCTGCAGTCTGCTGGGACCTTCTGAATGCTCAACAGGAAGTGGTTAGATATGAAGTTATGCTGCCCTCAGAAGCCTGTACATAATTCCTCTGGTCTCTGTTCTTCCTTCTCACTGGCTAGGAATGGATGAGAGCTGAAGCAGTTAGCTTGGACCTACTCCTGGAGGTCCTGCTTGGACAATGGCAGAACTGCACTAATAGCTACTTATCTCTACTCCATTAAACAAGAGGGAAATAACCTCCTATCTTTTTTAGCCTTATTGTTACAATATTCTAGCCTGCATGCTAAATAATTTATAACTATTTCTATTGAAGTAGGTATAATTGCTTACCTGATGACAGCTTACTAGAATTGTTAAGTAGTAACTGTAATTACTACCTACTAACTGTGAAATGACCTTGTAAACTTTAAACTTTAAAATATCAACTATCATTACCATGTATCTAGGTGAAATTCTTTCACAAGGCAAACACATCTGAGTCACTCACACCTGTACCATCCAGTTATTGGCACAAAGAACTTGGGAGTCTGGGACTCAAAGACTTTACTCAGAAAGTGCTGGTTCACATTCTCTTTTCTTTTTTTTTTTACTAATTTGCCAAATTTTGATCTTTTCAATAGATTGCCTTGTCCCTTGAACCTAAGTCACAACTATTTTTCGACTTCTGCCTAGAAATGATCCACAGACAATCCTTTGATTATGCTTTTCCCTGTTATTCCATGCAGACTGTCCTCAGTTCAGTCCCACTTCTGATTTCAAGCAGATTTTCATAGTATGAATCTCCACTGGGTTCAAGCAAGTCCTAAGATAAGGGCCTACAGTCATGACCTACCCAACATAACTGTCTCAGTTTAGAAAATTCAGTCTTAAAAAAACTGAGCTGATTTCCTACATTATAATTCAAACAAAAATAAACCCAAACAAAAAACAAAACTTCCCCAATATTCTCTCATATACATGCAAATGGCCATTTTCTAAATTTTCTATTCTTTTACCTATTTTGTTGTAATTATCAGCAACAAAGTCTTCCAAACCAATCATCTCCCAGAAACTGTCATCCCAACCTTTCTCAGCTGAGTATGTCCATTTGCACACCAAGGAGCAGAGAGACCTAGGAAAATGGGAGAAAAATAAAACCAGTAATATGAATTAGGTTTGCTTCGTATTTTGCCATATACTTGCCTAGTTAACTGCAGTAGTACTGAGAAAGTGAAACCAAAGGAATTATGCATCCCTGTTTAAACCAATGGTCTCTATGTATACCTGTTAATTACCAGTAGCCTCTTCTTTCACTTTCAGAAGAGTCTCAGCCCATCATTTGGATGCTGATGGAACAAATTACTTCTATGAATATTTGCATTTATATTTATATGACATTTGTGAGAAAAGTAGAAATTATAACACTGATTAGCTATTTGATTAAACTGAATTATTAGACTTTAGAAATGACATTGGTGGCTGTCATTAAATATTGCTTATCATTTAGAGATACATATTAAAATATTCTTGTGTCAGATGATGTGATATTTTGGTTTTATCTCAAAAGAACACAGGAAAGACAGTGAATGGCATTGTGAATAGGAGAGGATAGTCTGGCGTTGTCAGTCACTAGGGCTGAGTAATGGGTTGATGGGTGTCATTGTACTACTGTGTCCACTTTTGAACCTGTTCAAAATTCTCTGTAATGAAAATGTTTTTAAAAAGTGCCTCATCTACAATAACAAGTATTGCCACTCTAGCCTAAAAGCATTTCTAATAGAAGGAAAACTTGAGTACTGAATGTTTTCCTTTTTAGCTTCATTTCTCATCAAGTCACGGTTACTTAATATTTTACATTCCATCATAAAAGATCATTTGGATTTCTCTGGAATAAAAGGCATGCTCTTGCACACTTCTGTGCCTCTGACCTAACTCCAGCAGTTTGGTATATTCTTCCCAGTTCTTCTCCCTGCTGTTTCTTACTTTAGCCTAGGCTGTGACTCCAGTTTGATATTCCTTTCTGAGCTTCCACAGCATGGAGTATATCTTATATTATCCCCTTTATCACACTGTGTAATTAACTGCTTCTTTATATATCTTCCTTATAAACCCTAACATTCCAATCTGTTCTCCATATTTCATACAGAGCAAACTTTATAAAATGTTCCATCAACCCCTAATTAAACGCCTTCAATTGACCCATCATGGAAAGGCTACACCCACCTGTTCCCCTTCCCGTGATCCTACCCTTGCTTTCTTTATTCTGCCATAGTAATCATCTGAAGTTTTGTTTAGTTGGCCTCAATTCCTCACTTCCCTTTGCTTCCTGGGATGATCTTCTCTATTATGCATCTAACTCCTAGTTAGCTTTCACAAGCCAGCTAAGATTTTCCCTTTTCCTGTGGAGGATATTCTGATCCAAGCTCCTCCTCCAAGTGCCAAATTGGATATACCATCATCTTATATCTACCAATGTAATTGCCTTTGCCTGATCATTGCTCCTTCTCTCCCAGTAAACAGCAACTCCTTTAGTGCAAAACCAGTCCTACTCATCTCAGTATTACCAGAACAGTATTACCATGCAGGCACATGTTGAGCCACAATGAATAGCAATTGAATGGAAGCATTAAATGAATATGGTTTGTGCTCCTCACTACAGGTAAATGGCAACTAGGTGGAGGCCACAGTCATACAGTTTTAAAAATAAACCAAAGCTATTTCAGGGCCAATAGTCTAGACACATCTCATTCAGGCGTTCACACAGTGCACCCACTCACTTACTACTCAATATTCAGTTGCTATGATCCTGGCACTCACTATGTTAGACTCTAGGGATGAGTGGTATGCAAAAGGTCTGGTCCTCTGCTCTCACAGAAGCTGAAAGTTTAATTGAGGAGACAGAGATTACCAATCACACCTAAAACCTTATACTAACAAATAACCATAGATGTTCTAGAGGACATAAAGGAAGAAATAAGAGCCTTTTGCAGGAGAATCTGCTGTAATCTGGTGGTGGGGTTGGGATGGTGGGGTGGTAGGGGAGAAACTCCAGGAAGGTTCCACAGAGGGAGTGGCATTTACTAAGGTCTAAATCTAAAGCAATAAAATGATATTTGTCATTAAAGATTTTTTTCAAAAGGGCGTACACATTGAGCTGTGCTTAATGGCACTCACATACTAAAGGGAGTTAAGAGAATACCATTTATATGTATTAGAAACCATGTATACATTATATTTAACATATAATTTCACATGTATGTACACAGATATGTATGTATATATTTCATATACATATATGAATGATTATTTAAGCAGCACTATTTTTCCCCAATGTATGGAAATGGAAGTCCACCATGCAGCCTGCTCTGAAGAATACACAGTAGTTAACACTTCCCCGAACACTGTCTGAAATTCCAATGTTTTTAGAACTATGGTAGTCATGGGGAAGAGTAAAACTTTGATAGTGTAGAAAGATTATTTCCAATGACCTAAGCTCACTGGATAACTCCTTACTCCCTAAATGCTTTCTGTACCTCTACTGTGACTGTTCTTCCATCTTAATTGATTATTGTTCCTCATCTTTGTCTACTTGGCAAAATCCAAGTCATCTTTATGAAACAGTTCCAATGTTACACCTCTTGTGAATGTTTCCCCACTTTCTCCAAGCCAAACTCATGGCTCTGTCCTTTGAGGCACTAATGTAAGTTGGAAATACTGCACTGTTGTTCTTAACAGCTGAGGGCCCATATCTTCATACCTTCATATTTCTACATCCTTTACCATGTATCTATCAGAATGTATCTCCTTCTCCTGTTTCCTACTCTGTGGAAAAGGCCTTCTTCCTTACCTCTGGACTGGTTTCTGACTTCTGACTGGATTTAACCAAAGGAATGAGGTAGAAAGGACTGCATGCCATTCCTAGTCTAGGCCTCAAGAGGCTTTACGTATTGTTGCTTCATCTCTTGGATCTCTGATGCTGCCATGAGAGGATCTTGCTGTGCTAGCCCATTGGTCCCATGAGGAGGATACGAAACACGTGGAGCACAGCAATGACCACTTGGGTTCAATCTGGATAAGAAAGCCCTATGTAATCTTGGATCAACTTGGAGTAGTCAACAAAACCCCAGTGAGTCCAGTTGAAATCCAAAGAACAACCCATCACAGCACAGACTAAATAAGTTGTCCATAAGCCATATAAGTTATTTTGGGGTTAAACTAGTGAGCAGGGGTTGTGGTTTGCAACCAAAATACAGTTAGTACTTCACAACATAAGTAAATGAGTCCAAGTAGATTTTCTCCCCCAGGGAGGGGAAGAGTAGAAATGTCTCATTTCTTATGGCTAGAATAATCTAGAGAGTGTTCTGGAGAGAGGATGACTGAGTCTAAGAGGCAGAAAGTGTTATGCCTACAGATGCCTCTGGAAACTCCAGCGTCCTTACAGGTTACTCAAATATGATTAAGGTCCATTTCATTTGTGTCTAAATTAAACTGGTGATCATGAATGTGCTTTTAGTGGCTAAGCTGGCAAAGTTAAGAGAAAGCATCTCAGGCAATAGGTTCTCCAGAAATCTCTAGGAGACAGAGAAAAGTATAGGACTTTGTTTTTCTTGTTAGTGAGTAAAGACAAGGTACTAGTAACAGAAGATAAATTTGCCTCCTCTTGAGCTTTGGTTAAGACCAGGCTTTGACGTTCATCAAAGTATTCTGGTGAATTGCCCTCCCAAGACAGCTATTCACCTTCAGGTAAGCTCTGCCTGCCAGTCCATCCTGGCATCTCCCCCTAGGAGCTTTGTAGTATTAAATTAGAGATAAAAGCTTCAGAGAGTCAGCGGCTGTACTGGCAGATTGAGGTGCTTCCAAGATCAGAGGGTAGATAAGAGCTCTACCTCTGCCAGGTACCTCTCAGAGGACAAAAGGTACCACTCATGACTGGTCAGTCAGAAGGTCATAACAGGAAGTGCTTACTTTCCTCCTCTTTCAGATTTGTTAATGCCAAGCCAACTCTAAAAACATATGGGAGGGCCAAAACAATAGAGATCCATGAGCAGGCAAAATAAAAACAATACCTAACTTAGGGAGAGGAGTTCCCCTGAGTGAAGATACCATAAGTCAGGACCCACTGAAGTAAAAATGATGAAAATACTGGAAGAAAATATCAGGGATGAAAGTTATGAGAAACCAGGAGAAGAATGCAAGAAAGACTTTCTGGAACTAAAAACACAGGTTTTGAATTTAAATTTAAAAACTAACATCTCTGCAGAAGAACTGAAAAAAAAATCACTGGCACTGATGAAAATTAACTCAATGTTCTGGAAGACTAAGAGAATGAAATACCTTCTACAAATAGCAAAGACATAACAGATGAAATATTGAGGGAAGAGATCAAAGGCTTGTGGGACAGATCCAGCATCCTAAAGTGAGAATAACAGGAATTCTGGGTTTTTTTTTTTTTAAAGAAAAAGAAACAAGAAGAACAGGACAGATGAGGGAGATATTCTAAGTAAATGAATACAGCACTTGGTATTTTATTACACTGAGCTAAAGTAAGACTTAAGCTTGCAGATTAAAAGTCTCATTAAGTCCAGGAAGCAAATCAAGGAAATACTTGAATGTCAAGAGTCAACAGAAAATTATACAAGTTTCCAGACAGAAAGAAAGAATAAGTTACTTGCAAAGGCAAGGGATTCAGACTAGCTAAGGAATTCCCATCTATGACTCTGGAATGTAGAAGACATCAGAATAAAGTACAGACTATTAAGAAAAACTGACTCAAGAATCCTATACCCAGACAAAATATTATTCAGTTGTCAGAGAAAACAAAAACATTTTCAACATGCAAGGATTTAAGTAAACTTCTGACATATACTCTCTGAAAATAATTCTTTTTTTTTCTTATTTTTTTAAACTTTTTACAGATTGCATTTTGATTCATTGTACACAAATGGAGTACATCATTTTGTTTCTATGGTTGTACATGATGTAAATTCATACCATTCATGTAATCATACATGTACATAAAGTAATGATGTCTGTCTCATTTCATGATTTTCATACCCCCCTCTCATTTCCTTCTACACAATCTAAAGTTCCTCCATTCTTCTCTCACTCCTTACCCCCCACCCCCATTATATATCATCCTCCACTTATCAGAGAAAACATTTGACCTTTGGTTTTTTGGGGATTGGCTTATTTCACTTAGCATTTTATTCTCCAATTCCATCCAATTATCTGCAAATGCCATAATATTATTCTTTTTATGACTGAATAATATTCCATTGTGTATATATACCACAGTTTCTTTATCACAATTCTTGAGAAGGAACATGGCCTAATATCAATTAATTCAGAGCAGCTATCTCAACATAAGGGAATTCAAAGACTGGAGAAAGCAGTGGACATGAATGCATATGCATATTCATTCATTCTCTTTCTGTCATACATGTATATGTCTATTGTACATTGAATACAAGTGTATATGCATGCATGTTCATATACATATATGCTTGAACTCATACATAGGTACAAGTGTATATCTACATATACGCATATACACATATTTAAATCTAAATGGATGATGATAAAATACAAGCAGGATTTATAATATTGAGAATTTTTGAAGTATAACCGACCTGGTATAATATAAAAAAAACTTGAGCAAAGTCTGGAAATAAAAAATACTCAGTAAAACCTCAAAGTCTGAGTCAAGGTAAAGGGTATGTCTTCATCTGTTTTATGTTGCTATATGAGAATACAATAGACCAGATAATTTATAGAGAAAAAATTTATTTCTCACAGTCTAGAAGATGGGAAATCCAATATCAAGGTGCAAGCACCTGTTGAGAGCCCGCTTGCATTATCCCATGGCAGAAGACAGAAGTGCAAGAGAACATGAGAGAGTAAGGAAGGGAACAAATAGGACAGAGCTTGTTTTTATAAGCCCATTTTTACAACAGAAACCCACTGCTGACATAACAACATTAATCTATGATGAGGGCAGAGGCTGTATAATCAAATTACCTCTTATTAGGTTTTGTCTCCCAATACCTTTGCTTAGGGAATTTAGTTTTCAACACATGAACTTTAAGGGATACGGTCAAATCACAACAGAGTATATAGAAAAAGTAACTTTGGATACATGTGTATGTTTGGGCAGGCCATAAGCTTAATGTTGGTAAGAAATTAAGAAATGATAAAGCAATCACTAATGGAAACAAAATTTTATTTGAACACTCAAAATAAAAGGGACAAAGGAATCAAGGGAAAATTCACATGCCAGTGAACCTAAACTAATCAAAAAGGAAAACGAGTAGGAAAGTGATATGATATAAATAGAAAACAAAAATAAAAGGGTATAAAGTCCATTGTAAGTGAGCTGAATTTCATAAATGGCTAAAAATAAGAATGATCATAATGGGTTAAAACTAAGTTATATCTTATGATACAGATTTTTAATGTGAAAGTTTTTTTTAAAAAAGGGTGTACAAAGAAACAGTGAAAACAAAAATTTTAAAATGTGACAATATAAATATCAAAGTAGCCTGCAAGATTAAAAATATTATATAAGATAAGAATATCAGATAATGACAAAATGCTCAACTCAGGAAGAATACTACCATTCATAAAAATTTATGAACCAAACAATATAGTGTGAAATATAAACCAAGAGCCTCTGGAAATAAATAAAACCCTTGAAAAAACACAAGTCTACTTAAAGATTTTCTCCTATATTCAGAATTTGATGTGAACCATAAGAATAGTTTTCAACAAACTAATATTATATGTATATATACATACAGGAGAAGGAAGAGAAAGAATGTTTTATAAGAAGAGACTAATGGCTTAAGTGGTATTTAAAAAGAAATTCAGGATTTTAAAAGCTTTTATTGGAAGAAGGGGAAGCCTGAAAATTAATAACCTAAGCAGCCAACTTTGGAAATTATAAAAATAGTAAAAGATTAAACTGAATGGAAGATTTAAAAGGAGTAATAAAGATTAAAACAGATGAAAAAACACAAAATGGAAGGTAAAATGCAGTTAATTAACAGAGTCAGAACATGGTTCCACAAACAGACAAATGAAACAGTGAAACTTCTGGCAAAATTGAGAAAGGGAGAGATGAAAAGGAAAAAATGACAAATGTTATAAATTGAAAATGGGGGCCATAACCACAGATAATGCAGACATTAATAGAAAATAAAAGGATAACATGAAACTTATGATAGTAAATCAGAAATTTAGATGGATGGACAATTTACTAGAAAAGAAGAATTTACCAAACGGACTCGAGAAAACCTTAATAAATTTATGACCTTTAAAGAAATCAAATAAAACTTTAAGACCAGATGGCTGTACTAGAAAGTCCTAACAGGCATTTAAAGAACAAATCACTTTAAAGTATTTAGGAATCTAGAAAAAGAAATGCTCTCCACTTTATTTATAAGTCTGGGATAACATACAACGAAAACTGAACCAGGACAGCATGAGAAACAAACAAACAAAGGAAAAAAAAAAAAAAAAAAGGCCACTCTCACATGATGAATTCAGCATAAAAGCTACAAAAGAAATGACCAAATTTAATTTTTAAAATGTGAAAAAAAATACATCATGAGCAATGTGCAAGGATGTTTCAGTAATAGAAGATACATGAATCTATGTCACCCCAGTATTTTAATAAAGGAGAGAAAAATGAGCAGCGCTCATTGAAGAATGCAAACTATTTGGTGAGGTTAAACACATTAAGATAATCATCCTGACTGAGGTACAGAAGCTTCTGCCTATGACCATGATGCAAGAACAGACTGCATTTTACCCCAGTTCTAGGAGAGGAACTGAGATCTGTGAAGTGACTACAAGGAGACAAGGAAACCAGTGAGGTGAGTCCCAGATCCCCAGGCTTTCTGGCTGGAGATGCGTGCCAGACCACAGTCGGACAGAGACCCCAAGGAAAGCTGTGGGGGCACAGGCTTCCAAAGAGGAGATAGCTATGTAGAACAAGAGCTCCCAAAATCTGCACCAGTCCCCTTCAGTCTTTGTTGGATTATTCAGACACACAAGTGTAGGGAAATCCCATGAGGTTGGGCAAAGAGTGACTAGAAGGCTGTGAGTTGATAGTTCTGAGCTCACAAAAGGCTGGGAATCCCTAAGTTGTAAGAACTGAAGAGCAAAGTCCTCAGTAGCACTTGGGGTCTTCAAAAGAGAGCCCAGAAGACTTACAGAAGTGTGGCTGAACGGTCTGTGTGAGGGTTCCCAGGCCTGTTCCAACAGTGCAAAAAGCTGCCTCCACAGGATGAGACCAAACCCGAAGTACATTAACAGCTTGCCAGAAAAAGATAGCTCAATATTTCTTAAAGGAAGATAGTAACATGAAGACCCTCACAAACATGAACCTGGAAAGGTGAGCATCAAACAGAAAATAACTGAAGAAACAGTGGCATTCTTTTTTTCAATTTGATAAAAGCCATCAATCCATAAAGCCAAGTTCAGTGACACAAAGAAAGTCACACTGAGACATATTATAATCAAACTGTATTTTTTTATTTAAAAAAGGAAAAGAATATCATAAAAATGGGTAAAAAAGACACAATCAAGAGAAAAAGAGACAAAACCAAAAAGTTCAAAAACTTTTCACCAGAAGCAAAGCCAGTTGGAAGAAAATGGAATGACATCTTTACTGTGCTGAACAATTAAAAAAATCAATCTAGAATTCTGTACTGAGAAAAAGTGTTTTTGAACAAAGTATGTGAAGTAGAAAATTTTCCAGACAAACACCCAGATAATTCACTTCCAAGAAACATACACTACAAAGAAATGTTACAGGAAGTTCTTCAGAAAGGGGAAAAATAATATGGACAAGAAATGTGAGCACACACTATGGAATGAAGAGTGTCAGAGGTGGTAAATAAGTAAGTGACTATAAGAGACACAATTTTTTAATTTTTAAACTTCTTTAAAAGATAACCTATTTGAAATCTTCATCTTTTAAAAATCTGATAAAACAACCAATGGGTTTTGGGATTTAAAGCATACATATAAACAAAACCTAACAAAAAGAGCACAAGTGACAAGAATACATAAAAATAAATTGTATGTGATGAGGTATAAAAATTATTTTAAGGTAGACTGTGATAAGTTAAATATGCACATTGTAAATCCTACAGGAACAAATAAAAATGTGGCAAAGTAAACCATTTGGAGATAAAATGGTCTACTAGAAAAAAATTTAAGTAATCTGGAGAAGGTAGGAAAAGAGAAAAATTACACAGAACATATGGAACAAATAAAAAGGAAATAGCAAGAGGGTGAATTAAAACCTAACCATTAAATGCAAATGGCCCAGCCTGGCCTATAATCCTGGATACTTGGGAGACTGAGTCAGGAGGATCTCAAGTTCAAGGCTGGCCTGGTAAACTTAGTGAGACCTTGTCTCAAAATACAAAAAAATTTAAAAGGGGTGGGAATATAACTCACTAGTGGGTTTAATCCTCAGTACAGCTGATATGGGAGAGATGAGGCTGGACACCCAAGGAATTTTCAGGAAGCAGGTTTATCTAAGCTGCAGAGGTCCAGAGGGACTAATGTCTAAAAATCTCTAGATGGTGGGTCTGGAAATTCTTTTAGATTTATTCTCAGTGGGGTGGTTACATTTCAGTGGGAGTGAGTGGGAACATAAGAGTTATTCTTTGTTCCATATTCTTAGGCTAGACACAGGTTTCACATGTTTTGTCTGCAAACCTGGCATTTACAAGAAAGGAAGCTTCAAACCACACTGAAAACTCTGTAGAAATCCTGTTGATACCTGTTGACATTTTTTTGTAAAAATCTTTCTGATAAGAAGAGAAGCTTAATGATGTCAAGGGTCTTTTGGGTGGGGGTACCTGGTCTGCTTTACAGTTACATAAAAAAAAAAAAAAATCCAATGTCAAGCCAAAGATCATAAAGCTAGATAAAAGTTTAAAATAAAACCCAACTATTTACTATTTAAAAGAAACTTATGTTAAATATAAAAACACAACAGATTTAAGAGTAAAAGGATGAAAAAAGGACACACTATATAAATACTAATATCAGAAAAGCTGAAAGGGCTATATTAATATCAGACAAAGCAGACTTTAAAACAAAAAAGCAGGAATAAAGGGATACATCACATAATGATATAAGGGATGAGTCACCAAGAAGATAAAGAAGAAATTCTAATTTTTTAGAATGGCAATTTGAACTCAGCTAAGGTTATTTTTTCTTTGTTTTGACCCAGAACTAGCAAACGTGCAGTGCAAAACTACCCAAAACCAAGAATTCACGATGGTATCACTGGGTGTGGCTACTAAAGTCACCCATGTCTTATATAGAGGTTTGCTTGAAATTCAGTAGTCTAGCAGACCATGTTGACAAAAGGGTGTGGCAGATAAGAGGAGTCCAAAACTGTGGGCTTGTGTATATGAGTGAGGAAGGCCAGGAAGCCTGAAAGATCTACCTCATTAAAGTGTCATTATTTTGTTTCATTGCTTGATGTTCCATCTGGCCTTTTGGAAATTTCAGTATACCAGGTCTGACCACAACCTCCCACAGAAGAGACCCTAACTGCCTTATTCAACCCGTTTTCCCTGGTCCAAGGCACACTTCTTCTCTGGAAAATTTGTAGAGTTCAAAGCATGTTTATTAGTGGATGAATGAAAACCTTTGGATCTCAGGTATAGAAGGAAGCTTTCAGGTTCCTAATCACTTTTTAACAACTTGTATTACAAGGCCTGAATCTTCAGCTTCTACAAAGTTGATTGACTAAGGATCCAACCTCAAAGAGCATAGGGTACAAAGCCCAGGTAAGGGTAGGGGCACCTTCCCAGAAGTAGAAAGTAAGGATCTGCCCTTTTGCAGGCCAGCTCTCAGGCCCCTTTCTCCAACTCAGCTCTTAAGAGTTTTGGCTTCAGAGATTTATACACTGAGAGTTTGTTTTTGGGGAATCTGATCACGGGCCCCAACAGAAAAAAAAAAAAGTATAAAGCTATTGAGAGAACAGAAAGTATAGAAAAAGTGATCCAGTCAGGTCACTCTATCCTGAATAGGATTAAAAGGAGGGAATTTTAATCCCTCATTTTTGATAATCAATACACAGTAACTAATATAATTATTACCATCTTTATTTTTTAAAAAAGCATTTATTAAGAATATATTTATGAACATATCAGAATTTTCCTTGGCAGGTAAAAGCCTGAAAACAAATAAACAAACAAACAAAGTGAAAGGATCACGAAGATCCCAGTCATATGAAGAGAACATAAGGTAGACTTAGCAGGAACAAGAGGAACTTGTGACTCTCCTGTTTATCCAGAGCAAGGCACACATCAAAAGCACAAGTCTGCTGAGTTCCAAGGCTTGATCATGCCCATGTATTTCTCCAACAAGACTTGATGAAAACGAAGTCGGCGCTGCTGCATTATTTATACACAGCTCACCGCATTGACATTGCCAAGCCCCCACTTTCAAGGGAAACCTTTTGTTCTCTACTTGAGGAATGCAGAACCTGGAGAGTCTCAACTGAACAAGCTAGTGAATAACAGAATAATTAGAGCTGAGAGAGGGGATAAATTACCAAAATATTCCTGGCTGTGGCCTTTGGTACATCGCAGGCCTATGATGGCTCTGTTTTTCCATGCCATGCAAGAGCCTGTATTACCAGCACTGAAGATTCAGCTCATGGGGAGATACAATGACTGGGACTGGATTGCTAATTGCATCAACAAAGAAACTAAGAGGGCCTGATTTCTGAAGAAATACCACTGAATCAACTGGAGTTGCTTCTGTTAAAGAGCTGTCAGATTTCAGGCTCGTTACTATTGGCTCTGTACTTCATCAAGACTTGCTGACAGGTCCATGACAGACTGAAATAATATATGCAATGATGCAACGCAGGGCAATATTAAATTGCCTTTTCAGTTAGACTTGCCGATAACATGGTTCAAATGTGGCCATGACAATATGGACAGCATGAAAGAACTGAATAAATAATCAAGTTGAGGGAGTTTTCCCATGCCCCAAAGAGAAAGATCTAAGAGTCAAATAACAAAAGATTCTAAAGTTGCCACCAAAATATTTCAAGATTGTGGTAGTATCCTTGGATTCATGGATTTTGATTTGTCCCCTAAAAAATAAAAAATAAAATAAAATAAAATAAAAATACTAATGAGAAGCAATGTGAGAGAAGCAGGGAAAGGAACAGGGAAAGAAAGAAAACAATGTCACAGCTCACTAAGGCTCTGTTATATGTGAGATACTGTGCATAGGACTTTTGTATATTACTGAATATCAGAATAAACCTGTGAAGATACTCTTGTGATAGAAAAGGACACTGAGCCTCTGAAAGGTTGAGTAACTTCATTTGAGGTCATACCCTTAGGAAGGAGAAGGGCAGAAGTCCAAACTCTGCCCTGATCAATTAAAGTTTATACTTGCTAACTACAGGCTTATTCAGGCTCACTCACCAAAAGATATTTGTAAGATACTGCAAAGATTATAAGAAAAAGTGCACTAATTTTGAGGTAGTATTTGATTTTTCTGTGTTTATTGTATGTGGGTGTCTTTCTCTTTTTTTTTTTTATACCAGGAATTGAACCCAGAGGCACTTAACCACTGAGCCACTTCCCTATCCCTTTTTATTTCTTTTTATTTTGAGACAGTTCTCACTAGTTTGCCTAAGGCCTCACTAAGTTGCTGAGGCTGACTTTGAACTTGTGATCCTCCTGCCTCTGTCTCCCAAACTTCAGGGATTATAGGTATGTGACACCACACCTGACTTTGATTTTTTTTTTTTTTTTTGGTATGCTGGGGATCAAACTTAGGGCCCTTGTGCATGCTCTATCACTGATTCAATCCCCACCCTACTTCTTTTCTTAATAAAGGAAAAAATATATAAAAATAAAAGCAGATGAAGAGGTCACACAAAGAGTAGCTGTCTTACGTTCCCTGTGAGGTTGTTCTGGTGGAAGCTAAGGCATTCTTGAGATGCCAAGGACACAAAGACAATGGGATGCTCCCGCGAGACATGAAATTCAGCTAAAAGTCAGTTCAAAATGAGTAAGAGTAAGCCATGAAAAATAATCATAAAAAGGCAAAAGGACTCTGGATTCCCAAAAGTAGCCAGCCTGCATGAAAAGAGCTAAAGAAAGCATGTGTCCGAGGGATGAGGAATCTGTTTGGGAGCAGAAGAAGAGAAGGCTGCAGAGACAAGTGTCAGTGTGGAGAAGCAAGAATGCTCCAGAAGGGAAGAAGGCAGCAGAGACAAGTGTCAGTGTAGAGAGGCAAGAATGCTCCAGATGGGAAGATCTATCTGCACGTGCAAAGGCTGTGAGAGACAGCTGTGCACAACACACATCCCGGCCAGAGCCTCATGGTGCAAAGCTCCCAGCTGAGGACTCCCCAGGTGAAGAACAGGAACGAAGGAGTCATTTGCATCTTTGTTCCTTTCTCCCCTCCCTCTCCTTCAACAAATGCTTATTAAGCTCTTTTTATGTGTCAGGCACAGATATTGTCTTTTCATGGAGAGTCCAGCAGAACAGAGAAATCCATGGAGGTACTACATGGTAAATATAATAAATATTATAGGCCGTCTGTAGAGCATATGGTACCAAAGGACACACAGGGAAACAGTAATCTAAACCTGCCTTAGAGTCTTCCACTAAGTGGCAGAACTATAGGGTCAAGAGTTTCCACTGAGTATTTGTCTGTTCCTGCAGTTTTCAATGACAGTCCATATGGCTAAAGGTCATTGAAATGGGGTTGCCTTGTGATGGAGACACCTTCAGACCAGACCAGCCCAGTCCCTTGGGTCTGCCCTTTTCTTTGCACTAGTTCCTTCTCCATTCTAATAATTTGGGTCCAGGACTCAGTCATTTCTGACTTACTATGGCTTCTTGGACCCAAGACCTGATCTTAGACTTCTGGCTTTGATCACCTGAACACTCATCATTTACTGGCCCTCTATTTCTTTCAAATTCCTGGCTTCAGAGTCCCACACCTTAGTGCTGGTTTCTTCTACAAGACCTATTATAGTATACATAGGTGTTTACTGACACCAAAATCTATTCCCAATGTTATGCTATGACCTAGCAGAACAATAAGAGATTGAGAACATATGTACCTGTTTAGTCTGATTTAGAAAAGAGATTTTTCCCAACTCTTTTACAAGCTTAAATATTAAAACACCTTTTCCAACGTGAAATTGAGCACTGAGCTGATTCAAAGTTACCTAAAGTGCAAATATCAGTAAGCCTGGGATCTAAGATTACAGACAAGTAGCAAAGCTATTCTAAAGCAACTCATTGGGAGAAAGGGAGAAGCAAGGACAAGAAAGTTATCATATTTATAAATGGTCATTCAAGGTTGCTCTGCCTTGAAGAGATGATGCAGGATTCCTTGCAGAGGATACGAAATGGGCAGACTCAAATGGTTCCTGCCAATTGGCCCAGTGCATTTCAATTCTGTTTGGCTATCAGGCACCTTTATGATTAGTTTTTGGGTTCTGGAATATCCAACAAATATGCTAACTTGAGACTATTTCATGTAAATAACCATATGCACAAATTAGAAAATCTTTTTTTGATAGAGTTATCTTTACATATTCTCTTATCACAACAACTGTGCCATGCTATAGTTCAACACAGTGCCTAACATACTTTAAGTACTCTACAAATATTCTTTACCTTTATTTATTTGAGTCATTGACAACTGTTAGAGATACTGAAAGGCATGATAATTTCCCTCACAATCAATGTCCCAGTGACACTAGTTCTAGGTATTTGATACTTAAAATCCATGACAGCATTTGGCAGCCTTCAAGCTTCTCATCTTCTTACACTATCCATTTTGGTTTACAGTCTAGAAATGGTGCCACTGGTCTCCAATAGTGCAAGAGTTGGGGGCATTCTGGCCCTTTCTCAGCTCTGCTTGGGTGCTTATAGTGATCCAGGCTGCATTATGAATATAGTCCTTGACTAGAAGTCACATGAGGTCAGTGCCCTTCTCAGATGATGATGCTAACTGTTCAGTACCTCAGGAGGTGCAAATTCTCAGCTCCAAGAGCTCAGAGTGATCTCTTTCTGATACAAAGAGGAGAGAGTCAGATTAAGGCTTTCCAATGAGGAAAGGAGGCAACACCTAAAAACATCTGGTAAACCAAAAGTAGAGACCTGAAGATTTCATGGCTGTCAAGATGTCTTATCTCTAAAAAAGAAAGGAACACATGGAAAATAAAAAGAAACAAACAGAAAGATGACCTTAAAACTAAGTTCTCAACACCCTTCAGTGATGAAGGTCCAGAAACTGGCAGAAACAATATCAGCTCTTCAAGAGGAGGACTTGATATTAATGTCAAAACCATGGCAATTTGGTGACTTAGTCATTGAAGACTTTATGGTATGAATCATCTCTTGGGCCTCAAAGGATGAACGGTCTTTCAGGGAGAAGAGCACCCCAGGATCACCCAGATATATGAGTAGAGCTGGCATCTGAACCCAATCAGCTGCAGAGTCCATGCCCTTAACGACTATACTGATGGCCTCTAGGGACAGACCCACTGCATGCTTGGTGAATTTCACAGGTGAAATGTAAGACATCGATCAGCAATGACTGAAGAAGGGGGCAGATCTAGATGGAAATATTAAGGATGCTTCACTGATGAGCTTAAGTTGTGAGTCCCAGGATATGGGAAGAAATCACGAGGTGGACAAAGGCTATGGGGGCTAGGCTTCAGGCAGGGAACCAAGGAGTTCAGTTCAGGTGTGAGCTTGACTCTAGAGAGAAGGGAGAGAAAATTGTCTCCTAAAATTCTCGTAGACTTTTGATTTCCTGCTCTTAGGAGGAAGGCATAACTGAGCATGGTTGGATCAGACATGGCAATGCCATCATTCCCTAGGAAGTTATCCTTCCTGCTCTTTATTTTCTTCATCTGTTAAGGAGAATAACTATAGTACTTGCCCATAAATTCATTAAAAGATCAAGTGCTGTTAATTTGCATAACAAATGCCCAATGAAAAGTAATAATTTTTGTTGGCATTATCCTCTTCAGCATCAAAATTATTATCATCTTCCAGCTACTTTTGAGAAAGAAGGTACCAATAAAAAGAGGTACAAAAGAAAACTTGTTTTGAGACCCTACTAAGGACACTAGAGAGAAATAAGATGAACTTTCAGCTCTAATTTGATGACTATGATCTGAACAAAATGGAAAAATGGCATAATCAGCACAGCTCAGCTTAGCTCAACTCAGCCTAAAATTGAGTTGATAATCAAATTTTTGATTCAAACTTTGAACTTAAAAATTAATGTTGGGCCCAACTCTGCCCTCTTTGTACACTTAGGGGCAAAATCAATTTTGTTCAGTTTTGTGGGATGGCTCGTTAACTCCCAAAATTTTGCCAGCACCCAACATGGCACTGCAGAGAGAGAGAGGTGAGGGCTATATCTCCTTCTCTGAATAGCTCAGAGGGAGATGAGAAAACAGACATATTAAAGGAAACATCAAAAGCAATGTAAGACAGTTTTAAATATGGTTATTTATACAAAACTTTTTTGAAGCACAGAATGTTAGAGATGTTAACTTCTGGAGAGTTCTAGAAACTTTAAAGAAATTTAAGAGAAAACAAAACAACACAGGTAAGGTGTACATCCTAGGAAAGTGAGGACACAGCACAAACTCACCCATACTTTGCCCATTCTCTGGCTGAAAGTCTTTTTCAGTTTCCTGAATGGTCCTGCTTCCAGTGTTACTTTCTGCCCATGAACATGCATAACTGACACGCCTTTACCTTTCTTAATCTTGGCAAATCTTAATCACCTTGAATGTAAATTGCTTTGAGAATCCATCCAACTTTGTATTAAATGTCCCTCTACTGTCTTTTCATTACTCCCTATTACAGCACTGATTACATTAAGACTGCTAAATTGTATCTCTCTCCCATACTAGACTGCACACAAGAACGGCACAATCTGCATTTTGGTCTTCCTGTAAGGCTGAAAGCAGATGTTTAATGTTCATCAAATTGGTAGCTATCACTGACATCTTCTTTAACCTGCTGCCACATATGTAAACACCCATTTTATTCTTACACAGGCAGTCTGCTTTGAATGTTGAACTGGAGCTTGCTTTTGCAACTCAGTCCCTGTGTTGAGTTTTTAAATGAGTTCATATTAAAACAAAGAAAACCACCAACAAACAAAAGGGATCAGAGGCCTCTGCTCAAGTACAAATCAACATCCTTGCTGAACTAAATGAGGAAAGGAAGCCGCCTGCTTGATATCCTTTTTAATAACTAGCAAGAGGGAGCTTATTGGGTTTCTTAAGTGAGAAACCATATGAAAAGGCAAAAGTGTGCTTAGAGTATACCATGTTCCTTTTTTATCTGCTTTAGAATTACCATGTGTTTTTCTAATTGAGAGTACTCTTAAGGCTTATTTATAAACCAGATCTGGGGGGAGAAAAAGTACATGGCCTAAATTCACTCTAGTTCCCTTGTGCATCATTTCAGCTTCTTTTGAACATTGCAAAGCAGTTTATAACAAATAAATCATGTCTTATTATAAATTAAGCAACTGTAGAAACTGAGATGAGAATGGTTGATGGCAGGCTTAAAAAGATACCAGCACATTTCACTTGGGGATCATGGTCTTCCAGTTACCCACCAGCCTGGCTGGAGCGACTGAATTTAATGGTTTGAGACATATTTCTAAGTACACCTGAAATCAGCAATCACTTACTAATCATACCCAGCCCACATTTGTTTAGGCAAAAGACCAATAAGTTGAAAGAGTACTGTTCAATGGTTTGGAAATCAAGAAGGAAAAGGAATGTCAGATGAAGGGAGAATTATGCCTGGGGAAGAGAAGGATATGGAATGATGGAATAACCATCTATAGGAAGAGAAATGTTTTCAGTTGAAGCAGCTGTTTTTCATTTCTAGGAAAGCTGAGAGCATAAATTTCAGTATGGGAGGGTTTAGGTTAACCGAGGGAAAGCCGCCTAATTTAGAGGGCAAGAAGACATGATGACTGGGTGTGAGAGATGCCAGTCTTTACCAGGACCCTCAAGGAAAGCGGAACCTCATGATTTCAAGGTGGCTGGGGAAGCAGCTGACTTGCACAGGGGGAAACAGATTGTATAGGTAACTTCAATGTTTTTATTAGTGTTATTATTACTCTGGTTCAAAGATTCTGTGTTCATTTCATTTATTGTAAAACCAATTTGACCCAACAAAAGAACAACACTGAACAAAAATGTTTCTGAGAATTCCAAACTCATGAAGAATGTGCCTAAATTATGATCTAATTTAAATAAAAACACACCAACTTCCTTTCAAACTTCAGTTTAATAAAATCCATGGAGTAACTATGATGTGTAAAATTTCTACAAGTTGTCAGGTACCCAGAGATAAGACCCACTCCCAGTGCTGAGTTCACTGGAAGAAAGAAAATGAGTCCATTGATTACTGTGATAGAAATCAGATATAGTAATATTCAAGAGACACAAATTCTCATATAATAATTCTCATAGAATAAAAGGACAATATCTACTTAGGCTACCTAGTGCTGAGAATAATTTGGGTAACAGATTATGAGGTGATTATTAAAAATTTGTAAATCAGTAAATATTAGAGATACTATAAACAAAGATAGAAGCATGGATATCTAAATCATGCCTCGAGCAGGGAATGGTCTCATTTAATCTGAACAAAACTATTTACATTGAAGAATAAGAAAACATGAAAGTTGTTTTGGGTCATATAAGTGACCCAGGATGTAAGTCTCTAAATCCAAAGCTAAAGATAATTATGCTTAATTCAAGATGAATTCATTTCCAATTATTTTCCCACTCAACTGGAATAAATCTTACCAGATTATGATATTCTTAAACAGAGTTCCTTATATTGAAAAGTCACAATTAAGGCAATTAACTGATAGCTGTGAAACATTTGACCTTGCATCCACTTTAATGCATCCATAAAGGACCAAGACAGCTTTGGATGACCTAGTGGAAGAATAGCGAATGGGATGGACTTGATGCTTTTAATAGATGTTTAAAAATATGTCACTATACATATCTGACTCTGAAAAATCTTTCCAAATCAGAAGTAGAGAAACATCAAGGTTAGCTGTATTAAAACAACAACAAAACCACTCTATGCCTAAATCTTAGAGCTGGTTACTATTGCAGAATGTGTGAAACATTTTGAGTTGTACAATGAAATAAAGGAGGAAGTGACTACATCCCCAATGGAAGCTATCTTTCATGTAAACAGACTTTGTAGGATGCTGTATCATACAAGGGAAAGGGGAAGGGCTCTGGAAAGAGGTAGACCTAGAGGTAACCTGCTATGTGACTAGACTTGAGCAGCTCTCTGAACCTCTCCATTTTCTCACATCTCATGTAGGACTAATAATCCTGAATTTAAAGACTTGTTGTGAGGAACATATGCACCACCATTGAAGGACCCCATGGCCAGCCACTGATCCCTCCAGCTCCTCCATAAACAATAGCTATGATTAGTAGCCATTATATTTCTTCCTTTTAACTGGCTACATTTAAACACATGCACAAACACAAGTACTATAGATTTCTCCTGACATTTGTGCATCACACCTAGGGAAAATCTCCACATTAAATGATCACTCCAATAACTCTGATATCTCTCCCTAGCTGGGGCAGAGGCCACTTGGGAAGGGTAGATTTCACATCATTGCATGATTCTCTTGCTAGCCTATAACCTGGCTCACATTTCCTGGAAACAGTTCTCTTGAGTCACATATACCTCTGACTTGAGAACAGATCTGAAATATTCATATTTTTAATGAGATCTATGTAAAAACTCCAAACCAGAACATTCTAAGTTAAATATCTAGCCCCCTAGTGTTCAATGAGAAATATCACTGCATATTCATATATGTGTCCAAGCATAGGCTCAGAGTGAGTTATACCTGGACAATTTATAACACCAGTGTTAATATGCATTATTTCCCAAACCCCTCCCCAAGAGCAGTCACTAGATCCATCACTTAGGAAGTAGGATACAGGGGCAGATGTTTCCAGTTACTACACATAATGGGTACGTGTAGGATTCTATTATATTCTTCTCCTTGCTATTGTGCACATTTGAAATTTTCCACAATAAAAAATAGAAATGAAAACCCAAAATACTGGATTTAATGATGCAAAAGTCATCAAACGTTGATGTTAGTGAGAGACAATGTGAATGCCTGTTCTGAAGTAGTTACCAAAGAAAGTAAGAGAGATATCTGCTTTCTTGAATTCAGGATGAAGCAGGAGAGGTCATTATTTAATACATGATTACACAAAAGCTTACAGCTGCCCAAAATGCAGGACACCATGGAACTCTATAATTATAAAGAAGGGCGGGAAGGACTGCTTGGGGAAGGAACAGGAAGTGAAGACCTAACGAATAAACCAGCATTGTCCAGTGAAGAGGGAGGGAGAGAGAGGAAGAGGTCAGTGTCCCAATCCAGGAATACAGCATGATGATCAAGGAAGGAACAATGTCAGCTCTGAGTCCAGCACTGCATTATACTTTTGACACATATGATATTAGTCTGACAAAAGTGCTGTTAAGGAGAAACAGAATTAGAAAAAGTAAGTAACAAACACAAAGTTACTCCACCAAAATTATTCACTACTGTTAGCAATAGCAATTTCTCTCCCAAATCCTCTTAACAAATATCAAATAACAAAAATTCCTTTTTTGCATGCCCCTATAAGCATACAGTGAGAAAGGAATTAGATGAGGTAGATGTGTTGGAAGGATTAGAAACCAGGGAAGTTCTAGACTCAGATACTTCTATTAGCCAGAACAGCAATAGTTGATGGGCCTGCCTTAGGCTTAGGAAAGCTAGAAGTCCTGCGATGAGCTCATAGCCACCTCCATCTTTCTAGGACTGAAAATGGGCCACTCTAAGGTGGTGCCACCTGCATTCAGCACAATGCCTGGCCTGTAGTGACAGCTCTGCTCTGGGGACAGTGTTGGTGTGTTATCAAGAAAAAAGTGGACTTACCTCTATCCTACACATCTCCCTTCTGTTGAACTCTGTCAAGAGTCTCTCAGTCTCCAGTGCAGAAGAGCACTGGACCTATGGTGATGGTGGACATCTTTACATGTAATGCATCAAAACACAGGATTCCCAAAGAAACGGCAACACCAGAGGCCTGCCCCCTACCTTAAGAGCTATAGGGGAGGAAAGCTGTTAGGAAGGGGCCTCATAAGGTCTGGCAGGACTCTGGGTGTGAGGATGAAGGAGAGCATGCCTGCAAAGTGTGACAGCCCAGGTTCTAGATCCTTCCTCAGAGACAGAAAGCAATGTCTGACATTCATCCTCAGCTCTCCTTGAGGATGGTCAGGAAGATGAGGCCTGTGACCAGTGTCATGGGAGAGTTTGGACAGACTTGCAGATGCCCACTTCCTGTTCAATTTCTCCTGGCCCCTTTTGAAGAACAGTGGCCTTAGGTAATGGTTAACCAAGATCACCCCATGGGGCTATGTTTCGTCCTATTTATAACAGTAAAAGTCAAAGTGCTCCCCTTCCCATGTGGTGACAAGACACATGTGGGGCTCCTTGCTCCCCTGCTGCTCAACTTCTCTCAGTTTCCAAAGGCACAGGTCTACAAAGAGCATCAGACTGCCTATGCCAGGGACACCCCTTCCCAGGTGAAACTCTCAGAGAAGGGAGAGTTGTGGCAAAAAGGAGTCTCAGGGACTCTTCACGCCCTCATCCAATCAGTCACCCACCCATTTCCTTGACAAATGTGGATTTAGTGCCTGCAACCCAACAGGCCCAGCCAAACAAACAAATTGGCTGAGAATGCTTTGGCTCTAAGGGGCATGAGCAGAAGAGCCAGAAATTATATAGTAAATCACAAAAATAACTAGATGGTGACCAATGTGATAGATGCAAGAAGGGGCAGTTGGGGTGGGGGGTCTACTTTAGTCCAGGGACCAAGGGAGTATCTGAGGTGAAACTTGGAGAATGGAAAGACAGTCATACGAAGAAGGAGGGTAAAAGATTTTAGCTGGAATCAGAGTGTGGCACAAACTGAGGGGTGGTGAAGGCAATGCAGCTGGAAAGCAGCAGGGAGGGTGTGCAGAGAGCTGTGGGAGATGAGGCTGAGGTGCCTGAGGGGTCAAGCCTCCAGGTTTAGTCTCATGCTGAGCACTGGGAACTCTGATCTGAGGTCAGGGTTTGGAGGACAATGATGGGATCTGAGCAAGATGCTGTCATGATCAGTTCAAATTCCAGCTGTGCCTCTTCCTCCCCATGTGACATTGGACAAGCAAATCTCCTTGACTCTGAATCTACCCACATGCTGTTTCAACTGGCCAGCAAACATTTCTCATGCCTCTACTTTGTGCTGGCCACTGTCTCAGGTGAGAGGATGCAGCAGTGAGAAGAAAGTCCCTGTGGTCCAGAGCTCATGTTCCAGTGGGCACATCAGACACAGCACATGGGAAAAGCAAGCATATGTGCTATGTGGAAAATAAGCAAGGGGTGAGGAGGGGAGTAATCCAGGACGCCATACCTGGACAGCATGGGCAGAGAAGGCCTCTGGGGAGACGACATACAAGCTGAAGCTGGTGGACTAAGGAAGGTCCTGCATGACACCAAAAAACAGGGGGATGGGGGAGAGTGACCACAAAGACCAAGGGTGGCAAAGGACTTGTCTGCCAGGGTAGGTGAAACTGAGCACAAGGCCCAGGGGAGTGGGCAGAGCAGGTGAAGATAGGAGCCCTGATGGCTCAGAACCTTGCTGGCACTGGGACTGCAGGAGCAATGGGAGGACTGGTGAGTGCCAAGGTGGGGCCAAGTTCAAGATCACTCCAGCTGCTGTATGCAGGAGGCACTGGGACGGGGCAAGAATAGACACTGCAACATCTAAAAGGGCACGTCAGTACTTTTTATCCTTCAAAGGAGCACATTACATTTTTTTACTAACCAGCTCATGGCTTCATAAACTTGCTACCCAATCTCTTTGTGTCTTCCTGTCCTCACCTAAAAAACAGGGGTCATGATATCCCCTGCCCCACCCAGGGCCACTGTGAAGATAAATACATGTTGTCATCCAAGAAGGATGGAAAACAGGCCTGGCTGAGCTCTCTGTGCATCTTAGCCCTCTTCAATGTCTCACTATTCATTTCCTATCTATCACTGCTACTCCAACCTGGCTCCCGGTATTTATCTGTCCAGCACCTGTCCCAGTGTTTATCCTAGGTACTCTGTCAAATAGGAGTTGTAAATTATTGCCTGAAGATGTAAGTCCACCCAAAGACACATTTTTTTTTGTTTGGCTGAGGCAGAGACTTCAAAACACATGGCAATGAGCATCTTGAGGCTGATGATAAAGACTGAATGTCTGTGTGTCTCCAAAATTCCTATGTTGTAACCTAATCCCTGCTGTGATGGTTTTTGGGAGTGGGGCCTCTGAGAGGTGATTAGGTCATGAGGGATTAGTGCTCTTAAGAAAGGGACGGACCAGAGAGAGTTCATTTGCTCCTGCCAAAATATGAGGACATGGAGAGAAGACGGCATCTATGAACCAGGAAGCAGGCTCCATTAGACAGCAACCCTGCCAGCACCTGGACCTTGGGCTTGCCCATCTCCAGGGCTTTGGGAAAGATATTTCTGTCTTCCACAAGTGGCCCCCATCTTTGGTATTGCATTATAGCAACCTGAGCAGACTTAGACAGCTGGGTATTCCCCTCCCCACTGTTCTACTGGGTCCCTCCCCTACCCTGTTTTGTTTAATATACACCAGAATGCTAAGTGTGTCCTGCATCTGCAGGCATGTGAGTTTGTGACTGCTCATAAACATTGGGTCAACCCTTTAAGATGCACAAATACAAACAGCATAAATGTCACACAAGAACTCTCCTTCCCCTCTCTACAGCCCCCGTTGGAGCAATGGACTGATGACAGGGTCTAATTCCCAATTCTCTCCATGCAGTCATTCACCATGTACTTACTGAAAACCTTATAGATCCTAGGAACTGAGGAAAACAGACACGGAGTCTGCTTTATAATCCAGCACCCACAATGATGCTACAGAGTTCCCGAGTGCAAAAGGTATACTAATAGTATATCATAGGAGGGATTTTAAGACCTTTGCAGAAATTATCTTTTTCTGTTCATATAATAATCCTGTGGTAGTAGACAAGATAAGTAGGTTATTCTACTTTGCAATCAAAGGTCAAAGAATCTAAAGACATGGCCCAAAATGACACAGTTAATAAATGTTGGATCTTGAACTCATATCTGCTAACACTAACAGGGAAGGATTATGCTGCTTTGTGGCATAACCCATAAAGTTTTCTCCTTGTACCTTGCTATAGCTCTGAAAAAATAAAAGTGATATCTAAACACTGACCAGCTTATGGGTAATGTGGCTGAGATTGGCTTAGACAGTGGGAAAATCATGACAATGGTGCTGGCAATGAATGAGAGGCTTGGGTTTCCAGCAGAGTGCTTCCTGGGTTCTATGTGTCACCCGTGACACATTTGGAAATAAAAGAGAGAAAAAGGGAACAGAATGCAGCCCCAGCTTTGCCAGGAAATTTACAAAAGAATATTTTTGGTGAAGGCAATGAGATTTTTGCCAGATGGTACCAGTCCAGACAGCTGATCTTCATGGCCCAGGGAGAGCTGCCTCCAGAGGGACCCTATCTGATATTCCCCCCACAAGGCTTCGCACTCTGCAATCACTGTGGCTTCCACCACAGACAACCTATGAGCAGCTGGAGCCTACACTCCATGCTCTAGACACACCAAGGTCTGGAAAACATGTCATCATCTCTGGGAGTTGAGCAGACTCATCATGTCTGGAAATGCCCTTTGGGGAGGTGAACACTAGCCCAGGTTCCTTGGCCTTCATTTACTTTCAATCTGTGGTTCTAAATTAGAACAATTTTGTTTCCATGGGGACACCTGGAAAATCTGGAGACATTTTTGGTTTTTCTGGCTAGGGGCAGAGGAATTTGCTGTGGCACCTAGTTGGTAGAGGTCAGGAATGGTACTCCACATCCTACAAGGTGCAACAGGGCAGTCCACAACAAAGAAATACCTGACCTAGAATGTCAACAGTGCCAGGGCTTAAGAAAGCCCCACTGAAATGTCTAAAATCCTAAACTGATTACTGACTATATTCACAGCCTCAGACTGAGTTTTACAGAAACAGAGGTGAACAGGAAAAGTGTCTTTTAGCAAGGATTTCAGAATCCAGTGGGAGAGAAAGTTGTGTAAAGAAACAATTGTCATGGGAGGTGGGACTGAAACCTTATTGGTGGGGACTGAAGTATAAAGTTCCTAGTTAAATGTGAACCCTTCCATTTACTTATAAGCAATATGACTTTGGGCAAATCACTTAGCCTTCCCATTCCTGCTGAAACTATGAATGGGAAAATATGACACTGACACTATCCTGATCCTACTGTCCCTGCTGATGTGACAGCATCTACTAGAGATGCAATCCTATGGCCAGCAACCCTACTGTCTTTACTGCTGCTATTATTACTACAGAGGTGGGAATACCACATAGACAGGAGGGACAAACTACGAAGGCAGATACTCACAATTTCTGCACTGTGTTCCTAAGGGGGAAGAACACTTTTTTCTCAAGTATGTGTGTGTGTTGGGGACAGGAGGAGTCCAGGTACCAACTGGATGTCCTACAAGTCAATTCTGAACTAACTACTTGGAGTTTGGGAAGACCCCACAGATCTAAGGGTTTCAGTCCCACAACACTGTTTCCATTTCAAATGCCAAGAGAATGTCTTGTCCTTTTGGATGATCAGCTATAAATTGGAGTTTCCTACAACCCTCTCCTCAGGTTTGAAAATTTGCAATAACTACTTAGGGAAACACTTGACTTATATTTATTGGCTTATTTAATGAATACAAATGAAGAGCAGCTGAAGAGGTACATAGGCAAGGTATGTAGGAAAGAGAATGGAGCTTTAATGACTTCTCTGGTGTCTACCCTCCAGGCACCTCAGTGCTTTCATCAGTCTGGAAGCTCTCTAAACCCCATCCCCTACAAATTCTTAGTGAGGCTTCATCATCTGGGCATGATCCATTGTTAGTTCAATCTTCATTTCCCCAAATATAGGGCATAGAGTGAAAGTTCCAAGATTCTAATCATGGCTTGGTCTTTATGGTAAGTAACTTCAATCCTGAAGCTATTCAGAAGTCTATGAAGACTTGTCTCATTTGAATAATACATATTTGGTCTCTGGCCCTAGTTTCTGACACAAAGCTCCTAAAACCCTTGAGTTGTCTGAATGATAGAGTTTCTAAGATCATCTTTTGTTCTAATGTTTGGTCTTTGTCGCCCAGATCATGACATAGAGCTACAAAATCCCTCAGGATCTCTTGGTTGATAGTTAAATAATATCAGATTCACATTTAAGGATAAGAGGAGAGAGGTATAGGACTGATATCCAGATTAGTAACTCATCAGTGAACAGTGGCTTTGAATTAATGGGAATGCATGACAATCTGATGTACTCTGATAGTACTGAGGTATATTACCAATCTCCAAAAAGAAGTAGAAAAAGCCCACCACCTCCTTCCCATGATATTGCGGACAAAGAGATAAAAACCGATCTACCCACCCATCCATCCATCCATCCATCCATGCACATACTAGAGACCAGAGGAAGCTGGGAAATTTTTCAAAATAAAAGAAAATTAAGATAAGGGGACCTTATCAGAAACAATTCTCTATACAGACCACAG
The DNA here is from genome assembly GCF_902686445.1 of Sciurus carolinensis. NCBI lineage: Eukaryota > Metazoa > Chordata > Mammalia > Rodentia > Sciuridae > Sciurus > Sciurus carolinensis. The sequence goes on from NC_062213.1 coordinate 161,587,335, forward strand.
CTTGTTCCTGAAGGAGCCTTGATCTGACCCAGCCTTAAACCCAAGTTTGCATACAGAGCCCACAAACATATCTGACACCTGCAAAAGCCATTCCTGTCTTCAAATGTGATATAAAATGTCTCATGTATCACTGCCCTGGGACTTTGCACCAAAAATACATGAAATAATTCAATTCCAGCATACAGGGTCAGTTAACACAAAAATTTACCACAGAGAACATTCAGATACAGTTTTCAAGGCACATGGAGCAATACTTTGTTTTAAATAGAAGTGGATTCAACACTGCTGTGAAAGATTTGCCAGTGGGTCCGGTATCACAGGACAGAAAAAGTCAAGTAATTATTTTCTCCCCAATTATGGTTAATCCTTTGCAAGTTAATTCCTTGCTTCTTTAAAATGGGACAAGAAAATTTGCTCTTTACATGCAAAACTGAGGATACTGAACCCAGCTTGGGGTTTATTTCTTATTACTTCTTAAGGAATGAAGAGGGGGTGGGAAGTAATATTTTGATTTAGGCACCATTTAGCCAAGTTGAGAGAAAAAAATCTTTTCAGCTCTGAAACAGGATCATGTAGCTATTAAAATTTATTGGACATACTTCAAGCAAGAGTGTTAGGTGAAAAGAATCAAAGAAAAAACTATAGGCTGAGTTCGGAAGACTGTAACAAAATCTGCACCTGCTGTCATTCATTTATTACCCCAGATCTCCCAGGCAGTGCCCAGCCTGACTGATGATGGCCTATTTTACCTATTAGCACAGAGTAAAAAATGTGTGTGTGTGCATGTATGCACACCTGTGTATGCATGGGTGTATATGCATGTGTGCTGGAAATAAACTGGGAGAGAGGGAACCCAGGGAGAATAAGATTTAAAGTTGTGAGTGGTGGGCGCAAGACAGAAAACCTTGCCAGCAAGTTACTTCAGTCTAGAAAATGTGAATTCCAGATTCCTTGATATTTGTAACTTGCACGTTATATTTTCAAGTCTGTTTTGATCAAATCCCCAAAATTAAGAGTATTAAAAGAAAAGAACAGCACCAAATGAATTGAGGTGGTTAGAAACACAGAAACTTACCCAAGCGAAAACAATCAAGAGGAGAAACTATTAAAGTATAAAATAATGTTTCACTTATTCTCTGAAGTCTCTAAAATCACATTTATTTTCAATTTCTACATGCATACTTATTATTATTTTTTGACCTCTAATTTTCTAAACTAGAAAGAAAAACATAATTATTGTTGAAATTAATATTATCAGGGTCACCAAGGGATTTACTTCTCTAAAAATCTATGTTGGGTCACCTGTTTGGCATGCCATTTCTCTTTAATCTTTTACATTCAGTGGGGTCATGCATCTGATTCAATGGCACTTTCAGTTTTCATTGAAGTGAAGAAAGTGGTTTGCTAAGGGATTCAGTCACACTGAGGCCTGCCCCATGTCGGATCTGCTGAATGCTCCCAGGTCTGAGAGATCGCTCATCCAGGCAGAGAAAAGGTACACAGGAAGATCTTCTGGGTTTCTTCCATCTCACTAAAATGAGTCAGCACCAAGATTTGCATCAAGTTCTAGATGACAGAACAGACCTAAGTGAGAGGGACCCTCAGTACACCTTTCCCATTCATAATCATCTCTAATGCTGCCAAGTGGTCCGCTCAGAGCACACTAGTATCAAAAGGTGCAAACAGGATTCCAGAGGTGGACAGACCTCTGCCCAAATCTTGGTCACATGACCGTGGGCAAGTGTTCTAAGTCTCAGTTGTCTCAAACCGAAAGTGAAGTAATAGCTTTTCAAGTTCAAATAATCAGGTAAAGCATTCGGTACAATGCCCCATCTGCCACTAGTATGCAGCATATGTTCATATTATTTTGAAAGTGTTTCGTAAGCTTAAAAGAGTTGAGAAAATAGACGCTAATCAATCTCTGGAGCATCTTTATGATCCCTGGGCAATGGCATACACTCTGGCATGTAATTACAATCTGCAGTGAAGTATTTTCCAGGTGGGAAATAGTACATGGTGACCAAGGAACTATTGGGTTCTGGCAGCAGACAGACCTGGATTCAAATTCCAGTTCTATTACTTACAAGCTGAGTGGCTTTTGGCAACTCATATGTAATCACCGGCCTCAGTTTTCCTATCCATAAGGAATCTTAATGATATAATATTTAATACATCAAATTTGCAATAAAATTCTGACTGTGTGTATGTTCCTCGCCATCATTAATAGAGCACTGGGCAATTGTTACAATTGGAAAATGTTAATGATCACAGAAGAACTACCAGCAGGACATGTGGAATCATAAAATAACAGAGTTAGAAATTGTCATCAAATCTGATAATACCTGGCAAGTGTGCAACTATCCATGCTCTTAGCAAACATCACTAGTTGACTGCTCTTTCTCACTTAGCTGAGACTGGCTTCCCAGGTATTCCCATACTGCGACCTAGACAGCAATTTCTGATCCATAAACAATGACAACATAAGAGTTAAGCTATCTTTTCTCCAATCCAGTGCCACTATCCCTTGTGAGAGCTGAGAAAGCAGAAGGTCACTGAGGTTATGTGACTTTTCAAGGGTCCCACATGTAGTAAATGACGATCCTAGCCCCAGAAATAGACCACCTAACTCCTTACTTCCACTTCTCACTGTGATTCTCCACAGTGCCAAATCATCCTCCAGGGAATGATGGAAGATACTTTGACAGCCTTGTCTTCCTCCTCAGGGTTGCACAGAGAATCTGATGCACTTAGCAAATTACTTGTAATCTAATTCTGACAGGCCTCCTTCTGACAGGTGAAGGAGGAGGGAGGGAAAGAAAGGTGTCTCTTTCAAAGGCCTTGATTGAAGATGTGGAGATTTATACATGTTCCTGGCCAAGTCAGGCACTGAGGAGCACGTGTAGAGGCAATTCTCCCAATCTGGAGAAACTACACTGAAAGTTAAGTTCATATACTCACTGTGAACATGTCAGTCCAAGGAGGGAAGGCAAGATCAGGACTCTCACCTCCACCATCTCCTGTCCCACTGGGTCATGAGTAAAGCAGCAGCTATGCAGTTGGTGGCACCAACAGATCAGCTGCAGCCTTAGGCCATCTGCTTCTGTCTGGTGGCAGAATCCCAGCATGCACTGGTTCCAACTGGATTTTTGTGGGGAGGGAAACTGAGAAGTGTGAGGGCCCCAGCTGCTGTCAGCAGACAGGGAGGCGCCTTCCCCTCACCTCAGTCCTGGGCGCCCTCCATGGACCTGAGTTCCCAGCTGTCCCTGTGGCTACACACTCTCCTCGCCTGACTCAGAATACAAAATGTGCCCTCCCTTCAAAGTTGCTGCTGCTGTTGTTTATTCATAACTGACAAGAGGAGGGTGGCATAAAAAATTTAGACTAAATTCTGTTTTATACCTAGCACCATCTGTTACAATATTTTTATTTCCCTCAATTCTATAACATGTCTGGCATTGAGAAAGGTTTAGAAACAAAATAATGATAATGCTAATAATAATAATCAAGTCTGTAGAAGCACTGCCTAACCTGGCTTATAGAAAGGCAAACAATCAACTCCTTTTTTCAATGTTCATCTCATTCATAGTGACCTGGATCACTACATCCACCCCCATCCAAACACACACTGGAACCCACTAAGGTGCAACATGGTTCTAGGCGGTGGAAAGGGAGCAGGCAGACCCTGACTTCATGAAGCCTAGATTTTATTTGGGGGAAGCCAGACCAAAGAGTTGACTTAGTAGTAAGTACTTTGAGGACGTCATAAACATGCCAATGTTTGGAGTGGTCCACTTGAGACAGAGGGTTAGGCAAGGCCACTCTGAGGAGGTGAGACCAGCTAGATTCGAATTATGAATGTCCTACCACTTTTTAATATTAAAGCGTGTTGTTCTATTTTTTTAATCCTGAAATTGTTGTGGGTGTAGCACTGTTGTTGCAGACATGGGTCAGCAACTTTGCTGACTTTCTTCAATTTCCCAACTCAATTCTTCCCTCCATTCTTTCCTCTGCCTATCCTGGATACATTCATGGCAGCTCTCCAGGCCCCTTTTGGTCATTTTGTCCTACAATCCTTCTGTCCCTGCCCCTGCCCAAGTTCTTCTGGAGACAGGAAAGAATTCTACCCACACGGGGCTGTCCCTCTTGGCCTAGTAGAGGGAGAAAAGAAAATTATAGGAACTGTCAGCTGCTAAGGCAGAGGAACAGCCCCAGGGAGGCAGCACTGAAAACTAAAAGACAGCGGGCATGGCATGGGGCATGGTGAACACCTCCTCCCTCCAGGTGGAAGACAATAGCTCTCAGGGAGATCCAGGACAGAGATCTGACAGCCAAGGAAGCACTCACTGCCACGAGGTCCAAAGGAAAACTTCATAACAGGTTCCTAAGTGTTTATACTGAAATTTATTAAATTTCATGAATTAAAAAACTGAGAATTACAGATAGTCTCAAAGTCTTATTCCTTGGTATTATGTAAAATAAACAACCAAAAAAATTCCATTACTTTTCTCTAAGAAAGGCTACTGATTTTCCAAAACATGAAAAGAGTCAGAGGAAAAGATATGCAGTCAAAGGTAATGGCAAGTTCTGAGAATATGAGGCAGAAAAGAACTTAGCCAGCTCAAGGTACCCAGAAGTAGGACAGGTGGCTGAAGAATAGTGAGGGAGGAAGAGACACCACAGATGAGATGGCAAGATCAGGGAGAGGTCAGAAATCCTGACCACTGTGAGCATTCTAACACCAGGGCTTGAGTCTCTCCCCCTTCCTCTCACACACCTATACACACTCCTGTGCACAGCAGAAACAGGTGCACATAGTTTGCTGCTAGAAGGGCAGTTCTAACTTTCTACCTAAACAGGAAGCTCATTCCATCCCTCCCTCTGCCCTGCATGGCCCCTGTCACAAAAACCTCCCTTCAAAAGTGTCCAGTTACATAATGGGGGGTGGGAGGGGTTAGTGTTAGGGTTAGAGTTAGGGTTAGGGAGGGGGGCAAGAATGGAGGAAGGAAGGACTGTATAGAGGGAAAAGAGGGGTGGGAGGGGTGGGGGGAAGGGAAAAAATAACAGAATGAATCAAACAACATTACCCTATGTAAATTTATGATTACACAAATGGTATGCCTTTACGCCATGTACAAACAGAGAAACAACATGTATCCCATTTGTTTACAATAAAAAAAAAAAAAGTGTCCAGTTAGGGGAGAGGGAATCTCTATCAGGGGAGCAGACTGGGAGCACACGACCACCTTCCTTTTCCCAATGTCAAAAAAAAAAAAAAAAAAAAACCAGAATCGAGCGAATTCTCCAGAGCCCATGAAAATAGCCACAAAACTCTGGAATATTTTACAATTCTGATTGTCCTGCACCAGTATAATAACCATGCAATTTTAATCAGATTTAACCACCTCATCCAAATAAGCCATGTTTCCCAGGTACTTCAGTCACATTATACCTATATAAGTTTTTCCTCACCATTTGTAGAGAACCTAACATGTGCTAGGCATCACGTTACATGTTTTCTATATGATATTTCTTTTAACTGCTCACAATACCCTATGAAACTATTAATCACATCTAAAGGAAGAAGAAACAAACTCAGAAAGCTTCAAGTCACATGGCTAGTAAATGAAGAGTCCAACCTTAATCCTAGGGCTTTTGGTTAAGACCCATGTTCTTCTCAATATAGTATGAGCTTTTCTGAAACTCCAGTTTCCTTAACACTAAGCCACTTCTAGTCATTCTTCAACACCAAAATCCTTCATGGTTCTTAGGTGTGAAGTCCTGCTTGACCACACCAGCCCACACCGATCTCACCTTCCTTTGAATTTAACCAGCACTGAACAGTGCCTACCATTTATCTATATGAACAAACATATAATTGAATAGTTACTATGTCTGGGAAATTGTTCCATATGTGAGGATATAGCAGTCAAGACTAAGTCCCTGCCCTTGGGAGGTTACTGTAAAAGTGGGAAGACAGATAATAAACACACAGAAAAATCAAATACTAACATTCCCCAAATAACTTAGAATTAAATTATATATTTTCTTGTGTTCTTTTTTATTCTTTGTACGTATTGATTCTGCTTCTAAAATGAGCTGGAAAGCTATCAGATACAGATCCCCTGTGCTTCCTATGGCTTTTGGCACGATGCAGAACATGTCAAAGTCCTCAAATTTCTTCTGGTTGCTAATTTCTTTTCAGATCCTTGTCAGTTGTGGCCTATTTATCTGCTTTTTCATTCTTGTCTTCTTTCAGTTATTCAGCACTGATGGTCACTGTCCTCTGCAGTGGGTTCAGTGAATGTATGAAAAACAATTGTCCATTGCTTCCCCTTCCAAAGATTCCAGTCTACTAAGGGAGGCAGGCAAAGTACAATGCACAGGTGGGGCAAGGCGGCATGGGTGTGCAGAGGAAGGAGCTGTTGGGAAGGCTTCAAGGGGAGCAGGATTTGAAAGATGCACAGGAGTTTGCCAGGTAGGTCAAAGGAGGAAGGAAACTCCATCTGGAACAGAGATATGAAAACATAGGGTGTTCAGAGCATAGTCAGGAAGCCAAGGTGGTCTGACTTGCTTAAAGCAGGGAGGGACAGGAGACTCAGTTGAGGGCAGGAACAGATCAGAAAGGGTCTTCAACATTATCTATGTTCAGACTGCTTCTTGAAGAATGGAGTCACTGAAGGGATCTGACAATGGAGGATGTAATCGAACCTGTGTTTGTAAGAGAAACCCCTTAAGGAGAGGTCTTAGAACGCAGAGGCTAGACTGCAGAAAGAAACCCCCATGTAAGCTACAGCAACGGACCAGATGAGGGGCAGCAAGTGCCTAGAATCTGCTGGTGAGATATTTTTCTTTCCTTCTGACATTTTGATCTTTACACTGTCAGAGAAAGTCAACAGGCTTGATGGTGCTCATAATCCCACAAATTCCAACATTCTCAGGCCTGTTACAAAGTACTAAAAGAATAAAATAAATAAAATAAATTCAAATTTGAGCAAACTACCTAGGAGAGGCTACTGTTCCTCAGCTGCCAGGCTTCGCTGACAAACAACTTCCCATGATCACATCCTGACTTTCTGAGTAATGACAAAATCTTTCAGGGGGGAACTTTTCCCAAGACTGGGTCAGTACAGTCCAGAAGGGGTCTGCAGGTCTGGTTTCCTGATCTCTCAAAAGATTCCCCCTCCTGTTACATGATCTTCTGGAGCCAAGAAAGGAGTGAGTGTAAGAAAGAGAATTATATGGAAGTAAAATTGATCTGCCCCCAAGTAATTAGAATCCCTGAAGCTATTAAAATTCCTTGAATCTAGGTTTCCAACCTACTTATTGAGGAGACTCTTGTAGAAATCTGACAAAATTATTGATTTTTAGATTTCTTTTTCATCCAGACTTAATGAATCTAAATTCCCAGGGATTATGCAGATATTTTAACTAAATTCTTGTCAAATAAAATATAAATACCTCTCCAGGTGATAACCACTATCATGACTTGCTTTTTGAGGCTAGTTTGGGATCCAATGGCTTAATCTCTTTCTACTCAAGTAATGGTTAAATCAAACCAATCTCACAGCAAGGTCTCAAAGCCCTGAGTTCATTCCAAGTCCCACAGAGTAAGAAGTAAGAGTGTGATCCTAATATCACCCCTGAAAATCCAGACTGATAAATTAGGAAGTTTCCCTAATTTCAATCCAAATCCTTCATATTCTAATCATGGCAATGATTTCTAAAAACAGCCCTGTGGCTGATAAGCAATGGGTGGTTTTCACATTTTACCTCAGCTCAGTAAGGTGACTTAGAGGTCAAGGTGTGCAATAGTAGTCTGTAGGCAACTATCTGGGTCTCCAGAAGGTGCAGGTCTTTGTGCTCCCAGGATGATATATCCCAATTACATCTGCCAACTTGATATAAAACTTGTGCATTTTTTTTCTTATCAGTCCAAATGAAGGTGGGAAAAGGAAAAGAGGGGAAGAAAGAGGGGGGAAGAAAGAAAAAAGAAGTGAGGGAGTGGGGAGGGGAAAAGGGAGGAGGAGAGACTAAGAGTGAGAGTGTGACAGGTGGTTAGTTTCATTTCAACCACACCTGATGCTAAGCAAATTCTTGATTTTGTATTATTTTTCTGTACATATTTCAACATGTTTCTATGAAATGAACTATACTTTTAAAAACAATCTCAATACAATATCACAAATAAAAAGAATAACTTTAGATGACATAAAGGGAAATGAGGGGGGTATGAAAAATGGTAGAATGAGACAGACCTCATTACCCTATGTACATGTATGATTACACAAATGGTACAAATCTACATCGTGCACAACCATAGAAATGAAATGATGTACCCTATTTGTGTACAATGAATCAAAATGCAGTCTGTATAAATAAAAAATAATTTAAAAAGAATAATTCCTTAATATCACTAAATATCCATTCTGTGTTCCTATTTCTCCTAGTTTTACTTCTTTTTACAGTTGTATTTTGAATGAGGGTTCAAATAAAGGTCATATAACACAAGTGCTCCATATGTCTTCCAGGTCTTTTTTCATCATATGTACCCTCTCTCTATCTCTCTCTTTGCTTTTTTTCTTTTTTTTTTTTTTAAACAGTCAAAGAAACTGGCCCACCTAACTGGCTTTTTATGCTAGAGTTTTATTCTTTGTCAGAAAAAGACTTCTCTGCTCTAAGACAAGACTTGAGATGCTTCATTTAAGGATAATAATAATAAATTTCAAGCATTGTGGCACATGCCTGTAACCTGAATGACCTGGGAGTCTGAGGCAGGAGGATGGCAAGTTTAAAGCCAGCCTCAGTAACTTGGTGAGATCCTAAGCAACCTAGCAAGAAACTGTCTCAAAAAACAAAATAAAATAAAATAAAATAAAATAAAAAGGGTTGGAAATGTGGCTCAGTAATATTATGCTCCTGGGTTCAATTTCCAGTACCAAAAGTCATGATGATAATACCTGGTACAGTGGTGCACTCTGTCATGCCAGCAACTCAGGAGGCTGAGGCAGGAGGAGCCCAAGTTAGAGGTCAGCATGGGCAACTTAATGAGACCCTGTCTCAAAATTAAAACATTTTAAGAAGGGCTGGGGATGTAGCTCAGTGGTACAGTGCCCCAGGGGTTCAATCCCCAGCATGATAACAAATAATAATAATGTTAAAGACGATGATGGTGTCAGATGCTGGACACCCTAGGGTTTCTCAGAACCATCTCTGCCCTTCTGGTCAGTGTGCAGCAAATCAGAGACATGCCTTAGAATGGTAGCTGGCACAAATACCCCAGAAAACTCAAGCCCAAAACTTATTAGTGTCCAGAAGTTGGAGTGAACTTGAGCTTCTTTGTGATGATTGGGCTTACCCACTTCATCAAAGAGCAAAAATAAACAAACGAAACTTCAAAAGGACCTTTCTGGACTTCAGAGATCTCAGAAACACAATACTTTGATCATTTCAGTACATTAGACTCAGAAACATACGGAGTGCATTTCCCTTAATAGACACTGGTGTATAAGTGCTTGGCCAGATATATTTGGGGAAGCCCTGAACACTGCAAACTTGAAAAACAGTTTGACAAATTCAGTAAACTCCACATGCCCTGCATCCAGTCAGTCCCTTGTGCTCAAGTGCGCTGAATTCACAAAATGGTTGGGGCTTCCTCACTTCTCTCATCCCACCTCCCCAAACAACATCTAAGACAGAGAATGGGCAACATCACGGCCTCTTCCTTGGGATGTCACTGGCTGGGGTGGCAGAGCTGTGCAGCTACACATGCCACCCACTCTGGGAGTGACAACTTCAGTGCAGCAGGTCCTGTCGGGCAGTCTCTTCTGATGTCATCAGCCTGACTCCCCACCCTTGGAAATACTCCAAATCCTCCCATCCACCCTGGACATAGGTCCAGCCACCAAAAACCAGGATCGGGATATTTATTTTCTCATTTTCTGGTGTTGGAGTCAGGATATACAAGCCATATATGGGAGACATTTGTTCATTTTCATTCAGGACTAAGGTACCATTCTGCCTTGGGAAGGGTCAAAAGATGTTTCTTATAAAAAATTTAGATTGCTTAAATTTAGGACTTGGTCAGTGTCTAACTAGTGAACAAGCCAAGGTTCTGATGCCAAGACTAGAATCATAGCATGCAGGCTGTCAGGAATCAGAAGGCATTATTTCATTTTGAATTAAACTTCACAGGATTCGGAACTAATATGCTTACGAATAGGAAAGTCAACTTATCGACAGCTCAGCAGCATTTATTATAGAGTTATTGTTAGTTTGCAAAATTGGTTTTGAATATATGCTGTGTACTTACGGGCTAGAATTACCATGTAGAAAAAAAATTTGTTGACACATCATTTGCATTTGTGATTTCCTGGGCCCACATGGATAATTCATCTTCACTGATGGCAGACACTCCTAGGCAAACCTCCATATTATGCCTAACTCTGGAGCGAACTTCATAAATTAGTAGTTCATCAAGGCTCCTTTTCCTCTCTCAGGGCCTTTTAGAACTGAGCCGTGGAGAATGAGCTCACTTCCCCATTTGGAAGTCAACTCTTCCAAGGCCACAGTGAGTCTCCCCATACAGTTCCATGCTCACAACCCTCCAAGGGTCACAGGTGCTCTCAGATTAACACTCAGCACCAATTCTCGGGTTTCCAGGGTGCTTCCCCTGGGATGCGAAGAGCAAGTCCCAGCCCGACTCTGCATGCCCCATTTAAATCAATATTGCTTTTTACCTAGCCACAGTGAATAGGTTAGTCAGGGTAGGAATTGCCAGCTTGGTTGTCTATGTTCATACTGCTGCAATTAGCATGTTAGCTATAAGATGTCTATTTTAACCCAAGGCAGAACTTGAATCCCAGTCACAGTAGATTAAATAGCCCATGGTCTGGCATGATTAGGAAGCAGGCATATTTACTGATAGAGCTGCTCACTTTATAGAACTGCTTTTGTTCAGGATCAACAGCTCTATAACTGATTTTTTTTTAACCTCTAGTCTCACTTCCTCTAATACATTTTTCACAAAACATTAGAGGGTTATATTAAAAGCCAATAGAGCTAATATAATCTGAAAATTGCCTACATAAAAAGTTTTAAGGACTTCTTGTCACCATGATGATTTTTAAAAACAAACAACAAAACAACTTCGATGCGCAAATCTGATCTCTTTTCGATCCTTGCCTGCAGCCATTGTCCAGAACTCCCATTGTCTAGCCACACCAAACATCTTACCATGCCTGATACTTCAGCATGCCAGGCCCCTTCTGAGCTCCCATACCTTTCTACAGACTGTCCCTTGGACATCAAATCCTGTCCCCACTTGTTTTATAAATAAAGTCTGACCAGAACATAGCCATGCCCATGCATTTACCTATCGTCAAAGGCTGCTTTTTCACTACAAGGATACAGGTGAATAGATGCAACACATACCTTAGGGCCAACAAAGTCAAAACAGCTATGGCCCAGCCCTGCACAGGAATACTTTGTCACTCTCTGGTTCAGAGGTTTGCCCTCCCACTCACCTGCTTCCCCAGTTCCTCCCCTGGTAAACTTCGGTGTATCATTAGAAGATATATGCTGAATATGCACATCCATTTCTTCAGGAACCTTACGCTTTCTGGAGAATTGTTCTGTAATTATATCCCCTATTCTTTCAACCCATCCATCCTTAGCTCTAAAAACCCCCAGTTTTGTTTAGAAAAGTCATGTATCTAGTTCAAAGTAATCATGATGGTCCAAGCTAGCACTGACCAAGAGAGTGTTCTACAGTGCTGGGAATGTCTTTCATCTGCAATCATCCTATTGGATGATTGCAATAATTCTACTCCTAGGAATATGCTCAAGAGAACTGAAAGATTAATGAAAATTCTGTTCACATAAAAATGTACATGAGTGTTCATAACAGCATTATTCATAGTGACTTAAAAGAGAAACAACCTAAATGCCCATCAACAGAGGAATTAGTAAATAAAATGTAGTATATTCATGTAATAGAACATTATTCAGTCAAAAAAAAAGAAACTTATTTTTAAAAAGTTCTGGTAAATACTAAAATGTGGACAAATCCTGAAAAAATTATGCTAAGCAAAAGAAGCCAGATAGTCCCTCTCCACACATGGTATGTGAGCACTTGAAATGTGACTAGTGTGAATGAAGAACTCAATTTTCAATTTTATTTTATGTTAATTTGAATTGAAATAGTCTTCATAACTCAGTGATAAATTAACAACTCCATTTTATGATGGGGAAAGCAGCTGAACAGAAATTTCTCCAAAGAAGATACATAAATGGCCAAGAGACACTTGAAAATAGCTCCACTGCTATTTACATCAAAAGCAAATCAAAAGCACAGTGAAACACCACTTCACACTCATTAGGATGGCTAGGATAAAAACAAAAGCAAACACAGAATAACAGGTTTTGGCAAGGATGTGGAGAAATTGGAATCATTATATATTTCCACCAGGATGTAAAAAATGCTGCAGCCACTTTGGAAAACAGTCTAACATTCTCTCACAGGATTAGACATAGGCCACTGAATAACCCAATAATTCTACTCCTAGGAATATGCTCAAGAGAACTGAAAGATTAACGAAAATTCTGTTCACATAAAAATGTACATGAGTGTTCATAACAGCATTATTCATAGTGACTTAAAAGAGAAACAACCTAAATGCCCATCAACAGAGGAATTAGTAAATAAAATGTAGTATATTCATGTAATAGAACATTATTCAGTCAAAAAAAAAAAAAGAAACTTATTTTTAAAAAGTTCTGGTAAATACTAAAATGTGGACAAATACTGAAAAAATTATACTAAGCAAAAGAAGCCAGAAAGAAAAGTCTATGTATTATATAACTGTATATATTAAATATCCAGGATAATGAAATGCATTAAGGGCAAAAAGGTCACTGGCTGCCAATGGCTGGGGTTGGGGAAATGGAGAGGGACAACTAGGTAACAGGATTTCTTTGGGGGGGGGTGAAGAAAATGTCCTAAAATTAGATGTAGGTGATGCATGCATAATCCTGTGAAAATTCACATTTAAAATGGTGAATTATATATGAATTATTTTTCAATAAGAAATACGAGGCTATATGTGGCTAGTAGCATCATATTAGACTGCGTAGGTCTAAGTCAATTATAACATGACAGCTATGACAGATGTTGTTTTCCACTTTTCCCACTGCCCTTGCAGTTAAAAGTGCAAATTCTAGCCAATGAGACCTAAGAAGAATCCTAGTGAGGAGGGGATGGTTTGCTTTTCTCATAAAAAAAAAAAAAAGCAGCATGATGGGTCTTCTGCTGTATCTAATACTTCCCCATTCTTCTAGCATCAAAAATGGATGCAATATCTAGAGCTGCAGCAGTTATCTTATAACCGTGAGGCAATTAGCTGAGGGAAAAGGCTAAAGAATTAAAGATATGCTGGCCTTGACATGGTCAAACCACCTGTGGACTGATTGTTTAGATGTGTGAGGCTGGGAAATCAAGTCTTTTATTTTTATTAAAGCCACTCTAAAATGGGCATATTGTTAAACAAGGTAACAGCACACATAAGGCATTCAAAATAGTCCCTGAAAAAGGTTCACTCATGTATTGCTGGTGGGACTATAAATTGGTGCAGCCACTATGGAAAGCAACATGGAGATTCCTCGAAAAACTAGGAATGGAACCACCATTTGATCCAGTTATCCCACTCCTCAGTATATATACAAAGGACTTAAAATCAGCATACTACAGTGAGGCAGCTACATCAATGTTTATAACAACTCAATTCACAATAGTTAACTATGGAACCAACCTAGGTGCCCTTCAACAAATGAACAGATAAAGAAAATGTGGTATGTAAACACAATGGAGTATTACTAAGCCATAAAGAAGAATCAAGTTATGGCACTTGCCAGTAAATGGATGGAACCAGAGACTATCATGCTAAGTGAAAAAAGTCAAAGGACAAATGTTCTCTCTGATATGCAGATGCTAACACATAGTGTGATATGTCTGATAGAATGAATTGGACATAACTTTTCTATGTTCATACATGAATATGCAACCAGTATAACTCCACATCATGTACAACCATAAGAAAGGGATCCTAATTAGAGTAATACTTCATGTATGTATAATATCTCAAAATATACTCTACTGTCATATATATCTAAAAAGAACAAATAATTTAAAAAAAAACAGTACTTGGCACTTGGCAGGTTCTATATAAGTATTGGGTGTTATAATTTCTTTATAACTCAGTGTTTCTTAACCCTTTTTTTCACCATCACCCCCACTAAAAAAATACTTTAGACATTCTTTCCCTTGCCCCTATGAAATGTTATGTATCTTTGTCCATTGTTAGATAAGAATGAGCTTTAAAAGTCAACAAACCACATAATTATATAGACTTTTTCATTCCCTGATAACCAATTTTTATTCAGTTACAAATGTATTCCTAAAACATGCTTCTTTCTAACGGCAACTAACTGATTAACAGAAGAGTTTCTCAGTCCTATCCCTGCAGCTGCATGTATTCCTAATTGATTTCTTCTCCACTGCAAAACATGGGTTTAAACAATATCAATAATACCTGTCATGACTATATAGACCTCACCCTACTGACCACAACAGACACCCCTGAGCAACATACTTCTCCTGTGGGTATAGTTATTCAATAAGTAACATGGACTTGACTCAAAGGAAAGAAATTAGAATTCAATTATTCCCCAGGATTTTGGAATTCAAGAAAAAAGAATGCACAGTCAGTTGCTCTCTGTTGTAGAAGCTATGGAATGTGAGCCAGGATGTTTGTAGCCACGGAGGCATTTACAATGGAAGCCAGCATTTACAAAATGGAGACGGGACAATGCTGGTGATGTGCAGCTGAACGAAACAGTGTTCGAGACCTGGGGAGATCACAGTTCAAAGGAGGAGGTAACCCCAATGCAGGGTCATGCCTGCATCCCAGGAGCTGCATAAGCCCAGAGGGGAAGCAACAGGGGGTCCACCGAAGACTTCCAAAGGAAAGGGCACTAGACCTGAGTCTACGGCCATGTCACAAGAAACGCCAGACTCATCCACACAGTCTGCTCACAGTTAAGCCAACTCTGCTGTGACTTCTCACCCCAGTAACCCCGAAGTCATGATGTTAATTAGAAGGGCAGTAGAACATATTTATTATATTAATAGCCCTTATATATATCTTTGTTTTTCTGATGGTAGAAAATCTGGAATACAGGAAAATATAATGAAGAAAACAATCACTTGTAAAATCACAACATGGTTACCTCTATTTTACAAAGAAAAGCAACTTTTTAAAGGTATATGGCTCATATTTTAATATGGTTTCTTCTAGTCTTTCCCAAGTCTATTGATTACCCTAAAGTTTTTTTGTTTGGTTGATCCCCACAAAGCCTCTGCTGTGGGATATCCTGTGTTTCCATGTACAGTGAGGAAATAGGCATTTGCTGAACTTGAAGATGAGGGTGGTCAGTTAGCAAGTGGAGCAGATGTGATCCTATACCAGGTTTTCTGACCCCAAAGTAGTCTACCACTACACCTCTGCACAAATAGTTGACCACAAGAACCGACCAAACAAAAAGAATGTTCAAATGTCTCAAACATCTTTCATTTGCCTCTCCAGTATTCTGAGCCAGGATGCTGACAAGTCTGGGGATACTAAGTGGCCCTCTGCCTCTGGGCTCTAGTTGGATTCACCCAATGTGGGACAGAGAGGGAAATGAGTGGGCAAGCGCACAGAAGGAGCTGGCTATGCCTCCTCCCAAAGTTCACACAGTGAGCTCCTCCCCACAACAGTCTCTCCAGGACGTGGTCCCACACAACCTCCCTTTGTTTATTGGACCCAGAGCTACTACTGGCCTTAACTTTGGTAACCTGGGTCTTGCACTCTATTTTGTGGTTTCCCCTACACTTGTCCAGTCTTCTCAAATTACTCCATTTGAGTGTGCCACCTGTTTCTCACCAGGAATCCTTGCTGATGCATTGGTGCTTTACTGGGGAGTGGCTGAAAACCTGTGGGGCCCTCTCCCACCCCCTCACAATGGCAGTTTCCAGAAAGGGCACACAAGGGGAAGCTAACACCACACAGAGTTGGAGGTTAAGGGTTCTTTCCATCCCTTCCTCAGATTCCTGTCCAATCAGTATGCCCTGAATGAACATGCATGTTTCTGGATAACAAGAACCTGGATGAACAGTATGGGGGGCAAAGATCTGGGACTTAAGAAGCTTCTTCCAAGATGGAAGAGCATGTTAGCTCCCACTCACCAGCCTTCCCTTTCTCTGCACCCTCAGTCACCTAACTAGGCCTCCCAAAGCTGAATTTCCTGCACCAACAGAATAGAGCAAATAAATTACAGCAGGACAGTGAGAGCTGTGAGCCCCAAGTTCCATATTAATTTTGCCAGTAAGAACAAGGTCCAAATCGTCATGGCAGAAGAAAAATTCACACCTATTTTGAAAGAGTTATCCTCGCAATTTCCAGTGAATTTTTATAAGGGATATGCACTAAAAACTAAGAGAATCCCTTCTCATTTTTAGAAAGAGAAAAACATTAAGAATGTGACCCTGGAGAACACAAAAACTTACTTGCCCTTGTAACTTTACCTCAAAACCTAAAGGCAAAAGTCTTCAAATTAAAGCTCCAAAATATAAATGAAAGTCTTTCTATATTTTTCCCAAATAGGCTGTCTGTGTTTGCTAGATCCCTCCGAAATTATAAAAACTAGTTTGTTCTCAAAAGTAAAAAAAGAATGAGAAAGTGCTTTCTGTGCTGTTTAATCAGTAATGGAGATAGTGATGAATGAAGTTGATAACTTTCGGCTGTGAGTTACCCATTCGAGTTTCATTTCCTATTTAATTCTGAATCCTGCTAAGTTTTGTCTCCCTGGTTTGCACATCCTTCTTTCCTCTCCTCCTAAGGAACTATGGTCAAATAATCCTAGGCTGATTTCACCTTCTAAATACTCCCTGACTCCTCCCTTTCTAGAATGCCCACTGTCAATGCAAGCTCACACCAGGTCCTCTTTATGTCTCCATAGACTACAACAAGATTTCTCAAATCATCGCAACTAGCATTTGGATCCAGATATTTTTTGTTGTCAGGATGTTTAGCAGCATTACCAACCTCTGCCCACCATATGAAGGTCCAAAGCAGGGGTTGCAAACCCAGTGCATTCAAGAGTCAGGTGGCAATGTCAACGGGTGAAGCTGGACAGGGAACTGTAGGGCTCATGCCCAGGCAGACAGCTGTCCTGCTTCTTGGCTCCAGTTCCATGCAGGAAAAGGGATTGGGGTTGCCAAATCTAGGAAGCTGGATGTCTGGGGTTCTATAGTTAGTACCCAAATGGGTTATTGAAAGATTAAATACGTAAGCATGGAGTAACTAAACAGGACACATCTATAGGCAGAACTTGGGGGTTGCCACATGCTTAGAGGATCTCTAAGCATTTATCACAGCAAACCATGAATGTTTATATGCTTGGTCCCCCCACAAGTGCAGAACATCTTAAGGTCTGAAGGCCAGTTCACTGTGTCATTTATTCATTAGTTCTTATATTTACTTATTTTAATGTATGTATCATTTTTTCTTCTTTCTCCCATGTACCCATCCTTTGGACAAATTGTCCTTTGGACAATTTACCAATAAAGGAATTTAAGTCCCTGTAAGCACTCTGTTAAGAATACAAGGTAAACAGGGGCTGGGGAGATAGCTCAGTTGGTAGAGTGCTTGCCTTGTAAGCACAAGGCCCTGGGTTCAAACCCCAGCACCCAAAAAAAAAAAAAAAAAAAAAATACAAGGTAAACAGACAGCCCCTGCCCTCAGAGCAGATCCAGTTCAGTGAGGAGAGAGAGAGGCAAACAGTCAGAAGATATACTCTCTCTTGAATATTATAAATGAACACTGGACACAAGACACAGTACATGAACAACAGAAAAAGTACTCCGATCTCCCTGGGGCAGTGGAGCTGGCTTCAGATGAGATGTGAGGTGGTAATAGAAGTCTGCCCTTGATAAGTGAGCAAGAGCACCTGGGTCACAGGAGTGACCTATGCAAAAGCACAGATACAGGAAGGGAGGGACACAGGGTTAGCTTAAAACAGGGAAGATAAATGGGGGGAATCTGAGAGTCCATTCTGTAATGTAATCTGGTTAGTGCAGTCCCTGGCATGTAGAGCATATTCGAGAAGAGTTTGTTTAATAAATGAATGAATTAATTAGAAACCAGGCAAGAAGGAACGCTGACTGAGCATGGCTTAACGGTATTTGCAACAGAGGTTAAAGTCCCTTCAACTGAGACTGTGCTGGGAGAATACATAATCAGGGTTCACTGAACAACTGTCACATGAGTTAATACAATAATAAAACAATTACTATAATAGCAACAGTAGTAACTGTCATTTACTGAGTGCTTATTATTATATGCCAAATGCTTGACTAAGGGTTTAACAGGTATTATTTCATTTAATCTTCACAATGATCCTCTAAGGTAAGCATTGTTTCCATTTTTATTGTTTGTTTATTGGTGCATCTCAAGTACACAGAATGATGATCAATTTCATTCTCTACTCCTCAGTTTAAGGATTAAAAATAGGTTCAGAGAAATGAGCTGGGGCTCAGACACAGGAGAGTCTAAAGTTAGATAGAATTCAAGGTCTTAATCATTGCAATTGCACTGTTTGTTTTGTTTTGTTTTGTTTTGTTTTTAAATTCAGTGGTGAAATTCTTGAGTTTTCTTGCAAAGCCTCCTAGTTGTATCTGAATCCAGACCATCTGCGTACCAAGGAATGGACTTGCTCTCTTGTGGATGACTAAACTTTATCTTTTCAAAATAAAAGTTATCTTCTAAAGTAAGCAGAAAACAAGACCACCAAGTGGGTGTTGTCATACTGTCACAATACAGTTGCCAATGGTTTTACATTAAAACAAAACAAACCGAAAAAATTCCACAAGCTCTGGGTGTGGCACAGAGAAGGCAGGTGAATCTCTTTCTGCTGCCCGTTCAGGCAGGGCTCCTCTGTTGGGGACAGCTGAGTAAAAGCTGCCAGCCAGCAAAAGCAGATGACCTCCAGAACCACATCCAAAAATGGGACTCAGACAGCAGGCTCTGTCAGCAGAGGTCAACTTCGTCTGCTTTCAGATTCATGGACTTCCTTATATGGCCATATTTGTAAATGATGGTAAAACATCTTCAATGTGAACCCTGAACGTTCGTGATTTATACTGGGTTTTTCTGTGATTCAGTTGACTTCATGGACAAAGCAAATGAATCTAAAACAAGGAACAGTGAGGGAAGATGTGTTTTCAAATTCCTCTGAGTACTCAGCAAGTAGCATTTTTATATCTAGATGATACTGTAACTGTAAACAGACTTTAAAAATCAGCTCAAGAGAAGAGATCTGCTAGAAACAATTCTAAGTCATTCTAGCTGATTACTACACCTTCTCTTTATACACTTGTCACTCAAGTATTCTATAATAAAGATGAGCCATTGATTAGTTTGCACCTATGACAAGTATGGGCTCTACAATAACAACACTGCCCAGGTTCAAACTGGCACTCTGCCACTTGTTACTGTGTGCTTTGACAAGTTGACAAGTTATAAGCATTTTTTTCCCTAAGTCTTGGTTTCATTGTTGGCAAAATAAATAGAATGATTAGACTACATTGCTTCCAAAGCTAGCTGAATGACCAAATTAAGACTATACTAGAGAAAGACAGAAGGAGGAGCATTTGAAAAAAGCTTAGAAAACAGCACAAACAAGATTTAGAAATGGATTTCTGAATACATAGGTTGTCAGTGAAGCAGGCTGCAGAAACAAAGCCAGGCTCTAGCCAGAGCCTCAGAGAAGAGATGATGAATCATCAAGATGCAACAGGTAGGGCAGAGAAAGGTCAGTGAGGAATCTGAACCTGGGACATGCAGGTAAAAGACATTTGGAAAAGCCATGAACAAATATCCAGTGGTTACTTAGATTTCAAAGAACAGGGCTGGAAATGCAAATTTGGAAGACACTGGTCCATAAATAAATAAAACCAAGCCATGCTCCCTGAGTTACCCCAGATTATTCCTGTAAGAAGTTGCAAACCAATGGGCACATCTAGAATTCAGACTTGTTTTCTTTGGTCCTCACGGAATTCTAAAGAAAAAAGTTTAGCCAGCATATAAAAATCTTGAGACAGTTTACTAAGAGGGGGAAAAACAAAAAAAGGAATTCTAGTTGCTTTGAAAGATCAGAAAGACCTTGCAATACTGAGCAGCAGTCCCCTTTTAGGAGTTCACTCAGCTAGAGCTCCTTTCTGGGAGCTCCCTTGGGCACATGCTGTCCCACGCACTGGGGTCATCACCACTGGTATAGTGCATGGGTGTGCTGTTCTTGGTCTGTGCCCCCCATGGTTATCCTCTTGGCTCTCACCAAAATGTAAGCTTGAGACTTCCATCATACAAACCTCAGTATTTAAAGTCAATGGTAACTACCATGTAAAAAGACCCTAGAAGAGGAACATATAAATGAGACTCAAAGAAGTGTCAGAAAGATGAAAACTGTGTGCTATCATGAAAGACAAGGGAATGGAGCTGTGGAAGATTGACCTATGATTTATCTGTGCCTGACACCTCCCTCATCATCAGTAAAGCTTTCAGCATCAACTGCAAAATATGTCTGAAATCTGAACACTAATCATCTTTACTACTGTAATGCACACCAACATCATTTCTCACTTGGATTAATGCAATAACCTCTTACCTGTTTTCATTTGTATCCCCCAGCAATCCATTTTCCACATGGCAACAAGAAATACCTCATTAAAATGTAAATCACATCATGTCACTCTTTTCCAGAACTACCTGGTGACCTATTACATTTAGAAAAAAATTTGAACTCCAACACACACATTTCACAGTATTTTACAGGAAGGAGCCCTTGCCTTTGTCTCTTGGTCACATCTCTAATAATTAGCACCTTGCTCACAATGTTCAGTCACATGTGCCTCCTGGCTGTTCTTCAAACAGGTCAAGGTTGTTGCTGGGGGGCTCTTGCACTTCTTCCTGCTGAACCCACTGTTCTTCCATTGGTTCATTCTTCTCTTTGGTCCCTCCTCAGTTCAAATGTTATTACCTTGGAGAGGACTTGGTTGTATCTCAATGCCATTCCCAAGTCCACCCACTTTCTACCTCTCTCTACTGCATTTCCTCCAGACCAATTATTGTTCAGCTGAATTACTTTTAGTTTGTTATTTTTGTTTCACTCCTCTTTTTTTATTTTTTAAAATTATTTATTTTTTTTTATTTTTTACAGACTGCATTTTGATTCACTGTACACAAACGGGGTACATCATTTCATTTCTGTGGTTGTGCACGATGTAGATTCATACCTTTCGTGTAATCATACATGTACATAGGGTAAAGATGTTTGTCTCATTCCATGACTTTTCATATCCCCTCTTCCTCTCATTCCCTTCTACACAATTTAAAGTTCACTCCTGTTTTAAATAAGCTCTATGAGATCAAGGTCTTTGTCCACTGGTGTACAAGGCCGCACACAAAGAAAGTCTCGATAAATAAGTGTTAAATGAATGATGAATTGGAATGAATGAAACAATGAACACGTGATACTGTGGAAATTAAGGAATTACTGAGAGCAGGTAGTAAACACAGCACACCTTTGCCTATGTCTCCAAGAAAGCAAACCTTAAGCAAGGGGGTTTACACACCAGTACTGTGTTAAGCGTCATGATGTTAGGGAGCAGGAGGGGAGTGATAGACAAAGGAGATGAAACAAAAGAGAGGGAGGCAAAATGAAGTTGCAATTTCATGCTGGGCTCACAACAAGTGATGGATTCTCCATCGAACAGACCCATCCCCAACCTCCCCGATCCTGAGTCACATAAACGAAACTCAGGATCACCCACGATGGAGCACTGATTCTGTCCAGGTTGTACACATTTGGGCACAGAGTGAGATCCACAGGTGGCAGCAACAGGAAGCCTCCTGGAACCTCGACAACACGAAGCTCAAGGCAAGGCTTTGTCAGCACATATGTCAGGGTTTCAGAGGGCTTGTGCAAACCTTGTTACCACAATGGCAACTGGAGCAAGAGATGAGGCAACTTTCCTTTACCAAACTCACAAGAAGATCTGACTGAAACAGGACTTGAGAGGTGATTGATAGACATAAGAACTTAAAATACCTACTACTTTAGCAATGATCTTAGCCATGCCAGGCACTGGGAAGAGTGGAAACCATATTTTACTAGGTGAAGGAGCGACTGGGAGGAAAGGACACAGAACAGAAAGAGTAGACTTCTCTCAGGCCTAAAAGGAAGTTTAACGTGACACCACATGGTGCCAGAAAGCAGAGATACACTCACGGGTTCTCAGTGGCTAAAACTGGGACCTTCTGTACAACAAAATAATGACAGTAATGGCTTAAAACCCATAGGGTAAAATAAGAATTCACAAGTGTGGCCAATGCAAATAAATAACCAAATGAACAAATTAATGACAGGCAAGGGAAAAGCCACTTGCAGTAGAGTTTGGGTTAATAAATTTAGAAAGAATATAAACAGAGAAAAGTATAATCTGTTGAAACCACAGGAATGATTGTTTCAGCAAGAATTAATAATGGATGCTAAAATTAGTGGCCAAACGACTGATAAGAAGCATGATATTTACATAGTCTGAAAGTATCTCCCCACAAAATAGTTATTAATCATAAAAGAAAAAACAGTCACTTTACAGTGGAGAAACTTGAAGAAAAACCTCCATCAAGTGACCGAAGTTAGCATCATCCATAAGTCAGCCGGCACCCTGTTTTAATGTGCCATGAGAAACACACATCATTTCTATGGTTTTCCTGCCAAAAATCATAACCTGGATTTAATCCTGAGGAAACATCAGACGAACCCAAACTGAGGAATATTCTACAATATATCTAACAGCACCCTTCAGAAATGCCATGGTCATGAAAGATACGTAAAGACTGAGTGACCGTTCCAGGTGAAAGGAGACAAAAATGATATGACAATCAGATGTAACACTGCGATTCCAGGTCCTGGTTCAGAAACAAAGACAACTGTGGGACAGTCAGCAAAACTAGAACAAGGTCTAGTGCTGTACGGATGTTATTTATACAACTGTGACAACTATACGGTGATTATGTAAAAGGCTGGTAGGAGAGGGAGGAAGAAGCTGTGATAGGGAGAGATGCATATTGAGGGCTCCAACATTACCTGTAATCAGTCTAATTTTTCAATAGGTGATAGTACGTGGATGGCCGTTTTATTATTCTTTATACCTTATAAAGGCATATTCATTATATTGTGTTGCATGTATGAACATGTCATAATAATTTTTGTAAAATCTAAAAGTACAATGAAAGAATGCCATATGTTCTTCTAGATTCTGTTACCGGCCTAAGCCTCAGAGTCCAAGCCCTGCTCTCTCTTACAAACCTATAAAAGCACCTAAGTAACTACTTGATAAAATCAGATGGTTTGTGTGACAGCTGAAAAGGGAATCTCCCCTTCACTATGGGAACTATAGTTCTTTAGTCCCTTGGGCCCAACTATTATAAACCATCATACATACTTAAGGTCCCCACTTGGTCCCCCATGTATAGGTGCCTCACATGCTGAGCCGAAGGAGTATATTCTTGGTGTAAGTAGACTTAGGTCCAAATCCCTACTCCTCCATGAAGTGGTAGTGTGACATGGGGCAGGATGTGACCAAGACCTCACTAAGGGCTTCGGTAGGTAAAAACTTTGAGAAAACTTCACAGAACTGTCATAGAGTCAGTCTAAAATAACATGGGTAAAAACCAAGTGCTGTGCCTGGTGAATAACACATTTACATATTGTACTAATATCCACAGCATTGTCACTGCTACCTTTGCTTCTGAGGAAAATGAGACTAAAAAAGAAAGTCTACCTCTGCTTTAAATCCGTATTATGAAAGAAATGTAATCTGGTTGCAACAGAGTGGGAAACACTCCACCTTTGGACTGATTGCCACATATCTACCATGCCTGTTCAAAAGTTGCCTCATACCTGGACCTTTCCTAGTGTAGATAGCTGGTCAGTGCCAGTGGCAAAAGTTCTAGAGTCAGACCTGGGATCAAAACCTTGTGTCACCTCCGGTGTTCTGTGTGACCTGGGGCAAGTTACCTAACTGTCTAAGCCTTAGGGATTTCCTCTTTAAAATGGGGGTGATGCCAGGTATGGTGGGGCATGCTTGCAATCCCAGCAACTTGGGAGACTGAGGCAGGAGCATTGCAAGTTCAAGGTCAATCTCAGTAACTTAGCAAGACCCTGTCTCAAAATGAAATATAAAAAAGTGCCAGGGATATAGCTCAGTGGTAGAGTTTATAAAAATAAAAAATAAAAAGAACAATAAAATGGGGGCTGATACCACCTTCTTCACATGGTTCTCTAGAATTCACACTTCATAGATGCACATTGCATTAAACAGTGCCTGGCACATGACAGATACTGCCCAAAGGCCAGTTACTTCTTTTAACTGAGACATTATAAGAAGGAAATCTCTAAAGTAGGGCCATGAGAACCAAGGAAGAAAGCAAGTGTTTGAGGAAAGAGAAAGGCACTCTACCACTGGTTAACTGTCCTCCTGATTATATTCTTCGGCTTCTGTAAATTTGCAGGGTTTCCAGTGTTTCATCTGTAAAAGAGAAACACCACTGTCTCCTTCACTGGCTTCCTGTGGGTAAATGAGGTATGAAAACATGTTCTAAAGCACTGAGGATGCATCTGAAGAACACACACAAACAGGAGGTAGAGGAAGCTGCTGCACGCTTTCTAGGCCTCTGTGAGCATCTAGCACCCTTTCTTGAATGCTGAATGACAGCTGAGTGTTCGTGGCCCAAAGTCTGGAAGTAGTTACCCTTCAGTCTTTTCCTGTCTAAATCATCACAGTCCAGCTCCAGGGCCTCTCAAAGAGGAAGTAGAAGTCCATATGAAGGGCAGGTGAAAATGTTCTGATGTTTTCTAAAACTGCACTCTCCTCCCAGGCTGCACCACCACATCCATCAATGTTTGAATTCCACATTTTAAATCTTTGTTTAATCTTCCTAAGCAACTCAGAAAGAAAATAATAGTTCAATGTGTGTGTTAGCTCTTAGACACTTCCTAGAGGATGGATTTAAATGGCATAGGCAGACTTAGGAGGAAAATCTGAGGACAAAAGAGAGATTAGGAATTGTGGGACAGGGAAGGATAGAGATTTGAGAAAGGAATTGGGTTCAGGTTACAAGAATAAATGTCAAATAAGAAAACAAAACTCAGTTAAGGCTGCCTTGGTTAAAGTTACAAATAAAATCAAACACTCTATAGATCTCTAGTTCATGAACCCAAGGGAAGCTCCGTGGCTGCTCTCATGAGCTTGAACAACAGGCAAATTTTCAAGCAGAAATGAAAGTGATTGGACTCCTGGACAAAGAGCTTGAAAGCCCAAACATAAGCCTGGTCTCTGAGTTAAAAGGAATGCAGACTGCCCAAACGCACCAGCCCCACCAGCCGTCTGTTTCTGCTGCCACCTTCCCAGGGGTCATGTCTGGAGTGAGGGCAGACACTGCTGTGGGAAGAAACAATGTGAAGTGCAGACTTTAAGAAAAGAAAATATTAGGAGAACATTTCTTAAAGAGTTACACATGTGCCTGGTTATACATACAAACCAATATGGGAAATATTCAAACATGCATGTGTGTGCATGTACACGTGTGTGCCAAAATTATCCAAACTTATGTATGTTTTCAGGCATGTATAACAAGGGGCAAAACAAGCCCTTGAAATACTGTTGCAATTTTTAAACAAGATCATTTTCTTTTTTTTTACAAAGGCATTTTAAAAACAGTAGAAGGTGTTCGAGCACATTTTCAGTGTTACTTCATAAGTAAAGATTAAGCAGAGAGATTTAGGAGTATTATTAATAGCATATTAATAGCATATTTGATTCTAGGTTGCTTAGAAATGTATTTATAAAGTCCCAAATAGAAGACCTACGAGAAAGGAAAGAGAGTTTTCTCTTGTGGCAGGCAGTCCCACTAGGGGCCAGGAGAGCTTTTTGCAAGACATCCCATTCCACCTGTACAACAAAAACTCCTTCAGGGCAAGAGTTACTCAAGCCCGGACAGCCTGCAGATGGCAGAGCCCACAGCGCGGCGCTGGCCTCAGAGTCTGTGTTCTTCCCATAATCCCACCACCTGGCCTCCCGCTGCAATGCTGAGTCAGGGCACTCCTCCCTGGTACTGCCAGGAGGACAAAGAAATTCTCCTTATTCCTGGGGCAGGCAGAGATCACAGTCAGGTACAAAAGCAGCTTCCTGGGATCTCCACCTTAGCAGAAAACAGACAAGAAGTCTTTTTGTCTAAGAGTTAAAGCGTGAAGACACACCATTTACATGTAGCAGGTGATAAATATTTAATGCTACTTGGTACAGTGGTTTTTCAAAAATGTGTTTCAGCTCTGAAGGCCTTTCTGTTAATCCACACTTCAGGGGGTATAGCCGAGTTCTGGGGAAATACATTTTTAATGAGGACGGTGCCAATGCAAGAGGCTCAGAAAGCCTATAGCGTTTCAGTGTGGAGCGCCCACAGGGAATCTCATGCTCCTGGGAGAAAGGGTCCTAATGTGAAGAAGGGATGAAAAGAGGCCAGGGAAAAATTACCTTCTAGGGAAAGAAATCATGTTAGAGACCTGTCAGAATAATCACCAGAATGGATTTTCCCTCCCTTGGTGGATGAGCCGTCAGCTTCAGGGGAATCATATTCCAGACACTAAGCTCAGGATGAGAGCTCTGGCTGCTTTCCCAGCGTCTGTGGCATTGTATTTGCTTAGCCCACGCCTGTGGAGCTGCAGCACCATCAGCTCAGCACACAGGCCCTGGTGCCCAGCCACCCACTCCACCCTGACTCGGTCTCCCTCACTCTTGTACAAGGTTGCATCCTGGCTGCCACTCCTTCATCTTTTGCCTTGCCTGAGCTTTTGAATCTGATTCTTTACTTAGGGGTCAGGAAAGAAATGCTTTTGGCTGAAAGGACAAAGGGAGAAGATATGGCTGGAGCCCAAGACCTGGGGTCAACCTGCAAAAGTCAGAGCCATGAAGGGCCCACCCAGTGGTAGGAGAGCTGCAGAGGGGCTGTGGCCACCACCAGAGATGTTGCCCAAGACAGAAAGGAGAGTGAAAAAACACTCTGGCTTCTCTCTTTCTCGTTCTTGCATTGCTCATTGATGTCAAAATATCAGAGGGCAGGGATCAACACCCTATATATAACACAGCATGCAGCAGCGTGAAGACCACAAACGGAACTAAGAACAAATGGGCCAAAGGCCAACACAACCAAGGAATTAAAAGATAAGTTACAAGACAGTATGTCATGAGACACTGTAACTGCTAAGTATAAGCATATATAATTTAAGCAAATATATATATATTATACACACAGAGATTGAGGAATAGAGAGATGGAAAGATTAGGAAAGAGAGAGCAGGAAGAATAGCAAGAGATGTAACTGATTCTCATTATTTCCTGTAGATATACTCTCTGGTATCCAGAGATACTCAATCAGGAAATACTGAACCATTGCCTCTAAAGGAAATATGGGGTTAGGGTCCTTTGAGCCTCTGGTTACATTTTCATCAACTGATTAACATACAATCTTGTTTTATGTGTGTCTGTATTTAAAAATACCTCCCTTAATATATATTACTGATCCATTAACACTAAACTCACAGCCAACAGTACTTAACTCATGCTTGAGTAAAACTCATCTCACACAATACAGTCTCTGTAAGGAACATTTCAGCTCTTTGCCCTTAGGATCACCAGACGGCATTCAACACTACATGCCTGGTCCTTCTGAATGGTGAAATCACCAACGAAAAGCACAAAAATGAGAGATCCTGAAACAAATAGACCTCAGAAAGGACAGTTATTTTCAGAGCTCAAACAAGAAGACATGGTGTTGTTTCGTTTGGCTCCTGAGAGCAGGCACATGGAGTAACTCTGGAATGTTCTACATCTCCACGTATGTATGAAATAACTGTGAAAGAGTCACTGGTATTGATTTCAAGATTACAAATATATTTTAGCAAGTAGATGCATTTGCAAATGTAAGACCTACCAATAATAAGAATCAATTGTCTATCAAGATGTTGAAATAATTTTTAAAGGTTATTCTTGGATGGTAGGAAATGGATTGCTTTTGGGTTCATTACATATTTTTACTTCCTTTCTATTTTCATCTGTTGTCTAATTTTTCTGCATTGAGCTTACAATTAAGGGGAAATAGTTCTAAGTACAAAATTTCAAAAAAGGTAAGAAGAACTAGGAGCAAAAGCATTAAGAAGCAGAATCTTTTAGCCAACTAGGAGATCCTCCCAGGGTGCAGAGTTGCTCATCCTTCCTGTGTGAGATGAAGGGTGGTCTCACAGTGTTCTCACCCTCTTCCAGCCAACAACCAGGATGGGCAAATAGCAAAGGCCAGCTGTGGGCAAGGTGAAGATAAGAGGGGCACCCAATTTAGCCCACTAAGTAGATACCAACCATTCCCACGAAACAGTTCAGCCTGAACTCAGACTCACACCTTCCCAACTTCCTGCAATTAAGTCTCTTGTGCTCACTAATAAGATGTGCACTTCTTTCAGTTCAACTCGATAAATATGATTTAAGTCCCCACTATACACTAAACCCCATGAGAGGTTCTAGAAGGAATAATAAACCCCTTTCCATCATGTTTTGCCTAATGTGTTTTCTATGTACATACCTATTCTAGTAACAAACAAAAAAGATTTTTAATCCTAATTTATGAGATTCTTCAGCTTCAAACCGGGAATCAAACGACATTGCGGACTTGAAAAAGCATCATAATGCACAAAAGCATAGCAACTTAGCTCTCTGTTCATTCCTGATGCCATTAATGAGCAACTTCTAATCTTTAATCCTCCTGCACTAAGCTGCTTTTACTGTCCCATCTGCTCCTCTTACTCATGCCTTCAGGATCTTATAATTAAATTCTAATTAAAGTTTAAGTCTTGTAATAAAGAAAACACTTGCGGAATGTCTTTGATTCAAGAAGCCAAAATAACATTTCAGCAGTTTGAAAAATGAATTATATCCTTTTGCTTAACAAGCATCTTTAAAATGAAATTAGAATGGGAAATTCCAATCTTCCATGATTTGACCAGCCTTACATTATGCAAATTAGTTCACCGTCATGTGTCACACAAACATCATCTGAAAACAGCAGGCACAATGTAGAAGCATGCACAATGCATGAAGCAGAACTATCTCCAACATCACCCTGGTATTCAGATACATGGCACATGCAGGGTGCCAGCATCCATCTAGCTTAGCACCTGGATGCTGAAAGAAGAATTCTCATCCTTCTCCCAAAACTCAATCAAGTCTGCCTGGTTAGCTTCCTCCAGGTTGTTCTCTTACTTCATCAATTCAGTCCAACTTCCCTTGGAATGATATCTGCACACTCCCCAGCTCAGCATCAGTTCCCTGGTCCAGTGCATACTCCACCCCACTGAAGGGAGAGTGGCCTTTCTGAAGCATCCTTCTGATCAAGCTATCCCACTCTGAACAACTCTATGCTCTGTTGGCAACTGTGTCCCGTGGGCATTTTACATACACCTCTACTATAAAGTATCTCATTATTTTTACTTATTTATTGGTCTACTTTCTCTCTCTAGTCTTTGAGCAACTTCTTGAGAATGAGAACTGTCCTGAATACAAGTAAGTACTTTCTTGTTATAAAACCTGGAATGAAAAAGTAATTTACTTTATAAATTCAAAGAACACTTATCAAAGTCTTCCAGAAGCATCAAGATCACTGGCAACATATATCTCATTGGAACTTTGTGTTACAGGTCACAATTTAATAATAACTATCATTATTAAATATAAAACTACATCTCATAGAGATTTATTAATAATAACGATATGTCAGATGCTGCTTGAAGTGCTTTATGCTAGATTCAAATTCTTATAGCCACCCAGTGAGGCATGTCCTATCATTATCTGAGACAAGGAAGCAGAGGGAGAGAAGAGTTGAAGTTCTTGCCTAAGATCATGCAGGTATCAAATGGTAGCCAGGTTTATAGCTGTGCCATCTGGCTCCAGAGTCCATGCCATAAACACTCTCGACCAGTCTGAGCAAAGCACGTAAGGACTCTGTGTTCTTTTCCCCCAATGCCCCCTGGCTCCTGGCCTATGACCTGATTACACTAATGGGCTCACCACTTTGTGACACACTGAAGTCTGTCATGCTACACTGTCACCTATGCTGCTTGTTTGGCAGGGGGTCCCCTTATCCACCTGGAGGATTCTTGCTTACCCTTCAAGTCCATCTTCAGTCATCTCCTATCTTGTAAGGTCTTTGCTGATTCTGGACAGACCCAACTACTGCCCCTTTTACTATTGCAGCATCTAGAAGCTACTGGATTTGTGATCTAGTGCTAATTACCCTGCACTGTACTCATCTGGGGGACTGGGCTTTCCTCTCAATGATCCTTAAGGACTTTGGTGAGGCACAAAGAAGGGTTCTCTAAATTTGAACAATGGGCATATATACATCATGGTTAAGTCTTGCTGAAGTCAGTTTAGAGAATAATGTTACCTTCCCTGGTATGATGTATTAAAAAAAAAAGATCAAAGAAAAGGGTAATTAACCTTATAACCCAAAGACCACATCTTACATTCCCTGAGTGTACTGGCAGTTCATGCTTTTGCTTTTTGACTATAGAGATGTATTAGTTCTTTTCTTCCATAATCCTACAGGCTGTAAGATGAGCCCCAACCAGACCACAGAGAGAGCAAAACAGAAGACTCAAACCCAGCTGCATAGGCAGTCTGGACTGGATGGAGCCGCCTGTATCCCAGCATGGATTTCAAGATCTCAGAGCCCAGGGCCCCACGCCTTGCCCTCTGCCAGAGGAGCATCTCCATTTAGACTGGTCTTGTGCTCCAGAGTTCCACTGAGACGGAGGCCTATTCCTTGCCCTAGGAGTCCCTAGCAACCTCATTTCCTTCTGTCAAAAAAGCCCTCTCAATTCTGTTCCAGGTGACCAGTCACTCTGAACCACAGATCTGCTGCCTTGTCTAAATGTTCAGTGTTCCTCATTCTGGGAAACCCCTAATTCTTGCTTTCTACCCAGTGAATAAGCACAAAGTTTATTCCAAGTTCTAAGCAATAAGTATCAATAAGTACTAGGTCTTTTACATAGCTATATCTCAAAATCCTCAAAAATTTTCCTGTAAAAGTGTATAATTACATTATTTCATTCAACAACTCTTTACCAAATATCTACTATGTGACAGGGCAATAAATAAAGCTAAGTGACATGCCCACGGTCATACGGTCAATGAGCAGAAGTGGAATACAGTTAAAAGTCTTCAACTCCCCTGATATATTCCAACTCCTGGTCTTTTGTCCTTGAAGAGATGAAGATATATTAGGGAAAGGCATGCACTCGGATATCTAATATCTTGCTTTTTATCATGACTTACAAGTAAACATGGCTGACCTAACACTGCACAAAACTCCAGGCTATATTTCCATGCTCTGTCCACTCCACACTACTGACCATTGCCTAAACAGGTAATGAATTTTCACACCTTTGTTTAAAGTTCATGCCTTTGTCTACCTATCCTGTCTTCACCTGTCCATTGAATTCACCCCTGCAGATTCAGTTCATTCAGCCCTCATTCGATATGTATGAAAGATATGTTAGATTATCATTTCCTCCATAAAATGATAAGTACACAAGATTGCCAAGCACAGCAGCTCATGCTTGAAGTCCCAGTTACTCCAGAGGCTGAGGTAGGATCCTTTGAGGCCGGGAGTTCAAGGTCATACTTGGAAACACAGTGAGACCCCATCTCAAAACAAAATAAAAAAGAGACAAGATTTAGCTCCTGTCTTTAGAAAGCTTAGTCTAAAGGACGGTAAAGACAAGTAAATAAATCAAAACTCTGTACAGTGCTGTCCTATGTCAGGGTAGGCATAGGCTTTGTAGGAGCTCACACAGGGAAGCCTGGAAACCCACCATAGGGCTTCCTATCTGAGACAGAGCTCTCCCTGTTCCTTCCCTCATTCTCCAGTCCCACCACAACATACTGCTTCTGACAGTTCTCTATTGTACTGTTCAATTTGCAAGCACAGCAGTTTTTCACTTGAATCATTAATCATGACTTGATTATTTACCTCCATCACTAGAATCAATTCCTTGAGGGAGCTGATTAACTGTCAAATACTTATCGAGTGGCTGTTAGGACTGCACTAGTTAAAAGCATGCATTGTATCATTTAAGTCCTGGCAAGTACTTACCAGTCACGTGACTGGGCAGGTGACTTAAGCATCTTAGCTTCTCGAAAATTTCCACATGTCTAAAATGGGGTTCAATTAGGAATATATTCAAATTTAACATGCCCACAGTATTTACCCAAAAGTATAATGATTTTTATCCATGGACTCAGTCTTTGGCACTTCTGATTTCAACACTGATTCTGGCACTGATCAACCTGTGTGTGATCGGGGGCAATGTGACAGTGGGGGTCTCCATATCTAAACATCATAACAGTGTCAGTAGTTCAAATAGTTTGGAATTTATTAATATCATAATATTCATTTCCAAACAGGTGAGTAATTAACATTTAAATTGGGGTGAAAAAACTTTTTATGAGTTTTATATGTTGAAAATGTATGCTAGTTGAACTATAAATGCATATTTATTAATATGAAAGTAAAATACTATTAATGATGCTTATAAATATTATGACTATTATGTACCAATGATTAATAATTTAATAGGATAATAGACTGAGAGTTAAACCAAACACAAAGAAAGAAAGCATTAGCTGGTTGGATTAAAAAAGAATGTTGTATCATTTTAGAGATTATGAATCTCATACAAAGTTAAATAATATTAGCAAAGTACTGTTAAAATGAGATTATGTTACAATTCTAATCTTCAAGGCACTGTTTATTTCTAATACTCATAACATAAAGTAATTCAGAATTATATATAATATTCTATGGTTTAGTTCTACTTAGGTTGAGTTTTTCAAGAAAAAGTTCTAGTTAGAATTTCTGCACATCTTATAAAGATGAATTAAAAACAGAAAGTCCACATTACCATTTTTATATTCCACAAGAAAGAAAATCCACAAATTTTTTGTATAAGAACATTGATGATAAATTATCTCTAACATAAACAATAAAAAAAAGAGTACAAGAAACAGAAGTGTTAGAGAAAAATGAAGTTCCAAAACATATTTTTTTCCTGCTAACTAATCTTTAAAATGATAGACTTTACAGTATTTCATAAGAGGGCAACTGATTAAAACTCTGCTTTTAGAGGATGTGGGACTGATACTCTGGTGAGAAAACATGCCTGGAATGCATACTTATGAATGAAGCCACAATAAGAAATTACTGATGTTCTTTGAAGTGGGTGGTAACCATGAAACTTATACTGTACAAGGTTAAAGAGTAAATGGGTGATTAGATAAATGAAGGAAGTGGATGTGGATTGTTCATACGGAGGATTTGACTACAGAAAGAAAAGCACCAGAGCCCTGCAGCCCGATTTTGCAAAGTGCTTTCATTTATTAAGGCAGGAAGTATAGGCTGAAACATCGTGGAACACATTACATCTGCACACATGAGTCTAAAGGATCACTGCTGCTTCAGAGTGCCAAAGATAAATGTACAATGCTAACTCCACCCTACCGTCCGAACATATCTGATTCCTAAATGCTTAGCTTTAGCTGAGCCAGTTTTCTTAACAACTTTCAGAACAAACTGGAAAGCAAAACTTTGTGGCCAAGACATTTCCTTGTGATTTCCTGACATAGCATCCAGACTTGTACTAAGTCCCCCACATTTCTAGGCTGTGAGTACACACACACACACACACACACATATACACAAAATGGACACTGAGGTGTGTCTTGCATCAGATCACATGTGTCAGCCTCAAGTTCTCAGAAGGTAAGAATCCACTCTTAAGGACTTTATTCCAGTTCCCAAGAATGTATGCATGGCAGGAAGAAAGGAAAAAGTAAAATTTTACTGCCTAGAAAGTTCTAATTGAAGAATATATTAGTATCAGTTCATGTTAAGAATGGGCTAAGGAAATGAACAGGCACTTCACAGAAGAAGAAATCCGAATGGTCAAAAAATATATGAAAAAATGTTCAATATCTCTAGCAATTAGAGAAATACAAATTAAAACTACACTGAGATTCCATCTCACCCCAGTCAGAATGGCAATTATCAAGAATACAAATAATAAATGTTGGCAAGGATATGGGGAAAATGTTCACTTATACATTGCTGGTGGGACTGCAAATTGGTGCAACCACTTTAGAAAGCAGAATGGAGATTCCTTAGAAAACGTGAAATGGATCCACCATTTGACCCAATTATCCCACTCCTTAGTTTATACCCAAAGGACTTAAATTAGCATACTACAGAGACACAGCCACTTCAATGTTTATAGCAACTCAATTCACAATAGCCAAGCTATGGAACCAACCCAGGTGCCCTTCAACAGATAAATGGATAAAGAAAATGTGGTACATATACACAATGGAATAGTACTTAGCCATAAAGAAGTATGAAATTATGGCATTTTCCAGTAAATAGATGGAATCAAAGAATATCATACTAAATGAAATAAGCTAGTCCCCCCAAAAAACAAAGGCAGAATGTTCAGATATATGGATGTTAACCTACAACAAGGGTGTGGCAGGGGAGATTAGAATTTCATTGGACTAGATAAAGCAGGATGAAGGGAAGGAAGGGGAGATGGGAATAGAAAAAGACAGTAGAATGAATCAGACATATCGTTCCATATATACGAATACATGACCAGTGTAACTCTACAACATACGAAACTACACTAAAGGGATCCTAATTGGAACAAGTTATACTTATTCTATATATGTATAATACATCAAAATACATTCTGTTACCATGTATATCTAGAAAGAATAAATAGAATAAAATTAATTATCTACAATACAAAAAATAATAAAATTAATTACCTACAATACCAAAAAAAAAAATGTCCAGTAAGTGCCAGGCATTGTATATACAAGAGCTATTGTTGCTCCCACTGCAATTGATGAAGCTGTGGCTTAGGGGAGCCTTAACAGGTGACCAAGAACAAGAACTAACAAGTCAGTTTTGCCTTTAAGTCTACTTCTGTGGGCAAGTTTCTTATCTTCTCTAAACCTCACCCTGCCCTACCTGATCATACCTACCTGAGAAAGTTAAGGTAAGGAGCGAGAAATAGTGCATATAAAGTACCTAACATAATGTCTTAAATATGTTATTATTCAATAAATGGCAGCTATGCTGACTCTGCTATTGTTCATGACCATACAAACAAGAGACAGAGGGAGGATTTAAACTCGTATTTATTTGACGCTAAAACCAATGCAGACAACAGTATTTCAGGGGAACCTAGCATGTGCTAGCAGTACCATGTGAATGGTTTATAGGTATTATCACAGTTAATCACCACCATAACCCTATTAAATAGGTACTATTATTACCTCTAATACATAGATGAGGAAACAGAGATAACAGATGTTCCACAGCTATAACTATTGGAAGTTTGACAGTCACCCTCTATTCCCAGTTTCAGGATTTCCAATAACTCATGATCTCCATACCATCAGCACATTCATGAAAATACCATACCTTTCATGTATGAAACCATACAACATCACACATATATTTGGGGAAGAGAAAAGGATACAGAAAAGGACATTGCTTTGAGTTATTTGAAAAGATGGACCTATATAAATAGAAGGTAATATTATTCTTACTATTTTGCAAAGACATATACAAGTTACACTGGGATTTTTGCAATCCTAATTTGCCAACCAGATCCTGGTTGAATCAAATTGGACTTCTCTTTTTTTCTCTCTCTCTAATTCTGCAAAATTTCAAGCCATCTGAACTATTTGAAACATATCAAAGAGTGATCTCCAAAACTTCATATCAACTGACCCTTGTAATCAAGAGCTCTCAAATGCATGTAAGCAAAAAGTCAATACATTCCATTTTCCCACAGTGAATGGCCTTTGGAAATTATTTTTTCTTATTTTTATACTTTTACAGTCAAATGATCATGATCAACAAGAACGAAATAAAACTGACTGCAGCTGGATAAAAATGCTGATGTGAGTGGCTGAAAACATCACGTGCAACTTGCAATAAAAGGGTATAGGATTATAATGTAAGTTGAGGCCCCAAAGACTCCACTCCCCTACAGTCTCATCTCATTATGAATAGAAGCACCTGTTTTCCTCAAAACAAGTCCTGGAGGAACAAAATTAGAAGGACACTCATCCTTTAGAAGTACTCTTGAAAATACCAAGTCACTGATCTGGATGGATCTGTACAAGCAGTTGACAGCTCAGACCCAAGTGCATGTTATTCCAAAGGTCAAAGAGTTGGCAAAATGGATATGACTGTGGTCAAACAGGATGAGCTCCCTTTAATCTGAGGCTTAGATGAGCTGATTCCAGAATGCTCTGTGAATGAGCAAAGACAAGAGAGGAAAAAAAAAAAACTATATTGTATAAGCTGAGACTTTCTCAAGTAATACAGGGTGTATTGCCCTGTCCTTATGCAGTGCATGGTCCACCATTAAAGTCCAGACAAAAGAAAAGCTACCTTGTGAAGTGGGAGATGGTTATTGTCAGCAAAAAGTCACAATGAACACTTCACTGTCCAAATCTTGCAAATGTCCACAAAAAAATACCTCCCTCGGAGTCCTCCTACTTCCAGTATAGTCTGCTCAGGATCTGCCTTGCTCTCTGTTTGTGCTTACCTATTTTTCCCCCATGGCTTGATCCTATTCTGTGGATAACGTCTCACCAAATTTCTGGCTATACTGCCAAATACTTGACTTGCTTCTGTGGCCATTATCATTCAGGAAGTTTCACGGTATTGCTATCTGAACCTGCTCTGACTTTTGGTTTAGTAAATCAGATGAGTATTCCACCCCATAAATCTTCTAGTAACACAACCCTGCATCCCTTGTCCCAGAGGCCCCAGTAGCTGTGGAATGGAATACCAATGGAATTAAGGGAAGTTTTTGCAGACTCAAATATCATAGAAATGCAATAATTTGTCTTTATTAATAGAAGGTCAAATACCATGTACCTCTCACAGTTGCATCAATATTTTTACAGCCCTTAGGTTGTGACTTTCAACAATAGCCTCTTTAACACAAAAAAACTTAAATCTAAATCCTGACATTGTTAAATTGCTTTTAGATACCTTTTTGTAAACAAGTAGATTTGAGACACAAAGTGTTCAAACTGGTGCCCGATTTTCTCTGCAACTGGACCTCCTAGAATTCTGTTCCTTGGAACACCAGGTCACTCTGCAGTACTTTGGATTCCTCGATGCTCTACAAACCTATAATCCCTTTCTTAGAACACACTCTGCCAAAGGTGCTAATGGTTAACTCTCCTAAAGTTTTCCTTTGACACAGAACAACTATCACAAAGTGATGCTCATCTTGTGCCTGAACAAATCAATAGGACATCACTGTGAAGTAGGTTGTGTGATCCCCATTTTACAGAGGACAGAATGGCTGCTCAGCAGTTATGCCCTAAATTCACTTGTGTGGAATGAGACTGAACTATGACTCCAAGTCCAGTGAAGTAAACCAAGAGTCCTCAAGGGATGAGGTTTTTTTTCTGGAAAGTGGGATGACTTATACATCCTTGGTTCCCATTCCCCAGTTCTGCAACTTCCCTTTTTCCATTATTCCTGCATCTCTGGGCTCCCTATTCACCCACCCATTAGGGGACCTTTAGACAGCTGGGATAAATGGAAGAGGTTGCAATCATGAACCTTTAAGTTCTCAGACATCAAAAGTCATTGGCATGGACAGGGGTGAAGGTGGGGGGCAGGAAAAGCCAAAAGAGAAACAAATGTCAAGATGTAGACATACCCAAAGTTCCCAAATTTCTCAGAAATATTAGTAAAAAATATTAGTAAAAACATCACTGAAGCCAGAGCTCAGTTTCCACATAGATGTCACAAAAATCTGTAGTATACAAAGGTGAAACCCCCCTTCTCTTAAGAACACTCAAAATTTCAGAGAAAAAAAAAAAAAAACTGAGTCTTGGACAGCAGGTCTGAAACTTTAGCATGCATCAGTATCTCCTGGAGGATCTGTTAAAACACAAATTATTCTGTCCTTCTCCCAAGAGTTTCCATTTAAGTAGGTTGGGGTGAGGCCAGAGAATTTGCATTTCCAATATGTTTTCAACTGATGCTTATGAGGCTGACCTGGGACGATGCCTGGAGAATATCTGGTTTAGTGTGATTATTTACCTAGCAAATTCTTTACTTTAGAAAAACCATTCTCAGTTGGGCATAGTGGTGCATGCCTGTAACCCCCATGACTCGGGAAGCTGAGGCAGGAGGATTGCCAAGTTTGAGACCAACTTCAGCAACTTAACAAGTCCCTAAGGACTTAGTGAGACACTGTTTCAAAATAAAACATAAAAATGGGCTTGGGATGTGGCTCAGTGGTTAAGTGACCCTGGATTCAATACCCCATGTCTATCCCAAAGTGGGGGAAAAAAAAAAAAAAAAAACAGTTCTGTGTGATTTCTTTAATAATCAGTTAACAAACAGGTACTAACCTAATCAGTACTAATGGGAGTTGGTCTACCATTGTGGTAAACAGCTTGAACTCTGTGATTCAAATTCCATTCTGCACTCATTAACTGTGACCACGGGCAAGTTCTCTGGCCTCTTTGAGCCTCAGTTTTCTGATCTGTGGAATGTAAACAATAATCACAGCACATATAAAGATATTGGGAGGACTAAAGTGCTAGTATATCTAAAATGTTCACAATCTTGCCTAGGACACAATAAGTACTATGCAAGCTTAATCTACTAACACTATTATTATACAGTCATGCATCACATAATGATTGACATGTATTCTGATAGATATCATAACGTCTACCTATGCAAACCCAGATGAATGGCTTATTATACTCCAGGTTATGTGCTATGGCCCACTGCTCCTAGGCTATAAGGCTTTGCATAGCTGGATGAATGAAGTTCAGTTGAAAGGGCCCTGGGCCCATCACTGGGACTCACTTCTAGAACAAAGAATACTAACGCTTCCAAGGCACAACGAAGGCAAACTTTCCCCCAGTGGATCCCTTTTCCTTTCTGAGAACAGTATGCAGACCCGTGGTCCTCCACTAAACTACATTTAAAATGGCTTTTGTGAAGGACAGACACAGTGGTCATTTTCCTACATGCGTGTGCAAGTAGCAATGAAGTGATTGTAATGTGAACAATGTGTACTTCTTCCCACTTCTGACAGAATATACGACATTGTATCATGGGCCTGGGGTGGGGAGTAGGGGCGAAATAAAGAAACCAAACCTTACGCTTTATTATAAGAAATTCTGATAAAAAGCACTTCGAAGCCTCTTTCCCATCATCAAAAAAAACCACACTGGGCAAGATCAGAGCTTAACAGCCAACAAAAAAAAAAAAAACACACACACACACACATTCAATCCCTGAGATCATTTTCCTGAAATAGAAAACTACATATGTTTCTCAAATTTCACATCAAGCCACTGCAGAGGCCAGACTGCAAGGCTGAATCAGGCCAAAGGAAGAGAAAAGGCAGAGGGGTGGGGGAGGGCTGAAGAGGGGGAGTAAACAGAAGAAAATGAGCCCATTCTTCCACATCACCACATTTCTCTAGCACAGTCTAAACTTACAAACACCCCCAGTTTCACAGAACTTGTAGCTAGGGTTGCTTATCGGGCAGCCTTTACTTTGTCAAATTAAGACACATTGCCTTGGATTAGCAAGGCTCCTTAAATTCAAAATGACTTCATGGTTGGCTCAGAGTTCAGTGTCTCTAGGGCCAGCAGCCAGGAACACATCCAGTACGGAGCCTCCCTCCCCTCTCTATACTGACCTACCTGACTTTTCCAGGGAGACAGCAGAGCGAAATCCCAAGCAGAAAGGCTGTTGGGGTTAATTAAAAGTCCAAACACCTCATTTGAAACTATCTCCAGCTCAATATTTATACAGAATATAAGACTCCTCACAAGCAGGCCTGGGGAGGGGAGGAGGAGGTGAAGGGCGGAAGCAGGTTTGAATGGCATTTGGAATCCATTAATTTTTAAAAGACAGGCTGCCCCCCCATATGAACCCAGAAAGGTTCAAAATGTAAGGAAACCAGGAAGATGAATGAGCTGAGGATTGTTTAGAAAGCCTGGGGAGAGTGCTCGACTTTTGAAAGGAATAATATCTGGGTAATAATAAGAGCTGACACTTTTTATTGGTGAATGCAGTTTTTGGCACATTTTCATGACACAGGTTGACAATTTTTTTGCATTTAACAAAAGAAAAAACAATCTTCTAAATGACTTGGGAACAAAGGGCTCCTTGACTGCAATTTCTTAATAACATTTAAGAATTCTCTTCAAAGGCCTTTGACAATAATTTAGAGAGAAGAAATAAAAATGGAGAAAAAAAGAAAAAAAAAGGTGTTTTTTTTTTTTAAAATAGAAACTAAATAGGAGAAGAAAAAAAAAAAAAAGAAGGGATGTGTAGAGCATCTTAATATTAAATTACATCCCAAAGGTTTGAATTTTAAGGTTAGATCTTAATAATCTTTTTTTTTTTTCAAAGAAAAGAGTTGTAAGAGAGAATCCATAAAGGTATTTTGGTTAACACCATTAGATCTCATGAACTCAAAATGTAGGACCTAGAAGGGCTACTTGGATCTCCAAATGCAACCACTGCACTTTGCAGACCAGAAAACTGAGGGTCAGCAACCCAAGGTTACCAGACACAAGTCCTCTGAGCTCCCAGCCTCACTCCTAATCTTGTGTCATGGGTCCCAGGCACCACCAAACTGTCAGTCCTGAACAGCACCATGGGTCCAAAGACTGAAAACTGATACAATTAATCAGATTGACTGGATTTTGAGGCTACCCAGAATTACACAACAACAGCACATTCTGAAGGTGCCATTAGCAAGGCCACAAGGGAGTTCACTGACAGTCACCCTTGGTAGAAAATGAATTTGAGCCCACAAAGACTGGATGTCCCCTCCATCCTGAAGGGGGCCTTCTGGAGCAGGAAAAGGATCCCCGAAGCAAGGCAAGATAGGGAATATCCCCCTGACAATCCAGCTCTTTCTCTAGCCACTGGCTTTATCTTCAAAGTACGACCCTTGTGGGTTTCAGTTCTATGACCTGGAAAATGAGATATATGTACCACTTTCACAGTTTCAAAATATTTTCAAAAGAAAATACACCATCACATCCATTTGTAAATGAGGACTCAAATTCCCAGATCAGTCCACTTTACTATATTGAAAGCGCAAATGGGATTAAATTCCAAAAGTGATTCGAGGTCTCAAAATTGTTAAGTAAAGGAAAAGCTATATTGCTGCTCGGTTGGAAAATTAGAGTCATGCTGGCTATCATTTTTCAGGAATACAAAATTCATGTCTAGATGTATGCAGCAGAGGGCTGGGAAAGAACTTTATAGAAATTGAATACGCTCAGACTGGTGGTTCTCAACAAAAGGTATGCCCATCATAATTACCGAGGTCACACATTTTTACCTATACCCCAAAGGACAAAGGTGAGGTTTCTTAACCTTTTGTATTCAGATTTGCTTTACTGATGGAAAGTAAAAGATAACAGACTTGACCTTCCTTAGATTTTGCCTCCGTGTGCAGACACAGACAGGTAGCGCTACTGTAGGCAGTACTAGTGTGGGGAACAGCAGACCCTGAGAACCTGCATGGGGACAGGCAAGGAGGAGAAGCCAAGACATTAACATTCCTTGGACATTTGCTCTCTGAACTGACTGGCCTGAGGCCTTCCTGGTACCTACTCATGTCTTCATGACATGATAGGTCAAAACCTGGGTGACTCTCAGTTCATGCCTTATAGAACCTCAATGGCATTACAGGAAGCCAAGAAGGAGAATGGAAAGAAGAAAGTATCAGATTTATTTGGTTTCTGAAAGTTATGTCCTTTCCATCCACCTGCAAGTTATTTAACTGAATTTGAATTCACCTTAATACTCAAATAATAAAAACCATAGGGAAAAGCTGTCCATGGTGGCACACACCTGTAATCCCAGTAACTCAGGAGGCTGAGGCAGGAGGATTGCAAGTTCAAGACCAGTCCAGCAACTTAGTGAGGTCCTAAACAACTTAGCGAGGTACTAAACAACTTAGCAAGACCCTGTATCAAAATAAAAATTAATTAATTAATTAATTAAAAATATGTGACTCAGTGGTTAAGTGCCCCTGAGTTCGATCCCTGCTATGGAAAAAAAAAAAAAATAAGACCACCACCACCAGCACCCACCCCCCAAAACAAAACAAAACAAAACAAAAACCAAACAAACAAATGGAAACACAGATGGAGATAATACTTCTTACATGCTAGTATGTGGCAGACACCAGCCAGAGGTCCTATCCATGTGGACTTGATTTTTTCCATAAAGCAAATCCATACTGTTTTTTGTCTTCCATTTCCTAAGAAGAAATGGATTGAGAGGAAGTAAAGGGGTTTCCTGAGTTCATTCACATGAAAAATGTCAGAGAAAATTGTGAGCTGAGGACTTTTTGGCACTAGCCTTCATATGGATTTGAAGAGTTTGAAAAATGTGTATCTCTCCAGTGCTGGATTAGAGAGGGGAAATCCCACAGGTGCTCTGCGACTCTATAGGCAAAGAATAAGTGAACGAGCGATGGAAGAACAAATGACAGAAATCATGAACTACTCATTTCTCCCCACCTGCCACCCTCACT
Source organism: Sciurus carolinensis (assembly GCF_902686445.1). Taxonomy (NCBI): domain Eukaryota; kingdom Metazoa; phylum Chordata; class Mammalia; order Rodentia; family Sciuridae; genus Sciurus; species Sciurus carolinensis. Next base: position 161,630,223 of record NC_062213.1, read on the forward strand.
CTCCTTTTTGGCACTATCATAGAAAGAATATAAATTGGTATCTGGGTTACTGATCAGTATAATTTACTGAGAAATTATGATTCGGTGATTTTGTTTTTTATCTGTCCAACATCAATTCTCTTTTTTTTCTCTTCAGTGGTAAGAGAATTTCAATTTTATTTGGGTAGAAGGGCATCCAACTAAAAGCCTACATTGACCAGACTGCCTTCCTGTTGGGTTTGACCATAAACCTAAGTGTTGTTGAAGACATGAAACTATAAATATTACATGGATCTCCTAGAACGGTCGCTTACACAAGGCTGGCTCAGATGCATGGTATGTCCTGTTGAAGTGCCCCCACCCTTGCCACCTCCCTGCCTCCTGCTAGATGAATTGTGCACCTTATGATGGGGACTCCAGAAGCATCCTGGACCATGAGGTGATCATAAGAATGAAGTCTGGGCTAAGACCTAGATGTAAAAATGTCAAAAGAGCTGGTCCCTTCATGGCTTTACAGGACCATCTTAATAGCTGATGAATCCATATGTCTAGATTTATTTATAGAAAGGAATTGACCCTTATGTGTTTATGTGTTATTTTAAATTCTACATTATTTATATTATTATCAGTGAAGAGATGAAGGTCATATTTTTCTATTAAGAGTTAAACCACTCTTCTTTGCCAAAATTAAGAATAAAAGAAATCTCATATTTACAGGTCATTTCTCAGTACTGTTAAATATTCTGAAATATAATCTGATTAGAGAGGACTGGGTCATTCTTCCTAGAATATATGAGGGTTGTTTTATGCAACACTGTTTTGAGAAACCATGCTCCAATACAAACATAAACAATGTAAATCAAAGGGCTTTAGCATCAAGTCAATCAAGAATGTCTGTGCTTTTTTCCTTAGAAAAAAGGAAATTTTATGAGATGACCTATGGAATCCTTATCAGGATGCTTCAACCAAGATCCAGTCAAAAAACCACCACCTCCAGGATAATCTAATTTTCATCAACTTTTCTTCCATTCGGAAATTTTTAACATTAAAAAAGCTGACTCCCAAACCTTACAGAGATCTACAACAATGACTATAATTTGAAAAAAATAGGGGAAATAGAGTTGGCAAAGATGTGGATAAATTGGAACTCTCACAAACTGTTGGTAGGAAGGGAGAATGATGTAGCCACTGTGGACAAGTCTGGTGGTTTCTGAGAACACTAAACATAGAATTACCACATGAACCAGCAATTCCACTCCTAGATGATATCCAAAAGAACCAAAATCAGAGACTTGAGCACATATTCATACACTAATTGCTAGGTTTTGGATCTGTTTGTCCCCCAAAAGTTCACATGCTGGAAGGTTGGTTCCCAATGTAACAGTATTAAGAGGAGTTGGGACCTGGGTGGGGAGGAGTGGGTCATGGGGATACCACTCTAAGAATGGATTAATATCTTTCTCAAGAGACTGGGTTAGTTCTCTTGAGGCTGCGTTAAGTATCACTGGAATGAATTAGTTACCAAGAGAGTGGGATCTAAAAGAGAGTTAACTCCACTCTCTCTTGCATTTGTGTTCTATACAAGAGCATATTGCAGCATGAGGCCCTCACTAGAAGCCAAGCACATGAGCCTTGACCTTCAGAACTGAGAGGTAAGTAAATCTCTTTTCTTTACAAATTATCCAGTCTCAGGTTTTTGTTTTAGGAACAGAAACCAAACTAATAAAACAATGTTCACTGTAGCATTGTTCTCAATAGCCAAGAAGGTGGAAACAATGCAAACATTTATCAACAGGTCCATCAACAGATGAATGAGTAAGCAAATATGTACAATGGAACATTATTATTCAGTCATAAAAAGGAAGGAAATTCTGACACATGCTACAATGTGGTTAAACCTTGAAATCATGGTGCTAAGTGAAATAAGCCAGATACAAAAGGACTAGTAGTATGTAATTCTATTTAAATAAGGTATCTAGAAAAGAAAAATTATAACAAAAAAAGATTAGAGGTTTACAAGGAATGAGAAGTTATTGCTTTAAAATATAGTGTTGGAATAACATAGTGGCAACAGTTATACCACACTGTGAATGTAATCAATATCACTGAACTGTATATTTAAAATGGTTAAATTGGCAAATTTTATACTACACAAAGTATAATTACTAAAAATAAATAATATGTCAAAAACACTGAATTGTATTCTTTAAATGAGTGAACTTGTGAATTATGTAGAATGTGAATTATTTTAAAATAATGTTGGTTTTTAATCAAATCTCATCTGGGAGGACAAGCACTGAGGAAAAGGTGTGGACAGTAACAGTCTCCAGAGGCAGACATTAGCATGAGGCTTCTCCCTTCTCACACTGGTGCCTTTGCCCTTAGGGAGGACAAGACCCCTACCCAGGCTGCTCTCTACTCAGTATCACCAGAGCACACATAGCTGACTTAGCACTCCACCCTCTTACTTAATTTTCTCCAAAAGAGTAAGGGAAACCATCTGATTCCCGAGGGACTGGAATATATCAAGCTGCACTGCGAGTCACAGTGATAGAGGCGAATGATGATTCATACATTGCTTTCTATGCCCAGGTGCATCCAGGTTGGCTTCCTGTTGCCAGGGAGTAAGCACACCTAAACAGGTCTGCACTCAGAACACTGAACAAGAGATCTGGTTGACATATCTGGTCTTCTATCTGCCCCACACCACATATGTACACCTACACCTGAACATGCAGATGACCTTTAGTCTCAACTTCTGAGCTGTACAGTTCACCCGGTATATCAAAATTGTGTACATCAGCAGTAAAGAGAGTAGGAGATAGTTTTACACTCTTCATTTAGCCAATATGCTTTGTATGCCATCTCTACCACTCAGAACTCCAGGGACAAAGAAAAGTAAGTGCTCTCTGTACCCTTAACAAGAGATACCCTTGAGGACTTTACAAACTGGAGAGAATTAATTTAATTGTCCTACATGAGATAATGACACTGGTTATCTAGTGAGAATGTTGGTGCTCCTGGGTGATCATGTTGCAAAATTTAGGATTGAAATATTATGATGTCTGCATTATGGTAACAAATGGTTCAGCAAAATAAACTCACCTGTATGTCAGAGATGATAGATATCTAGATTGATAGAGCATGCATGAGGGAGCACAGAAGGAACTAAGTGTTAAATAATTGAACATCAGTGAAGAGTAATAGGTGTTCAATACATTATGCTCCCAACTTTTCTGTATGTTTAAATTTTTTCAAAAATTACACCTCAGGAAAATACTAAAACAAAAATATGCAATGAATCTTTGCTAATATTTAAGAAAACATTTAAATCCCAATATAACATTAGTAATCAACCGTTGTAACACTAATTGAGAAAATTAGTAACTGACAAATTGATAAAATAAGCAATTAATATAAGAAAATAAATGGCATTTAATATGCAAAAATGTAAATTAAAATGAGATCCCTGCATTGGTTAGCTTTAAGGTGACAAAATACCTGAGATAACCAATTTTTAAGGAGAATATTTGGTTCACAGTTACAGGGTTTTCAGTCCATGGTCACTTGGCAAGGCAGTACATAATGGCAAAATTGCATGGTGGAGGGGGTCTGCTCACCTCATGGCAGCAGGGAAGCAAAGGGAGAGACAGAAAGAAGATGGGATCCTAATATTCCCTCCGAGGGCAAGCCCCCATGACCTAACTTCCTCTCACTAGGCCCCACCTTCCAAAGATTCCACTCCCTCCCAGCTGGCAACTAAGGCATTAGCACATGGGCTTTTGGGAAACATTCAATTATCCAAACTACAATAATCCTATCTCAGGCCGAAAATTGTGGCAAAATTGTCCAATTGTGGACATATTGTACTGACAGGATAAAACGTTATATAGGTATCACTGCAGATAATATTTATTGATAGCAAAAATATAATAATAATATAGTAAGTAAAAAAATACATGGTACAAAGAAAATTTCCAAATAAAATTGAAAAAAAAAAAAAAAAAAACCAACAGTGAAATGAAGAGTCTAAATCATGGTACTATTTTTGAGATCCTGAAGACTGCATTTAGAAAATGACTTCAGATCAATATGCCAATCATAATCATATACTGACAGATTAGCAAGTAATTGTGAGAAAAATAACAATACAAAGATATTCCTTATAAACTCCAAACAGAGAATCACACTGATAAATGCTGTTTTAAAAGATATTATTTTAATAATGGTTTCTAAAAACCATTATTTCATTTCTTTAAAGTGGAAGACAAACTATTCACTGAGAACCAACACAGAATTGTATATTGCAGTGGAGGAGAAAGGAAAGGGAAAATAATACAAGCATGTAAATATAATATTAAAAAAGAAAAATAAATTATATTTTAGAAAATAAAGCCCTATGCCATAGAAACATCTCAGAAATTCTAATATGGAAACTTTAAACCAAACTTACAGAATGTCTCCTGGGCCTAAGAAGCCTGGTTATCAATTTCCTTCATTCTAAAGCCATAAAAACAAGTGAACTGAGGGCTGGGGATATAGTTCAGTTGGTACAGTACTTGCCTTGCAAGCACAAGACTCTGGGTTCGATCCCCAGCACCACACACACACAGACACACACACACAAAGTGAACTGAAAGAAATAATAATTCCCCCATATAAAACTAATTCAAAATAATATATGTAACTCTTCCACCTTCAAGGAGGTGAAGTATACATAGCTCCCCACTCCTTTTAAGTTTGGGCTATACACAGTGACTTCCTTCCAAAGAGTACAGTATACAAGTCGGGCAGGGGGTCGGCAGTGGGATGAGCACTTTAAGCTGGAGAAATTTGACAAAGAGGAAATCAGGTTAACACCAAGAGTGATGAAAGAAAAACTACATTACCTCTGTGGCCTTCCTCCCCAAAACACACTATCCAGGTCTCACTGTTAGAAAAACATCAGACAAGCTCCAACAGAGGGATGCCCCACCATATACATAACCAACACTATTGAAAACAAGAAAGCCTGTGCAACAGCCACTGAGGAGACATGGCTAAATGTAACACACTATCCCGGGTGGGACCTGGGACAGATGAAGCCCATTAGGCAAGAACTATGTAAATTCAAAAAAGTGTGGAGTTTAGTTCATGCTAACACATCAATATGTGTTCATTACTTGTGACCGACACACCATACATGCAAGCAAAGATGTTAATAACAAGGGAAACTCAGTGTCAGGCACGGGTGAGCTCTCAGTACCATCATTCCTGTGAATTTACAACTAGAAAACTTCCTGAAAATTTAAACTATTTTAAAATAAACAGTTTGTCTGAAATTATAATTGGAATTATTTTTAGAACACACTTTCACATGAGTTACAGAATATTGTAGCCCCTTGATAATGTAGGAAAAATTTCTCTCAGACACCAATGTTCAAAACAAACTTAGGCTCCTGAACAGCATTTGGGTTTCCACGGACACTCAGTTCTTTATCTTGCCATGTCCCACTTTGTTCTAGCCACAAGAAGCTTGGAAATAACCTATTAGTAAGTTTAAAGAACCTCACAGAGTTTGCGAAATTCTTAGAATAAACTCAGTTATTCTATAAATATTTTTACTGACTTCAGATTCTTTTACATTTTACTCACTGTTTTTTTTTATTTTTCTTTGTGTGTGTGTGTGTGTGTGTGTGTGTGTGAGAGAGAGAGAGAGAGAGAGAACGCACATGCTGCAGATTGAACCCAGAGCCTCGTGTATCCTAAGCATACCTGTCACTGAACCATACCCTGGCCCTATTTTTACCATATTACCAGTCACTGAAAATCTCTTTAGAGGGAGGATTTACATGTATGTTTTAGTATGGTTATACAAAATTTTATCTTTTGGATCTCTGACTATCTCTCATGTTCTGGACAGTCACTTAGTCAATGGCTAGAACATAGCAAATTACTAAAGCGTTCGGCTTCAGATCTTGAACTGCAAGATGGTAATAACACCACCTGCTTTCAAGGATGGTTGCTGAGGACTAACGAAGCTAACATTCGTCAGTACACCTAGAACAGATAAAAGGAAGGCACTCGATAAATGACAGTGACCATTATACTATTAACAAAGATAGCAGTAATTATTTTCATTAATATGATGAAAAGAATGGAACAGAATTACAAATCAACCCTAGGCCTGGTGCTGATTTCCTCAGTGACCCAGATAAACACAAGTAGCTGCTGTATTTCAGGAGATGAGAATAACTACAGAGGAGAGGGGACAAGTTTTCACAAGAGGAAAACAGAAAAGGAGGAGAGAAGGAAGAAGAGGATTTCTTACACATGGTCACTGCCAAAAACACATTTGAAAGCTTTATGACAAGGTGAAATCCAATCAGTCCTGAGCCCAGACTCTACTAGAATAATAAAAAGCAAAAGAAAAACACCTTCTAGCCTTTTTGGCACTCATTTCACCAAATCCACCCAAAACAACCACATGTAAGAGCCAAATAAACACCAAATCTGAACCTCTCCTTGCCCAGAGGATGCCAAGTTCCTGCTCTATTGCCCAAAGTTATTTTGGCATTGGGACATTCTATTTCTAACCCTTGTCTCCCTTATTCTAGGGGAGGGAATAGGTAGTGGGGATTTTTTTTTAATTTAAAAAGTAAGTCTTTATTATTTAAATACTATGTGTTACATATTTTATCCCCAGTACCCCTGAGAGTGCTTACAGACAAGGAAATGAGACTTAGGGAGGTTGACAGTTTGCTCCAGGTTCTTGCAGACAGTATACGATGGAAATGCTGAACCTGGGTCAGTCTGACCACAAGTATTTTTCTCTTTCCTTTATGCCAGTAACTTAATGTAAAGACTCCCTGCCAAACATGATAGAGAAAGGGAAGTAAATAAAGGGTTAATTCCTTAAACATTTTTCTCAACTCCATGTTCAAAGCTTTTCTGTTATTTCAGTCCATCCAATAACCTCATGAACTCGCTGTTTCTACATTTGCAATCATGCTCAGAGAAGTTCTTCCTTTCACCTTGATCACGCAGGATGAAATGGAGAAGGCAAAACGAATTGAGACACTGAGTAAACATCAGAAAAGACAGAAGACAAACTTAAGATGTAAGTGGGTCAGAGAAGAGGGCAGTCACCAATACAGTAGGAAATTGGTGCTGGGTGCCCAAAGTCTGCAGTCTCTGCTCTGCAGAGAAGGAAACTGAAAGGGAGGTCTGAACTTGCTCACAAGTATGGACAGGGTTGGGGGAGTGTTGGGGATTATTAATTTGTACTAATGAAAACAGAATGAATCATGAGCAATGTAGCCAATAAAAAATGGCACGGATGACTGAATGGTCAATAAATCATTTCTGAGCATTAAACTTTTTGCTTCCATAAGGTCTGAGAGTGTCACAGACGGGGGTGGAAGATGGCAAGTATGTTCTGATGTCAACAACAATTCCTTCAATTTTAAATTCACTAAGTTCATTAGGCCTTCAAAACACTTCTGATCTCTCACAGGTGGGGAGCATCTCAGAGTCACAGTGTTTTCATGTATGTTCTGTATATTATTGTCCAAATATACCTGACCATATAACCACCTGGGCATTTGCTAAACATACAAGTTCCCAGGTGTCCCATAGAGATTTCAGTAGGCTGAAAACCGCAACTCCTGGAGATTTGTGCTAAATAAATTATTCAGGTGATTCTTAGATGCAAGTTAGTTTGCAAAATTACTTTAACAGGATTCTCCCAACAAGCCTGCAGGTAGGTACCCTGATCCCCATTTGGCAGATAAGAAGTGGGAGACTCAACAAAGAGACATGCCCAAGGGCACACAGCTATTAAGGAATATAAGTCACCATGTGACCTCGCAATATGTATGCATACATTTGTTTTAAATCTATGTAAGCTGGGACTCGTTTCAAAAATTCCACTTCTTGGAGTCTGAATATGGCATCAGACACCAGGAAACAGGTGTTTACAGTATCCAGAGTCATCAGAAAGAACCAAGGGGAAGTTAAAGTGCTGGGTTAAACAACACCCGAAGAAAAGAGAAGGAAAACTAGGTACCCCTCCATCTCTGGTTCCATTTTTGTGTCCTATAAACCTGAACCCAATGGTCTACAAACACACAACTAGTAGCATATTTTAACTAACAGGTCTATTTTGCTAAATTCGGCAGAACATTTCCTTCACTGCTGCACAAAGGTAGAAAAAAAGCCTACAGAAATTCTTCTCAGAATTAACTTAGACAATACCTAAGTTGAATGCCCAAGAGGAATGCCCAAGATGAGGTCTTCACCCAGGCCTCCTCTCCAGTGGTGAAAACTATAATGTTGACTAATTACACCTTCCAGGGCAAAGTTCAGACCACTTCTCCAGAGCCTGCTCTCCTGAGAAGGGTGAGGACCTGAGGTTGGCTGAAGCTGTCTTCAAGTGCATATGGATGCTCTCCTCTCTGAGACTGCTGGCTGATGACTGCTCTGCTCAAGGGAGGTACTAGGGGGCACGGCATGAAGAAGGATGTGCTTGTCAAAGGCCTTCACTACTATCTCCTTCTGAAAGCTGGGGTTGCTGAACTATCACACTCTTATCAACTCAACACAAGAAAAGGCCCAGCCCTGCACTGTGGGACAGACAGGAGGGAATGGTACTGATGTTTCCAGCTTCTCCTGAGTTTACATAATGAAAATGGGGAGGATTTCCTCTGCTCTGAAGGCACACAATTTAAGATACAACACGAGCCTCCCTACTTTACACAGGTTTATCTCTTCCTCTGGGAATGGATCCTTTCCCTCACAGGTTTGCTCAATCCAGATTCTAAATTCTTTACACAATTTAAGAAGACCCCTCACCCTTGTGCAGGCCCTTAAATTGAGGTCAAAATGGTAACAGATTTGCCATATGTAGAGATTTCCTGTCCATCGTCTGTGCCTACCCAGGCACATACCCACTGTTAATTATAGCAGCCACAATTTCACATGCAATGAGTATTCTGTAAAAGTCTTCATCATGTAGCACATACTTTATTTTTAACATTGATAATTTACTGAAAAATAGTTGCTAACTCCAACATACATTCACCTCTACATAAATATATAAAATATACCACTATATACCATTTATATAGATTCTGCACATCTATACAAAAACAAAATAAGTTCATATCACATCCATCCAGTTAAAAACAGCTTCCTTGAAAAATATCTCTTGCCCTAATTTTGAGTCACCATGTAAAAAGTGCCTTTGGGAAAAAAGTGCCTTTGGGAAAAAAAAGATTTTTCATGTCTCCTTCAAATGTATCCAGTTTTAAGGAATGGTCTTCACCTTGGATACTCACATTCCAGGTCTCTTAGGAACTGGAATAGTGTTTGGGCATGTGCAATGGAGGTGGAAGATAGATTCAAGATGTTTCAAGTATTCAAAATCGCATGCAGATGTACAAACAGAATGTCCAGTCAAAGAGAGTTAAGAAAGCAATACATATACGCAGGCACCCAAGAATGGAAGAGTGCAAATAAAATCCAACTTGTAATTAACATACCGTGCTGTGACACCTGTTGCCTTCCATGATAAGAAGTCTGGGAGATCAAAGAAATGTCCTGCCTTATCCCAGCAAGTCTCTCTCAAGTTCTGCCAAATTAAATACATATTAGAATCAATTATGGGTTCTTTTTTTGTCTTAGCCCTCTCCTCTTTCAGTAATGTTTCAAAATTTTCCAAACAAAAATACAGCCAGCCAACAATGTCTGTTAAAACATCTGTTCAGGACTTGGGGTGCACAGTATGATATAAAAACACTACTTATATAGGAAAGAAAAATGGCAATTATTGATCCTTCCAAAAATGATCATAATTTCCCTTTTATCCCACTTTGCCAACCTGGAGGGAGAAAACACTCTATGAGAATACACAATCCATCTTCTCAATGAAGAATGAGAGAGTACGCTTCCAACACATAGTAATATTTTAACACTGAGCAGCTGAAATCTGGGGAGAAAACTGCATCAAGACATTATTCAGTGAATCTGAATGTACTGGGACACATAAAATTCTCCAGGAGCCAACGGGTCCCAAGGACAAGAGAAAAGATGGTTTCTGCCCTCAGAGAACTTCCAGTCAAAGCCAAAGAGAACAGCCACATAACCAAGCCATTGTTGAATAATTTTAAAGATTTGTTTTTTCCACATTGCCACAGGGTCAGATTTTTCCTTACAGCTGAGCTTTTTCTTTCCTCTGTCAATTCCACCTGGAAAATTCATCTGTCACCTATCAATTGGTTCTTGCCAGGATCCATTTTCTCATGTTCCTTTGCTTAACCCAACCCACCACCCCTTGCGGAAGGCTTCCAGAATCTCCTAAGTGAGGTTAGGTCTGGCTAACACACCATATTTGTTTAATGTCTTTCTTTCCTTGAAGACTCAGTGCAAACTGTGAAGGAAACAAGAGGACAGTCACTGTCATGATGCAGGCCCAATGTCCACCAGGACAGAATTGACTCAGTAAGGTTGAGGCCTGGGACGGGTACTGCGCTGACTGGAGAGGAGGAAGGACAGAGATAACCTGAGTGCTATCAAGGACTTGCCAGTCTTGTTCACCATATTTGATGACTGTCTCCCCTTCTACCCGCAATGGCCAGGATGAGTGGAAACTACACAGCTCTAATCCCTTTACTCTGAGAACTTGATTGGGCCATGGAAAGACATGGGAGCTGGCTGAACCAATCAGATTCCTTCTCCCCCAAATTTAGAATGCCTATCCAAGTGGAGCCATTTAACTCATGCCTATGAATGGAACTGGGGAACCAGGTGTGAGATAAAACTAGGACTGTGAAGTAACCACTCTCTTCCAAGCACTTAAAGATGAAGAATGAACACACACACACACACACACACACACACACACACACACACACGGTAAAGGGGACTGAAGCACTAGCAAGAAAGGTTTCCTACTGCTCAGGTAACCTACTGCTCAGGTAATCTATGTCCTGTTTGCAATTATTCTCTCTACAAGAAGCTAAGGAAAGGAATTTATCATAAACTCAAGGGCATTTGAGGGAACTTACAGGCAACAAAGCAGAAGTTCCAAATGAGACATATTCCAATACCTGCTGGAGGGCAACACACAGTAGATACTCAATAAATATTTACTAACTGCAAGACAAACCACTCAGTTTCTCCTTCTAATCCCTCTCCTCTGAGCAGGGCTGCAGTGCTTATGAAGGGCTCCACATGTGCTACCTCCTCAGTGCAACACAAAAGTGCTCAGGGCTGTTTTATCAATTTTACATACAACCACACTTTACCTACATTCACCCTCATATTCTGTGAGTTCTTACTACATATCACCTCCCAATCACCACTATATGAACACAGACATTGATGTCCACGTACTACTCCAAGGGTTCCATTAAAACAACATCAAATGGTTCCGATTTTAAAATCAAAGTACTAAGCCCATTCTCTGTTGTTTAATTTCATTTGATTTTGTTGGAGATCTTATATCTAGAAAGGGACCTTTCCTAAACTTCTCTTTGAATGCTCATATATCTTAACAACAAATTAACGAAAACAAAATTTACTGTATGTGCCTAAAACAGGCACAAACCAGTAGTTAACTCTATCCTAACAAGTCACCATCAGAAAATGATAGCCTTTGAAATCATGTGAGTCAAACTACCAGAAGGCCTTTTGGATAGTCTCAAAGATCTATTAAGGTCTATTTCCAAGTGTTTGGAGTTTGCAGTGATCAGTGGTCAGGGAAGAGAAAAGGCAGCCTCCTTTTAAGAGTTCTAGAAATCCAAAGCCAGTCACCAGGCAGGAACCACCAAAATTCTACAGCAACACAATACTTCTAGCCAGGGCCAAATGAACGATCTTTACAGATTCAGAGTACAACTACGTCTGTTAGATCTTGTATAGGGTCACTAATGACCTTGCACAATGAGAACACTCAGCCCATAGCCAGCAGACAGCCACTGTGAAGAATGAAACCTAAACAGAATGTCTCTAAGAGAACTTCAGAGCTTTTGCTGAGTATTAGAGGAGTGAGGGATCTAGAAGCATCATTTCCTCCTGACCAAAGCCAGAGATAAGAGTCAACCTCACCATACGATAAGGAACCAGAAAGGAACCAGAAAGAGCATGTTGTTGGAAGTTCGAGGTAGCTTTAAGAATGTGCCTGGTCTCTGAAGAGAAGAAAGCAGTAGTCCCCGCTTTCTCTACAAAAACAAAGTCTAGAGATTAGCCAGCAAAGAAAAGCATGGAGAGTTCGGGTGAGAGGGAGTTTGTCTAGAAGTCTGATCCCTTTCTTCTAGATGCTAACTGGTGTCTGTGAGGGTCCCATGCAGTTCTTCACTGGGCTGCATGATTTACTAGGGTTTTGTACCCCTCCCCAACTGCCAGATTGGTCAAGAACCCTGGAGATGGAGTTTTTAAAACAGTTCTATGGGAAAATCTCTCTGTCCTTCCTCCTCTCCAGTCAGCGCAGTACCCGTCCCAGGCCTCAACCTTACTGAGTCAATTCTGTCCTGGTGGACATTGGGCCTGCATCATGACAGTGACTGTCCTCTTGTTTCCTCCACAGTTTGCAACAGTGCTCCTACAGCCTCATCTCGTTTGATTCTCTGTGGTTCAGAGGCGTACAGATGATACCTAATACTCTCTTACTAAGGATGTAGAAACTCAGGGTCAGACCTCAAGGACTTAGCCCTAAGATGAGTGATCTTTCCTTCTCCAATGCCACAGTGACCACCCTGAGGATCCTAACCCTTGCAGAGCTGTGTCTGGGCCTTCTGGAAACGTTACAATGGAAGTTACTGCCATTCTTTACAGCAGGAAAAAAAAAAAAAAAAAAAAAGGATAAGCACCCAAAAGTCCTTCCAAATACATTTCTTTATACACAATCTCAAAAGTTCCAGAACTCTCTATTTCAATCTCGGGCTAGTGTTTCAAGAAAAAAGGAATCAGCAACGATTTGGGGTATATGACTTGGCACTACAGATTTCTGCATTCCAACAACAATCCTTTGAGCTAAGCAATCTCCCAGTTTGAAAGCAACCAAATCATTTATTACTTCATAAAACCACAGTCTTTTTGGGAAGAGGCTACTACTCAGAGCTCACACAGTTGTGGTCTCTGCAGAGGGTGAGAGAGAGAGGTTATGTCCCAGATTCAAGGCCAGCCATCAGCTGCCCTGCCAGCCTCGGGGTAGAGAAGAAGAGTCTTTGCCATTTGCCTCCCACTGCAACATACCAGCAGCTGTAAGGTTTCTGCTGCTTCTAGATACTGAGGACACTGGTGGGGGAAACAAGGAAGTTACTGTGACAGCAGAGAGTCTAGAATCAACGTGAGAAACTAAAGATGCCCAGTCAAAGAAAGATCATCCAAGTATTTTATATTACGTTGCAAAGAGATTCTCTCCAGGCTCTCTGTGGTGTGCAGTGAGTAAAGGGAAGGAACAGGGCTCCATCACTCTCCACTCAATAATTAACTCTATCTACACATTCCCAATACTCATGATGTTTTTCAGAACAATTAACCAAGAAAATCTATTACTCTGTGTTCAAGACTCAAAATCAGGACCTGGACTGATAGACCACTGAGGAAAGATGTTTCAGGAAGAAACTTAATCCTCAACATCTTTCTTAAAAGAAAAATGATGCTGAAAATATGGAGTAGAGTATAAGACCCTATCAGAACCTGCCCAGATGAATGAAACAACAGTGAATTTCAAACTCTTGCCCACAGATACCAAGACCAAACACTAGAAAAGGTACACAGGCAGGTCAGCTGAGGTTGGTGCTACTGGAGGCATCTCTCTAAAACGGAAGACTCACCATTCCATTTCTTTGTTTAAAATGTCCTCGTAGCCCGTTGGTTCTGAGAATCAAATCTTAACTCTTCCTTAACATGGCTCTGGGTTCAAGGTGGCATTATCATTATCATGATGACTTCCTGAGCTCATCTCCTATGGCCTCTCTGTAACAATCTCCACTCAGTTCTTGTCTTATTCTTTCACTCTCCCAACACATTACACTCTATTTCTAAGCCTCTACCTGGATTGACTTTCCTACCTTCTTCCCTTATCAAATTTCTGCCCTGGACTCAGAAGTCGCAGTGGCTGGGGGACACCCCAGTCTCAACCCTGCATTCCACAATGTATCTGAATTATGCATTCATACCTTGATCTACCTCAGTATAGCAAACTTCTGGAAGACAAAAGACAAGACCAACTCATGAGGGAAAAAAATTCAAAACACTTCAGGAGGTACAAAGAAATTTAAAGCTAGTCCTTTTTCAAAAGCAAGTTACAATGGAATTGGAGAAAGATGTGCACAAAGGCAAAGGTAATTGAAAAGTATGACGTATGACAATAATGTAATGAGACTGATATCAAGGTTTGGTGAGTCAGCCTCAACTTCATCATATTTTGTGTGTGGCCATATATCTGCCTCTAATGAGTAATCACAGACAGGGTTCAGAGAACGGAAAGGGCTTTGGTGGCTAGATCAGACTTCATGGTGGAGAGATTTGAGCTAAAGCCTAAAGGTCAAGTAGAATAAATATCAGTGCTACTGTAGAGAAAGATACCCAGAAAACAAAAATCTGAACTGATAAGACAGATTATTCCCATTAGAGAAGGGTTTTGTTTAACTGTTCCATCATATGATTTATTTGTAAAATGAAATAATTCCATTATATAATTCATTTCTAAAAGCTGGACTTAAATGCAACCCTTCCCCTACCTCCCATGAAGCCCTGCTCTTGTACTGATAGGTAAATACATCATCCACACTAGAGATGATTCCCAACCATGAAAGTGTTACATCTGCATGATAACTGATCAGAGTCAGCAAAGCTGACTTTGTCCAGGAGAGTGATACCACCTCAAGTATCAGAAAATTAGGCTGCTGTATGTGGGGTCAAAGACGTTGAAGTCCAGCAAGTCTGAGTCTGATAGCTGTCCTCACCACTTCTAGCTGGGTGGCTTTAGGAAAATTAATTCCCTAAAACCTCAGAGTCCTCAAAGTCAATATTACTAGCACATACCCCAAAGGATGTTGTGAACGTTAAATGAAATAAGATGACAAGATTCACTCACTACTGCTACAGACCTTCATATTTTTCAAAGCACTTTGACATGCATGATCTCATCTAAGCTGTATAATTCCTTAAAGCAATGAAGGAAAGAAATTATATACCTCACTTTTCAGATTAGGAAACTAACACCCAGAAAGGGACCATGATGGTCTCAAGGTCAATGATAGACATGCAGAGTGTCAGACTAAACTTTCTATTTCTAATGTCCAGCCCAGTGCTAGTTCAGGCCTCTGTCTCCCTAAAGCATGAGATGCTCAAATGCCAGGCAGACAGGAGAGATGCCATGTGACCCAGAAAGGACAACTCCTTTTTGGTGGTATCGTCTACAGGAGGGAGGGAGGGAGTCATAATATGAAGAGAAGGTTCTGGAAAGAGTAAGTAGGTCTTGGAATAGGAACAAAAGAAAGCAGATGATGTAGACAAGTGGAGAAGGGAGGAACTCTTCCTTAATACCACCTTCTCCAGGATCCCTCTTGCCCTTCTCATCACTGCTCTTCTGGTTCCTTCCTGAGCTCCTTTTCTATAGTGTGCTTTTCAATGTGACTGTTCCCCAGGATTTGTGCCACAAATGTTCTCTCATTTTTTACATGCTCCTGGGAAATCTCAATCACTCCCATGACTTCAAACAACTACACATTGACTGACATGCCAAATCTCAAACTCCAATTCAAACTGCCAAGACATGTCTCCTGGATGTCCCCCTGTACCTCCAATTCAACATGTCCAAGGCGAAACTTGTTTTCTTCTCCAAAATGGCTGCCTTCTCCTTGATTTCCTGTTTGTTGGTCAGGTTACCAAGGGAATAATCTTCCTTCTCTTCTCTCTCATCCCTTACATCTAATCATTCTTCCAATTTAAATTCCCACCTCTTCAGTCCCTGTAAGAGCCAGGGCTCTCGAGAGAAACAAACAATTGGTGTGTGTGCACCTGCATGTGTGTGTGTGTGTGTGTGTGTGTGTGTGTGTGTGTGTACAAAGATGTACTCCTCATTTAGGACTCAAATTTGATGTTATCCAGTCCATGAAATTGTCCCTGCGCCCCTGAGCTGGATGCCCCCACACTGTGCCCCTACAATACTCTGTGAATATCTCTATCATTGCACTTCCCATCATCTGTTCACATCCCTGACCTTCTCATTAGACTAAAAGCTCCTCTAAGGCAGGAACTGTGGGTTTTTTAAAACCTCTCTGTTCCTAGGGTCTAGCATTGTATCTGATATATAGAAGATGAGTAATGTTAACTGAATGAGTGAATAAATGAATGAATGAGCAGAGATGTACAAGCTAAATAAGAGTTTGTGGAAATGAAAATAAGGAATGAATGGATAAATGAATAAGCTTGTGAATAATAACTGTCCCAGTTTCTCCTTTTTCATTCAAGTTAATGGCTTTTCTCAGTCTGTTTCAGGAGCAAAGACATATTCTAGCCAAGCCCAACTGCCAGGAAGATAAATTTCTCCTCTCAGGGTGAGCAGGTCCTTTGGAGAAGTTTCATTTTAATTGGAAAATGGATTCCTTCACTTCCTGGCATGGACTCCTGGGTCAGTGCAACACCACTGAATGGCTGCCAAGTGCCAACCGAGAGGGGGACTGCAGCAGAAAAAGAGTTCCATCAAATTGGAGTGCTTTGGGACATTTGAGGACAACCCACTGTCAGATCCAAAATGACTCACATGGATGCCCCTTCCTCTTTCCTCCCCCAAATATCCTTCAAACGAAACTTTATACAACTGTATATACCCCCAACCCAGACAGGACAGGTGTTCTTTACTTTCCCAACTGACATTTCCTTGGGGCTTACTTGGGTATGTACATCCTAACCTATTCATTTATGCAACTGTTGCAGTATTCCACTGTCATTTCCTGTTGGGCATGAACAAGAGTCACATCTGAGAAATAATTCCTTCACATCTGGAGCAGTAGCATAAATGAAAGCTTCACAACCTCTTCCTTGTGTAGGATCCATAATGGTTCAACCTCACAGAAAATATCCCTTCTAGGAACACATCTTGTATCTTTTGTCAAGGGTCCTTGTACAACTTGCTCAGAGCTTCATGACCAGCTAGATGGTCTTGTATTTCATAATCCCCCAGCATACTAGCATATACCTGGCCACAAACCAGGGCTGACAGTTATTTCATTTGAAAAGTAGTTATTTGATGTTAACTGTAAGGATACTGACAAATAAACTATGTTCTTTCCCTAAAAATGAGCCAAGAGCCTACCAGGGGAAACCAAGGCCCACTTATAATTTGAGAAGAGCAAGGTTGCAGGAGGAGACTCACAATTACTGGAGGTACGCCAGGATAGACCCATGAACATATACATCTCAATGACCAGAATCCAACCAGCAAGTATGTGAGTTCAACATAGCTGTAAATGAACAAAGCAAGACCTGTGGACATTAGGTGACTAATATAACTGGCAGGTAGAAGATCCAAGGTTTGAACTGAGGGTCAACCTCCAAAGATGGAATATGTGCTGGAACTGACATTCAAATAATAATAATAACAACAACGAAAACATTTAAGAAGTGCTTAATATGTGCTGGATACTGTTCTAAATAGTTGACATACATTAGCTCATTGGATCCCTCAACAACCCTATAGCATAGGTACTATTATGGTCATCAGTAATCATTAGAGTTTGTGGGAACTGAAATAAAGAGTAGTTAAGTAACTTACCCAAAGCCACACAGCTATGCAGTGTTAGTACTGGGTTATGATCCTTGCTGGGTGGCTCTAGAGAAGAGGTTCCACTGTGCAGAGTAGCTGGACCTGAACCACTCCACTAGAGTTGCCACTGGACCAGTCAGTTTGGAGAACTGGGGACTATGCCAATTAAAGAGGAAGCCTGGGGTCAGTCACAAAATCCTGCTCCTAATCTTCAAGTTATTACTGGCTAAGTAGAGCAAAGAATCTGTACATAAGAAACACTCCAGGGGAAGATATAAGTAGTACAGAGTAATTCAAATTCTAAAATACCCAAAGTGTAAACTAAGATCTCTGCATGGTCACAAGGAGATACATGGTCTTATGCACCAGGGAGAGGAGAGGAGTTATTTAGGAGGAAGCATCCGATCTGGATAAGGAGAGAAGGCAAAGAGCAAGGAAGGGGAGTGAAGCCAACCAGGTGGGACAACTGCCTGAGCAGCATAACTGTAGCCATGGCCAATAAGATGGAATCACGAGTGGGCCTAAGAGACTACCGAAGTGTTAGAAGAGGCAAACCTGGATTTGTGTTAGACGCTCAGGTCAGAAAAGAATGGAAGCCACCATCAGTTCTTGAGCACAGGTGATTTGTGAATACTGATTTAGGGAGGCTGGGACTGCAACAATATAGCAGGACTCCTGGGAAGAGACAGGAAGCAGGAAGACCTGTTTCCATGCACATTTCTGACAGAGAGAAAGCAGAAGAGCAGAGAAAAAGGAAGGGAAAATGGAAAATGAAAGGGAAAAAAAGGATGAGTAGGTGAGAAAATTAAACAAGAAAAAGTAACCTAAAGAGGAGGATGGAGAATAAAGCCCAAAGTGAAAGATGGACAAAGAGGCAAAGGGAAGATGGGGGAAGGGAAAGAACAGGTCGGCATGATACTGAATAAAACTACCAAGATAGGAAAAGGAAGTGAGAGAGAATTGCAGAAAAAGTTGGTTAAAAAGAATTAAATATATGGAGAACAATAGCAGCACCATGACAATGTCCTGGACAAGATAAAACATGGGGAGGAGAGGGGAGCAATCAGACGTGCTCTCCTTCTGCACAATCCTTCCTCTGGGTGAATGAAGTCATGGCTGAAGTCACTGCCTCTGAGTCACACACCCCCAAAAGCAGAGGAGAAAAGGGCCCTGTCTGGTACTCAACCCCACCCCCATGGCTAAAAGTGGTTAATCCACTGCTTCATCCTTGGGGACGCTGGGGGACTGCATGAGGACAGCCTCTCTGTCTGCCAGAGAGGACTCTTCATTCAGAGTACTCAGTGTTCATCTGCTAAGTTTTCAAATTCAGGTCCTCCAGCTGGGAAAAGTCACAAAATGTGTAGCAAATAGCTTCTGCCTTTTGTCTGTAGCTGATGGTAAAGGAGCTCCATCCATAATGGATCAAAAGGAAATTCCATAATGAACAGTACTGAGTCCATAAAAGGGACTTAACTGGCTCACCGTGCTGCTTTCTCACATTCTAAGCTCCCACCTTACTGAAGTTGCAGCCTCATGGGAGTTCTGTTTATAGACTACCCACCCCATGTGTTCATGACCTAACTGCAACTCAGCCAATGGCCCACTAGCCAACATGTCACCACCTCCTGACCTCTCTATCCTAACATGGCTTTGTTTCCAGAGTTACCCACATTTCCACTCTACTTACACTGCTGTGATGTCCCCATCTCTACTCTAGAATATGAGAAGCTGAGGATAACAGCTCTGTGTTGTTTATTGCTGTGTTCCCAATATTTCATAAACTAACTGGGATACATTTCCAACATATATTTGCTGAATGCAGGAGAGCCCTTGAACAACTCAGGCAGGAACTGATGAGCACCACGATTCTTTCAGGCCATTTCTTAAGCACACCCATTCTTACAGCCATCATTCTGAGAGTGGTGGTTGGTGAAGACAGTACCAGCCAAGGTACTGCTGAGGTGCAAGCCAAACTGTTCTATAAGCATCTGGTTGGGGCATTTCAGGATGAATTTGCTTTCTCCCTGGTTCCTGGTTCCTCCCCTCCCCAAACCTTGCTCCATGAGCTGTGGAAAGAGCATAGCTTGAGTTCGATTTGAGTAGAACCCTGGCCTCATCCCTCAGTAGCTACATGGGATGAGTCTCACTCAGCCTGTTCTTGCCTGCTCCTGCCCGAACAGGAATCTTCTAAGGAGTCCATGTTCAACAGCACAAGGTTTGGCAACCTCCTGCTAAAAGTTGCTTACAGGCTGTTCTTTACCTTGTTTCTAAGGAAAAGTAGCCTCTGTTTTGAAGAGGTCAAAGTTAAGTCTACCTTTACTTTTTACAGTGACTTGTTTAGGACCACATTTTGCAAAATATCTCGTTTATTTTTGCTATGGTTTTGAAGCATCACCCAAAGGCCTATGTGTTGATGGCTTGGTTTCCAGACAATTTGCTTTTAGGAGGTGGTGGGACCTTCATGAAGTAGGACCTAGTGGGAAGAAGTTAGGTCACTGGGAGGCTTGCCCTTGAGTGGGTATATTGGAACCATGCCCCTTTCCCTTCCTTCCTCCCTTTTCCCTCTCCCCTGCACCCCTGCCCCTCTCTCTCTGCCTTGCTCCAGCCCCAAAAGCAATGGAGACAGCCAACTATGGATGAAAACTTCCAAAACTAAGCCAAAATTAACTTACCCTCTTCTTGAGTGTTTTATTTCAGGCATTTGTTACAGTAATGAAAAGCTGACTAATGCATCTTTATTATTGTTTCTGGAATGGAAAATTCTTTTAACGTCACTTTAGTTTTAAGTAAAAATAGTTTTAAAATTGGGACTTATTTTGAAAAATTCTTGTATTTAATTAGAATGTATGCCAGTATCTTTCAAATTAAGGCAGTTTTCAGAAACAATTGCTCTGGTCAGATGGATTAAAGAGATTTTTGTAATGTTCACATTTGAATATTCCTTATTGATGAACATCTCTGATTCAAATCTAATCTAAAACTATTCTCTACATTTTCATTATATAGTGTTAACAAGCTTAATTTCATATGAATAAAATAGTTAAGCTATTAAAAAGCTATACACACACCCACACATACACACATATACATACACACATCCTCCCCTCCAAATTGTCCATAAAGTTTAAGCATAATTTTTTAAGAAGTGCCTACCCCTTAAACAAGGTGAGTTCTATTTTCCATCACTGTTGGATTTCTTAATTGCATAAACAGATAATTATATGAAAAATAGAGCCAATTTTCTTTCTAAAAATCAACTCTCTCAGGCATCATCATCATCATTTGAAAATGAATCACTCCTACCAGCATTCTACTATTTATCCAATATCTTCTGATCCATAATACTGCCATTGTCTCTCTTTTACAAAGAGAAAATGGGAATATAGTGAAGCCAACTCCCCAACTCATGCAGATAGTAGGCAGAAATTCTGGGGAGAAACCCTGACCACTTGAACTCCAAACCCAATCTCCCACACCACTGTCCAGCTGCTGCTTCCCAGGATGTGGGAGGTGCCTGATAAATACTTGCACAGTGATTCACTCTCGCTCTCAGGTCCATTGGCTTGTCTTTGACCCCTGGCCAAAGCCAGACCACATGGCCATATGCCAAGACAACTGCAGGAGGCTTTTCTCTGGTCTAACTCTCTCCACATCTCTGAGCTTCACAGAATGCCAGCATTGAAGTAGAACTTCAGGGGTCATATGCACCAGCTGTTCCCAAATGCCAAAAACATGGGCTGGTACTAGTCCATGACCAAAACTTTTCACTAATCAGTGCTCAAGTAGGAGAATAAAAACCATGATAGAAAAAATAAAGTCCTTATTATCAATAAAATTATGAATAATTAATTGGTAAAAAGAAAGAAAGCTCTTATTTCCTAATTGCTTGCTTCACTTTACTTGGGTAAGTTCCCATACGCTACACATGTGGCATTTCTGGGTGGGGAGGGGAGGTGGTGACACAGTTCAGACATGAGGCAAGTCATAATGAGAAGCAGAGACTAGGCAATACAGAGCCACTTAGGCAGCTCCCTAATTCCCTCTGGATATTCCCTCTGCAGTTTTGAGTCCAAAGACACTGCTGTTAAGATTACAAGGCCTAGGGGCCACACTGAAGCATTCTCAGTGGATATGGGTATGGCTATTGACAGGGCCATAGAGCTGAGATCGTACTCTCTCCCATTACTAAAGTCATTCACAGATTTCACCTAATTCATAGCCTCTCCATGCAGGGAGTCTTCAGACACCCATCAGTCTTTACAGGAATCCCTCGGTCACTTTATCATGCAACCAGCACAGTGGTCACAGCTCAATACACAGGGACATACTTTGTATAAGGACTTGGCTCAGAAGTACTTCTAGGGTCACTGGGTTTAGAAGAAGTTAAAAAAAAAAAAAGAACTAGTTTAGTTATACACATATTTTAGGGGAATTCAAAGGACAGGAAGAAGACAGCTTTTTAAGAAGTAACTACAATGTACTGGGGTACAAACGAAGTTTTAGGTTGGAATCTGTGGAGCAGAAGGAAATGTAAAATTTAGCCAGTTTCAATTATGATTCTTTAACTATGACTCTAAACTTTAGAAACTTTGATAAACTTTTTATTCTAAGTTCATATATTTACCTTAAAATTTTAGGTAGAACAGATGTGTTTTCTGGGATTTGAAAATCTCATTTAAACAATGACAACTGACTCTTTCTACCTTGGGGTCTCATCTGCAGACAGAGGAACCTTACCTGACAAAGGCTAGAGTTTGACCAGCTAGCCTCTACAATTTCTATTTAAATTCATTTCTTATAGTCCACAAACCTAGGCTTGGGGCAGGGCATGCACTTAACATGGGTGAGTCCCTGGGTTGGATCTTCAGTACCACATACCAAAAAACTCTGAAAATATTTGGAGAAAACTCTGGATTGTGTTCCAGCATTAAGAGAGGTAATAGCCTCAAGTACTGTTATACCAAGTAGTGTTATACTTAACACCCTCCATCCTTAGGTTCTTCATGAGCAAAGAAAGTGATCACATTTTCCTTGCCTGATTTTCCTAAGAATTAAATAAGACATAAAAAAGCATACAGTGGACAGCGAATGAAGTCTAGTGCGGGTGTTGGTCATGGTTATAGATAGGTATCAAACAGGGTTAACGTCTTAATTAGAACTTAATTAAATATCTCCCAAAGGTAAAAGACTTTTAAGATTTCAAAGTGCTTTCACACATGTAACCATGTCCAACTTACTCTAAAAACTTAAGATGTACTGATGGAGGCAGAGAGGTCCAGATAAGGGATAATGGTAGAATATAAATACTGGTTCTGGGAGTACGTTGCAAAATGCTTTCCACTTTTCTATATGTTTGAAATTTGACATAACATCTCTAAAGGAAAAATTGGCTTCTGCAGTTTCTTGCTCTTGTCCTGATGTGGGAGTTCTACAAGATAAAGGGCAAGCTTGGCTCCCTCTTGTCTTTCCATTGCAAGCACAGTGCTGTCTATGTGGTAGTTACTCAACAAAAGTTCATTTCACTTAATAAATGAATATATCCTTACAACAGTATGAATTATTTTCACTCTGAAGACAATAAGGGGAAAAAAGAAAAACTAAACCAACCTAAATGTTCAGAGAAACAAGTTCTACCCCTGCAGAAGAGTGCCCTGTTTTAGGTCTTTTTGGACTCCAGACTGCTGCCTCCTTTGCCCAAATTGATACCTACTGACCCTGGTTTCTATTGACCCAGATTTCCAAGGTGATAGTTCACATGTTAACAAGTTATTATATCATGATACACATTCACATGTTGTTCTTTTTAGTGCCTTTTCTGAAGACAGTATTTTCCTCCAAGAGGTGTGACCTTCATTTAAGTCACTGTAAAAAAAAAGAATTCTGTTCATTTTTCTTTTTTACAGCTCTCACACCACATGGGCATCAAGCCGAACAAACTTATCAGTCTTTCTCTCACCTCTCTGATTACACTAAAAACTCCTAGAAGGGCTGATGGTTCTGAACAGCAGTTGAGAAGGCTGGCGGCAAGCTATCCAGGCCCCTCTTGAGGGCTGCACTCGTAGGTCTGCCTCCTAGCTGACAAGGAGACATGACCTCACCTAGGAAATTATGGTGCTAAGAATCCAACAAACCAAATGAAGAAGCAACATGGTGCACAGAAAGAATAAAAAAAAAAAAAAAAACGGCCAAAGGAAACTTCATTAAGATCCAATCCTCAACTCTACAGACAAGTCATTTCATCTCTTTGAAGCTCATTACCTTCATCTGTAAAATATGGGAAAGAGTAAAATTTATCTCAAAGGCCCATGTAACAGATAAAAGAAATATATGTCAAAGTCTACTATTACCCATAAAGTAAAATACAAAAAAAGTATCATCATAAAAGCTGGCATTTATTAAATGTTACTAGGTATCAGGAGTTGAACCTTTTTCCTAGTCTGAATTTTAATATTACTTTGTTGGGTTACAAAACTAAAAGAATACCTCACATCTTTGGCATAAATCAAATATGCAAATACAGGAACAACAAGGAAAGGATTCCTGCTCCAGTAGATGAAGGCGGGACATTAGCCTCAACACTGTGTTCAGTTACGAGCCCAGTTTATGAGCAGACCACCCTGGGGAGGAAATCCACAACAGATGCCCAACGGCAGCTGACAATACAGGTCTCCGTGCTCAAAGGCTGTGGGAATCTGGTCCCAACATAGACGGCCCCCCATAAACATGCTACAGAGAGTGAGCCTTTTGATTTAGTAGATAAGTCTTGGATTCTCCTGGGGGATGAAGGGAGCAACTGTAAAAATGAATAGGCACTAAGGAGTAAAAAGACCTGGAGAGGCCCAGGGGAGTCGCTGCTGACACCTAGCCCTTCTTCACTCTGTTCACAAAATAAGCTGTGACTCAGCTAACGGGACTGCATCCAAGGGTGGGTCTCGGGTGGAAAGGAGTGATAGTGCTCCAAGCTTCATTCACTTAGGTTGGGTGTGCAGTGGACCTTTATTTTGGACAGACACACCCAGCAATCAAAAATGGCATGACAGTCAGGCGTGGTGGCACACGCCTGTAATCCCAGCTGCTCAGGAGGCTGAGGCAGGAGGATCATGAGTTCAAAGCCAGCCTCAGCAAAAACTAAGGTGCTAAGCAACTCAGTGAGACCCTGTCTCTAAATAAAATATAAAACAGGGCTGGGGTTGTGGCTCAGTAGTTGAGTACCCCCTCCCCCAGCCTGATAGATGATTTGATAAGTTCACCTATTAGTCCATCCATCAAAGTATTTACTGAGTTATTAATGTTAGAGGCTAAACAGTGCCTTAGATGCTAGGGACAACAAGATAAATAAGATGCAATGTGGTGTAATGATTTCCAGGGTAGGGATAAGAAGAGGATGCTGATAAGCAGAGCAGAAGACAGGACTCTAATCAACAGCAGATGGAGGGTCAGGGAAGGCTTCCTGGAGTGGGTGAAGGCTGAATCTGGAGTAATTAGTATGTTATCCAGGTAGAGGAAGAAATTATTATTAGTTTGCCAGGCAAAAGGAAAAACCTGAGCAAAGACCCAGAGGTGTGAAATAATACCGACATATGGGCATGGAATCGTTAGAGACTCTGACCAAGAAATTCACCATCTGGAAAGTCTTTCCATTGCCTTAAGCATTTGTTATAGGAAAAGTAATGATGGATTCCTTGAACAAGTTCCCAAAGCCTGGGTCTCAAATTCAAATGCCTGGAGGGGGAGGGTTGGAAAGGAAAACCAGCGCAGCAGCCTGGGTGGGGATCTCTGTGAAATGAAGAAAGCCAGCCCCTTCCAGAGAGGGCAGCCCCCACTCAGTGCCAGCCTGCTCCTTCCCCATGGAAATGTGGGCCTGGGATGCCAGGGTCCTTCATTCTTTTTTCCAAAGAAGCAGAAAAATCTGGATTTTGATGGAAAATGTCTTAGTCTTAAATGTTGAAAACTAATTCAAAATTGCCCCCCTTCCCCAGAGTCTCCAAGCACAGGGTGGATCCAATCAAACTTTCCTGGGGACCACCACCAGTCTGTGAGCTGCCAGCTTATGGCCCTGGCAGGTGGGAAAAAAAGAGAACCCTTTAAGAACAGGCAGTGAGGTGCACTGGTCAGGCTGGGAGCTGTTGTCGGGCTGCACTCAGTGTACTGGACTCAGCGAGGATCCTGGCTCTACCCTCCCTTTGTGGCTCTGGGGAAATTGCTTGAGCCTTCTAAGACTTGGTTTTCTCATCTGTGTAATGGGATGATAACATTGTGCCTCTGAAGAACTTAGATGAAAAACTGAAGGGATTTTTAAGAAAGTAGGCCCAAGAAGGAAAAAAAATCACTTGCTAAATAATGAAGTGGTATCAACCAGAAAAGTTGGCTATAACTACAGATTACTTTTTAATGGAAAATCACTAAGAAGTAATAAAAGAATGAACACTGTGCTATCTCAGTAGCAAACTGTTCCAGCCATGGCCGGTGTCCCATTATTAATGTTTTTGTGTGTGTGTGTCTGTGGCCAGTCCTTTTTCCTACATGGACAATTTCTTAAGCCACACGTACTTATAAGCTTGCACATTCAGTCTTCAGACATTTTTCCCTTTAACATGACATGTAAACTTCGTTGTTGCTATACAAATATTTATTATCTACCTAGCACATACGCCAGATGATTTTTTTAAAGTCATAAAACAGATTGTGTCACACCCATGCTTAAAACCCATCAACCATTTCCCACTGCTCTTGGAATGAAATCCCAATTCCTGCCCCTGGCTTCAAAGTTGTGCATGCTCTGGGCCTGCCCACTTCTCCCAACTACCTCCTGCTACTCCATGCCCAGCTCAGGCCCTCCCAGCCCCGCTGACCTCCTTTGCTGATCTCATGAGGTGCTTTATTCACACACACACCCCTGAGAATCTTCTGCTCCTCCTCCCTGAAAATCACATCATTCTGGTCAAACAAAATCTCCCATGAGAGACCTGTGCTAGCCCTGCCAAATCTATTCATCTGTGTTTTTCCTTCATAGCATTTTCCAGAAAACAAAATTGCTTTGTGTATATATTTTTTTGTCTTCTTTCTCCCTTTCTGCAATAGACGTGAAGTTCCTAGAAGCCAGGGCCCTTGTGTCTCTCCTTTTCCTTGGCATCTCCAAAACCCACCACAGGGCCTGTCACATAGGAGACACTCAACAGTTGTTAAATGAAAACATATGTCCACTGGCTACTATTCTCAGCCTCAGATTCTCTCCTAATTTTCCCCCTGAACCAGTTCACACAGAGCCTGGCAGATACACCCACAAAGAAGCAGTGAGGTGAAATGATGATTAGCCCATATTCTGGGTAAAATTGCCCGTGTTCAGACCTCTGCCTTGCTACTTACTATCTGAGTGACCTTGGACAAGTTGCTTAAAGGTTCTACACCTGTTTCTTTATCTGTGAAAGATGATAATTACTTCATAGGGTAGCTGTGAGCATTAGATAAATTAATACTGGTGAAATGCTCACAAAAGTGCTGACGTATAAGACGACTAAATACACATTAGCTACTACTTTTTCTTGTTTTCTTGTTTTGTTTTTCTTGTTTTCTTGGTTTGTTCTTATTCTTGGTTGAGCTGTATCTTTCTCTTCTAATCAGACTGCAATTTCTTGAAGGCAGAGTTCATTTTGGATTCCCAAATTGAACCCTCCAGACTCCCATAAGGCAGGGAAACAGAACTGTGATGGGGCTTTGATACCTACATGCTCACCTGGTATGAGAACATGTGTAAGTCATTGTACTTTTCTGAGCTTTAGTTTTCTCACCTGTGAAAAAGATAAAATCTATCTCATAAGATCCATGTGAAGATAATAAAATAATCTTTGTGGGGGGAAAACAAGTAATTCTGGGACTGGTAGCTTGGTAAATTTTAGGGAAACGAGCAGAAGATACTCAGTAAATCAGTCAGCTTTCAGCTCGAAGTTGGTTGCCTTTGGGGTAGATATCACACTAATGTGACTGATCAGAAGATGAATGCCTCTGAAAATAAGCTTGGTACTCGTCTGCTGTCTACAATCCATGATTCTCTCACATCCTGGTATGGTGTCTACATGCTTCCCTTAGCTATTAGTAAAACAGACGCCCCACCTGTTATGTCCAGCTTCATGAAGGAAGATACTCAAGTGTTTAAAATTCTCTTACTTGTTTGTTGGTAGCATGTTGCTGAAATGGTCACCAGTAAAGGGAAAACATTTTTAAACACAATGGCAGCAAAATTAAACTGGTATTTAGTATCTACAATTTAAGCAGATTTACAAACACCTCACTAAATTAGAATAATTCCTCAAGGTTGATATTATTATCCTTATCTTACAGCTCAGCACACTGAGACTCAGGTTGATTTTGCTTATTCTAGGTCTCACTATTGGCGAGAGATAGAGAAAGATGTAAGGGCAATGTAACAAGCTAAAATTCTATATTTTTCTGGTTGTTGTTATGCATCTGTGTTATATCTCCCAAAGTTCCTCAGTATCTTTTATTGGTTCTACTATGTATAAAAAATGTACACAGACTAACGGAGACTATAATTTCCATCTTTCAGTTTTTAAAAAAAGATGACATTTTGAAGAAAGTAGTTATACTGATCTTTCATTAAATTTCAAGATTAGAATAAACCTTAAGGTAGAGAAAAGATGAGATATTATCAAGAAGAATGGAAGAATAAGACCAGACAAGGCATTAAAAATAAGCTGAGTAAGCTTCTTATATAGGAAGGACTAAAAGAACCAGGCTTTTCTGACCTCCAGCAGGGTTTTCTTTTCAACAGTTTCTACGGCAAAACACTCAACTGATCCTTTCCACAGCTGGCAGGAAGTCATCAGACTACTTCTCTTGGGACCCAACTCCCAGGATCCTCCAAAGACTCCACATGTACCAGAAAAGGCACAATAGGACCAGCAGACTTATTTAGTATCTTCCCAGTAAGTTATCAGTCAAGCAGATGCAGAGGGGCTGGAGGTGAGAGGAACAGATTCCATTTCTTTTCTTTTCTGCTGACAATGGCAAAAAGAGGAAATGAGTTAAAAGTCAGATTGGAATACCTCCCCTCCAAGCCCCCTATTCATTATCTTCCATTAACACTGAGCTGTCAGATTCAACATCAGCCTGTTAACTTTTCTGACCTTCCTCAGTCTGTACCTTGTTATCCTACAATGTTTCATGTTTATAAAGATAGGTGACTCCAGCTGTTCCAGCCCGACTAACTTAATTTACATTTGGCCTTCATTAAGATGAGAGTCGAATCATTGAGACCAAATGGCAAAGCCAGACTGCTGGTGGTTATAAAAAATTCAAATGGCAATTTTCCTTTTATCTGACAATTCTTATTAAGAAGACATACGTCAACCTGAAACACATAAACTTTAAATGTAAAGGACAGGATTAAAAGTTCATATTGCAAGACTAGGACCCAGGTGGCTTTGCCTAAGAGCCATGGTGGTCCTAATACATCTTTTCTGTCTCCTGGGATGTCTGAAGTCCAAATTCTGCCCAACTCCCTCTAACCTCCAAGCTGAGGATAAGGAGTACATGAATGACAGCGACAATGATGTGCCTGGTCAGCTCAGACTCCACTCCAGACTCCCTGCTTCAGTCACTCAGTCTCCAAATTCTGTTGGCATTATCCCCTACAGATTTCTGGAACTCATCTTTTCATCCACAGTTCAGGCCTCACTAGGTCTCACCTGGACTACAGCAAAAGCCCCTTATCTGCGCTCTCAAATTATTCAAAAAATATGTGTTTAGCAGCTACCAGAGGTCAGCCATTTGATTAGGATTAGTCACACTTGAATAGACAAAATGGATATGATCTCCATTCACCTATAGATGACAGTGGTGGAGGGGGCAAGCACTATAGGAATCATCTTACAAACTGGCATCATCACAATACAGGAAAGAATCAATGAAGTAAAATTAAGAAGACAATGATAAGAGACTTTGTACTTGAGGGTCAATTACCCTATGGACATGTATAATTACATGAATGGTGTGAATCTACATCATGTACAACCATAGAGACAAAAGTTGTACCCCATTTGTGTACAATGAATCAAAATGCAGTCTGTAAAAATAAATAAGTAAAACAGATTTTCTAAGGAAGCATGAATAAAGCTGAGATATAAATGATGAAGAGGAATCAGTGGTGAGTAGAGAATACACTCTTGGCAGAAGGAGCATCACCATCAAGACCATGGATCAGCAAACATATCCTCTACATGTACAGATAGTACATTATTTTTTCAGGCCATAGAGTCTCTGTCTCAACTGCTAAGCTCTGTTACTATAAAGCAAAAGCAGCCACAGACAATATAAGAAGGAATGAGTGTGGTTGTGTTCCAATAAAACTTTATAGTCATTAAAAATTTAAGTTCATATAATGTTCATGAGTCAAAAAATATTCTCCTTTTGATTCTTTCTCAGCCATTAGAAAATGTAAAACCCATTCTCAGCTCCAAGCCATCCAGTAACAGTAGAACAAATGGAGGGGCATGGTTTGCCATTCTCTAGTCAAGAAAGACTCTGAGGTGGCAAAGAGCCAGGTGTGTTTGAGGAACTCTCACTGGATTGCTGTCGATGGATCAGAGTGAGCAAGGAGGTGAGGGACACCCAGTATGGTGAGGGGGGAGGTAAAACTGACATAACATGCCACCATCTGATCTAGGTTACCAATTTTGGTATTTATCCTAAGAGCAGTGCAAAGTCATCAATGTGCACAATCAGCAGAGTGATAAAATTTAAGTTATTACACATTTTATCATTCCTATTCTGATTTCCACATCCCTGCCAAAGTTACCCTAAACAGTCCCTCCCATGCCTAATCTCCCTCCCAGGGGTCAATGGTTTTCAACCAATATCTGTCACCAAACAAACCTTTAACAACTGAACACAGGCTGCCTATCTGATGTTACCTCTACTATACCCAACAAAGTCCCCCAGCTCTTCCCTGGGATTAATTTCCCAGGGACTGACTTCTGACTTCCCATACCGTAAGTGTACATGGGCTCTCTCTGGAATATCATTTCTGTCTTCCCTACTATGAAAAACCTCCACTCTTATTCTGAGGCTCATGTCAACGATTTGCCTGCAGGAAGCAAATGATTTTCTCCCAGAGCACTTTACATATCCCTGTATCACCATGCTTAGTTCATCTTTTGATGACTGTTTCCCCCCAGTTCCATTATTCCTGCCCCATCCACTGCAGGCAGCGGACTCTCTGGCCCTCTAGGGTAAGGCTGAGTCCTTTTTGTCCCCTTGGTCCTATTGTCTAGAACAGTTACTAGTTCATAGAAGGAACTCAGGATTTAGAAATCCTGATTAGGAAATTAAGGCTTGAATAGAGAATAAATAAAGGACAACTTGATTAACTTATAAAGCAGAATCTCATGTTCTTATTTTGAATTTGTACTTGAACAGCTCTACTAAAGCTACCTAACTTTTCTGTCTCCCATCACTGCATCAAAAAGAAGGTGCCCTTTCCTGATTCTCCAGAAGTGGATGCTTTTCTCTTGGGTACAAGGGCAGAACCTTTAGAACTAAAAGTGGTTTTAAATGTCCTCAGGACAGCAACATCAGCATCACCTGGCAACTTGTTAGAAATGAACATTCTCAAATTCTCAGTCCCTGCCCTAGGGTTACTGAATCAGAATGTACAGTTTAACAAGATCTCCAGGTGACTCATTTACACATTAAAGTTTGGGAAACACTCCCTACAAGCCATCCCAGGCAGGTTTTGAGAAGTTACTAAAACTGACTTTTAATATATTTTTAATTATGAATGTGCAATCATGCTAACACCAAAAGGATTCTCTGTAGGAATTACTGTGCATGCTTACCAAAAGAAAAAACAAAAAACAAAAACAAAAACAAACAAACAAACAAAAGTATATATATATGATGGATTTAAGGCTCAACTTCAAGTAGGTGAAGAAGTAGAAAGGCAACATTTAGAGCCTTTCTCAGAAAATTCTGAAAGGGAATTAATTTCTTAAAATAAATTAATTAATAGAAGACACTCTTAGGAAGTCACAAACACTGTCCCCTAATCTAGAAATTAATTATTTTCTATGGGCTTTAGTGTAGATTGATCTCAAGTGCAAAATGGCAAGCATCCTGGTTCTTACAGATCCTGAGACATATGGCCAGAGCTGGCCAAGAACACAACAGGGGTTCAATATGGCTCTGATACGAATCACGACCATCTGCCCAATCCTCCTCACTTAACTCAGTACAACTCTTCTTGTGTTGCCAAAAAGGGCAATGCATCCAACCCCTTTCTTCTCTTGCAATAAGTTTAGGTCGTGTCAAAGAAGACCACTGCTGTCCTCCCTGGTCCTATCCCGAGTGGCATGCTTTGGGAAGGGATTTCAGTAGTGCCTGACATAATGGAATGAGCTAGGAATGGAGTCCAGGAGACATGGGCTTAAATTCCAGCTCTACCATGTATCTGGGAAACCCATGTACCCTCAATATCAGCCTCAGTTCCCCATGCTACCTACCCAGCAAATCTTGTTAGCATTAAACCAACAGAGCCTATAAAACACGTGCCAGAGCGAGGGGCAGGGGCAGTTCTGTATGCCAACTTGTGTTTCTGCATATATTTGGATCAGATTTTCAAACTGAAATAATTCAACTTTCTCATTTTATAGATGGAAAAAGGGAGGCCTGGGCTAAGAAGTGCTTTGCCCAAGGCACACAACTGCAGCCAGTAGAGTCAGAATTAGATTCCTGAAACCCTTGACCCCCAAGAAACATTAGCAGACTCTTAGCAGTCACAGATGCCTTTCTGCAGATCAAAACTTATAAGAGAGATAACAAGCCAAGCCCGCTTTGATTAATGAAGCTCTTCTTCCTTCCCCCTCTGCTTCCCAGTGACAACCCCGGGGGCACCTTTGCAAGCACCCTTAATTTCCCCCACCTCCACACAAAATCTGAATAACTGATGACTCAGCCTACCTGCAACCCCAGAGCCAGCAAATGAATCACCCCATGTCTTGCTCACTAGATGGATTCTCTGCTTACCAGACCACCTAGGGGTTTTCAAGTCCCCAAGGTTCCAAAGGACTTGAACTTTCACACACATCCATCTCTAATGGGAACCATTAAGCTGACATCACCACTCTCCACACTTCATAAAGGAGTCCTAACATCTGGAAATGGGAACACCTGCAAGTGCTTTGACCAGGATCACCAGATCACTCAAGGATGTGAAAACCCAAGGGCAGGTGAGGTGAGAAAGAGATGTCCTCAAATGTCAACAAGGCCAAAGATGAATAATTTGGGGCTAAAAGTATATTTTTTAAAAAAGAAAAGGATCTTGCCAGCAATCTGTACTTACATCCCTGATCTGTCACTTTCTAATGGGAATAGTAATTAACCTTTCTGAACTTCGGCAGAGTGCTGGGTTTTAAGATAATTGATTTTGGAGTCCACCAATCTTAGGTTCAAATTCTGGTTCTACCACATATTTATTGGTGTCACTTTGGGTGAGGTGTTTATCTCTTATGATCTTTAGTTTCCTTAACTACAAAACAGAGCCCCTCTCAAAAATAACAAACAAAACCTACTTCACTGGGTGCTTGTTAGGATTCAAAGAGATAACATGCAAAAACCTATCATGGTGCCTGGCATGAACTAAGCATTCAGAAACAGACTGACTTAAAACTACCCTGAGATTTTATCTCATGCCACTCAAAGTGGCAGTCATCAAGAATACACATAATAATAAATGCTGGAGAGGATGTGGAGGAAAAGGAACACTTTTTGGTGGGATAGCAAATTAGTACAATCACTATGGAAATCAGTATGGAGGTTTCTCAAAAGAATAGGCATGGGAGAGCCTACAGAGTAGGAGAAAATCTTTGCCACACATGCTTCAGATACAGCACTAATCTCCAGAATCTATAAGACCTCAAAAAACTCTACACCAAGAATATAAAAAACCCATTCAACAAATGGGCTAAGGAAATGAGCAGACACTTCACAGAAGATCTATAAGCAATCAACAGATATATGAAAAAACGTTCAACATATCTAATAATAAGGGAAATGCAAATCAAAACTACCCTAAGATTCCATCTCACCCCAATTAGAATGGCAATTATCAAGAATACAAGCAGATCTTTTCTCTTGCTTTCTCTCTCCTACTCACTTTCTTTCTCTCTCCTCCTCGCTTTTCCACTCTCTCTAGTGCATGCCCTTTCTCTTTTCCTCTCATTTTCTCTCTTACTCTGAAGGGAGACACTTTGTTTGCTTAATAAACTCCCTTAGGTGAAAAAAAAAAAAAAAAAAAAAGAATACAAGCAACAATAGGTGTTGATGAGGATGTGGGGGAAAAGGTACACTCATACATTGCTGGTAGAGTTGCAAATTAGTGCAGCCACTCTGGAAAGCAGTGTGGAGATTCCTTAGAAAACCTGGAATGGAGCCACCATTTGACCCAGCTATCCCACTCCTTGGCCTACTTTACCCAAAGGACTTAAAATCAGCATACTACAGTGATGCAGCCACATCAATGTTCATAGCTGCTCAATTCACAATAGTTAGATTGTGGAACCAAACTAGATGCCCTTCAACTGATGAATGGATAAAGAAACTGTGGTATATACACATAATGGAATATTACTCAGTCATAAAGAAGAATAAAATTTTGGCATTTGCAGGTAAATGGATGGAACTGGAAAATATCATGCTAAGTGAGATAAGCCAAACCCAAAAAACCAAAAGCTGAATGATCTCTCTGAGAAGTAGATGATGATACATAATGGGGGGGTGGGAGGGAGGCAAGAATGGAGGAAGGATGGATTGTATAGAGGAAAAATAGGGGTGGGGAGAGGGTGGAGGGAAGAAAAAAATTACAGAATGAGACAAACATCATTACCCTATGTACACGTATGATTACACAAATGGTGTGACTCTACTTTGTATACTCCCAGAGAAACAACAGTTTTACCTCATTTGTGTACAATGAATCAAAATAAATAAATAAATAAAAGAATAGGCATGGGGTCACCACGTACCCAGCCATATCACTGCTTGGTATTTATCCTGAAGAATTAAGGTCATCATACTACAGTGATACACGCATATCCATATTTAGAGCAGCACAAGTCACAATAGCCAACCTCTGGAACCAGTTGAGGTGTCCATCAAAGACTGAATGAATACAGAACATGTGATACATACACCCAAAAGAAAAAAAAGAAAAAATTAAGTGATGTGCAGGTGAATGGACAGAACTATAGTCTATTATGTTAAGCGAAGTAAGTCAAACTCAGAAGGGCAGGAGTCATGTTTTCTCTCCTATGTGGAAGCTAGAGAAGAAAGAGGAAAAGAAGGGGGGGGCAGGTTGTGTCATGAAAATCAAGGGGAGATCAGCAGAGGAAAGGGACCAAGGACTGGGATGTATGGAAGGAAGGGGAAGTGCTGGGGAGTGATATTGGCCAAATTGTAGTGTTACATTGTATGCACGTACAAATATATCAACAAATCCCATCATCGATATGAACAACTATAATGCACCAATAAAAACAAATTCAAGGGCTGGGGAGATAGCTCCGTTGGTAGAGTGCCTGCCTCGCAAGCACAAGGCCCTGGGTTCAAACCCCAGCACAGCAAAAAAAAAAAAAAAAAAAAAAAAAAAATTTAAAAACAATGGAAACCACAGGCTGACTTAACTGTGACCTAATCAATACAAGAGGATCAACCTTCCTTAGAGGCTGCGAAGAAAACTCCGACACTGCAGACTTCTTAGCAAGGTATCTGGTAATACGAACCCACAATGAATGGAACGCTCTACATCTGTGAGTACCCTCCCCTGGTCCCTGTGCACTCACCTCTTTCAGCCACAGCAGCTTTGGGGCCTGCATTTCCACAGACATCACGCCCCCCACATACTGGAGGACACTGTGTTTCGTCTCATTGATCCTCTGCACCTGACTGATTGCTCGGTGGTCCAGCCACATGATGACATTTCGATGGGAATCCCCTAGCAGAAGTGAGAGAGAGACCGATGGAGACAAAGTCAAAGAGCAGTGAATGCAGACACGCATGCTTTTCCTTCTTCAAGGGGCGATGATGGATTCTGGAGCGATACACTGCACAATTTCTGCAATCCGGTCTATCAAGAAGGGGAAAGGACACTGGCAAGGCTGATAATGCACAGTCCCACGCCCCGCAGGCCCGTCAGTCACCTGCTCCCTGACCACAATCCCAGGGGTAACCCTCCACCCTAAAACCATGATCATTGTGTCCTTCACTCCCTCAACTTGTCCCCTTCCTTTCTCATCACTGTGTTCTAGAACAACACTTCTGAATGCACACTGAGGAGAAGAGCCGATGAAATAAGACTGACATGGTCCATCTTCAGATCTGCCTCCTGTATAGATGGAGAATTGTTTTGATGCTAGAATGCATCTCACAGCTATCCCTGGCATTTATCTGCTTCTACTTTCACTTTTTATAGTCAGTTTATTAAAACTGGCTCTTTTAGGGTTTGTTTTTGGGTTTTTTTTAAACTGTCAGTGTATCAGTTGGTTTGGTGGAGCGGGAAGGACAGGAGTTTGGGATCAGGCTGACCTAATAGTGAATGCAAGCTGAAGAGGAGGAAGATACAGCCAGAAGGTTGCTAGGCTTCTCCTAGCCTCAGTGACCTTATCCTTACAATGGGAGTAACAATACTGAATAGCACATGAGGAATAACTAAGAGCCTTCATTCATTAAATAAGTGATCATGCACATGAGGGACTCAGTGAGTCTCCATCCCTTGGTAGACCTGCAGGAGTAAATTGTAAGAAACAGACCAAAAATCCACTGGAAAAGAGCACTGCCCCTCACATCCAGCCTCCCCTGTGCTGTCCCCATAGAGTGACAATCCCTCCCTCTCTTCCCCAGCCTCTGTGAATTCACCATATCCTGATGGGCAAGCTATATTCCTCCCACAGTCACAAAGCAATGAATATGCCTGAGAGATGATTAGGGGAAAAACAACGGGGCCATCAGCTACTGAGCCAGGCACTGTCACACATTATGTTACTTGGTGGCAAAAGCAACCCCATATCCTGCTAATAGCACATTGTTGTTGTTGTTAGGTTGTGTGCAGTGCTGGGGATTGAACCCAGGGCTTTGTGCATGCAAGGCGAGCACTCTACCAACTGAGCTATCTCCCCAGCCTGCAAATTTTCATTGTCTGTGCTTGCATGTCTCCCAAGCCCTGTGCTAAACATTATGCACACATCTGCTTATTTAGTCCTTAAAGCCACCCCTCCAGTAGAAGAACTATCATTCCTATTTTTCAACAACAAACTGAGATGCAGGGGTTGAAGATGTGCCCAGTGGCATGTACCTGGGAAATACACAGGTGCCCTGCAACCAGATCTGTGCAGAGAACTTGCGAAAGGAATAAACTGGAGTTAAAACATAATCCACATGACATGATACAGGTGAGCCATTTTAAAATGGCACAAATTGCTGCTGTTGTAGGTGTATACATATGCAGTAAGAGCACAAAAGCAATTTGTGAGCAGTGCTTTAGGTCTTCTTTTAAATAAGGAAAAATTTTATTTTTATCCTTAGTCCCTGTTAATTTATTTTATTTACTCTTCCATATCTTTGAAAAATCATTTTAAAACTAAAAGAAAAAAAAAGACAACCTAAGAAAATATCTAAATGGGAAACAAATTACAAGTCTCAGTCACTGATTTGCCTGATTGGAAAGATTTTAGGTCCCAAAACAGTTTTGCAATACTCTGAAAATAAGACGAAGCACCATAGGTATGTCAAAAAGTCTTTTCTGTTAATAGCAGACTGGTTCTACTTTATAAGAGAATTGCAGGAGGCTCTGCTTCTCAGTCCTAGGCATACATGAGAATTACCTGGACAGCTTTCAAAAAACACTGATGTCCAGGTTCTATGCAGAACCACCAGGAAATCCAAATGTGGGTACATGTGTGGTTGGGTGGTAAAAATCAGTACGGTATCTTAAACATTGTAGAGAATGTATCTACAATTGCCGCAATTCAGAAACCCATGTTGCTAAACTTCTAACAGGAAAGAGAAGCCAATCAGCTTCTCAATCAGCAGCTTGTGTAGTAAGAACAACACAATGAGAACAATGAGAACTATACAGAATCATTTTCCAGTGTTTATTATGATTATTTTCAGTGTTTATTATGATTTTTTTTTCATTTTAGACAAAAGCTGAGAAGTTAATCCCTCTTCAGTTCTCATAGAAAATCACAAATAAATGACTCAATCAAAGTTTGTTTAGTCTTTTATTGAGCATTTACTACATGCCAGGTGCAGTGCTGGGTCTGGGGATTCCAAGAATGTGCCTTTACCTCTGCCCATAAGGAGCATGTGTAGTGC
The DNA here is from genome assembly GCF_902686445.1 of Sciurus carolinensis. Taxonomy (NCBI): domain Eukaryota; kingdom Metazoa; phylum Chordata; class Mammalia; order Rodentia; family Sciuridae; genus Sciurus; species Sciurus carolinensis. Next base: position 161,668,339 of record NC_062213.1, read on the forward strand.
ATGGACTGTCAGAACAGAAGTGCTGAGCTTATTTGGGAAAGCAGTATGGAGATTCCTTAGAAAACTTGGAATGGAACCACCATTTGACCCAGTTATCCCACTCCTCAGCCTATACCCAAAGGACTTAAAACCAGCATACTACAGTGATGCAGCTACATCAATGTTTATGCTCAATTGACAATAGCTAGATTGTGGAACCAACCTAGATGCCCTTCAATAGATGAATGGATCAAGAAATTGTGGTATATATACACAATGAAATATTACTCAGCCTTAAAGAAAAATAAAATTTTCACATTTGCAGGTAAATGGATGGAGTTGGAGAATATCATGCTAAGTGAGATAAGCCAATCCCAAAACACCAAAGGCCAAATGTTTTCTCTGATAAGTGGATACTGATACATAATGATATAATCAGTACTGATACATAATCAGTACCGTACAGGAAAGAATGGAGAAACTTTGGATTGGGCAGAAGAGAATGAGGGGAGGGGAGGGGAGGGGAGGGAAGGGGGCAGCAGGGGAAAGAAAGTGGAATGAGACAGACATCATTACCTGTATGATTGCCCGAATGGTGTGAAGCTACATCATGTACAATCAGAGAAATGAAAAGTTGTAGTCCATTTGTGTACAATGAATTGAAATGCATTCTGCTGTCATGTATGACTAATTAGAACAAATTTTTTAAAAAAGAAGGGCTGGGCTTGAAACAGGTGCAGCTCAGAGAAGGCTACAGTTGGCTGCATCTGAAGCTGCACAGAGATCCCAGGAGGCAGGGGAGCTTTTATTTAATTCTAAAAATGACTGGCCAGTGGTCAGCAGGTGAAGGGAGCATGAGGAAAGAGGCACCAGGCAAGAGACCGCAGGTGAGAGTGCGGGGAAGGGCACAGAGCAGACGCAGGGTGTTCAAGGAGGATCTGAGGCAGTTGGCAGAGCAGAACTTGAGTTGTACAGCTTACCCAAGGACAGATGATACATCCGTGTATTTACTTAATGAAAACCTTGAACACCTCACAGGATGTGTTTCTGGCCCACTTGAGGACAAAAACGTTGCCACGAACCCCAAAACATCCAAATATGGAATTTCTGTTGCACAGAGAAGTGTAGGCACTTACACCTTCCCCAGTCCCAGGTGTCACCCTGGGCTCTCCTGCTCCCAAGGGCTTCCTACTGGGGTGACACAACCAGAGCTAGGCTCTGAGCCTGTTAGGGTGTGGGGGTGGAAGCAGCAGCAACTGCACCAGGTCCAACCAGGGGCTGTTCTGACCTTCAGAGCAGGAAAGACCGAGGAGAAACTGACAAGACCACTTCTTGGTACAGCGGGGCTCCGTCTTCTCAACTATGGTGCTTCATTTATTTTTTTATTTTTATTTTTTTTTACTCTAATGCATTAAATCTTTAATAATAATCATTACATACATATGAAGTTTGAGCCCCTATGATCACATAGGAACCTCTCCACATTCTTGCTTTAACCTCCCTCTTCAGTCTTTCCTCCCATGATTTGTATGTTATGCTCCATAAGTCAAGCTTCATGTAACATGCTTTCTAATACATCTGTAAATATCATGCTTGTCTGTCTGGATTCTCCCCATGCCCTCTCTCTCTGCTGTTTTAAGGCTGGCTTTAGTAAACCTTGTGCCTAAATCACTAGGTTGAAATCAGTGTTGCCAATGTTTATTGCACCTACCCCTATCTTACTTCTTACCACATTGTGTTTAAAATTTCAGGTAATATTCAGGTTATATTTTGAGATTATATCTATCCCTATTTAGATTTCCAGAACCTAGCATAGAAATTTCCTCTCAACAGAAAATCAATAAATATTTGTTGAACTCAGTTGACCTGAACTGCTTTGAGAATATTTTAGGATATCTGTATATATTTTTTGTTCTTTTATAAAATTATTTTATTTTTTAAATTTATTTTATTGTAAACAAATGGGATACATCTTGTTTCTCTGTTTGTACATGAAGTAGAGGCATGCCATTTGTGTAATCATACATTTACATAGGGTAATTTTTTGGTTAACATCTAAAGACGTCAGCACCCCTGCCCACCTTGCAGATTTGGTGTTCATGGTGACTGGGGTTATCTGTCATCTCCGTGACCCCACTCCCTGCTTGTCATCTCTGTAACCCACTCCCTCCCTGTTCCTCACGGTTACTCCAGTCAACCAAGTCAGAGTGGGTCCCTGCCTTGTAGGCAGAAGCAGTCTTTAAAGAATCTTTAAACCATCTTAATATTCTGATTTCATTTTTGAGCAAAGAATAATCCACCTCAGGTAGGATCCAACTTAATATAATCTGTTGAAAGGCAAGAAACTGGTGTGGGCACCGGTAGCTGGGTACAGCTGATGAATGGGTACATTTTAACTTTTCAGGTGGAATAAAGTTATTTCAACACTTATAATTAGGGTTGTAACCTAGCTCCCTCTTTAATAGAGGACCTGTTAACAGGTGGCAATTTCACCCTGGAAGATGGCATCCAGGGGTGTTCAACTGGGTTAACAAGGAACCCTCTTCTCCCGCTTCAGACGTCTGTTCCTGATGTTTTAACTGTCCACTCATCTGCACCCAGAGACTCTCCAAATATCAGAGTTACCAAGGAAACTTTTTTAAAAAAATGGCCATGCCCTAGCTCCACCCTAAGCCAAGTGAACATGAATCTTGGGGGTGGGCTCATGAATGGTAATTATGAAAAAGATCTCCAGTTAGTACTAATGCACAGTCAGTTTAAAAGCAAAACACAACAATTTTAGTCAATCAGACAATATAGATTCATTGAAATTTAGGACTTTTAAAATTTAAAGTCCCAGCCAAGATGAGACTTTCTCCTAGTGTATCCTTAACAGACAATCGCTTGACTCACTGGGCCAATACAGGAAGTGCTGGCAGCCTTCCCCAAGACTCTGCTGCTGCAGGCCCACCACCACTCCTCAGGCCTCTGTTCTCTAGAGTGGCCCGGACTGCAGTTGCCCATCCAACTGGCCAGAACAAGGCCAACTTGGATGACCACTGAAGGCAGGGATTGTTCAGATTCATCTTTGATGTCCCAGCACTCAATAAGATAGGGCTTAGTATAGCACACAGTAGGTGCTAGAAATGTATCGAGAAAAGGAGGGGCTGTCAGTGTGCGTGTGTAAAAGGTGGTCATTACCACCACGCTCTAGCCGCTCACTCCCTTACAGACGTTTTCAGCGCAGGCCATTTACAATTATCCCTGCTCCACACAAGTGAATGGAACACATTCCCTTGACCTGAGGAACACATTCCCTTGACCTGAAGAACACATGAACCCACAGAAGAAACTTCCCTGAGCTTTCAGGGATCAGACGCTTGCTTCTCTTAGAGGAGCTACTGTTTCATTCTTCAGTTCTCTCACAGGAAAAAACAGATATTCAAAGGTTAAGTGATTCATCCCAGGAATCACAGCTGAAGAGCTAAGCCCTAGTCACCATGTGACTCCAACTCAGTGTGTCCCAGTGTACTCTTCTGTCCCACAGTCACCAGTAAGAAAGGTGCTATAACAGTGTCTACAACAGTCTAATACAAAATTTCTTCCAAATTAATGGCTATGTTGGCAACCGCAGATGGGCAATGCCTAGGGTCCCCTGCTTAGATGGAACATGTAATGTCCAGAACAGCAGTCTCCACCATCCCTAATGTCTTCTCCTTATTACATTATTATTGAATATCAATAGGAGTTTATCACACACATGCTGTTCTCCTCAAACTTGGCCCACTTAATTCTGACTAGTGTAGATTCTTGGGTGTTCAACCCTAGTGCTAGCACTACTGGCTAAAATTCCCCAGAAAAATCTCTGATGTTGGCCCCAAGTGGCACTCTACATTTGAAACAGCTCATTACTACAGTCACAAGTACCGATTAGAACACCGTCATTGAACGTGAGTGTTTTTGGCATGACTAGTGAAACAAGAGAGGCCATCTGTTTCCAGTTTCCATGGGGTACACATCCTGCCTGCCCTTTTCTAGTTCTTTGAACTGGACGTGGTGCACTCACACAAGTGAAAGTGTACAGGAATGTCACAAGCACCGCAAACACCAGCACTCACCACCACAAAACCAAACCATGTCTGCTTCAAGACAGCTCACCCCAGAAGGAACCCACATTCTTCATCTGCTCCCTACTGTGGCTCTTGGGCTTTAGGAAGCCAAGTCCCTCCCTGACCCAGCTCCAACGCATCTCAGTCACACCGAAGGCTCTGCAAACTTTTGACTTCTGGCCTCCACCTCCACCTCCACATCTCCCATTGGTGGTAGAAGACCTGTGGCTGATGTTGCACCAATCAGCCAAGGCCACCCCAGCCAGCCTCCCCCCACCAGGGAGAGGAAAAGGAATGGTCCTACCTTCCTGGTTTACTGGTAAAGGACGAAACTGTTTATCCAAGACAACCAGAGAGCACGTGGCATCAAACCCAAGTCCTCGAATTTGGTTTACATCGATCCCTTGTACAATTTTCTGTTTTAAAAGCAAACAAAAACATAAATCACACCACTGGGCTTTTGACAGCTTGAAGACAAGTTCTGATAAGAAGGAAATGAACAACAAAACATTATCTGCAACATAAGCTAAATAAGAAGAGTTCTATATCACTAAAATACCAAAGATCCTAGAAATTAATGAGAAAAAGACAACCAATCTATTAGAAATTAAGCTAGTGCATATTGTTTATATATGAAAATATTTCCAACTGTCCTACAATTAGATAGGCAAATGAAAATATACCATTTTTTATATTGGTAAAAAGATTAAAGATTAACAGTATATGGTAATGGCAAGAAATGGGAAATTGGGTCTTCTTGAACATTATGCTAACTGTAATGATTGAGTACAAATTTTGGAAAATAATTTGATGGTATACATTAAAAAAAAAAATATGCATATCATTTGACCCAACAGCCCCATTTCTAGGAATCTATCTTAGCAAACTATTAAGGAGAAGATATTTAAAAACAAGAAATTGTTTTTGGAAAATAAACTATGGCGCATCTATGAGATGGAACACCATAAAGAACATAGAAGCAACTTCTGGGTGTGATGGCATGAAGAGAGAAGCAAATCTAAGCAAAATATAAGTATAAAATTGGTCAAAATCATCACAAATAACCATTTTAGGCTACAGAAACTGATCAAAGTCACAGGACAAAGTGAGAAAAATTTTTGGAAAAGTTAAATTTGTACTCAAAACTTTAAAAAGAGAGCTACCAACAGGAAGGAAGAAAGCAAGTAAGCAAGAAAACAAGCTAACTTAATTCCAGATCCAGATTATTTGCGGGGTGGGGAATTTTATTAAACATTTAGGGAAGAAACAGTATGAAACCTATACAAATTTATTTAGAATAGCAAAGGAGAAAACACTTTCCAACAATTTTACATGGCTAGTATTAACCTAATATCAAAGATAAATTAAGACATCATGAAAAATAAACCAGTATTTGGCATCAACGTAGGTTTAAACTTGCTTAACAAAATATTAACAAACAAGTTTTACAACATATTAAGTTGGCATTATACACCATGAACATGTAGAGTTATCCCAGGAACGCAAGGTGGAAAGTTGCAGAATATCCCTCTTAAAAATAAGTACAATCAATAAATGAGAAATAAAAGATAACTTACACAAATTAAAATAGAGAATTTACAAAAACCTACAGTTAACATATTTAATAAAACAAATGAATTTTCTATATTAGAAAAAAAGCAAGAATGTTCACTTTTGCCATATCTATTTGATCTTGTACTGGAAAATCTAGCCAGCAAAATAAGACAACAAAAATAAACTGAAGGCATACCAAAGAGAAAAAAACATTAAAGTATCTTTCTGGGGCTGGGGCTGTAGCATAGAGGTACAGTGTTTGCCTTCCACATGTGAGGCACTGGGTTCTATCCTCAACACTGCATAAAAATAGATACATTTAAAAAAGATATTTTGTCCACTTACAACTTAAAAAAAATTTAAATCCTTCTGTGCAGATAGTAGGACCCATCCATATGCAGAAAATCCTAAAGGAAAAAAAAATCCTACCACAAAAAGCTACTAGAAATAATAAACAAGTAGAGTCAGGCCACAGGATTCAAGGTTAACATGTAAAATCAATTATATTTCTGCATACTAGAAACTAATATAAAAAATGAAATTAAGGAAATAATTTCATTCACAGTAGTATCAAAATAAATAGTTAGATATGAATTTATCAGAAGTTGTTCAAGGTCCAACCCCCAGAAATCACAGAACACACAAAAAGTTACATTAGAGAAATACTCTATATTAACACTGTTAAGATGGCAATCTCTTCAAATGCACAGATTCCAAATAACTTCTACTAAAATCCTAGATAGCAGGTTATATTTTACTTTCTTTAATGTTGTAAAAACTGACAAGCTTTTCTTAACATTTATACAGAAATGCAAAGGACATAACGGATCCTTACCCTTTTGAAAAGAAGGGTATGCTATTTGATTTCAAAACTTACTGTATTTTAACACACCTCTCTCACCACTGGATAGATGTTCCAAACAAAAATTGAATAAAGAAACCATAGATCTCAATAACACAAACAACAATTTAGACTTAACCGACATATATAGAATATACCATCCAACAAAGAACGAATACACTTTCTTCTCAGCAGCACATGGATCCTTCTCTAAAATAGACCATATTTTATGCCACAAAGCTACTGTTAGCAAATACAAGAAGATAGAGATACTACCTTGTACTCTATCAGATCATAATGGATTGAAATTAGAAATAAATGACAGAATAAAAAACAGAAACTTCTCCAATACCTGGAGATTAAATAATACACATGTAAATAATTACATGATGAATGGATAACAGAAGACATCAGGAGGGAAATAAAAAAATTCTTAGAAGTAAACGAGAACAAAGACACATCATATCAAAATCTCTGGGACACTATGAAAGCAGTACTTAGAGGAAGATTTATTTCATGGGGCGCAATCAACAAAAGAAGTAGAAATCAACAAATAAACAACTTAACACTACAGTTCAAAGCCCTAGAAAAAGAAGAGCAGACCAACACCAAAAGTAGTAGAAGACAGGAAATAGTTAAAATCAGAGCTGAAATCAATGAAATCAAAACAAAAGAAACAATCGGAAAAATTAACAAAATAAATAGTTAGTTCTTTGAAAAAATAAACAAAATTGATAAACCCTTAGCCACACTAACAAAGAGAAAGAGGGAGAAAACTCAAATTACTAAAATTCGGAATGAACAAGGAAATATCACAACAGACACGAGTGAAATACAAAACACAATTAGAAGCTATTTTGAAAATCTATACTCCAATAAAACAGAAAACCTCGAAGACATCAACAAGTTTCTAGAGACATATGAATTACCTAAACTGAACAAGGAGGATATACACAACTTAAATAAATCAATTTCAAGCAATGAAATAGAAGAGGTCATCAAAAGCCTACCAACAAAGAAAAGTCCGGAACCAGATGGGTTCTCAGCCGAGTTCTACAAAACCTTTAAAGAAGAGCTCATTCCAATACTCCTCAAAGTATTCCATGAAATAGAAGAGGAGGGAACCCTCCCAAACTCGTTCTATGAAGCCAATATCACCCTGATACCTAAACCAGACAGAGACACATCGAGGAAAGAAAATTTCAGACCAATATCCTTAATGAACATCGATGCAAAAATTCTCAACAAAATTTTAGCAAATCGCATACAAAAATATATTAAAAAGATAGTGCACCACGATCAGGTGGGTTTTATCCCAGGGATGCAAGGTTGGTTCAACATCTGGAAATCAATAAATGTCATTCACCATATCAACAGACTTAAAGTTAAGAATCACATGATTATTTCAATAGATGCAGAAAAAGCATTCAATAAAATACAGCACCCCTTCATGCTCAAAACACTAGAAAAAATAGGAATAGTGGGAACATTCCTTAACATTGTAAAGGCCATCTATGCTAAGCCCATGGCCAATATCATCTTAAATGGTGAAAAACTGAAAGCATTCCCCCTAAAAACTGGAACAAGGCAGGGATGCCTCTTTCACCACTTATATTCAACATCGTCCTTGAGACTCTAGCCAGAGCAATTAGACAAACCAAAGAAATTAAAGGGATACGAATTGGAAAAGAACAACTCAAACTATCCCTGTTCACTGATGACATGTTTATATATTTAGAGGAACCTAGAAATTCCACCAGAAAACTTTTTTTTTAATTGTAAACAAATGGGATACATGTTGTTTCTCTGTTTGCACATGGCGTAAAGGCATAGCATTTGTGTAATCATAAATTTACATAGAGTAATGCTGTTTGATTCATTTTGTTATTTTTTCCCTTCCCCCCCACCCCTCCCACCCCTCTTTTCCCTCTATACAGTCCTTCCTTCCTCCATTCTTGCCCCCCTCCCTAACCCTAACTCTAACCCTAACACTAACACTAACCCCTCCCACCCCCATTATGTGTCATCATCCACTTATTAGCGATATCATTCGTCCATTGGTTTTTTGAGATTGGCTTATCTCACTTAGCATGATATTCTTATTTCATCGTAAAATTTGAAGGTAAGTTTTGCTGGGTATAAGATTCTTGGTTGGCATCCGTTTTCTTTCAGGACTTGGTAAATGTTGTTCCAGGCCCATCTAGCTTTTAGGGTCTGGATTGAAAAATCTGCTGATATCTGTATTGGTTTCCCCCTGAATGTAATTTGGTTCTTTTCTCTCACAGCCTTTAAAATTCTGTCTTTATTTTGTATGTTTGGTATTTTCATTATAATGTGCCTTGGTGTGGGTCTGTTGTAATTTTGTGTATTTGGAGTCCTATAAGACTCTTGAACTTGATTTTCCATTTTATTCTTCAGATTTGGGAAATTTTCTGATATTATTTCATTGAATAGATTGTTCATTCCTTTGGTTTGTTTCTCTAAGCCTTCCTCAATCCCAATAATTCTCAAATTTGGTCTTTTCATGATATCCCATAGTTCTTGCAGATTCTGTTCATGATTTCTTACCATCTTCTCTGTTTGTTCAACTTTGTTTTCAAGGTTAAATATTTTGTCTTCAATATCTGAGGTTCTGTCTTCCAGGTGTTCTATCCAATTGGTTGTGCTTTCTATGGAGTTCTTAATTTGGTTTATTGTTTCCTTCATTTCAAGGATTTCTGTTTGGGTTTTTTTTCAGTATCTCTAACTCTTTATTGAAATGATCTTTTGCTTCCTGTATTTGCTCTTTTAACTGTCGATTGGTGCTATCATTCAATGCCTGCATTTGCTCTTTCATCTCATCATTCAATGCCTGCATTTGTTCTTTCATCTCATCGTTTGCTTCCCTGATCATTTTAATTATGTACATTCTGAACTCCCTTTCTATCATTTCTTCTGCCATGCTCTCGTTGGATTTTATTGATGTAACATCTAGATTTGTTTGGGGCATTTTCTCCCCTTGTTTTCTCATATTGTTCAGGAATCAATGGGTCATTAAGATATTGCAGATTTCCTCTATCGACTTATAATGTCCCTGAAGATTGCTAGTATATCCCCTCTTATCCTTCAGTAGCCTGCAGTCTTGAAGGAAGTTGATAATGCGGTGCTCCACAAGGAAGCTGCCTCTCTAGGGATGGTGACCCTCAGGTGGTGTATATTCCCTGATAGTGGGCAGAGATGCCTCCACTTGTTGACCAATGGTCATCCAAAGGGGAACTAGGCTGCAGGCTGAGGCAAGGCCTGTTTGTGCCTGTGTCTCTGGTTTTACCGTCCTTGTGGGAAAACCTCACCCGGCAGGGAAGACTCACCCAGTGTGGAGTTCTCGCTGGTCAGTTCCCCTCCTACAGGTTCCCCTCAATCTACAACTACCGCCTGGACTGGGCTATCTTCCTCTGCAACGTTCCCAGGGGCCCGGACCTACCTCCTGGGCCTGAGAGCCTCACCCTTCACAGACGAGTCTCCTTAGGTTGCCCCACCTCAGAGAATCTGCCCGCAGTCCTGGAAACTTCGCTCTGCCCCTAGGCGTGTCTCTGTGCGGATGTTCCAGCAAGCAGCTGGTCCTGGGACCCTGCTCTGCACCTAATCGCCTGGCTATGCGGCCCCTCCTCTGAGCCGCCACCTGGAGCCCCGTACAATAGCTCCGAGACCCAGAGACCCGCCATACACCTCCTCCTCCGGACAGCTGCCCGGTTTCCAACGCAGTCACTAGGAGTTCAAGCAACTCACTTCGCGTCTCCTCCTCCCGCCAACCGCCCGTAGCCCTAGGCAGTCACTCCGAGTCCAAGTGACCCACCCTGTTCCTCCTCCTTCTCGGGGAAGCCCCCCGGGTGTTCAGGAGTGGTCGCTTTGAGTCCAAACAACTCACCACTCGCCTCCTCCTCTGGCAACCGCCTGTGGCTCTGCTGCGCTTCTCCTCTTCCTCCGGGCAACCCCCCGGTGTTCAGAAGCGGTCGTTCTGAGTCCAAACAGCTCACCACGCAGCTCCTCCTCTGGCAACTGCCTGTAGCTCTGATGCAGTCACTCCTAGATTAAGCGACCCGCCACATTCCTCCTCTTCCTCCGGTCAGCCCCCCCGGTGTTCAGAAGCGGTTGTTCTGAGTCCAAACAGGTCGCCACGCAGCTCCTCCTCTGGCAACTACCTGTAGCTCTGATGCAGTCACTGCTAGACCAAGCGACCCGCTGCGCTTCTCCTCTTCCTCCGGCCACCCCCCGGTGTTCAGAAGCGATCGCTCTGAGTCCAAACAGCTCGCCACGCAGCTCCTCCTCAGGCAGCCGCCCGGAGCCCCAGTGGTTGCTCCGAGTCCAAGCGCTGTGCTGAGCCGCCTCCTCTACGATGATCCCAGTGGTCCGTGTTTACTGCTCCTGTGGGGGGAGGGGCGTCTCGCCGAGCAACTCTACTTCACAAAGTTCCCTGCGTTCCGGGGCTACCGCCCCATCCGGGACGCCTCCCCAACGGGAGAGACTCACCCGGCGGCTTTGAGTTGGTCCCAAGTCTCTCACTATCTCCTGTTTTGAATCCTGCATCCTGGAGCAACATGAAATGCAGCCGCCCTCTAGTCCGCCATCTTGAAACCCCCCAGAAAACTTTTAGAACTCATAAGTGAATTCAGTAAAGTAGCAGGTTACAAGATCAATGCTCATAAATCCAATGCATTTTTATACATAAGTGATGAATCTTCAGAAAGAGAAATTAGGAAAACTACCCCATTCACAATAGCATCGAAAAAAATAAAATACTTGGGAATCAATCTCACAAAAGAGGTGAAAGACCTCTACAATGGGAACTACAGAACACTAAAGAAAGAAATTAAAGAAAACCTTAGAAGATGGAAAGATCTCCCATGTTCTTGGATAGGCAGAATTAATATTGTCAAAATGGCCATACTACCTAAAGTGCTATACAGATTCAATGCAATTCCATTTAAAATCCCAATGACATAGCTCACAGAAATAGAGCAAGCAATCATGAAATTCATCTGGAAGAATAAGAAACCCAGAATAGCTAAAGCAATCCTTAGCAGGAAGAGTGAAGCAGGGGGTATTGCAATACCAGATCTTCAACTCTATTACAAAGCAATAGTAACAAAAACGGAATGGTATTGGTACCAAAATAGACAGGTAGATCAATGGTACAGAGTAGAGGACATGGACATAAACCCAAATAAATACAATTTCTCATACTAGACAAAGGGGCCAAAAATATGCAATGGAAAAAAGATAGCCTGTTCAACAAATGGTGCTGGGAAAACTGGAAAACCATATGCAACAGAATGAAATTAAACCCCTATCTCTCACCCTGCACAAAACTCAACTGAAAATGGATCAAGGACCTCGGAATCAGACCAAAGACCCTGCATCTTATAGAAGAAAAAGTAGGTCCAAATTTTCAACTTGGCTTAGGATCAGACTTCCTTAACAGGACTCCCATAGCACAAGAAATAAAAGCAAGAATCAAGTCTGCCACACAATCAGATCTCCTGCAGAGACTCCTCTGGGAAAAAGCCTAGTGTAGCCAGGGAAGTGGAGCCTCAACTGGAAAGAAGAATAGCCAGCAGTGCATACTGTCTGCTGGGGAAGCTGCAGACAGCAGGCAGACACACCCAGAGACAGTAACCATGTGACCTGCAACCAAAAATCTTGGGAAGGGGGAGTCCAGAAGCTATGGGGTCCCACCCCTTATCATAGCAGGGACATGATGCAAGACTTGAGTTTTAAGACTGAATGTCTGCCTTTCTGGGTTTAGGTCCTGCTGTGGGTCAGTTATGCCTTTGTGCTTCTTTATTTTTCCCTTTCAGAACAGGAATGTTTACCCTATGTCTGTCCCACCATTGTAACTTGGAAGAATGGTGATTTGTTTTCTGATTTCATAGGGGCTCACGGCTGAGAAAATGTCTCGAGTCTCAGACAAGACTTTGGGCTTGAACTTTTGAGTGATACTGTAATGAGTTAAGATTTTGGGACAACTGAGGATAGAATGATTATATTTTGCATTGTGAGAAGAACATTAATCTTTGGGGTCAGGGGCAGAATGTCATGGTTTGGATGTGATTTTTCCCTCAAGGTTTTTTCATGTATTGGAAACTGGGTCACCAGTATGGTAATGTGAGAGGTGATGGAAAACTTACCAGGTGGAGATTAGTAGGAGGTCACTGGGGATGCTTTCCCAAGGCACAGGTGCATTTTATTTATTTATTTATTTATTTTGTGGACTGCACTTAGTTCTCACAAGAGTGTTGTTGTAAAAAGAACACTCCCTGTTCTCTTGGGCTTCCTATCTTTCCATGTGTTCTCTCCCTCCCACGTGTGCTCCCACCACTACTATCTGTCATGAGGCCTTTGCCAGAGCCAAGCAGAGGCCAGCACCATGCCCTTGAACTTCCAGAACTGTGAGTTAAATAAACCTTTTTTTCTTGATACATTACCTGCCCTCAGGCATTTTATTATAGTGTTGGGAAACATGCTAATACACTCTCAAATAAGCTGGGATCAAACCAAATGTCCATCATAGTTAAACAAAAAGTTAAAGTATGGTATTTCCATACAATGAAATACTACTCAGCATGAAAAAGGTAGAAATTACTGATATGGCAACAACATGGGTGAACCTTAAAATCAGGAGAAGTGAAAAGAGCCAGACACAAAATAATACCTATTGTATGATTCTACTTATGTGGAATTTATAAAGAGAACAACTATAATGACAGAAAGCTGAAAAATATTTACCTTCAACTAGAGCTGAGAATTGACACTAAAAAGGCACAAATGAACTTCTTTGGAAGAATAAAAGTGTTTTAAAATTGGATTATGGTCATGATTGCACAACTAAGCAAATTTACTAAGATGACTGAATTATACATTTATAATGAATGTGTTTCATGATATGTAAATTATAAAGCTGTTAAATATTTAAAATAAAAATTTAAGCCATAAAAGACAAAATGGAAAGATATCCATGATCTGTTAATCAGGCAAACATTTTTTAAAAATTGTTAATGATGTTTGAGGGTAGAACTGCAGTTAGAGAAGAGATGTTTTCACTTTGTATAATTTTTACAATTGTAGAATATTTACTGATTAATTATATTTTAAATTTTTTCTATGGTTTTCTTTGTTGAAAAAACATGAACAAACACAACCTTGAACATTTTCCACTAACTTAAAACAGGACAATAACATTTTCTATCCCATAAAAGTCTACCCCAAAATGCTAAAATGACTGTCCCTATTTGGTGAAATTCATCTAAAAAAGTATAATTCTTTTTCCTGTTTGGGAAAAACAGTCTTGTAATTTTGGATTCTATTCCTTACTATTCAATATGTTCCTCAAATAAGAGCTGCACACAATTGTTGGAAATTTCCAACCAAAAAACCATTGTTTTTTCAAATCATATTATAAATAGATATTAACATGCTGTCATATGTTGAGCATCTTCTATGTGCAATATTTTTATAACCCATCTTACTTAATCCTTACAAAACCTGCTAAAAGACACATTTAGTATTTGCATTTCATAAAGGGGAAGGGTGAGCTAGTGGGCACAGAGAAGTCAAGCACACAGCTAGCAGACAATCATGCTAGAATTCAAACTCAGATCCTGTGTTCCATTATATCATACCATTCACCTTTATTATCAAAGAATTTCCTCGCCCAAGGGACGCACTTAAGGTGAGAGCCTGTTCTCTTTAGGGAATACATTTGCTAGTGATCCTTCTGTGGCCACTGACAACACCTTTGCCCTACAGCACCAAACCTATTCCGTAATAGCAGCATGGCCTCATGACAATGAGTCACAAAACAGGATTCAATCCTAGCTCTGCCACCCTGGTTCTGTGGCTCAAGGCAGGGTATAGTACAAAATTCCACATTCCAGCTGTTCCTTGCCTTGCTGTTTAGGTCTCCATAGCATTTACAGACATGGCTTCCTCTGCCTGAAATGTCCCTCCAACCTGGCTTGGAAATCAGTGGATGGCAGTTAAGACCAATGGCAGACTCCTGAGTAGCTATACCTGATTCAACGAGGTAGCCACTATTACTTCCCCAGTCTTACACTAACTTTACCTTAAAGTCTGGCTCTGCTACTTAGCAATATGACTACGGGAAGGCACACAACTGTTTCCTTGGTTGCAGAAAGCTACTGCCTATTATCTGCATCTCCCAATGATGTTACAAGAATTCAGCAAAATACACTGTGATTAGCTCAACATCTGGCACTCAGTGCACAATAAACAGCAGCTTTTATTAGGGTAAACTGGCTGCCTCCAATTCTGGTTGAACATGTGGGACATTAATCAGTCTCTGAGCCAGCCCTAACTTCTACTTGCTGCGTGGCCCTTTTAGCCTCGGTGCCCATGGAGTGCACGTTTGCTGTGGTTAAGCCTGTTGTGCACAGGCCTGCAGTGAGTCAAAAGAAGAACTGGGTAAGAAAATGTAGATGACTCAACACAACTCCAAATCTTTGACAGCTCTGGAATAGAAACAGACACAATAGGTGGTGTTCAAAGAGCTACCTGGTCCCAGCTCCACCACTCCTGCTCTGATCTCATTGCCTTTCTGACACTGTTTCCTAAGGGTAGGAGGCACCACCCAGGTGAAGGTCACAGGATTCAAGCACTGTGCATCCTGTACAACTTGGTAGGAAATGTACAGCATAGAAAAATCACTCAGGGTCTTCTTGTGTGCGTAGAATATTTTTATGTACAAAGTACAGCATGTAATGTGTCAGGTAAGCACATATAAAAGCAATAGGCAAGGAGAACAGCATTAAAATATTGCATGGACCCAAATCTGAGAGTTTACACTGGGAGTAACTCCAGTAGCACGGAGGAATATGTTTTCTTCTATCTATTTTATGAATGCCCTGTGAAGACCTATGGAGTTCTACATCGAAATCATGGCTTTTCGGTACAAAGGCTTAATGGTTCCACCTCTAAAACACAGACCATTCACAAGGAAGTAAAAAATAATAATAATAATGGCAATAAGAATTTAAACCTGATTGAGCTAGGTAGCCACTATTACTTCCCCAGCCTTACACTAACTTTACAAACTTAATACAAACTTAATAAATCAAAAAACTTATGGAAAATGCCTTACAGTCCTTTTATCCAGAGCTGAGGGCCACCCCCATACTCCAGCCTTCCTAAACCATCTAAACCATCCCAGAAAGATGGCTGTCAGGGTCACACTACCCAGAAGTTCCCTGGAGCTTGACCCGGTGACCTGAGGATTATTATTTATATTCTTATTAATGGGAAAAGAAAGCAGCTTAGTAAACTCACCCCCAACAACTTGGCATCAAGAGAATGTCCCTGGCTAGAGAGAAAGCACATTGCTCTTCTAAAGAATTTCCAGAGAAGGAGATTTCTGCAGACTCATTTGGTAACCTGGTCCATGTTGAACAACTGTCAACTCATAGCTCTGGGGCAGCGAACAAATATTTGGGGAAAGGATTATGCATCTCTTTGTTCTCTCTGTGGGAACTGGTTCAATCCTTCATGTGTTTTAAATCAGCAAGCTCTGCCATATTGGGTGGGGAGGTGGTGTGTCTTAGAAAACCTTCCACACTGAGAACCAGAGGGTCGCGTGCATACCTGGTTTTATCTTTAGTTCTATTTAGAGTAAGGTTCAAATCCTAGAGCCTCTCAGACAGAATCCAGCTTGCAACACAAGTCTGCATGGTTGGTACTGTATTCCTTTAAACATGGATTTGAATGCCTTTGTCAGCTTCGGGGCTCGGCGTGGAGTTACGCAATCCCCATTCCCTCAGTTTCATCCTTCCTTGTTGCCTACACACTTCAACCCACACTTAGTCAGTCCTCAAAAAATACAATCGAGCCGCTTCTAAGGCCAAGCTGTGCTCTCTTCTAGGTATTTGGTAAACAATGGAGAGAAAAACATTTTTTAAAAATCCTTGGTCTTTTGGATATCACATTTCAGTGAGGATAGACAATAGCCAATAAATCAACGAAACTATGTAGTGCAGCTATAATATACAGAAAGTGTTTATCAGAGGGATCATGAGTGCCAGAGAGGGAAAGTGGTCCCTAAGAATATGAGATTTGAGGAAGACTTTGAAGGAGCCAGGAGAAGACCTTGTGGAAACCTGGGGAGGAATGAGCCTGGCAGGGGAAAAGCTACTGCAAAGGTCCTGAGGTGGGAACAGAAGGAAGATTAACACAGCTTATGCAGGGTGCATGTTCCGTGGAAGGTTATGGTAGCAATCAACTGTGCAAAACCTACTCTAGGGACTGGAGAAATGCATAAACCCAGTCCTGACCTGATACCTACACAGCATCCTACCTTAGGTACGGTGTTGTCCCTGGATGGTAAGGCAAGGAACCAGAGGCCAAAGCCTTCCATTTATGTCAGCAACCCCAATGTTCTTCCAAGAATTGAAACTCTGATGTTGCCTCGATGCCTTCTTCACTTCACCAAGTCCCAGGAGACCTTCCTTCCAGAGCCTCTCGGGGTCACCTTTCCTGTGTCCCTCTGCCAGCACTGCAGTTCAGGTGTGCGGGTGGAAGGCAGGGAGAGTGTGCAGACAGGGGTGATCAGTGTGGAGGTCTAAGGCTGAAGGGTGTGGCTGGAGCCCAGACAGACAGAAGAAGCACCAGGAGATGAGCAGGACAGCAGGTCAGGGCCAGACCAGGAAGCACCCTGCAGGCAGGTCCCAGATTCTACTTCTATCCGGACATGAGTGTGAAGCCCTCAAGGCAGTGCACAAGAGCAACATGATCAATTTGGCACTCAAGAAAAAAATCATTCCGGTCGCCAAGAAAAGATCAGAGAAGGGAAGAGCAAATACAAGGACATCAGCTGGCTTAAAATAGTTCAGGCAAAAGATAAAGGTCTATGGTGCTGGTGGTGAAAAAAATGCATACATTTAACCAGTCTGGGTCCAGGCTTGTCACATGCTATCTGGTGACCTTGGGAGAATCACTTAACCATCTGGCCCTCAATTTTAATTCTCACCTATAAAAGGGAAATAATAACCCCTTCCCTACTTAACTCGTAAAGATGGTCAAATATGGTCAAATATGAAGGTGCTACGTAAACTTTAATAGTTCTATGAATGTGAGAAGTTAACATTATTGCTCAATCCCATATGGATACCTCTCTCTTTGGCCCTCTTCCTCCCACAACCTCTTCTCATTTAGCAGGTACCAACCCAGAATGAATGTTACCTCGTTCACCTCATACGTGTTTTTGTTTTTGTTTGCTTTCCATGCAGATAAAAGCTATTTCAACTTTAGGAGCAGAGAACTTCTTGTATTCTTTTCCCTATAGGTACCAGGGCTTAAGAAGTATTAAGTACATAGTAGGTGCTCAAAAAATGTTTGCAGATTAAATAAAAGAAGGACGCTTGACAAATGTCTGTTGGCTAAAGGATTCTTCCAGTTTATCTTTACCTTCTTCCTAATGGAAATTCAGTCCTAATCATACACTAAATTCGCAATGTTCCCTGTCTTGTTGGAATGATTAAGATTTGTGGTTCTAAAAAATCAGATCTTTTTTTTTTGATTCATTGTACACAAATAGGGTACAACTTTCATTTCTCTGTACACAAAGTGTACTCATACATATATATATGGTAATGATGTTGATCTCATTCCATTATCTTTCCTTCCCCACTGCCCCCTCCCCTCCCATCATTTTCCTCTACACAATCCATCCTTCCTGCACTCTTCCCTTATCCCCTTGCCACCCTGTTATGTATCATCATCCACTTATCAAAGAAATCATTCAGCCCTTGGTTTTGGGAGATTAGCTTATTTCACTTAGCATAATATTTTCTAACTCCATCTATTCATCTCCAAATGCCAAAATTTTACTTTTCTTTATGGCTAAATAATATTCCATTGTGTGTATATATACTACAATTTCTTTATCCATTCATCTATTGAAGGGCATCTAGGTTGGTTCCCCAATCTGGCTATTGTGAATTGAGCTGCTATAAACATTGATGTGGCTGTGTCACTGTAGTATGCTGATTTTAAGTCCTTTGGGTATAAGCCAAGGAGTAGGGTAGCTGGGTCAAATGGTGGCTTCATTCTGAGATTTTTAAGGAATCTCCATACTGCTTTCCAGAGTGTCTGCACCAAATTTGCAACTCCACCAGCAATGTATGAGTGTACCTTTTTCCCCCACATCCACGTCAATATCTATTGTTGCTTGTATTCTTGATAACAGAGATTCTAATTGGGGTGAAATCTTAGGGTAGTTTTGATTTGCATTCCTCTTATTACTAGAGATGTTGAACATTTTTTCATATATCTTTTGATTGCTTGTAGATCTTCTTCTGTGAAGTGTCTACTCATTTCCTTAGCCCATTTATTTTTTTTTAATTTTTTTTTATTGTAAACAAATGGGATACATGATGTTTCTCTGTTTGTACATGGCATAAAGGCATACCATTTGTGTAATCATAAATTTACATAGGGTAATGTTGTTTGATTCATTCTGTTATTTTTTTCCCTTCCCCCCCAGCCCTCCCACCCCTCTTTTCCCTCTATACAGTCCTTCCTTCCTCCATTCTTGCCCCCCTCCCTAACCCTAACTCTAACCCTAACACTAACCCCTCCCACCCCCCATTATGTGTCATCATCCACTTATTAGCGATATCATTCGTCCTTTGGTTTTTTGAGATTGGCTTATCTCACTTAGCATGATATTCTCCAGTTTCATCCATTTGCCTGCAAATGCCATAATTTTATCATTCTTTATGGCTGTGTAATATTCCATTGTATATATATACCACAGTTTCTTTATCCATTCATCAATTGAAGGACATCTAGGTTGGTTCCACAATCTGGCTATTGTGAACTGAGCAGCTATGAACATTGATGTGGTTGTATCTCTGTAATATGCTGATTTTAAGTCCTTTGGGTATAGGCCAAGGAGTGGGATAGCTGGGTCAAATGGTGGTTCCATTCCAAGTTTTCTAAGGAGTCTCCACACTGCTTTCCAGAGTGGCTGCACTAATTTGCAGCCCCACCAGCAATGTATGAGTGTACCTTTCTCCCCACATCCTCGCCAACACCTGTTGTTGCTTGTATTCTTGATAATCGCCATTCTAATTGGGGTGAGATGGAACCTTAGGGTGGTTTTGATTTGCATTTCTCTTATTACTAGAGATGTTCAACATTTTTCCATATGTTTGTTGATTGCTTGTAGATCTTCTTCTGTGAAGTGTCTATTCATTTCCTTAGCCCATTTGTCGATTGGATTATTTGCATTCTTGGTGTAGAGTTTTTTGAGTTCTTTATAGATTCTGGAAATTAGCGCTCTATCTGAAGTATGATTGGCAAAGATTTTCTCCCACTCTGTAGGCTCTTTCTTTGCATTGCTGATAGTTTCCTTTGCTGAGAGAAAGCTTTTTAGTTTGAATCTATCCCAGTTATTGATTCTTGCTTTTATTTCTTGTGCTATGGGAGTCCTGTTGAGGAAGTCTGGTCCTAAGCCGACATGTTGAAGCTCTGGACCTACTTTTTCTTCTATAAGATGCAAGGTCTCTGGTCTGATTCTGAGATCCTTAATCCATTTTGAGTTTAGTTTTGTGCATGGTGAGAGATATGGGTTTAGTTTCATTCTGTTGCATATGGATTTCCAATTCTCCCAGCACCATTTGTTGAAGAGGCTATCTTTTCTCCATTGCATATTTTTCATCGCTTTGTCAGTATGAGAAAATTGTATTTATTTGTCCTTAGCCCATTTATTGATTGGGTTATTTGTATTCTTGGTGTAAAGTCTTTTTAGTTCTTTATAAATTCTGAAGATTAGTGCTCTTTCTGAAGTGCGTGTGGCAAAGATTTTCTCCTTCTCTGTAGGCTCTTTCTTCACATTGTTGATTGTTTCCTTTGCTGAGAAAAAGATTTTAGTTTGAATCTATCCCATTTGTTGATTCCTACTTTTACTTCTTGTGCTTTGGGAGTCTTGTTAAGCCAGTCTGGTACTAAGTCAACATGAAGATTTGGGCCAACTTTTTCTTCTATTTGGTGCAGGGTCTCTGGTGTAATTCTTAGGTCCTTGATCCATTTTAAGTTGACTTTTGTGCAGGATGAGAGATAGGGGTTTAATTTCATTTTACTGCATATGGATTTCCTGTTTTCCCAGCACCATTTGTTGAAAAGGCTATCTTCTCTCCCTTGTATGTTTTTGGCACCTTTATCTAGTATGAGATAAGTGTATTTATGTGGGTTTGTCTCTGTATCTTCTATTCTGTACCATTGGTCTACCTGTCTAATTTGGTGCCAATACCATGCTGTTTTTGTTATTATTGCTCTGTAGTATAGTTTAAAGTCTGGTATTGTGATACCTCCTGCTTTGCTCTTCCTGCTAAGGATTGCTTTATCTATTCTGGGTCTCTTATTCTTCCAAATGAATTTCATGATTGCTTTCTCTATTTCTATGAGGCATGACATTGGAATTTTAAATGGAATTTCATTGAATTTGTATAGCTCTTTTGGTAGTATGGCCATTTTGACAATATTAATTCTGCCTATCCAAGAACATGGGAGATTTTCCCATCTGCTAAGGTGTTCTTTAATTTCTTTCTTTAATGTTCTATAGTTTTCATTGTAGAGGTCTTTCACCTCTTTGGTTAGATTGATTCCCAAGTATTTTATATTTTTTTGAGGCTATTGTGAATGGGGTAGTTTTCCTAATTTCTTTTTCAGAGGATTCATCACTTATGAATAGAAATACATTAGATTTATGAGTGTTGATTTTATATCCTGCTACTTTGCTGAGTTCATTTATGAGTTCTAGAAGTTTTCTGGTGGAATTTTTTAGATCCTCTAAATATAGAATCATGTCATCAGCAAATAGTGATAGTTTGAGTTCTTCTTTTCCTATTCGTATCCATTTAATTTCTTTGGTCTGTCTAATTGCTCTGGCTAGTTTCAAGGACAATGTTTAATCAGGGACAAATGCATGTCCTCTAGGACTTTTGTGTTTCCACAGAATTTTCTGTGTTAGATATGGGCCCACATCTAACCTGCCAACGTTAGGGGCCCACATCTCATGCATCAGCACACAGCCAGGAAAAGGCAATGCAGTTCAGCATGGCTGTACATCAGCGCCTGGTGCCCCACCCTGCAGCAAGTCCCGCATGTTTCAAGTTGCCCCACGTAATTCCCAGGCATGCGCCACGTAAGGAGATGTGACTGGAGAGAGGGACAAGGCGCAGAGCGCAGCCAGCAGTGATGGCTAGGGCAGCACCCCCGTACTTGCTCTCATTCTTTAGAGAACTCTGATGGCTACTGAATCTCTTCAAAGCCCTTTTATTTGTCATCTTTAAGATGAGAATAAAAGCTACCTCAAAAGATACTTATAAGGATAAAATGAAGCGATGGATATAAAGAACCCAGCGTAGTATCTGGAACATAATTAATGAGTGACAATTGTAGGCTGTCATTATTCTCATCATCATAGTATTATTATTATTTTTATTATTATTTCAACTGTGGGAGAAAATCACCTCTCACAATGTGAACAACCTAGGGAACAGGAAGTAAATAACTGCCCTCAACTTGCTGGAGTTCAAGAGAAGACAGGCCAGGATGTGCTGGGCCACCCTTTGCCCTAAGGCAGTGCTTACATAGAAGGAGCCCCAAATAGAGGGTAATGGGTGAATATTCTCAAGTGTGTCTCCCCCATGGACTTCTGACTACTCAGGATTTTATCTTAGAAAGTTATTCTTTTGTTTTGTTTGTTCTGGGGATTGAGCCTGGGGTGTTTTACCACCAAGCTACTTCATTCCATTCTCCTCCACAGTCTACTCATTTTTGTTGTTATTGCCATCACCATAGGAAACACGGTGATGGCTTATTTCCAGATACCATTATGGCATTTTTACATGCATGAACTCATTTAATCCTCACAGTAACTCTATGGAGATACTACTACCAATCCCATTTCATAGGTAAGCAAACTGAGGTAACAAATATGAAGTAACTTGTCCAAGATCACAAGCTCACAACTGTTAGAACTGGGATGTCAATCTGGGCAGTCCGGTCCAGGGATGTATGTCCTGTAGCACACTACTTTCCACCGGCCATGATGTCCCCAAATAGATGTGCCATGCTCATCCTGGGGCTCTGGCATCTGGCCACAGATCCATACTCCATGTGAGGGGAATGGCCAAGAACCAAGAGCTTTACTCAGGTCGCTGTGGTGAGATGCATCACGAAGGACAAGTGCCCACAGCACTTATGGGGCTAACGGGCTCTAGCTGATGATGAGTCGGCCGCCACTGGGAGATGATTAAAACTCTACCATTAAACCAAGCTGTACTTAGAGTAGACCTTTTTGTAAAGGAGCTTTTCATCAGGGGATTATATTTTCTTCTTGATGATTTCCTTAATGGCAAGGAAGGCTATATGTTAGAAGAACAAAGGAGACCCAAGGGCAAAAAGCAGAAGACTCTTACCAAGGCCAGGGAGGAGGAGGAGGAGAGAAGAGGACAATTAACCAGGCAGAAGATAAGATGCCCCTCTTCTATTCCTGTATAATGCTCCCTGCTGCCCACCCCCACCTCTCTCTGTCTTCTTCTCCAGGGGCACTAACAGCAGCCCAGAGCTCATGAAAGTTTAAACAGACTGATCAATACGGACAGAATGGTGAATTGTCCATCTGCAAATTACCAAGCACCTCATGAATATTTAAGGAACCTAACTAGGAACAAGGATAAGAAGGAATCCAGGACTTTATTTTTCCCTCTGGAAAAAAAAAAAAAGATAAAAGGACATCTGATATTCCTGATTACTAGAATACAAAGGCAAACCAATAAGTGAAACTTTAAATGTGAACAAGTGCTGTCTAGCATCAATTCCTTAGCCAAGCCAGCATGCTAAATATAACCCAAGGCCACTCAAGAAGAACATCTGTCTAGCACATATTAGATCTGCTCTGGTTTGACCCAACCTCCTTGCTTCTCAGGACACACCATGTTCTCATGACACCATGACTTGCACATGCTATTTCCTCTGAACCACATGCAGGTCCCCACACTTGTCCCCTGCACTCGGAAGGCAGGAGAGTCCATTGTTAAGAAGAGCACAGGCTTCTTAGATTCCTGTCTTGTTTCTGCTCGTTACCAAATACATGAACTTAGGTACATTACCTAACTTTCTGTATCTCTATTTCTTCTTTAATGAAAATAAAACAGGGATGGTATAGTACAAGTGAAACTTTAAGTTCAGGAGTGTCATGAGGGTTCAACCTCACAATGCACGTTGACACATTTTTACACACAATAAAGGCACAGTAGAGATCAGCTATGATCCTAGCTGTGGCTTCTTCCACATCTGGTCACATCTCGCGCTTCCTCACTCTCTACTCTCTAGCCACAGTCCCCTCAGGGTTAGCGCCAGCCACAGTTACTTGGCTCCTGACATGGATCACGTCATATTTCAGCTGTATATCAGTCTGTACCACTACACTGTGAGCTCCTGGGAGGCAAAGCCTACCTGGTGCTCAGCTCTGCATCTCTAGTTACCCCAAATAGTCCACCACATCCCGTGGACAGGAGGTAAACACTCAGCCATGGGAGCGGGTGCTAGGAGGGGACGCCACATCTCTACCCATACCTTTGTGACAACACAGCACGCAGCCCAGATGTCCACAGAGGATTGCTCATGGTGGTTGAACTGAGGCTCCCACTTCTTAATTGGTTGGTCTGCAAAGGCCAAAAGGACCCCTCTCTGGTCCACAAGAGCTGCACGGACACTGCCTGTTCCAACATCCACGCCCACGTAGTAGCTGCGTGGCTCCTGTTCTCCAGACATCGTGCTCCCTCCACCTGCGGTGAGCAAACGCAAACACAACATGAGGACCAGTGGATCTGCAAAGACCCCTGCCGAATGTCTTGACGGTGGACACGAAAGGGACTGTAGCTATCTAAGCAGTGGCCATTAATGATTTACTTGTCCAACAAAAGTTTCTATACACACAAAGCTAGAACAAGTGAGACACAGCCTTGGATGAGGCATTTCAATTCATTGAAAGGAATCACATGAAGCATTTAGCTACCTAACTAATCAAAGTGGTGACGAGTGTGATAACAGCAAATAGAGAGTATAGGAGAACTCAAAATCTGGAAGCAGTAGAGCACTATGACTCTAGAAGGGGAGTGTATTTAGATCTCTGTTGAACAGGTGAACAAGGTGAGACTCCATGAGGTAAGTTACTTTTTGCTTCATGCTGGGTCCATGCACTCATAAACAGTAAATATCCATTATTGTAACAATAAAATATTACACTGATGAGAAAGCAGATCTCTGAGAAGTGAAGGAATTTACTCAGCCTTACTCGTGGACCTAAAGTCCCACATCTGTGCAATTCCATGTTTAAGGCTCTTTCCTTTCTTTCTTAACAGCTTGCAGTATCAGTTTGCAGAAGAGGCAAATATATTGCAGCCATGTAGTGAAGTGACTAGGAATTGGGAAGCAGCCCCAGGGGAGACAGGATCAGGAATTTGTTAGACAATCTGTTTTCCTTACAGACCCCTGATGAGTTACAAGGAAATCTGACCAGAAAATGCTCAGGAATTCCTTGGCCCTGGTGACTGTTCTAGTTCCCATTGGTCAGATTAGCCTGTGATACACAGAAATCTCAAAGGGCCTTTCATTTCCAGACTGGCCTTTCACAGAGCACAGCCAGCTCCCGAGATGACCGGCCAAGGCACATGCTGCAGCTCCCCAGGTGAGCTTGGTGCGGGAGTCCAATTTTAACCTGTGTAGCATGCTATGCCCTTCAACTTCAGAAAGATAATGTTTCCTTGGCCAAGGCACTCATGGGGATTCTAAAACAAAGGCAGCTAGCAGATGTTCAGTTACTGCTTCCTGGATATTTATCCCAACTTTACAAAAAGAAAAAAACCAACTTCGTTACTAGTGATTGCTTCTGACTTAGTCACAATCATTCCCCAACTGCACTTCTCCTCCTTTTGACTCTGACTCCAGGCAGATGAAGATGGGGTGCTATAGTCATCATGTCTGCGACCCCTCCACCTGAGCTTCAGAGAGCGAACTGGACCCTGGCCAGTGTGCTCTCATCTCCCCTCCCTCACTTTCATCCCTTGGAGGGTCCATGTGACCGACCACGAGCACAGTTGTCAAACCATTCCTTCCTTCCTTCATGCAACAGCGTGTCTTTTCTTTAAGTCATTACTTGACGAAAACTTAAATAGAAGAGATCAAAGCAGAGCTGCTCAGTTTGAAGCAGAGATCACCCTGCCTCACCCTCCACCCCTTCTGCCAGTGGTCGCTCTCTCAGGACAACAGAACACCATCGGCTTTGGGCTATGACACAGCCTGAGTGTGACATGACTGCGCTCCAGGAGCTTCCTCCCGCCATGGCCAACATGGTCTGCCCCTTCTCCCTCCAAACTCCATGCACCCTCACAACCCCTGGGGACAGAGTGCTCCACACTGCTGTGTCACTCCTCTTCCCTAATTCCTTCCTCTCCTATCTGTCTGGTGACCAAGGCCTCACACTGGAAGACCCAGCCCAGTCATCCCCTCTCTGGGGAGGACATCCTTGCCTTTCCCCGTGATTTACACACATATGAAGCATGCCATGCACTGCTGTGCCCCCACTTTCTTTTAAAACTTGTCACTCTGAATTGCAATTTGTTGTTGTTTCTGGATCTGTCTCCCTTACTGGTCTAAACCTGAAAAAAAAAAAAATGAACTTATTGATTTCTACATCCCTAGCTCCTTGTTCAGTGTCTGGCATATAATTGGTTTTCAATAATTACTTACTGAATAACTGAATCAGTGAATCAATGAAAAACAAGGATGAGGAGGGTCATGTTTAATAGTTTGAATTCCTAAGTTCGTATTTATATATCATCTGTCACTTAAGAATAGGGACAAGATCTAAGAAACATGTTGACTGATTTCATTGTTGTGCGCACATCATAGTGTACTTAACCAAACCTAGATGGCGGAGCCTGCCACATGCCCAGGCTGGGTGGCATACCACTGTCCTGCAGGCAGCCTTTCACTGCCCAAAACACTACTATGCAGCACATGACTGTGTACACTACTGCTTTTTTTTGTTCCAATTTCTCTATGCCTCAGTCATCTAATTAACCAATATTTCTTTAATGCTTACAACTACATTTTATTAATTCTAAACTACTAATTTTTTCTCATTTAGCTTCTATGAAATCAGAGTGAATCCTGTAACCAAGAGTATCTTACAATCAATTGGTAGCTTTTCCTTTGTGGTATATGAAACAGTGCAGCTTGGAATCAGTGACTTCTGAGACTTTAAAAATTAAATCTTTCGCCAGGCACCGGGCACCCTGCTAAAGGTAGTCACTGACAAAACAGGAAGGCTGTGTTGGCTCAGAGCTTCCTCAGTTTCTTTATCTGCAAACAGGAAGAGGACTGACCAAGCTAGCTATTCCACCTCCCCTCTACCAACTACATACTCCTCCTTACTTTACTCAGGATTCCCCCTCCTGACTTCCCACTGTCTCCACTGCATAGGTCCCCAGGGAGTGTTCCTTAATTGATGCTAGCATGCCAACAGCTCTCATGCCCAAGCTCCCAGCCTTTCTCAGTATGCTCTACTGTCTTCTGATCCTCCTGCACTCGTAGGGATCTCTGCTATATGCCCATGCATACTGTGTCTATGGCTGGCTATCTCAGAACCCACACTGTCCATCTTCAGAGACTGACCCCTCCACAACCCAGGATGCTTCCACTTCCATAATGCACCATCAAGTTACCTCCAGGAAAAGACTCAACCCTACAGGAACAAGGGCATCAGACCCTCCTAGCAATGTTCCCACAAATCCCTGAGGTCATGTTTTTCTAAGAAAAAAGATCCTAATTAAATCTTTCAGGTTCACCATTTTCCCCACTGCTATAATTTTAAGTAATCTCTTTGTGATTGTTTCTACACCTGGAACCTGAAAGCAGGGAGGTTCAAGCCCTGGGGCAGCTTCCCTGAAATCTTACCATAAGTTACAAAAACACAGCCAGAGGATTTTCTGCAATGCAGATCCCTTGCTATCCCTGTCTCTGCCCTTTGTTCCTGAGTCACATGCACTGTCTGCTGTGTCCTAGACTCCAAACCATTCAACCAGCACCTCTGCAAAAGAAAGGAACTGCAGAAAGGAAAACATTATTCCCCTTTTTAGTTTGTTCTGAAAAGAAAAGGATTAGGATCCTCAATTGTGACAATCACTTTCACAAATGTGTTCATCACATGCAGGGAACCCAATCAGGTGGGCAAATCTGTCACCTTTTAGTGCTAGTGGGGTGAGAGCAGTTTGTCCAAAGTCACACAAGGAGTAAACAGCGGGACCAGGATCTCAACCGCAGCCTCTGAGGGTAAGTCTGGGACTCCTTCCACAACACCGAGTTAAAACTGAAAATCAAATCCTTTGGTGACTTCTTCAATAACAACAAAATGACAAATACACCATGAACTCATATCTATTGAACTTTGCTCTGTAAATCACCTGCACAACATCACGATTTTGATTTGCTCCTTGTGACAATCCTGAGATAGGAGCCCATTTCCAGTTAAGGTAACTGAGATTTTCAGAGATGGAGCTGGTTAAGGTCACACAGCACAGAGGCAGGGGGCTGGGATTCCAGGCCACTCAATGTGATTCCAAAGCCCCTTTATGAATGGGAATAGTTGGAACTTTGGTTCCATTTCCTTCTTTTAGGTATGGATGAATACTCTAGAAAGAAAAATGCTGTCAGGGGTAAAGGAAGGTGAGGACAGAAGTAAGGACATGAACTGTGGACAGCCAAGAGAAGTAAAATACTAGAGGAAAATTCAAGCTGTGCTGCACATGCGTCCTGAGACATACCTCACTCCTCAGACGTTCCAAAGGACTCAAATGGCTCTCTTCCCAAGTCCCAGCAGGGGCTGTGCTGACTTTGAGCCCCTATTTATGATCAAAAAACAGCTCCGTATGATAAATATTTAAACGGTTCATTAAATAATAGCCTGTATAAATATTATTAGAAATGTGCCACAGGAAACCACAGAGTTCACAGCTGACTCTCCATCAAATGTGCAAGCTGACCGAATGCCATGCAAGAAAAGGAAAGAGGAACCTGGAAATCGAGGCTGTTCTTTGCCAAACTGTCTCAGCAATCCTCAGAAGGGGGTAAACACTACAAATACACTGCCCAACATCGAACACCTGGGGACCATGCTGCTCTTGTTTCCTTCTTTTTCCCCCTAAATAACCTAGTAGCAATTAGATGGTCGCCCAGGATTACAACCTTCCAAAGTGGGTAAGTTCACCTTACCTTCAAGCCTATTTCTTAAAGAGCTACTCCTCTGGGATGGACTTGGTTGGTAACAGTGTCTATAGAAGCAGTGTCCCAGGAATCAGGAGGAATTCAAAACCCTCTTTCAACTTTGACCTTTGTACTCTGCTGGTAACTCATATACAGGAGCCTCACACAATTTATTTATTATTTGGTTATACTGTAATCAGAGGTTTGGAAAGATTGGGAAGATAAAGATAAGCAACAAATACTCTGGCTCCACTTCAGGCTCCTTAACTGAAAGGATTCATTACCATTTTATACAAATCTCACTGCTCTAAAATGTTGAGATGGGATGCTTTACCTGCAATACACACGGCAAAAAAGAAGCAGCTTGCTTGTAACAGGCAGCGGGAGGTGTAAGGGAAGAATGGAGGAAATTTAGATTGGGCAGAGGGGAATGAGAAGATGGGAGGGGGCAGGAGGTGAAAAAGACAGTAGAAGTGACAGACGTCATTACCCTATGTACATGTATGATTGCAGGAATGGTGTGACTCTAAATGTACAACCAGAGAAATGAAAAATTGTACCACATTTGTGTACAATGAATTGAAATGCATTCTGCTGTTATGTACAAATAAATAGAACAAATAAAATTAAAAAAGAAGCAGCTTGCTAACAGGTACTTTCCCTCTTAAAGTGGAAGCCTGTCTCCTCTAGTCCTACCCTTCTCCATTCTTCCTCAGACTTTTGGTTTGGGGGAGAGAAGGGAACAACAGTGAAACCATCCCCGAAAGCTGCTGAGAAGCTGAACCCGACCCTAATCTAGACAAGTGGCATAGACGATATTTTACTCATCACTGATGTCTGGCACTCACGACTCACAGAGGACCTGGCCTGTGGCAGATCGAGGGCGAGTTAAGAGTCTGAGGAGGAGGAGAGGAGGTGGGAAAGGAAAAGAAAATACAGTGTGAACAGGGAAAGAAGGAAGGGAGGAATAGGGTGAGGAGGAAAGGAACTAAGTAAGTAGAAGATGGCATGATTCAGAGAATAAGAAACAGAAATCCTTGATTTGGGGGAAGGGGAAGAAGGGAAGGAAAAGAAAAGGAGAAAGAAAGGAAAAGCAGATATATTTTTTGGTCAACAAATATTATCCACCAAATTCTTCCTGCCCAGGAAAAGTCCATAAGGCAAAGAAGGAACAGATAATGAAGCTGTTAGTTCTCAAAGCCCCAGAAAACCCAGATATCAAACAAAAACAGAACACACCAATGAACTCCCTCCTCTATTCTGTGGGTTGCCCGCTCAGTTCTGGAGTACTCGCTCACATCTGGAAACCTCTGCTCCCAATGTCAAATCACCTCCTGACATCTCAGTCCTACAACATGTATTACCTGTTCCTGGGTGTACTTACCACATCTAAGAGCTTGAGTTCCAATACACAAATATTAAGTGCATTCTCTAAGCCAGGACGTTAGGTAAAGGGAGCTAAAACATGTTTGATCTCTGATTTTTTAAGAGTTGACAATGGGATGTTGCTAGGGTCTAAATGTTCCCCAACATTCATGTGCGGATGGTACAGGTACCTTTGGGAGTTGATTAGGTCATAAGGGAAGAGCTTTTAGGAGTGGTGCTAGCACCCTATGAAAGAGGCTCAGGAGAGACGCTTGTTCCTTCCACCATGTGTGAACTCAGGGAGAAGTCAGCAACCCAAAAACCAGTCCTCACCAGATACCAAAATTTGCAGAGCCTTGACCTTGGGCTTCCCAGCCTCCAGAACTGTGAGATACAAATACCACCCAGTTCATGATATTCTGTCATAGCAGCCTAAATAGAGTAAGATAAATGTCAAGATCTAAATTTTAAGTCAGGTGCCGTGGCGCATGCCTGTAATCCCAGCTGCTCAGGAGGCTGAAGCAGGAGGATCGAGAGTTTAAAGTCAACCTCAACAATGGCAAGGCACTAAGAGACTCAGTGAGATCCTGTCTCTAAATAAAATACAAAATAGGGCTGGGGATGTGGCTCAGTGGCGGAGTGCCCCTGAGTTCAATTCCCCAGTACCCCCCAAAATATATCTGAATTTTAAAAAAAAATCTGAATTTTAAAAATCAAAGGGTGATTCCTTATTTCCAGTATACCTACTTCAAGCCAAGCCTAATGCACCTAGTAAAACTGTCTATGGTGGACAGCAGCACCATATTGCCACTAGAAGCACGGCCATCCACATTTTAGGGACCAAGCACCCTGTCCCAGCTCTGCCTTCTCCACAGAAAGAAGTTAGTTGGTCAACAATGGGACCAATTCACTGTTCCAGCAGTTCTGATTCAACCAGGGCTTTTTTTTTTTTTTTTTTTTTTTTTTGTACTGGGGATTGAACTTAGGGGCACTTCACCTCTGAGCTACATTCCCCATCCATTTTTTTGTTTTTATTTTTTTAAATTTTGAGATAGGATCTCATTAAGTTACTTAGGGCCTACCTAAGTTGCTGAGGCTGGCCTTCATCTTATAATCCTCCTGCCTCAGTTTCCAAAAGTGCTGGAATGACAGGTATGTGCCATCACACCCAGCCTATTCTGGGGGGCTTTGAGGGTCTTTAGGTTTTGTACTGAGCCTATTTTTAAGAATAAACATAATCAAACAAAGAGCAAAGTGTTAAATCAATAAGAACAGTAGAAAAATTGGCTATTTTTTAAAAATTTGAAGTTGAATTCCAAAAGAAAAGTCAAAATTCCCCAAATCCCCATTTCTGCCTCATAAAGTGGCAACCGCAGGGATCAACTGAGCCAGCCCTGGATGGGTGGTGAGCCAGCCTTGCTTGGTGGCCAAAACTACCACCTTCCAAGAGCCACACCAGCAATAAAGAGACAGCAAAACAGAGGAAATACAAAATCAACTATGACTGTCGTCAAATGCAGAACACAGGTCCTAAGGAAATTATAGATGAAAACTCCCCTCTCCTCAGAAGACAGCCCAAACTCTGCCGACAAACATCCCCTTTGAACTCATTAGACTCTGGATCACTCATACCTTCTTCCATAAAACCTTGTTTACTCCCTCCCATCTCTTCTGTCCATCCCTTAGATTCCAACAAAAAAACTCCTTGCTTTTCCTGATGTCCACTTCTGTTGCCCTCCCAAGCCCTTCCCTTTGCAGAGAATGGGAGAGGAGAGTCCATGTTTGCCACACCCACAGTGGTATATGTTGTTCTATACAAGAAGAAGCTGAAATACTGACAGGATCAATCTTCACCGATGGTCACAAAGCCCAGAGGAGGAAGAGGCCACATACAAATTTAGGTTTGTCTCAATCACTGTCAAATTCTAACTACCATTGCTGAAATGATCAGGATTTCCACAGTAAACAAGGTGCCTTTATCCTGGACACACTTGGAGTGATATTTCAAATCCATTAATCCTGTTAAACCTTCTTCCATGAACATTAGAAATACCTCCCCCATGCTCTGATTACTAAGGATCACCTTATGTCTCAATAAATCCTACATCCTTGTACAGTCAAGCACATGTCATGTAATGCAGTAATAGGGGATTCCTGGATTGTGGAGGAGGAGACTATTAATGTGTAGAATAGTCAAAGACCTGTTAAAATCAAATGACCCTAAGAACTCTCTTCCTCCAGAGAGTTCTAGAAGCACTATGGCTTGCGGCTGATGCACCCACCCTCCTCTTTGGAGTAGTCTCCCTCCATGGCAACAAGTCCCGCTAGCATAAGAAGGAAGATGGAGAGTGAGTCCACCCAGATAAGCATCACTGAACCCCCACAGGGTCAATCTATCTTTTCCACATCCAATGGACCTCCTTGAGTTCATCAAAGGCACAGGTTTGGGTCTGAAGTTTTCCCACTTTTCTGTCCAGAAACAGAAAAATTTTAGAAAGGGCACAGAGTGGGGTTGATGTCTCCTAATTCCAAATGCAAAGATATTTAATTTTAATCCCTTACATGCCCACTATAAAGTTACATACATAACGGGGAAAATATATGCAAACTTGGTGATTTATTCTTTTATGGACTTCTTTTTAAACTGAATTCTTGACCCTACTTTTGAGTTCTGAATAATTTAAATATATATGTACTCTCTCCCATTACTTTCCTCTCCAAGAGGCTGCTGTTGATTTGCTAACATAATTAACTATGAAATGATTCTTTACAGAACTAACCAGACCTTCAAAGCAATGCCATTATCATTAGCATATTGGCTGAAATCCATAGCTTTTCCCAGAAATTCACTCAAATTAAAACAACAGAAGAACTCACCCACCTAAAGTAGACTGCCTCGGATGTCGGCAAATTCAGGAAGGATTCAGGATCCCATCAGATAAAGCCACCAAGTCCGTTCTTCAAGAGATCTTGCAAAACTCCTTCCTCAGAGACAATACCAAGGCAGGTGCATAAGGTCTTTGGTTATTCTTGTATGTTTTACCTGTTTATAAAACATGACCAGGTGGCTTTAAAGTCCAAGATGAAAGAAAAGGCTTAAGAAGGAGTTATTTGAAGACTAAACATTAGACTTGGGGAACGAAGACAAGACAGCCTGCCATTCCACAAAAGGTTCTATCAAAACTGTCATACGCTGAAGTATAAACTTAAAGAACACCAATTGCTACTTCTCAAAGCCCGAAATCTTTATTTGGCCTATGAGGACCTCTAAGCTCTGCTCCTGTCTGCCACAGTCTTTACCCCAGCCCCAACCTCCCTCCCCACATCTGCATGCTATATCCCAACCCTACAAAACTGCCAGCACCCTTCAAAGGGAAGTCTGGTGCTTTCTTCCATATTGTTATTTATCCTGTAATGCAAAGAATACAACCAACAGTTCACAGGAAGCCAAATACAAAGAAAATGTGAATCTTCAGCCTCATAAATAATGCAGTGACTATAAATCAAAACAATACTTAGATATAATTTTATACTCAACAAATTAGAAAAAATTAAAATTTTAATAATATCTACTTTGGGTACCCTTAATATGACCCCATGTGTATTATTTTTTAAAAAGGAGAGTGTCTTAGTGATTCTCAAAGTGTGGTCTCAGAAAAACAGTATCAATATCACCAGACTACTGGCTAGAAACACAAATCCTCAGGCTAGAGTCCACTCCAGCAGCTCAGAGCCTGTGCTTTAAAAGTCCTCTTGGTGATCTGAGAGATGCTAAAGTTTGAGAACCATGGTATTGTATAAAGACCTAACCGGTAAGACATCAGGAAAAATACACAAAAACCTGCTTACTGCAGTGCCAGGGAAAAGAAATACACGGGGTCTGGAAGGCATTTAATTTCTGCTCTCTGTGCCGTCTGAATTTTCACAATGAGCAGAAACTGTAAGATCTTCCTTGTACTGAGTTCAACAGTGCACTGCATCGCTTCTATCTTCTCATCTGAATTTTTCTCCCACAGGATCATTCGAACAGCCTTTCCACCTTTATGTGGATGGTCCCTTCAACTGTTTTGAGATGACCCTCATGACCTACTATTGAGGCTTCTTTCCTCTATGCTATTTTTAGTTCCTGTAACTGTTCTCCATGCCACGGCATTTTTCTAAAATAAAAAGAGAGGAAAGGGGTAAGGTGCATTTAATATATTTAACTAGGATATCTTCAATCACCCACATTCCCACATGACACTGTGGAGAGGAGGTATGCTAGGTGAATGCGTGTAGTAAGCACATAGTAAGTCTCCTCCTTTTTGCTAATTTGCTGGAGGGCCTCTGGATGCAACATAGGCAGGGACTTGTCAATGGCTCTTCCAGCCCAGCATCACACATGGACATCAAGAACATGTATGCTTGAGAGGAGAAGTAAAGGCAGCCTGGGGGTCTACACCCCCTGTTCTTGAAGGAGGGCTTTGAAGGACTCCTATTCAAGCACTGTATTCTCCCTTAAGCGTTCACTTTAGATTATATAGAGGGAAACTAGAGGGAAGAGGGGGTGGGGGTATGAAAGATGGTGGAATGAGACAGGGGGTGGGGGTATGAAAGATGGTGGAATGAGACAGACACCATTACCCTATGTACATGTATCATTACATGAATGGTATGAATCTACATGGTACACAACCATAGAAACGAAAAATTGAACCCCATTTGTGTACAAGGAATCAAAATGCAGTCTGTAAAAAATAAAAATAAAAGAGTTCAGTAGAACTCTTTAACCAAAAGTTACCTTCACATGGATCCAAATGTTTCTTAAATTTACTTAAGTTTCCCATTATTGCTATTGCTTGGGTATCTCAGAATCCTTCCTTAACATCCTCAAATAGTCTATTATTTATATTTTATTCAAAATTCTAGTTGAAGGCTTCTGCTTCTAGCCAAAGTGGAGTTATAGGAACCATTTTTCACCCCCACCAGTTTTTATAAAAAAGGAAAAATATAGGAATAAATGTGTCTCAGACAATTGACCATCAGGCAACCAACAGATAAAAAACAAGAAAAAATAAGAAAAAAGAAATTGAGATAAATCCTGCAATGCTCAGGCTGAATCCCTAGAAAATGTCAGCAGAAGGCAAAGGTAAAATCCAGCAGTCTCCCTACATGGAGGAGATAGAGCTGGAAGTCTATGGAAGACAGAAGGCTAGAGTCTGGGTAGAGTACAAGGAGAGTTGCACAGAGGGAGAATTTAGGAGAACAGCAAAGAGTACCCCTCAAACATTCAGTAGAGCACCGATCACTGTATACATGTGAGGAAGCTGAGGCAGAAGCACTAGGAAGCACTGGGGAGAATGGTCAGCAGACTTCATACAAAGCTGTAAACAGACCTTTTCAAAGAAGTCAAACTAGAAAACTTCACAATGCACAGGGTCCAATGCAAACAGGGTTCCTCAGCTGCGGTAAGTAGACCTAGATGAACACTGCTGTGGTCCCCCACAAAGGCCTAAAGCAAGACCCAAATAGATCAAACTGTTCCTAAATAACTTGCACACACCCTATAACAAAACTCAAGTGTATTTACAAAAATACCCATCACCAGTAAGATAAAATACAGTGTCTGCTGTCAAAAATATCAAGTATACAAAGGAGAAAACTATCCAAAACAAAAAAATCAATGGATGCTGACCTTGACATGACATACTAGATAGAATTAGTAAATGCAGATATTTAAAATAGCTAGTATAACAGTATTTCAAGAGTTTAAAAATCTATAGGAAAATCTGAACTTAAAAGTTCAGACAGGAAAGATAAAGAAAACTCAGGTTGAAATTGTGGAAATGAAAAATGTATGTAAAAAAAAAATTAATTCTGTATTAGGCAATACAGAAAACAAAGTGACCTTCAAGGCATAGTAATTGAAACTATCCAAAATGTTAAGGGTTACAATAACATGTGAAGGTTGACTCTGGTAAGTTAAACGTGTGTACTATAAACACTAAAGCAACAACTAAAATAATGCGCCCCCCGAAAGGAATATCTAATAGACCAACAAAGGGCATAAGTTGGAATCATAAAAAAAAAAAATCTAACCTAAAAGAAGGCAGAAAAGCAAGGGAAAGGGGACAAAGGATAAATAGAACAAATAGGAAAAATAAAATAGCTAAGTGGTATATTTAAACAAAATCATATAATAATTATATTGAATAAATATAGTCTATAAACACCCCAATTACAAGACAGATTATTATTCCTTGATTTGTTATCTAAACTAATTAACTGCTGCCTACAAGACCCCCACTTTAAATACAAGGACACATATAAAAACAGAAAAGATACAAAAAAGAGATACCATAAAATAGCAATGAAAAGAAAACCAAAGTAGGTAAGTCAACATCAAATTAAGTAGGTTTTAGAGCAAAACTCTTACCAAGAATCATGACTACATAAATTTCAGAGCAAAGAATATTATCAAAGACTGTGAAACAATAAATGGAATGTGACATCAAGAGGACCAAACAGTCCAATTTATGCACCTAATAACAGGCATCAGAATACGTAAAGCAAAATCTGATAGGAATGCAAGGAGAAATTTATAATAAATTGATAGAGAAAAAATAGAAAATCAACAAGGATATAATATTCCAATTGAACTAGTTGATGGGTAAAAAAAATTCACTCTACCCAAATATAGCAGAATACACATCTTTATCAAATGTGCATAGAACATTTCTTAAGACAGAATAAACTCAGTCATATACTTCTCAAAAAATCAAAAGGATTCAAATTATTCAAAGGATGTTCTGTGACTATACGGAAATAAATGGTACATTGGTAATAGAAAAATATATGGAAGACTGTCAAATATCTAGAAACTGATGAGAATACTTCTAACTGACCCAGGGATCAAAGAAGAAAAATTTTAAATTATCTGAACAAAAATGAAAAGATACTACAAGCTGTGGGGTGCAAATAAAGCCATACCTAGAGAGGAATTTATAGTATCAAATGTCTAAATTAAAAAAGAAGCCAGGAGCAGTGGTGCACACCTGTAATCCCAGCAGCTGGGGAGGCTGAGGCAGAAGGATTTTGAGTTCAAAGCCAGCCTCAGCAACTTAGTGAGACCCTAAGCAACTCAGAGAGACTCTGTCTCAAAATACAAAAAAGGGCTGGGGATGTGGTTCAGTGGTTAAGTTACCCTGGGTTCAATCTCCAGTACAAGAGAGAGAGAGAAAAGGGGGCGGGGTCTCACTCAAATCAATGCCCTCAGTTTCCCCACAGATAATATGAAAAGCAATACATAAATAAACAAGAATTTCAACAATGAGAAATCAATAAAATGAAAAAAATTGGAAATTTAGAGCTGAAGAATCTAATAAGTGAGATGAAGAATGTACTAGAAAGAATCAACAGCAGACTCGATGAAAAAGAAATCGTCTGTGAACCCAAAGAGATGATTTGTAATTATACAGTCAGTGAGGAGGAAAAAAAAAGAATGAAAAAGAAGAAAGCTTTCAGATTTATGGAACACACTCAAAATAAGTAATATATAGATTATAGAAATTTCAGAAAAAGAGCAAAAGTGCAGAGAGAATGCTGCTTGAAGGAAACAATGGCTGAAATTTTTCCAAATCTTGGGAGAAATTTGGACATTCAGATATAGGAATCTCAAAGGTCCACAAGGATCTTTTACTTATTCAAATCAAAGAAGCCTTCTGGTAGACACAGAATCCAATAGTCAATAATCAAAAACAAAGAGAAAATTTTGTAAGTAGCAAGAGAAAAGAAATTTCTCACACACAAAAGAAACTGTGTTAGCATATCAGTGTATTTCTCAGCAGGAAACTGTGTAGATCAAGAGAAGGCAGAATGACATATTCAAAGTACTAAAGAGAAAAATTGCCAGCAAGATGGACTAAAGAAGTACACATCAGGGGGCTGGGGAGATAGCTCAGTTGGTAGAGTGCTTGCCTTCTTGCAAGCACAAGGTACTGAG
Source organism: Sciurus carolinensis (assembly GCF_902686445.1). Classification (NCBI taxonomy): domain Eukaryota; kingdom Metazoa; phylum Chordata; class Mammalia; order Rodentia; family Sciuridae; genus Sciurus; species Sciurus carolinensis. The sequence continues at coordinate 161,706,464 of NC_062213.1, forward strand.
TTCGATCCCCACCCCCCCAAAAAAAAAAAGAAGTACACATCAGGCCTGAAATTATAAAATTACTAGAAGGAAACATAGGGAAAATACTCAGCAAAGGAAACAATCAACAAAACAAAAAGGCAACTGGGGAATGTGAGAAAATATTTGCAAAGAGCCAAAAGATAACAAGCATTGGGGAGGATGTGGAGAAATGAGAAACTTGTACACTGCTATTGGGGAAGGTAAGTTCATACAGCTATTATGGGAAGCAGTGTGGAGGTTCCTTGACAGTTCAAAGTAGAATCACCACATGATCTAGCCATCTCACTTCTGAACATACGTCCCAAAGAAAAATAATCACAATCTGGAAAGATATTTACACTCCTATGTTCAACATAGCATTATTCACAATAGTCAAAATATGAAAACAACTTTCATGTCCACACATGGATGGATAAGAAAATGTGGTACGTGCATACAATAAAATATTACTCTATTTTTAAAAAGGAAATCCTGCCATGTGTACCAGTATGGATGAACCAGCAAGTGAAATAAGCACAACAGAAAAACACAGCCAGTCTTCCACATTTGAGAAAATGTGGTGTGTGTGTGTGTGTGTGTGTGTGTGTGTGTGTGATAGAATATTACTTATCTTTAAAGAAGAATGAAATTCTGGCATTTGCTGGTAAATGGATAGGGTTAGAGAATATCATGCTAAGTGAAATAAGCCAAATCCAAAAAACCAAAGGCTGAATGTTTTCTCTTATATGTGGAAGCTAATTCACAAAAATGGGGAGAGGGGATAGGGAAGAATACAGTTACTTTATATTAGGCAGAGAGGAGTGAAGGGAGGGGAAGGGGTATGGGGGAAGGAATGATAGTAGAGTAAAACAGACATTATTACTTCATGTACATGTATAACTGCATGACCCATGTGGCCCTGAAATATGTATAATAAAAAAATGAGAGATTACAATCTATTTGTGTATGATCTATTAAAATGTATAAATACAAAAAAAAAGTTACAACAAATAAAAAAACATGATTTCAACATCAACAGAAAAAGCAACTGACAAAATAAAACATCTATTATTCAAAAAAAAAATTTTTTTAAACTCTCAGCAATGTAAGAATAGAATGAAACTTCCTAAACCTGATAAAGCACTTCTAACAAAACATACAACCAACATATACAAAACACTTGAAGATGAAAAAATGAATGCTTCTACCTAAAACCAGGGATGAAACTAAATGTTTGCTTTCTTTATTTCTCTGCAAAGCAGAGGTCCCAGTCAGAGTAACATAGCAAGAAAAAAATAAATATGTAAAAAATTACCCCCACTGGAAGTAAACTGTTTTTATTTACAGATGACATGATTGCCTACAGAGAAAATCTGATGGTATTTACAAAAAAGCTATTGGAACTAATAACTAGTTTCACAAGATTACAGGATACATGATCAATACACAATTGGAAATTGAAAATTTTAAAGACAATATAATTTACAGTATCATTAAAAATATGAAATACCTACAGATAATTTGACAAAGATGTGTAAGACCTATCTACTGAGAGTTATAAAATTTTGTCAAGAGAAATTAAGGAAGACAGATATACTGTGTCCATGGGTCAGAAGATTCAATATTTAAGATATGGATTCCAACTCCTATTAAATATGGGTTCACTGAATCTTCAATTAAAATATAAATATATTTTGGACTTTTTTTAAAGGACCTAGAATAACCAAAGTGACTTTAAAAAGTAAGTTAAAGAATTTACTGAATAACTTCAACACTTATTACAAAAGCTAAATCCATTAAGACTATGTGGTATTGACATTACAATAGATAGAGCTCAATGGAACCAAATGAACCAGACAAAAATAAACCCATATTAATATATGTGTGTGTGTATATAAATATATATATATGCATATATGTGGTTATATATATATATATATATGCAAAATTGATCTTTGAACAAAAATGCAAAGGCAATTGAATGTAAAAAGGCCTTTTTGGGAAATGATTATCCATGTGCAAAATACTTTGTTCCATATTTAATGCCAAATACAAAAGTTAACAAAATGTATTACAGATTTAATATAAAACCAAACTTCTTTAACAAACAGAAGAAAATATTTGAGACCTCAAGTTAGACAAAGGTTTCTTACATGCAACACCAAAAGCATGATCCATAAGAAATTAAACTGATAAACTGACTTCACCAAAATTCCAAATTGATAAATTAGACCTCATACCAATCAAGAACTCTGTTCCCATGACATGCTGATACATGCCTGGTAATTTCAGCAGATATTACTTGGAGGAGGATTGAAAGTTCCAGGCCAGCCTCAGCAACTTAGCAAGGCCCTAAGAAACTTAGCAAGATCCTATCTCAAAATTAAAAAAATTAAAAAATTAAAAAGTGTTCTGGGGATATGGCTCAGTGATTAAGCGCCACTGGGGTCAATCCCTGATTTTAAAAAAAAAAAAAAAAAGAGGAACTCTCTGCTCTCAAACAAGATACTGTTATGAGAATGCAAACACAAACATCAAAAGGAGAGAAAATATTTGGAAATCATATACATGACTAAGAATTTAAAACAATAATACATAAAGACCTATAAAAATTCGATTAAAAGAAAACATCTCATTTTTAATAAGGCTTAATAAATCCTTAATCCAAAAGTTATATGGAAAGGGATTACAAAGGGCAAAAGAAATATTTGGGAGTATTAGACATGTTCTCCAGTTTGATAGTGATGATGGTTTCATAGATACATACCTATGACAAAACCTCTCAAATTAGATACTTTTTGCCATTGTATATTAATTATTCCCCAATAAAGTTGCTACAAAGTACACTAGTTAAGAGTGTCCACTCTCTTCCTGGTGGCACCTTGACTGAAATAGTCCTTCTTCATCCTCTATATTCAGTCAGTCATTAATTCCTAATCTACTTGATTTCCTAACCTCTCTCCATTCCCGTAACTCTTATCCTAACCCATCTCTCACCTGTACTACAGTAGCCTCTCTCCAGTCTTCACCACTCTAATTCATTCTCCACCCTGCAGCCAGAACTAACTTTCTAAGACATAAATCTAAGTGTATCACTGATTGTCCTGCAGATATATTTCAAACTCCCTTAAGAAGATTCATCTTTCCTAAAACTGACCCTTGAGTCCTCCAAGAGCTCCTATTTCACCCACTCCTGCCCATCTGTACTAATAAATCGTGTGCAATACTGGGTTAAAGTTTGAAAGTACAGACTGAGTCTTATTCATCCTTACTTCCCCAGAGCATACCACAGTGCCAGGCCCAGAGTTTGTGCCACAAGAGGAGGGAACAAATGAAGAATTAATTTGGATGAGTGTCCTCTAATACCATCTGGGTTGATGCCAGATTACTCTATTATAAAAAGGTAGGCAGGTGAGTGGTTAAGTGATCTCTGTTGTTACATTCTAGCAAAATAATGATTTCAAATCTCTTGAAAGTGGGGGAAGTTTAAGAACTCTGGGAGTTTAAGGGCAAGACTCATTACCTCAAATTGTTTTAAAAACTCAGCTGGTAATTCAGTGTGATTTGCACTGAGTGAAAGGTTAGGAAAAGGGAACCAAATTCCAGGAAAAAACAAGGCCCGCAGCAAAAATTAACACAGTTTGGAAAAAGGCCGGGTCTCCTCCCAGCAAATTTCTTAACTTTATCCAGAAACACACAGTACCCCACCCTCTGGCTTATTCCTTCTCCCAACACACATTTCGACTTCCAAATCCATCCCGCTCAAAATCAATCTCCAAGCCCTTCTGACTCTCACTGTTCTGCCCCCCAAATTCTCCTCTGGGCCTCCCAATAGGGTATCCTCTTCAGTTAGGCCCTTCAAGAGCCAGGCCAGTGGCCATCAGGTCAAGAGCCAGGCGTGAAGGCCACATCAACAGAAGACTCCCAGAAGACAGAGCAGCAGTCATCTGGCTGGAACACTCAGCTAGCAACTTTAAAAAGAACTCAGGACATGATATATAGTGGGTCATAGGAAAAAGGAGAAGAGCAAGCAAAAACAAAACAAAGCAAACTCTATGATTTAAATCCAGTCACAAACTAAAAGACTTTTCTTCTTTCTTACTAATTTGCAATTCAAAAAATCACTTCAAGCCTTCCAAACTTACACTTTAAAACTTAATCTAAGATGACTTCTCTTCCATATCTTGGTCATTACTGACCCTTTCATTTAGGGAAGAAATGAGTGTTAAAAATAAGAAGTACTCAGTTGGTAGAGTGCTTGCCTTGCAAACACATGGCCCTGGGTTCAATCCTCAGCACCACAAAAAAAAAAAAAAAAAAAGAAGTACTATCGTGGAAAAGAGCCACTAAACGGGGAAATTCACTATTATGCATCATGTCTCCTTAAACAGAAGGAAATTAATAAAAATGAAAAGGTCACCCTAGGCCTTTCTTACCCAGATTTGTACCCAAACATCACCATCCCATTTAAACTAAATACACCTCAAGTAGTATCACAAGCAGCTGGGAGCTCCAAAGCTACAAACAGCACTAGCCTTTAAAAGCCCTAGGTGGCCAGACTTGAGTTAGAAAATTCCAAAAATCCTAAAACTGGGGAGTGAAGGGAAAGAGAGTAACTGAACACAGTTAACCGGAGAGTGGTCGTAGAAGGACCTTGAGTTCCAGATATCTCCAAGGGTAGACTCGGTAATGCAGTAAAGGCCGACCATTCCCTTGAATGGTCAGATGCCTCAGCCAAGAAGAGGACACAAGGTACTCTACAACCTCTTGAGAACCAATGGCCTGGCTGGGGTGAGCCTTAAGCGGCCGGAAGAAATGGAGAAAGGAGGCAAGCACCGAGGGATGTATGGGACCGACGCACAGACCCGGTGCACTGACAGGTTGGAGAATCGTCTTCCTGAATTTGCCCGCTGAGAGCCTGCGCGCTTGCAAAAGCCCCTGGTGCCCACGTGGGACTGAGAGGGTGGTCACTTACTTGTCCAATCTGAAATTACATTTTACCTAGCAGGGCCTGCACGCTGCTGTGCGGAGCAGCACCGAACTCTGTAAAGGCAGTCCCGGCGCAGGCTGCAACCCCGCCCCACCCGGCCCCGCCCCCGCCGGCCGCGGCCCCTGTAAGACGCGCTCCCATTGGCCCTTTGAATCTTGCCTGGGATTGGTCAGTGTCTGCAGGCCCCGCCTCCCACCCGGGCTGGACTCCCTGGGCTAGCCCAGCCCAGCTGCCGGATTGTAACAGGACCGTAACCTAGTCCTGGCTCCTCCAGTCTTCACTTGGCTTTAAAGGCACCAAGAGACTCTCTGTCTGCTAGGGCTGCCAGTATCTTCGTCTGGGAGTTCCTCTCACGAAATGCACTCAGGCAAACTCTCCGCAGCCGGTATAGGTGTGTCAAAGGTGTTTCCTAAAATTCAGCTCCTAAGGAGCCAAGGACTTTGACAGAGCACCAGGTTTGTTGTGTAGGCTGGTGTAAATAATAGTGGAAACGGTTGAATGATTACAATTCTTGAATGCTTACTTTGTACCAGCTCTTGTTCCTGATGCTTTACAGGAATCTACTTATCTAATCCTGGGGCTCAACCTCTGAAGTAGGGATGACATTCTGTAAATCTAAAAGATAGATGGGTCCCTACCTTTGAAGAACTTACAGTCTGAAGGGTACTGGACACACCGACCTCATTCAATCCTCACACACTTGCTTTTCCGATAAGTGATGTGGCTGAGGCCATTGGATTAGCTCACTGTCTTTGTGCTGCATCTCTTAAAGAGACTTGGTTTGGGATCATTTTCCTTATTCCCTACCGTGATTTTTCACCTTTGATTTCCAACAACTGTCCAAAGAACTAAATGTCGAGGGGATCTACTACTCAGCAATGTGTGAATTGTGTGACCTGTCAGAATAATAATATTAAAAACTAGCTGGTCATCTTACCTGTCCAAAGCATTGTGAAGAACAAATGGAAAATCGGTATGAAAATGTTTTGCAAAGGGTTTAATGGTGAATACAAGATAATGCTTCCAGCTCTTCCTTAATATGTCCCAAAAATGAAATAAATGGAATATACTGGTTGCCTCATGATCTGTGGCAGGGGAATCTCATCTTGGATAGACTTGAATTCACACAGATTTACTGTCTGACCTCTATGGATAGCTCTGTTTCTAGACTTTTGTATTTTTGAATTTTTAGTTATTTCCACTTATTATCATATTATCAATACCAACAAAAAGCATAATTGCTAGAGCTCCAGTGATTATTGTGGACCATGAAAGGACCTCAGGAATAAAAGCCACACATGGCAACCAGATGAAAGAACTTGGGTTTCTACTACCATGCAGCACCAAACTAGACGAATAACCAACTGCCCATTTCCAGACCTCTGCATCAAGGAAATAAATTGTTGTCCTGTGTAAGACACTTTATATTGTATCTTCTGTCATGTAGGACCAAACTTATTCATAACTGATTTATTTTCCTAGCCTCTTCTAACCCTTACTGCAAACTTATGAAGTAACAGATGCAGAAACAAGCCAAGAAAGTATAAATAACTTGCTCAAGGTTATCCAGCCAAGTGGCCAAGGTAAGATTCTGGACTTGGGTCTGAAGCCAGTTCACATTTCATTTATGATAGACAGCCTATTAAGAATGAATGAATCAATTTTACCAGGTACCTCCATTCCATTCACTTATTCCAGGGGGTGGCAAACTTTATGTAAAGGATGAGAAAATAAATATTTTAGACTTTGTGGACCAGTTTCCCTTGTATTTACTCAACTCTCCATTATAGTATAAAAGCAGTCACAGACAATAATGAATAGGTGAGACTATGTTTCAGTAATGCTTTATTTACAAAAGCAGGCAATGGTCTGATATGGCACATGGACATCAGTCCACCAGTTCCTGGATGATTCTGTTCTGATCCAACATAAAAGTTTACTGGAAATACATTTCAGAAAGTGGGGCTACTCTGATGTCACAGGCACACTTGCACTGTTGTCTAACATAAAGGTGAATGACAGTGTGATTTGGAAGAAAATCCTTGGCCAATAATCATGAGATCTGAGCGGTTAGCTCATGTCTGCCACTGCTGTGGTTTGAATGTCCCCAAAAAGGATGATTTGGAAACTTCATACCCATTGCAGCAGTGTTGGTAGGTAGCACTTATTGAGAAGTGATGAGGCCACGAGGATTTTGCCCCCATGAGTGTAATAGTGTTGTAGTCTCAGGAGTGGTTTTATATGAGGCAAGGATTGCCCCTTGTCCTCTCTCTCCCTCTCCCTTTCAGCATGGGATGAAGTAGCAAGAAGCCCTTGCCAGATGCTAGTGCCTTAATATTGGATCTCCCTGCCTTCAAAAGAGTGAGAAATGAATTTTTGTTCATTATAAGTTACCCAGTCTCCAGTACTCTATTGCAGCAGCACAGAAAGGACTAAGACAGCCACCAAAATCAGATCAATATCCTGGACCACCACCTCCAATGGCCTCAGTCTCTCTCTTCATATAGAATAAGAACAAATAATAAAGTAATTATTATCCATATTTCTTTGATTTCCATAACTGCAGAAAAACTAAGAAAAGATGATATATGTATTCTCATTTTGAAAAGTTACAAATGCTATTCAGCCATATATACATTTTTTGATATTAGTCTGGGCCATATATAGTCCTCGGTACCCCCCAGGTCCCCATCTATACCCCTCTTAGTGCATCTCTTTATCTCTTTTCTCCTCCCCAAGTCTACCTAAAGGGTTATTGTATTCTATTTAATTATAAGACTTAGTTATTGGAAAGTCTAGACATCACTCAGGGTCATTGCTGGGCAGCATGGGGATCATGCAGTGTCACTGTGCACTAAGCACACCATGAGTCACACCAGTGAAGCAGCATGTCAGAATTAAGCAAGACAGAAGGAGCTGGGTTGTGAAAACCTGGAACCAGCACTGAACTGGAGGTTTGTGTAATTTCCCTCCTGCTCAGAGATGGTTCTGTGCAGCTACGGGAGACAGAGAGGAGACCCAGTGCTCTCTCTAGTGACCTGTGGAGGCCCTGTGATCCTCCATGTGCATTCTCTGAAACCTCCTGTGTCAGCAACCCACCTCCTCACTGCAGAAAAGAGATTCTGATAGTCATGACACAGAAATAGATATCAGTATTTATTAGTTTGTGCTCCACTTATTCATTCATACATTTATGTTTTTATTCATTTAACAAAGATTTGCTGAGTGCCTACTTTTCTAAGCATCAGAGAGACAATGCTGAGATGAATAGACATTGCCCCTGTTCTCACCAAACTTAGCAAACATTAAAGAAATAAACCCACAATATGTAATTGATTCAAGTACAAGCAGGAAGGAAAACAGAGTACTATAAGAGTAGGAACTTGATTTACGTCGATGTCTAACTTAGATCAGTGATTCTGAGAAAACAGATTCTGTAACTATATTGATTCTGGTTTTTAGCAACACTGTGATTTACCTATTACCACAACTATTATACAGGTAGGGAGACTGAGGCTTAAAGAAATTCAGTGACAAGCCTAGGGCCATACAACTAGCAGGTTCGGAGCAGACTGTACATCCCACAGGACCCCACACTGTATAACACACACCCAGAGGTGAGGGTTCCCACCTTTGCACACTCCACACCCCCCTCTGCCTGCTATGCCTCTCCCTTCATTGTTCTCCTGTTGAATTTCAATTCTACCATAGGCATCTAATTGAGGATCTACTTCCTCTGTAAAACTCTCCTTCCATTTGAGCCCTGAGCAAATCTCTTTTCTTCTAGATTCCTGCAACAATAATCAAATATTACTGGCACTGAACCTAGGATCTTTGTCAAGTGAATTCTCCTTTTGACGTGCTTGACCCAATAGCTTTACTCAAAGTCCCGCAGGCAGCCTAAGGTCATCACAGCCAGATGGGCTTTGGTTTTTCTTCCAGTTGATTGCTCAATGAATGTGTGATCTGGAGACATTTCCAAACCTATTTGAACCTTAGTTTCGCCTTAGAGAAAAATAATACTTGTCTCTTGACATTGTACTTTAAACATTTGTACCAACACTAAACAGGCAGTAAGTGCTCAATACTTTCTTTGTCTTCTACCCAATTCCATTTCCTAGATCAGAGGCTTCTGAAGGCAAAATCCCTGCCTTCTACTTTATAATCTCGGCAATGAGCAGAGTGCTCTATAATGGCAGGTGACTGATAACTGGTACATAACTATGGTGGTGACAACCCTTATATAGGCGGGGACCCTTACTGGATCCCTCATTGCTATTCAGATTTGTTTTCTTCAGTCGTTCTTCTTTTCTTTCTTGTGTAACTTAGATTCCTTTAAGTTTCCCTTAAACTTGATTCTCTGGCAGGAACAGGTGCTCTCTCTTCTAAATTCACACCATCATACCTAGAGGAAAATAACTGAAATAGTTTACTGGAGACCCAGCAAAAGATCAAGAAGAGGGAAACCACTGATTAGAAGGGCCTACTGAGCCCTCACCCTGATGACCCCATGTCACCTTTTATGTATACAATCACTAATTTGCTCACCCTTTATCTCTGAGGGTACCATTAGTTCATTTCCAAAATTGGGGAAATGTTTCAGCTTACTTTATTACTTGCCTGCTATTTATGACTTGCCCTCTGTCTACCCAATGACTACCTCCTTCTTTCCACTCAACAAAAATCTATTGAGTGCTGAGTGCTTGCTTAGTGCTAGGTCAGACCTGAGTGCCACACTAAAATCACAGGTGAAGTGCTATGGGTCCCCCAAAGCTGGTGGAAAGAACAGGAGTTAGAGAATGTGAAAGGCAAAGAAAAACTGAACTAACACTTGCTAAGTTCTGCACTCTGAACCTTCATGTACAGTGTCTAGGTTATTCCTCCCAACCAACCACATGAGTGGGTAGAGATTATTACTGAAGAAACAGAGACTCCCAGAGTTTGAGCAACTTGCCCGAGGTCATCTATCACAAGACACTACAAGTTAAGCTGCCGAAGAGGGAGTTTCTGCTGAGTTGCTGAGGTGGGCAACTTGTATTGGATGTGAAGGCTTTGAATGAGTGTAAGTCCTACTAATCCCACTGGCTTCAACCTGCAGCACCAGTTTCACTTCTAGGTCTGAACTGCTCTCCCACTCCTGGTTCCAAGCTCTCCCTTGGAACCATCAACACTAGTTCCTTGTATCTTTCTCCCTAATGCCACCTGATCACAATCCCACAGCCTCCTGACCATGAGTCATTTTAATAAAAGTGCAAACTACATGATGAGCCATGACAAGGACATGCAGTCCTAAACCCCAACATGTGTTTTTTATAATGAGGCAACAGGTGGCAGAAGTGAGTCTAAGACCATGACAGGATGTCAAGGCAGTCTCTAGTGTGGGCTTGTCAAAAGGCATGGACAAGGTCTCCTGCGAAGGCATGCTCAATGCCTTCAACACTGAGTCAAAAGAAGAGGCCCCTGAAACCCACGCAGCACATGGACTTCAGATAACTGATCTCTGTCACGAAATGCTCTGGAATCAAGTCACTTCCAAATGGCAGTTTTTAGACTGGGTTCTACAGGAAGGAGCATGCACAGTCCAAATAGACTTCTTGGTCTTCCAAAATATGCCTTTCCCCTACAAAGTTATTCTCTGCTCCAAGACCAGATGAGGGAACCAGGGGGACTGAAATTCAGTTCCTACTCCATGGGTCAACTCCTGTGCCTGTGAGACTCCTGCCTCACCAGAGAGGGCAACTTTCTCTAATTTGCGCAAAGCGCAGAACAGGGTAATGTAGCATTGCCCTCCCTAGCATTGTCCTATTCATGTACACATAGACACATACACAAATCCACACAAGCATACCCACAGATGCACATATATAAGCACAGGCATATACACATATTTGCATACACATGTAGGCACATATACATGTAGATTCATTCGTTTTTCTATTACTATAACAAAACACCTGAGGCTGAGTACCTTAAGTCTGAGTTATGGCACAACATGGAAGAAAAGCAGAAAGGAAAACAGCTCATGTAGAAGGTGACTAGTGCATATGTTTGCATTGCTCTATAATAACCCACTCTTATGAGATCTAACTTACTCAAGGAGAACAGCATCAATCCCCTCTGAAGGCAGCAATACCAGTGGCTTAATCACCTCCCACTAGACCCCACTTCTTAAGGGTTCTACCACCTCTCAAAATCACCTAGCACCCGAACCTTTGGAGAACATACTCAAATTATGTTCTAACCACAGCACTACAGCATACAGACACACATACAAACACAAAACTCAAACAACACAAACTCATATATACTATACACACACTTACACACAAAAACAAACTAAGTCAAAATGTAGCACACAGAAATATGGACACAGGTACAGATATAGTCTCACAGATACATAATAAACACACTGACACACAAGTCACAAAAATGTATGCACACTCAAACACACATTCACACACATACACATACATACTGACTCATACTCAACTAACACACTACACACATACAGAGACAAGCACACTCATACATAGGCACATGTACACATGGACATAGAGACCACACAGGTAATACATGTATACAGACTCACACACACATAACATCTCTAACCAGAACAACTACTTTCATCAATTTTACATGACAGATTATTACAAAAAAAGTATTTAACAAATGTTTCTCTACTTAAGGAGAAAGAAAAGAAAGAATAAATTCATCCCACTTAAAGATTCATTTTTCACTCATTAATCAATCAAATATTTAGTGATGACAATATATAGAAATAAAATGGTAGTGAGAGTATACTCCGATATGATAGGACAGTATCTCCATGATCTGAGTCTTTTAATTAATTTTGATTTTGGTTTATATCATGAAAAAATTATGACTTTTAATGCTACTATATAATATATAAAACAGGACTTCTGTTTGATCATATATTCTCAAATATTTACAAATATTTCTTCTCTATAATCAATTGATATTAGAGAAAAGGAGAAGCTGAGCCATAGTTTCATTGCCTGCTTGGAAGAACATGTAGTTATTCCTGTACAAAGTGACTGGATAACTATGATGGTTGATGCTTGAGTCAACAAACTACCTGTGAACCTCTGGGGAACTCTCACTGTTACCTTCTAGTAAAATTCTTTTAAAAAAGATAGCATCAGCCTCAAATTTTGTGAATTGGTTCCAGTGATGGCAGAAAATTTACAAGAAAAAAGATGCATTATTTTAAGAAATGTCACATTCCCCGACTCTCTCGATGGCTCATGCAATGATGTTGTGAAGAAAAACTGATTGAAAACTGAATTGAAAAGTGCTTCAGAAGAGGTGAACTATCTAATATGTGAAAAAGTCCAATAACTTCATCAATGTATTTTGGTATATTTTTCTTTTTACCAATACACAAAAGCAATGCATGATTTTACAAAGTATGTTTGAATAAGTCTAAAAGGGATCATCTTAGTATTCTGAACATAAAACAAAACTTGAAGCAAGAAGAAAACATTGTTTCATAGCTTATTGGCAATGGATTTTCTTTCTAAGAGATATGTAAGTCTCAGTTCATTGGGTGGAGTCTTAATTTTGACAGAATCTGGCGGTGAAACCTGATGCCTCCCCAAGCCTTTTCTTTCTGTTTCTTTTCACTTTTGTGAGAATAAGGACAAAGGGTCCTCAAGTGTGGGAAGGGGGAAGGGTAGGGTCCTGTGCACAGGATCAATGTGAAAGCTCCCCTCCACAAATCTCAAAATAACATCATGGGGAGTGTGTTAGTCTGCTTTTCATCACTGTGACCAAGGACAAGACAAAAATAACTTAGAGGAGAGAAAGGTTTTATTTTTGGCTCACCGTTTCAGAGATCCCAGTCCATGGTCATGGACTCCATCACTTAGGACCTCAGGTAAGGCAGAGGATAGCTGCTCAGTGCCTTACAGCCAGGTAGCAGAGAGGGAAAAGGGACACAGGGAGGATTAACCCTGCCAGGGTGCAACCCAATGACCCCCCTTCTCCAGTCATGTCATACCTACCTACAGCTATCACCCAATAAGCCTATCCAAGCTAGGATGCACTGATTAGGTTATGGCTCTCTTAATCTAATCTTTACACCTTTGAATATTCTTGCATTAACAAGAGTTTGGGGGACACTTCATATCCAAACTGTAACAGCAAGGTACCATTATCATCCCATTTGCTGTGGAGAAGACACAGGGGTCTTGCTCACAGGTCACATGTCTTGCTCACAGGTCACATGGCTTGGATCCCTTCCTTTCTGAAGTTAATGGAGAATCACAAAATGAATTTTCCTCAGTCCAGATGAACTTTCTAGAACTCATCAATGAACAATCTCTCGTACAGCTCCTGTGACTTGGGGCAGCATTATAAAAGGCATAAAAGTTCAAAGCAGTCACTCACCTACACCCCAAGAAAAATTGGCAGCATACAGCAGAAAAAAAAATTAAAACTTGGAAACAGACAGAACCAGGTATGACTCTCAACTTTATTACCTACTAGTTGTGTGATTTCAGGTGAACTATTTTTTTTTATTTTTTTTATTTTTTTTATTTTTTTTATTTATTTATTTATTTTTTTTTTACGTTTACATAGGGTAATGATGTTTATTATATTTTTCCCCTCCCCCCCACCCCTCCCACCCCTCCCACCCCTCTTTTCCCTCTACACAGTCCTTCTTTCCTTCATTCTTACTGCTCTCCTTAGCCTAACTCTAAACCTAACCCTAAACCTAATGCTAGCCCGTCCCACCCCCCATTATATGTCCTCATCCGCTTATCAGCGAGATCATTCGTCCTTTAGTTTTTTGAGATTGGCTTATCTCACTTAGCATGATATTCTCCAGTTTCGACCATTTGCCTACAAATGCCATAATTTTATCATTCTTCATTGCGGAGTAATATTCCATTGTATAAATATGCCACAGTTTCTTTATCCATTCATCAACCGAAGGACATCTAGGTTGGTTCCACAATCTGGCTATGGTGAATTGAGCAGCAATGAACATTGATGTGGCTGTATCTCTGTAGTATGCTGCTTTTAAGTCCTTTGGGTATAGGCCAAGGAGTGGGATAGCTGGGTCAAATGGTGTTTCCATTCCAAGCTTTCTGAGGAATCTCCACACTGCTTTCCAGAGTGGTTGCACTAATTTGCAACCCCACCAGCAATGTATGAGTGTTCCTTTTTCACCACATCCTCGCCAACACCTATTGTTGCTTGTATTCTTGATAATCGCCATTCTAATTGGGGTGAGATGAAATCTTAGGGTAGTTTTGATTTGCATTTCCCTTATTACTAGGGATGTTGAACATTTTTTCATATATCTGGTGATTACTTGTACATCTTCTTCTGTGAAGTGTCTGTTCATTTCCTTAGCCCATTTGTTGATTGGATTATTTGTATTCTTCGTGTAGAGTTTTTTGAGTTCTTTATAGATTCTGGAAATTAGCGCTCTATCAGAGGTATGGTTGGCAAAGATATTCTCCCACTCTGTAGGCTCTCTCTTCACATTTCTGATAGTTTCCTTTGCTGACAGAAAGCTTTTTAGTTTGAATCTATCCCAGTTGTTTATTCTTGCTTTTATTTCTTGTGCTATGGGAGTCCTGTTAAGGAAATCTGATCCTGAGCCAACAAGTTGAAGATTTGGACCTACTTTTTCTTCTATAAGATGCAGGGTCTTTGGTCTGATTCCGAGGTCCTTGATCCATTTTCAGTTGAGTTTTGTGTAGGGTGAGAGATAGGGGTTTAGTTTCATTCTATTGCATATAGTTTTCCAGTTTTCCCAGCACCATTTGTTGAAGAGGCTATCTTTTCTCCATTGCATATTGTTGGAACCTTTGTCTAGTATGAGAAAATTGTATTTATTTGGGTTTGTGTCCATGTCCTCTATTCTGTACCATTGATCTACCTGTCTATTTTGGTACCAATACCATGCCGTTTTTGTTACTATTGCTTTGTAGTAGAGTTGAAGATCTGGTATTGCAATACCCCCTGCTTCGCTCTTGCTACTGAGGATTGCTTTAGCTATTCTAGGTTTTTTATTCTTCCAGATGAATTTCATAATTGCTTGCTCTATTTCTGCGAGGTACATCATTGGGATTTTAATTGGAATTGCATTGAATCTGTATAGAACTTTAGGTAGTATAGCCATTTTGACAATATTAATTCTGCCTATCCAGGAACATGGGAGATCTTTCCATCTTCTAAGGTTTTCTTGAATTTCTTTCTTTAGTGTTCTGTAGTTCTCATTGTAGAGGTCTTTCACCTCTTTTGTGAGATTGATTCCCAAGTATTTTATTTTCTTCGATGCTATTGTGAATGGGGTAGTTTTCCTAATTTCTCTTTCTGAAGATTCATCACTTATGTATAAAAATGCATTGGATTTATGAGCATTGATCTTGTAACCTGCTACTTTACTGAATTCACTTATGAGTTCTAAAAGTTTTCTGGTGGAATTTCCAGGTTCCTCTAAATATATAATCATGTCATCAGCGAACAGGGATAGTTTGAGTTCTTCTTTTCCTATTCGTATCCCTTTAATTTCTTTGGTTTGTCTGATTGCTCTGGCTAGAGTCTCAAGGACGATGTTGAATAGAAGCGGTGAAAGAGGGCATCCCTGCCTTGTTCCAGTTTTTAGGGGGAACGCTTTCAGTTTTTCACCATTTAGAATGATATTAGCCATGGGCTTAGCGTAGATGGCCTTTATAATGTTTAGGAATGTTCCCATTACCCCAATTTTTTCTAGTGTTTTGAGCATGAAGGGATGCTGTATTTTATCAAATGCTTTTTCTGCATCTATTGAAATAATCATGTGATTCTTAACTTTAAGTCTGTTGATATGGTGAATGACATTTATTGATTTCCGAATGTTGAACCAACCTTGCATCCCTGGGATAAAACCCACTTGATCGTGGTGCACTATCTTTTTAATATATATTTGTATGCGATTTGCTAAAATTTTGTTGAGAATTTTTGCATCGATGTTCATTAAGGATATTGGTCTGAAATTTTCTTTCCTTGATGTGTCTCTGTCTGGTTTAGGTATCAGGGTGATATTGGCTTCATAGAATGAGTTTGGTAGGGTTCCCTCCTCTTCTATTTCATGGAATAGTTTGAGGAGTATTGGAATGAGCTCTTCTTTAAAGGTTTTGTAGAACTCGGCTGAGAACCCATCTGGTCCTGGACTTTTCTTTGTTGGTAGGCTTTTGATGACCTCTTCTATTTCATTGCTTGAAATTGGTTTATTTAAGTTGTGTATGTCCTCCTCGTTCAGTTTAGGTAGTTCATATGTCTCTAGAAATTTGTTGATGTCTTCAAGGTTTTCTGTTTTGTTGGAGTATAGATTTTCGAAATAGCTTCTAATTATGTTTTGTATTTCACTCGTGTCTGTTGTGATGTTTCCTTGTTCATTCCGAATTTTAGTAATTTGAGTTTTCTCCCTCTTTCTCTTTGTTAGTGTGGCTAAGGGTTTATCAATTTTATTTATTTTTTCAAAGAACCAACTATTTATTTTATTAATTTTTCCGATTGTTTCTTTTGTTTCGATTTCGTTGATTTCGGCTCTGATTTTAACTATTTCCTGTCTTCTACTACTTTTGGTATTGGTCTGCTCTTCTTTTTCTAGTGCTTTGAGCTGTAGTGTTAACTCGTTTATTTGTTGATTTCTACTTCTTTTTTTGAATGCACCCCATGAAATAAATCTTCCTCTAAGTACTGCTTTCATAGTGTCCCAGAGATTTTGATATGATGTGTCTTTGTTCTCGTTTACTTCTAAGAATTTTTTTATTTCCCTCCTGATGTCTTCTGTTATCCATTCATCATATAATAGTGTATTATTTAGTCTCCAGGTATTGGAGAAGTTTCTGTTTTTTATTCTGTCATTTATTTCTAATTTCAATCCATTATGATCTGATAGAGTACAAGATAGTATCTCTATCTTCTTGTATTTACTAACAGTAGCTTTGTGGCATAAAATATGGTCTATTTTAGAGAAGGATCCATGTGCTGCTGAGAAGAAAGTGTATTCATTCTGTGTTGGATGGTATATTCTATATATGTCCGTTAAGTCTAAATTGCTGATTGTGTTGTTGAGATCTATAGTTTCTTTATTCAATTTTTGTTTGGACGATCTATCCAGTGGTGAGAGAGGTGTGTTAAAATCGCCTAGTATTATTGTGTTGTGGTCTATTTGGTTTCTGGAATTGAGAAGGATTTGTTTGACGTACGTGGATGAGCCAATGTTCGGGGCATAGATATTTATGATTGTTATGTCTTGCTGATTTATGCTTCCCTTAAGCAGCATGTAATGTCCTTCTTTATCCCTTCTGACTACTTTTGGTTTGAAGTCCACATTATCTGAGATGAGGATGGATACTCCAGCTTTTTTGCTGTGTCCGTGTGCATGGTATGTTTTTCCCCATCCTTTCACCTTTAGTCTATGGGTGTCTCTTTCTATGAGATGAGTCTCTTGCAGGCAGCATATTGTTGGATTTTTCTTTTTAATCCAATCTGCCAGTCTGTGTCTTTTGATTGATGAATTCAGGCCATTAACATTCAGGGTTATTATTGTGATATGATTTGTATTCCCAGTCAATTGACTCATATTTGTTTTTGACATGATTTGGTTTCTCCTTTATTTGGCTATTCCTTTAGGCTAGCGCCTCCTGTTGCTGATTTGCATCGTTGTTTTTCATCTCTTCCTCATGGAATATTTTGCTGAGAATGTTCTGTAATGCTGGCTTTCTTTTGTAAATTCCTTTAGCTTTTGTTTATCATGGAAGGATCTTATTTCATCGTCAAATTTGAAGGTAAGTTTTGCTGGGTATAAGATTCTTGGTTGGCATCCATTTTCTTTCAGGGCTTGGTATATGTTGTTCCAGGCCCTTCTAGCTTTTAGGGTCTGGATTGAAAAATCTGCTGATATTCTTATTGGTTTCCCTCTGAATGTAATTTGATTCTTTTCTCTCGCGGCCTTTAAAATTCTGTCTTTATTTTGTATGTTAGGTATTTTCATAATAATGTGCCTTGGTGTGGGTCTGTTGTAATTTTGTATGTTTGGAGTTCTATAAGCCTCTTGTACTTGGTTTTCCATTTCGTTCTTCAGATTTGGGAAATTTTCTGTTATTATTTCATTGAATAGATTGTTCATTCCTTTGGTTTGTTTCTCTAAGCCTTCCTCAATCCCAATAATTCTCAAATTTGGCCTTTTCATGATATCCCATAGTTCTTGGAGATTCTGTTCATGATTTCTTACCATCTTCTCTGTTTGTTCCACTTTGTTTTCAAGGTTAAATATTTTGTCTTCAATGTCTGAGGTTCTGTCTTCCAGGTGTTCTATCCTATTGGTTATGCTTTCTATGGAGTTTTTAACTTGGTTTATTGTTTCCTTCATTTCAAGGATTTCAGTTTGGTTTTTTTTCAGTATCTCTAACTCTTTATTGAAATGATCTCTTGCTTCCCGTATTTGGTCTTTTAACTGTTGATTGGTGCGATCATTTAATGCCTGCATTTGCTCTTTCATCTCCTCCTTCAATGCCTGCATTTGCTCTTTCATCTCCTCATTAGCTTCCCTGATCGTTTTAATTACGTACATTCTGAACTCCCTTTCTGACATTTCTTCTGCTGTGCTGTCATTGGGTTTTATTGATGTAGTATCTAGGTTTGTTTGGGACATTTTCTTCCCTTGTTTTCTCATAATGGTCAGTTGTCAGTGGGACCCTGAGATATTGCAGTTTTCCACTATTGGCTTATAGTGTCCCAGTAGATTTCTAGTGTATCACCTCCCAGCCTTCAGTAGCCTGATGTCTTGGAGGAATCTGATAAAGCAGCTCATTCGAAGAATACTGCCCCTAGCCCCCTACTGGTTCCACGTTTTGGAACTGGCTCTGTGCGGAAATGCTCTCACTGTGGGCCTGCACCGTGCAGCTGGCCGTGTGGGAAGAGCCCACTGCCGGAGTGTGGGAGACTACCTTGGGAAGACTCAAGCTGCCCTGCCCGGCTCTGCTAAGCCACCTCTATCTGGGCCTGCCACCCGGGCCGAGCTTT
Organism: Sciurus carolinensis; assembly: GCF_902686445.1. Taxonomy (NCBI): domain Eukaryota; kingdom Metazoa; phylum Chordata; class Mammalia; order Rodentia; family Sciuridae; genus Sciurus; species Sciurus carolinensis. The sequence continues at coordinate 161,725,503 of NC_062213.1, forward strand.
ACCCAGTGGGCAGACTCACCCGTGGCTCCACTTCAGTCCGAGTCTCTCAATGCCTCCCCTTCTTAACTCCTGGGTTGTGGAGCGACCGGGGGTGCAGTCTCCCTCTAGGCCGCCATCTTGGATCGTCCCGTGAAGAGAGCTCGCAGCCGGAGTGGGCAGAGCCGCCTGAAGAGGTCTCCGGCTGCCCTGCCCTTATCCCTGAGGCTGATTGCAGATCAAGGCTCTCCGCTGGTTCTTTGCAGGAGTACACTGCACTGCAGCGGCTCTGGGACTCGGAGCCTGCTCTGTTCAGACAGGCTCTCACTAGCGGGCCAGTTCCGTTCTGAGAACCTGGAGAAGCTCTCAGGTGAACTATTTAAGTTCTTCAAGTTTCTGTTTCTTCCTCTATAAATGGCACTAATACTATCTACCTCCAAGAGTTGCATAAGGATTAAAAGCTCAGTCATTCATTGATTTTAATCAGTGCCTATGGAGTACCTACTTTGTGATAAGCACTGTATGCAATGTAAATAAACACTAGCAGGTTGACAGGTACATAGTAAATACTCTGGAGAAGACGTGTTTTGTTTTTTTATTTTTTTGAATCTATTTTCCCTTCATACCAGCACCTCACTTCCATTATGGTGAGTTCCTTCCTGCCTCAACCTGTGGGCTTTCTATAATTAAATTTCCTTCTCTTCCCTGGACTGGGGTGAGCATGTGAACCCATGAAGTCATGAACACAAGCTCACTGGAATCTGAATCTTCTCCGGACTGAGAAACAGACTGAATGGCAGGAGTTCAAGCATTCCACTCTGCCTAGACTGTCCGCCTAGGTGGAAGCTATCTTGGTTCTTGTTCATATCCAAGACTGATTTTCCAGGCTTGCTATTGTTTATTATTTGTTTTGAGATCATGTTATCATTCCAAAATTTCCCTTTTGTACAAGTTAGCTAAAAATGTTTTTTTGTCACACATGCAACCAAAAAAAAAAAAAAAAAAAGAAAGAAAGAAAAGAAAAAGTCACTCCTCTTTCCCAATTATGTGTTATCTGGTAATCTGGTAGGAGGTATTAAAAAAAAAAAAAAAAGTAACATGTACAGAATTTAGAAGTACTCGCTTTGGCAGAGTATACACTAAATTCAGACTAGTCCATGACAGATAATGCGAATAACAAGCCATGGACTCACACAGGTAGGTGGGCTCACTCTGAGATGGGCACAGCACCCCTCATGTAAAGATCACCTGTAGAGCAGGCAGCATTTTCCCCATTTTCCTAGATGCAGCCATTGAGACTCAGGTTAAGTAACTTGCTAACAAGATGAACTAATTACTGCTCAAGGCCCAGGGCAAAATAAAAATGTGGAACCCCTTATTAAAAAATTATTAAAAACTTCAAGATAGTGATAGCTAGCAGAGCATTAAACCAAGTTCAGAATCCTGAATGCATCCCACCACTACCAATCCAACAGGTTGTACATAATGTTGACTGTGCTTATTTAAATTAGTAAATAGCAGAGCTGAGACTTGAACCTAGACCTTTTTGACCTGGAAGTGCGGGGTCTCAATTCTTATATATCCCTACAAAGGGCATGCCATTGACCATCAGGTGGACCCAGAAGGAGTCTGACCTCTACTTCACATCCTTCAGATTGCCTGGGCATTGCCTTCATCTCCTACCCTACAGAGTAGCTGTGGAATCAAATGAAATGTTGATCAGCAGGAGGACTTCAGAGATTCCCAGGGAAAAGTACTTTGTGTAAAAGGACAGAAGTGACAGCAGTGATAAGCAGTGACAAACCTCCCAGTGTTATTTAGATCCCACCCTTGAGAAGGTCCTAGACCAATTGAAGAAAGTTAAGAGGAAGCAAAGGAACTTCTTACAAGTGTTAGGTAACTGAGAGTGGCTAAGTAGACCAAAAGAATCAAGGCTGTTGTCTTATCTCTTCCCTGCTGAGATCCAAGCTCTGGGGGAGAGGGGAACCACCTTGCTCATCACAATGCCCCCAGTGTCCAGCACAGTGTGTAGGATATAGTTAAAGCTCTAGAAATATAAGTAAAGCAATTAATTAAAGAGACCTCTGAATATCTGTCAAGTGGAAGGAGAATTAGATATGTTTTGGGGGACCCCATGAGGATAATCAGTTCCAAAGGGTTAGATTTTGGCCCTTGGATATAAGAAAGTTCTCCAGGGTCAAGATGGAAGAAGCTATTAGAACATTCCCTTCACATGAGGGGCATCAGTGATGGTGTCAAAAATATTCCCCAAATACATTCCTTGGAATGCCAGAAATGACAAATAGGTTTCAATACCTATGGCAATTGCAGCTGATTAGTAGTAGTGACTTTTCTTCTTTCATAAGAAATTGTGCAGGATCCATCTTTGATGTTTATCATGAACACATGAATGTCCTTTATATATGCTTCTAAGCCATAAGATTTGTACCTCCATGAATCTGCTCATTTTATCCAACCCACAATGTTAAGTAAGGTTAACTTCGGTACTCCCGTGTAAGGCAAATCGGTCCAAACTGAGTTCACCAAAGCTCATCTCTATTTGTGACCAGACAATGCTTAATTCTCTTATTTCAGAGGCATTCTCTTGCCCTAATTGGAACAATCACTTGAAAAATACTGTCATTCAATTCTAGTTAAATCTAAAGTTGTGGGCTTTCTGAGGATTCTTTGTGGTTTAGTTTTAGGCTTGGATACTATAAATGTAATGTCCAACCCCAGTGGGCAATCCTGGATGTCAGATTCGCCCTGCTTACAGATGTCTGTGGGGAGAGAACTCTGAATAAATCTGTCTCAATGGTAATGACAAACTACATTACTTCATAGCAATGGTAACCTTTGGAGGCAAAAGTCCAGACAGGTTGAGGAATGGAAAATGAGGACATGGGGGGCCATTTCCATTAGCTCTAATCAAAAGAAAAGGCCAAAAGGGGATTCGAATCAATAGCACATTCAAAAAGGGCAGTGAATAAACCAGTCCAACTTTGAAGAGGAAAGATTAAATATTTGCCATTGTTTCCTGTTTCTTCCACCAAAGGAGTTTATTAATTTACACTTAGGGCTGTGCCTGCCACCGCTGACTGAGTTTTAAAATGAATAATGGACTTATGCATTTAAAATAAAGGAAAAGACAATTGCCCTCACAAAATTTCCATTCCCTCTAACCTACATTTTATATCTTTATTTCAATCAAGATTTTAAATCTAAACAGCCAAGGGCCCCATGTTTTTATATAATTCAGCAGCTCTCTAAAATTTTATTCAAATTTTAAAGTGTGTATGGGAATGTTCTCCCTGCTGGTGAAATGGGCCATTGCTAGTGCTACGGCCCTGAAAAAAAGTTAAGCAATCCAGATCGTTTTCCTCATTTTTAAGATCTTCCCTTGATTCAGATATGTATTGCGTGCCAAGTTTATACTAAATATTTTTCTAAATATTTTTATTAAATACTTCCTCATCAATCTTTCTGCGAAGAAGGAACAATGCCTGCCACTCACCTCTTTATTTTCCTTCCGAAAACAGAAATTCAGAGAATTGAAATAATAGAAAATAATAGTAATTGCTATCACTGAGCATTTCCAATGTACTGATTGGTTTTGCATCTTATCTAATCTTGCAAAAATCCAACAATCCTATGAAGTTAGTGGTGTTTTCCTTATCCTTTAATCAATGATAAACTAAGAAGTCCAAAAAATAGAGTAATTTGTCCATGGAAATCTGGTTAGAGATGTGGAACAGGCTTCAACCCAGGTCTAGTTCCAAATCCTGTTCTGTAGTCACTACATCAGAGTATCTGTCCTCCATGTCCCCAAGCATCCACACCTGAACTTCATTTAACAGGGGCTCCAATGCATTCACTAACTGACCTCATTTAGAGCCCCAGTTAGCTACACCGACTTCCCTTCCCTTCCATTCACATTTTCAGAAGAGGGACTATATATATTTTACTGGACAGGAGTAATCAAAAAACAAAACAAAAAGCCTTATAACCCCCCCCCCACCTGCTCTGGGAATTTTCCCAAGGCCACGCAAAGGTGTGCTTACAAGTGTTTGTTTGTGCGTTTCCTATGAAACTCTTTCACAGGGAGTAATCTTCTCCCTTACTGGAACTCCAGGGAGCCTATTTCTAGAATGGAGATAGGTCTTCTGGGAGGAGATCAAGAAAGATAGTATTTGCAGCAAAATGAATAGAACTGGAGAATGTTGTGTTATGAGAAATCAGTCAGACACAGAAAGGCACTACACATTCTCTCTCATATTTAAAGATAAAAAAGTCAATATGAATATAGAATAGTAATTATTAGAGGTTGGCAAGGGCTGGGAGAAGGGAGAACAGAGGGAAACTGGATAATTGGTACCAAAACACAGTTAGATAGAAGTAGTAAGTTCTAGTGTTCTACAGCACAATAACCCATTATATATCTTATGAATAACTAGAAGAGAGAGGCTTGAAGTTTTGATAAGGAAATGGAAGTGTTAATCACCCAAGTTGATCAGTGCATATTGTATACATGTATTGAAATACCACACTGAACTCATATGTTATGGTTTGAATTTGAGGTGTCCCCCAGAAGCCCATGTGTGTGGCAGTGCAAGAATGTTCAGAGGAGAAATTATTTGGTTATGAGAGTTTTAACCCAATCAGTGAATTAATCCCCTGATAGAATTAACCAAATGGTAGCTGAAAGTCTGGAGGGTATGGCTGGAGGAGGTGGGTCATTGGGTACATGACTTTGTGGTACATATTTTGTATCTGGCAAGTGAAGTCTCTCTCTCTCTCTCTCTCTCTCTCTCTCTCTCTCTCTCTCTCTCTCTCTCTCTCTACTTTCGGATCATCAAGTGAGCTGCTTCCCTCCTCCATACTCTTCCACCATGATGTTCTGCCTCACCTCAAGCCCTGAAGAATGGAACCAGCTCTCTACGTACTGTGACCTCTGAAACTGTGAGCCCCTAAATAAACTTTTCCTCCTCTACAGTTGTGCTGGTTGATTCTTTTAGTCGCACAGCAAAGAAGTTGACTAAAATACTATAAATATGTACAACTTTGTTAATCAAAACATTTTTTAAAATTTAAAGATATGGAAATGCTAACTACACTAATAACTAATTTTAAAAGCAGCAAAACAACTAGAGACTGATGGTGTCAACAGAAGGGATATCTCTTTCCTGTATTTCTTACCCTTCAAGGCTCTTCATAAAACCCTCTTCTCCAAGAAGCCTCCCTGACTGGATATTTATCTCTTTAGCACTTGTGTTGGACACACCACAGTAGAAGAGTTGCCAGTGAGTGGAAGAGTATGAAATATTTAATATAATAATCTCTCAATCACTGGGAAGATTCCTCCACGGTCTGTGCCAGACACTTCGGAGGTAAAGTAGGTATGAAGCCTAAAGACAGGCATTAGAAGAGCCCCACTTGGGGAGAAAAATCTCAGTCACTGTGTTCAGGGCAGTAATGGTGCCATTTTTCAAGTAATATAAGTGCATGGAAGAGGTAGCGATGACTTCTTCTTGGGGAGTTCAGGAAAACTTCACAGAGGAAGTGATAGACGAAATGATTCTGAAAGAAGAAAAGGAATTTTCCAAGAGGGGAAAAAGGATGATGAAGGCATCATTTCATAAGAGTGAAACAGGAGTGAAACAGAAGTTTCAATGGCTCTTGATGTCTCTGGAGAACAGCAAGGCCTTCAGCTCGACTGTACAGGAATGAAGTTACATTATTGAGGGACCCGTCTGAGTTTGGTGTGAGATTAAATGGCTTGTGTGTAGGCTCTGAAGTTTTAACTTTATCTTGTCTGTACTATAGAATTTTTTGATTATTTGAATATATTACTGCCTTTCCTCTATAATGTTATAAAAGCAAGCAGAAAATGGAAGTTGGAAAGGACTGACTACAGAAATGAGAAACAAGTAACTATAAGCAACACAGCATCCAAAGACAGAGACCTTAAGTGTACCTACCAATAATGGCTATCACTAAAGGCTTAGGGGACAAAGGACTGTGCATACAATATGAAAAAAGTAAATTACATTAAAGAAAATGCTTTGACTTTTTTTTTTCTTTTTAAGCATCTCCAGGAGAAGAAGGACCCTAGAAAGGAGACAACAGTATTCATAGAATGCCTGAACCATGTTGTTATTGCACAACATTGAATAATCCTTAGTTCATGACAGACTTCCATCCTGTCTCTTATTTTATAAATAACAAAGTAAACATTGTATTTGCTGAACCTGTCACCCATCATTAAAACTGGGTCATTGGCTTTATATCTACCATGTGCTTTTCTTTCTTTCTCTCCCCATCCAAATGACCCACTTTCCTAACTCTTTATGTTTATTCCTTTTATTTTTTTTTAATTTTAATTTTTTTGGATTTGCAAAAAATTATGTATTATAATTTTATCCCCTTCTTTTAATATATTGTCAATACAGATATAATACACAGAGTATGCATATATATCACATCTATACTAAGTATATTTGTGTGTATATGCCCAGACTCACATATTTATTACATTGCAAAGATTCAGCAACTCTTGTGTATATAGCTGTAGTTTATTTCTCTCACCACTGATTATATTCTATTGTGTGAATATACCACAGTGTATTTTCCATTCTTCTGTCAATGGAAATTTGGGTTTTTCCTTAATGACCTCTTTCATGAAGACGTCTCTGACTTTTTCCATCTCCAATTTCGAATCTCCCATCAACTCTTTATTATTTTCATTTTAGGGGAAAGGACATTGAAACTCAGGGAGGACACGCCACTCTTCTGCCTTCACACGACCACACAGGAGAGCCAGGGTTTCAAGTCGCTTCTGTGTGAGTCCAGAGCCTGCCTTAGCACTTCCTCCCTTCCTGGAGGCTGTTTTCCACCCAGGGTACTGAAGCCCCAGGAGACTTCCCCAGCTCACTTTTGTTTTTTTCTGAGTCCTTTCATGAGTCACTGCTAGGGTGAAGAGGGGATTTCCTGAGCAACCTCTGTCAGTAGATGTCAAAACAACATGTTTATTCAGGCAATTTCATGGGTAGGAGTTAGTTGCCCTACAAACTTTTGGTTCAGCCAATGAGGTGGGGCTGCATGGACACAGTGATCTGCTTTGAATGGATTTCTCTTTTCCACCATTTGCGTCTTCACATCGATCATAACAGTAATCCTTTACTTGGAAACAGAACTGTGCTACTTCCAAAGCTCTGAGTTAGGAAAAGAAATATTACCCACATTTTGCAGATCAGGAAAATAGATATTAAGGAGTTGAAGTAATTCAGCTAGGAAACTGAGGATTTGTAGTCCAGGGCATGTTTTACTTTTTCATAAGCGTATTTTCTATCGGATTGTTAACTCTATGATTGTCAGACTTTAAGAGAGGCTGACAATCCACCATTCAGGACATCCTCCCAACATAATCTTCTTCACTATTTAAAGTTCCATTATTTCCAATGGAAAAATATCCAATTAGCCCTCTAACCCACCTACTATTTGAAAACCACAGATATTGCTAAATGACAGCTGCAATAGAAGAAGGAAGTGGGTGATAGCATGATGTGATTTGAAGGTCCTAGAATAGAACCCTTTCTAAAAATCTTTCCCACTATCTGTCACAGGACTGAAGCTCCACTACTACTCCATTTTATCTGGGTTGTTTTCAACCCCAGGTTGTATGTCCAATTAAAAATAATTGTCTAGGGATATAGGTCCGTTGGTAAAGTGCTCACCTAGCATGTATGAGGCCCTGGGTTCAATCCCCAGCCCCCTGCACCATCCCCAACACACATACACTCAAGGTAAATAAATTAGTTAAATAAAATAAATAAATAAATAAATGAAAGGAAAACTCAGACAAATTGTTAGCTGTGTGTTCTTTCAATATAATACTGGAATGCATTGTCTAATAGGCCTACCCAAGAATTATTTAATTTTCTGTGGAATGTACCATTGTTTGACATGCTATTTACTATTGTTTTAAGGCTCAGGCTTTGTGAAGAAACATAATAACTTATAGATTTTTTTCCCAGCACAGATGCAAATTATTTTTGTTTGGAAGCAAAACAACCCCAAAGATTAAGGTTTAATTGCCTTGTAGGACATTAACCAATTCTGTGTTTAACATGACAATCTTATTCCAACATTTTTTTTTTTTTTTTTTGGCACATAGAGACATTGGTGTCTTATGTTTTTTTCAAATGATCTTTACTAATGTGCAGTGTCCTTCATTAATGAGTTAAACATGGACACATGCTCACATTGTATTTATTTATAATTTGTAGAAAAATAATTTTTCAACAGTTTTATTTTTAAAAGCTTAAGTGAGAGTGTTCCAGTTATTATGCTTTATACCAAATTACCCTGAAATTAATGATGTAAAACAGCAACCATTTAATTTACTCACAACGTTGTAGTTTAGATTTTTGGGAATGGCTCACTGTGAAGTTGCTGCTTGGGGTCTTTTATATGATTATAGTCACATACCTGCTGAGGCTACAATCATCTCAGTCTTCATTAGGCTGAGCGTCCAAGATGGCTCATTCATAGGGCTGCAATAGATACTGACTGTGGACAGGTGGCTCACCTGGGCCATCTTGGAGACACTGTGCACAGTCTCTCTGAGGAGGTGACCTCAGGAAGTTAGGCTTAAAAGGGGAGGCAGACTTCTTGGATGATGGCTGGCTTCCTCAGGGTAGCATCCTACAAAACCTAGGTAGAGTTGTGTGTCCTTTACTGGACTAGTCTGGGAAGTCATAATACGTCACTTCCGCTCTACCTCATTGGCTGTGTCAAGGGGGGGATATAGACCCCACATCTTTTTGGGAAAAGCATCACAGAATTTTGGACTCTATTTTTAAAATGTCACATAGGGAAATACTTTAAACTTCACAATACAAGGAAAACTCACATATGAGCTACTACGTTAGTAAAATGGGGGTTGGGGCAGTGAGGGCAAGGAGACACAGAGGAAAGAAAGTCAGAAAGGAGATTTCATGCTAAACAAAGTTGGAAGAGTTTAGTCTTCATTCATCCAGAGTCATAGGAAGAGAAGGGAAGGGACACATATTAAAGAAGATTCAAAGGAAAATTGACTGATTTGGTAGGTGACTGGTTGGGGTCTGCCTTATTAGCACTGTAATAGAATCTGACACCATTTTCAAAAACCGTTTGACTGCTGTCAAAGGACAAAATTGTAACGACTTTAATTTAAAGAATGTGACTATAATCTGTCAATCTAGAATCAGGCCGCACTTTACAAAAAAAGAATTAGTCTTCTTTTGGAGGCTGGCAGAGGTGGTGAATAGGGAGTGAAATGAGGACTCACAATTTCAAAGTGACGTTCCTTACAGGATTAAAAAGGGGACACTCTCTGAGCTTTGGCTTAGGTAAAATGGGTCTCTTCTGATTGGTTGCTGTGAATCTTTTGTTTGTTTTTGTTTGGTTTTGAAACCTAGTCTGTTTCAGAGATATGTTCAGTTAATGGTACCTAGCATGAGTGACTCCATTTTGGTTTGATCTAGTCCTCTGGGGCCTAGTCCAGTCCAAAATAATGGCCTCCCGTGAACTTTGTTAATGCTACAGACAGTTTTTAAGTCTCACCCTCCTTTTTCTTTACTTTTGGGCAAACTGATAAGGAAGACCAGTAGCCTCTCCTTTAGCACCAATAGGAAGGAACCAGCCACCCTCAACCACCATAAAACTCCAACCAAGTCATCTTTCCCTGCTCTCTCAAGCCACTTTGGACCTGCTTGGAGTTCACCCTGCTCTCCCCAGAAAGCCTCATTATGTAACAGACCTTTCCATACCCTCTTGGTGAATGTGTGTGGTGTCATCTTTCTTGACATGCAAACCACAATTTGGGTGGAGGGTCCATGCCACATCTTCAGAGTGAAGTTTCAGACCACATCATATGTAGTAATTTTGGTTTCTGAATATAAAACTCATAACAGCATTCACTGCTTTCTGTATGCTTGGCACTGTTGTGGCCCTTTTTTCATTTTAACTAATTTCTTCTTCTTCACAAGTTCTATGAGGTAGCTGCTATTATTATCCCCATGTTACAGATGAGAAAACCAGTCAGAGTAGAGCAACAGGTGAAAGGAAGGGTCCAAGATGACCCTAGACTTGAGGTTTGGTCAAGAAGCTGGTGGTCCCACTACTGAAAAGAATGACTTTAATAGGGTAACTTTCTATGGGAAGAAAAGCTCAGTTCTGGACAGGTTTTGCTTCTAATGAAGGAGGCACACAAATGAAGATGCTCTTTGGCATTTAGAGATAATATATATGTTTTTTTCTAATGAAATGCTTTATGTAATCCAAGTGCTAGACTCTTGGTAGGTAGTGCTAACAGACCTCAGGTAAGGGAATATTTGTAGAGTCACCAACATAGTTGATGTTGGGACTAGCATTCAGATGCTAGAGACAGAAAAAGTAAAGCAAAGGGTTATGAACTCACATTAAAAGAATAAGATGATGAGAAACAGCCAGTCAGAAAAATAACAGAGGTCTAAATGGAGTGGAGTGACTAGTTAGGTAGATTCAAAAACCTTTATTTTTTATTGTTACCATTTAAAAATCCCTTCTCTCTCTAGGACAAAATCTGGAAGCTAGTGGAGTCATCTCACTTTGATCTAAAAAGAATCTTTTCATATGGTGACCCTTTAGAGTTGTGTAAACACGAGGCAATAGACACCCAGTGATGAGGGAATTCTCTAATTGAGCCTTTGTGGCTTAGGCAGGCTGTCTACCTTGATATGCAGAAAGGATCACAGAAGTTAGCACATTTGCATAAAATTCCAGGAGGCTCTGGGCAAGAAGACCTTTAGATTGGACTTTCCTTTGGATGTCTGACTTTATTATGCTTTTTCCAGTGATTACAAATGCCATTGCTGAAGTCTACTTGCAAAAAGGACACCATGGTGGCCTCACAGGAACTACTCATGAAGACATTTGGATTAATGATCCAGGTTCCATTCCTGCACTTAGATGATCACAAAAGAAGGGTCATTTCAGTCAAGTGTATGACCTGTGAGTCTGCTGGTGGACACACTTTGAAGATAGATGGAAGCATCTATGTGGAACATCATTAGCCAAGAACAACACTGGGAAAGTGGTATTGTTCTTCTTTTAAAAAAATCTTTTACTGCTTTGAAGGGACCTAAAACTGCTATGGTTTGGATGTGATGAGTTTCTGAAAAGTTCCTGTATTAATGTTGGAATATTAAGAGGTGATATGACTGAATCGTGAGAGCTGTAACCTAATCAGTTTATCCTAGTTTGAATGGACTGAGTGGTAACTGTAGGAAGGTGGGTCGTGGCTGGAGGAGGTGGGTCACTGGGGTATGCCCTGGTAGGACACATCTGTCCTACCATGAGCTGAGCAGTTTTCCTCTCCTGGGCCCTTTCCTCTTGATGTGCTGATTCACCATGGGCCCAGAGCAATGGAGTCAGCCATGTATGGATTGAGATCTCTGAAACTATGAACCTCCAAACTTTTCCTCCTCTAAGTTGTTTCTGTTAAGTATTTGGTTCATAGTGATGAAAAACCTGACTAAAACAGAAATTGGTACTGAGAAGTGGGGTCATAGGTGTGACTCACCTGATCACATGGTTCAAAAGCCTTTGGAACTGATTTACATGGGATGGGGGGAATTTTGAAAAATTTAGAGATGCAAGCTCCAAAAGCTTTAGAATGTTGTAAGCAGAGGTTAATGGATGATTTTAGTGGGAGCTGAGAAGACCAAAATGCTGAAAAATGCAGAGGAAAAATGAAGAAAAATGAAGACTTCAGAGGAAAATGAAGACTCTATTGGGAATTGGATTACAGTCCACTCCTGTCATATTCTGGCAAGACTCTTGGCTACATTTTGCCCACTTCCTGAGACTTTGTGTGAGCCTGAATATAAAATTGATAGACTAATTAATCTGGCAGAGCAACACAAGACAGCAACGCATTCAAGCAGTGGCATGGATATTGTTGGCAGAATTTATCCAGGTTTACTATAAGAATCAGGAGCAGAAAGCAGAGCTAACGGATTTTAAAATCTTGCAATTTTGCCAGAAAAGTGCATGTAAAGCAGGGCCAAGGAAGTTTTTCTTGTTGAAGAAATTATAGCCTGTAAAGAGATTGTAAGTGCTTCACACAGAGACAACAGGAAAGATGCCTTGAGACCATCTCAGGAAATTGTGAGCATATACCCACTATAGGTTACAGGGTTCAGAAGAGAAAATCCTTTTGAGAAGAGATCATGGAGGCATGACGCTCTCACAAAGGGGGGGCAAGGAAGTTGTTTCACCATGTTGAGTCTCACAAGCACTCAGGTCACTGCAGTTATAATTCCGGGGATCCCAGGTATTGTGTAAGCTGGCAGCAGACCTTGTCATCATCCATGTGGCACAGGTTCTGCAGAAATGCAGGATCCTGGAGTTAAGAGGTCATGCAGGCTTCCACTGAACTTTCAGAGGAAGGCCTGGGAAGCCAGGCAAAGTGAAGCAGGGTCAGAGTGCCTGCAAGCTGCCCTTAAGAGGGTGATGGTTGAAGATGTGAGAAGGAAACTGAAGCTGCATTGGAGACCCCTGAGATTAAGAGATGCCCATTACATGGAACATCTGCTGAGAAAAGAGACTAGCTGCCAAGAGAGCCAGGCTAAAAGACAGCCCATGTGCACCACAATCAGTATAGCCAAAGGGGCAGGGCTGAAGAATCTCTTTGGAAATGACATCTCACAGCCAAGTGTCCTAGATGCTGTATGTGGATTAGGGAATCTTTGCCCATTTGGGTTTCAGTCCTGTTTTAGTCCCATTCCTTCTTTTCTGTGCCATTATTCTCCCCTATTGGAAAGGGAATGTTTACTCTGTGCTACTGTATATATGTTTGGATGTTCAGATATGAATATATGTAACTTGTTTTTAATTTTTACAGGGACTCACAACCAAGAATTTGCTTTGAATTTCAGATGAAACTTTGGACTTGGAGTGAACTTTTGGGCAATGCTGGAACTATTTAGATTATGGGACTGTTAGAGATGAACTAAATGCATTTAGCATGTGAGATGGACATGAATTTTTGGAGGCCAGAGGTGGAATGTTGTAGCTTGGATATGAGATGTCCCTCAAAAGTTCTTATTAATGCAAGAATATTCAGAGGTAAAATGATTGAATTATGAGAACTATAACCTAATTGGCCCATCCTAATTTGCATGGACTGAATAGGTGGTAACCGTAGATAGGTAGGACATGGCCAGAGAGGTGGGTCGCTGGGGGAGTAACCTGAGGGTCAGTGGGATAGTTTTCTGGATCAGTGCTTCTTCTCTGTGGCCCCACTCCCCACCCCATCTCTCTGCTTCCTGACCCCACCATGAGCTGAGCAGCTTTCCTCTGCTGGACCCTTCCCCCATGATGTGCTGCCTTGCCTTGGGTCCAGAGCAATAGAATTAGGTCTCTATGGACTGAGATCTCTAAAACCATGAGCCTCCAAATACACTCTTCCTCCTTTAAGTTGTTTTTGTTGTGTATTTTAGTCATAACAATGCAACAACCTGACTAAAACAAACAACAAGGATTTTACCAAGCAGGAGGTGAGATGAACATAATTAGAAAAGACCAGACTTGTGAGGATGTCCCCATGCATTAGTGTCAGAAAGCTGGAGCTACTGAAAACAGCTACTCCTTACGGACCAGACTCCCCTGTTCTTCACTTGAGAGGTGTGAGAAATAATCCTGGGCGTTTTGGTGAGTTAAGCAATTCAAAGGGGGAAAGCAAAAGAAAGAGGAGAAACAGAGCCAAGCTAGTATTAATTTTAAATAATAAAAACGTGACCTTAATCACACCATGTGTGAGTGAACAGGTCATGCAGTCATGAGGACAAGAAAGGCCAACCTCCCATCACCTTGCTGCCACTATTTGAGCCTTCACTATGCACATTGTCTTACACTTTTCCTGATGCTTAGAAGATGCACAATATGTGATAGCTGTGGCTAAAAACATGATTATAAATATCAGTAGTAGATTCCTGTTCCTAGTGGTTAAAACACTGATTTTGACTTGTTGGCTAAAAAAGTCCTGGTAGAACAATCAAGTAATGGTGCCACCTGCTTTTTGAATCTCATTCCCTAAGTGAACTCTGAGCAGTGTAAGAAGAGCTATTGTTCAAGATAAGGAAGGAAAGTTTGCTGCAAAATGTAGCATCACAGCCCAGCAATAAGTGTCAGCAATGCTTCCTGCAGCTGGTCCTGGCAGAAAAGGAAAGGCTCACTCCTTACCCACTAGGAAGGTTACTCCCCAGACCCCTGGTTAGGAAGTGGCTTCATTTGCTTATTTTACCATTCACACACAGTCCAACACTGGGGGGACTCTGTTAAGGGAGGAAATAATTACTTATAGGCAGAAGCAACCTGAAAAATTTCTGGATTTTAGGGAGGGGGGGTCTTCATAATCCTCTTCCTTCTTTTTTTCTCTTCTACCTTTCCCAACTCCCCTATCCTCCTTCTTCTTTCTCTCTCAATCTTTAATTCAAATCCCACATTTCCACATATTCTTGTCTATGTGACCTTGGGAGCATTTCCTAGTCCCACAGATGTTCCACAGACAATGGCTCTGTGGTTAAGTAGTTTTGGGAAACTCAGGATACCAAATTCCCTTCCTAGAAATTCACAATACAACTCACCATGTGTATGACCCTGAGAAATCCTGAGATAAAGGCATCATTTAATTCTGTTGGATCCAGGGATTCCTAGTCTTTTTGCTTACAAATAGTCATTTTTTTCCCATAATACTTATTACTATCCCTCAGCCCTAGTGATTCAAAGAATTTGAATCAGGTCATTCCCAGAGGAGGGAAAAAGCACAAAAGAACAGAGGTATGAAATAATTTTGTTTATCAGGGGCATTGTGGAGAGTGCTGGGGGAAAACTTTAGAGAAATTTCTTAATGGTTCATGTGCATAGGAAAAAGGAGATTGCAGAGAAATGTCTTTATTACCAAGACTCAATTCAGGAAGGTGGCTAAAAATGTCATCTGAAAGTGAGTAGGAAGGAAGAATGAAAGCTAATTGCATGTCCCAGATCATCATTTAGCTTCATATGATTCTCTTAAGGGGAGGATGAACTAGAAGATTGTGGAGGGTGAATTGGAAGTGAAATTAAAGAGGAGAACTGAGTATTTAAATTTTATTCCCTTCAGTGCGTCCCAGTCTTTGTCATGTCAGGTATATGTATTACTGAGGATCTTCTAGAGAAATAGAACCAGCAGATTTCATATATAGTTATGATTACATATAGGCTCACATATGTATGGATAACATACAGGCTCATTGATTATAGAGGTCAAGAAACCCAGGAATGCTGGAAGCAAGCTGGAAACCCAGGAAAATCCAGTGATCTAAATCAATAATTCAGTGAATCTGAAGGACTGAGTTTCACTGGGTGGAGGAGTCTCTGCTGGTATAAGGTACAGAGTCTGGAGGTCTGAGAACAGGAACTCTGATATCCCAGGAGAGAAGATGAATATTCCAGATCAAGAAAAGAGAAAACTTATCCTTTCTTGATTATTTTTGTTCTATTCAGGTCCAATCAAGTTTACACATAAAAATAATTGTAGTTTTTTTTTTTTGTTTGTTTTGTTTTGTTTTGGTAGGGTACACTGGAGTAGTTGGAGGAGGATGCTTGAGCTCATAGCTGGAGAAATCAGTATCTTAAGGCACTAGTAAGCCTTATGTGGCACAGCAATATGCCCTGATGTAGCTGAGAAGAGTTGCCCTAGGTAGACAGTAAGAGAAGAGCTTTAAAAAGGTAAGTGGTTTGCATAAAGGCTCCTAAGTATTTTCTTTCTTTCTTTCTTTCTTTTTTTTTTTTTTTTTTTTTTTTTTTTTTTGGTACTGGAGGTTGAACCCAGAGGTGCTTAACCACTGAGTCACATCCCCAGTCCTCTTTTACATTTTATTTAGAGACAGGGTCTTGCTAAGTTGCTTAGAGCCTCATTAAGGTGCTGAGGCTGGTTTTGAACTTGCAATTCTTCTGCCTCAACCTCGGGAGGTGCTGAGATTACAAATGAGCACCATCATGCTGGCCTCCTATTGGCTTTCACTGAGACCCAGAAATACAACAGAAGCTGCTGGTCCTTTTACTTCCACTACAAGGTCATGGTGCCCACAACATGATTTTCAGCACTTGCTTTCCTTCTGCCTAGAGTTGTTCTGTGCAGCATCCCTGGTCTTCATCTTGCTATTGCCTATTCATCCTCAGATCACATCTCAAACATCACTTTTTCAAGGAAACCATTCCTGATCCCTTGATGTTAACTCTTCTTTCTTATATTCTTATACATATTTTCCTCTTTGACACTAATTTAAATTTATAGTTATGTGTTTTGTTAATATGATCTTTTCTAACAAGACAATTTATCCTTTTGTTTCTGCAGCTAGAAAGCCTCCTCTCACATCTTTGCCTGGTCAAATCCTAGCCACACTTCAACTTCTAGCTTGAATTCTGTCACCAATCTATTCAGTTGGAATTACTTTAGCTGTTATTCTCTGATCTTCCATCAATATAGTTTTCAGACATTTCTGGTGGTTTTTGTTTTTGCAGACTTAGCCTTCATCTCCCCTCTTCCATTTACATGGAGACTATGTGTCTAGTCCTATGAATAGAGTGTAATCCACCTGAGGCCCCACTTACTTGGCCCTTAGAGAGGATACGTGATAGCCTGCACCAATAACTTCATTCCTTGGAATTTTAGATTTTTAGATATGAGTTAGAAATAGTTGAATCTACTTGTCTCAAACCGAAGCTCTAAGAAGTGGCATTTTGAACCTGTCAAGGGTCACAGTTTTGCTTTGTGGAAATCATAGGCCTACATTAAAAGAGAATACAGGTGTATTCTGAGAAAATCAGAGATAAGGTAGTGCTCTGTCAATATTATCAATCCATCAGCTCTAAGGTTCCAATTGTTCTGGAGCTTAAGTATATTCAACCTTTACCCAACCTTGGAGATGTGAAATATCTATTGATACTTCCAATACAACCCACATTAGTTATTTGGTATGAGTTGGGTTACTTTCACTTTGTCACCAAGAATGTAAATGCATTGATATGCATTGACCACTTTCAAGAGCACTTTAAGATGGCATTTATTGCTTCAATTGATCACCAGGGTAGATAACGTTAAAACTGCAATGAAGCATCCCAGATTTTAAAATATTGATCCTGAAGTACATTTATCTGAAGTTTCAATCTAATGGAAAGTCTATGGGCATTGGAGTCAGACTTGGGTTTGAGGCCAACTCCATTTTTCCAAGAAGAAATTGTGACTCTGGTAAATTAACTGCACAATTCTGAGTTTTATCTGTCAAATGGAGATAATAATACCTACCTTAGAGTTTTCTATCACATGGTGTAATGAATAATGCATTAAAGGACTTGACACTGAATCTGGCTCACCACAAACCCTCAGCATTCCACATTTCAATGAGCCCATCCCTGATGCAATATGCATCATGACTTCATGTATCACTGACAAAGAAAAAGGCCATGCATCTAGAACTTACCATCAATTATAGAAGGCATTCTCATTTCAGAACTGTTGAAGTATGAGAAGAAGTGTGTCCTAGAATCTATGAAACAGAGTTCATTTATTGGGCACAGGGGATCTAGGCCATCATGTTAGGCACTGGTGAGATAGTAGTGAATAAGACTTGTTCTTCAAGGTGCTTAAGATCTAAAACTTGAAAAGTTCAGCTTTTCAAAAGGATGCCAAATAACCTTAGTTGGTGAGTTTATCACTTGCAAAGATAACTTGGGCCCAGAAGTAAGTAAAGCAGAGGGGAAATATCAGACTTTAATCCCCTTATACGTTGCTAGATCCTATAGCAGTTATATTTTCGTGCTCTGCATACCATCCAAAAGAAATTGTCTGCTTACAATTAAAATCCTGCTGAGTTTCCAAGAGCCCAGCCCCCAGGGAGCTATTTGAACACCAAGTCTTATCCACAATGACGCAATTCTACTTTTAAGGGACAATTAAGGGGTTTCCTTGTAAGTCAGGCCAAACTTTCTCCAAAATACATGAAGGAAGTGCCTGGAAAAGAAAACATTTGAGGCTTGTTTTCATACTGTCACATAAGAAGAACAATTTCCAAAACGGACTGATTTTCTTTTTATCAAGCTTGGAAGGCCTATACTTTATAGCCCTTTTCAGCCTTTTGGTATAACAGAACAAAGTCCCTTAGGAAACTTAATGTAACAGTAACCAAATGTCCTCGTTAAGCAACCATTTATTGGTCTATTAAATCTGATCCAAACTGTGATATTTTGTGGTACAACTTTTCTCCAACATAAATTGCTCAATATGGGCTTCCTAAGACATCTCCTTCCCGCATGGCAGCCTTAACAGTATCCAGAAAAGGCAAATGTGTTTGCATCTTCCTTGGCAACTCTTCCAGAAAGGAGTGGAGGTGGTGGTGGTAGAGTGATGGTGAAAGAACATTTTCTCTGCCTCATTTTCTTAGGAAGACCGAAAGATGATTTTAGAGATAGTTCAGTATAAGTACTGTCATGAAGATGAGGAGGGAGACCAAAACTGTGAAGTATTTAGTGTAGGCCAGGACTGGTCTTAGAACTCGAGAGGGTAGAGATAAATGTTTCCTCAAGGCACTCACTGCCCAGTGGGGAAGAAGATCATTAAACAGAATAGTAAGTGCGAGACAACTGGGAGTCCCACTAAACAAGTGCTGGCAACTGAGGAGAAGAAGCAAGCAATCAGGATTGGTCAAGTGCACTGTCAGGTTCCCAGCAAGAACCAGAATTCATTGTCCTTTTTAAGTGAACAGCTCGTAGACAATGGACTACTTACAGAATGTGGGCAGAGTTAGGAGAGCAAACAATGGACCTTGAGACACCCTTAGAATACCAACAGTAAGAAGTCATTATGTTCCCTAGAGCCAATGAGGCAAGGAAGGAAATAGTGTTTTAGAGTAGCAAGAACCAGAGTCCTGGACAAGGACCTTCTCAGTAAGAATTGAAGAGGGTCACAAAGAAGGTCGGAGTTCCTACCAGAAGAAAGCCAACAGAGCAAGGAAGATATAGAGAACAAATTCTCCAGCCTACCCCAACTCTTATTTTCCAATTTTCTCTTGGTGATTCCCATTGACTGAACCAACTGGAAACCAGATTGCAAGTGTTATATAACCTGATGGTGAATAAAGGCAGAAAATGG
This sequence comes from Sciurus carolinensis, assembly GCF_902686445.1. Lineage (NCBI taxonomy): Eukaryota > Metazoa > Chordata > Mammalia > Rodentia > Sciuridae > Sciurus > Sciurus carolinensis. The sequence continues at coordinate 161,744,692 of NC_062213.1, forward strand.
ATCTAGGGAAGAGGGCAAATAGAGATTAACCAGCACATCTGGCATCTATACTTTTTCAAGATACCTAGGTGTACACACACACACACACACACACACACCATTCATTGATTTAGCAAATATTATCATATCACTACCATGTGACTAATGGAGAAAACAGCTGCTGGAGATAGTGTATTTGGTTTTGGGCGGTGAAAGGGTGAACAAAATGAAACCATCTCTAGCCTCATAGACCTTTAGTCCATTGACAAAAACTGAATAAAGGAAATAATCTATAAAACATAGGGAACACTATGTGAAGGAGTATGTGAGAACAGGAGATTAGGTGATTGGATCAGCAGCCCACAGCATAGTTCCCTGGGAAAGTTACATTTGAGTTGAGACCTGGGGTGTACAGAGGTCAGTCAGCCAGAGGAGTGAGGGGCAAAGAGGGAAGGGTTACCTCCAGAGATGATATAAGTGCAAAAACCCAGAGGCAAAAGTGTGTCAGGTTCATGGGTCTGAGAGACGTTCTGTGTGCTTGGAACTTGGAGTGAGAAGAGGAGAAGAGGAAGTGTGGAGAGCTGAGGCTGGAGTGGTAGTCAGGGTCAGGTTGTTTTGACTCTAGAGTTTGATCCTAAAGTCAGTGAGCTTTATTTAGGATTTCCACAGAGTTGAAAGATCATTCAGGATGCACTAATTTCTCAGTTATCCTGATTTGAGGAGATATAGAGTTGGTGATGCTCAAGAGGAGGCCTAAGAACAATAGGGGTCAGCCAACTGATAATAATTGAGACTGGTGTTCTAGGCAGAGGGAAGAGCATGTGGAAAGGTTCATAGACATAAGAACATTAAATACTTTATACTTTGGTAGAACACAAGGAATGAGCATGGAGGAGATGGACTATGATAGATGAGACATGGCTCAGTGCTGCATTCTCCATCCTGTGCATCTTGAATTTCATGGATATCCATCCTCGTACCATCACTAGACTATGCTTCCATTTTCCTTGGGTAAGTACCTGGTATGGGAATTGCTGGGTCCAGGGAAGAACATATTTCAGCTTTAGTAGAAAATTTCCCCTATATCTTTGTTTATGCTAGTTCCTGTGCCTGAAATCCCCTCTTCCACCATCTATTTAAGTAAAAGACATGACAACAGTTGTAGAAACTGAAAGGAGGAGAGCCAGGGCAGGATAAGCAGATGGTGGGATGTAGTAGCAAAAGTTGGAAAGGGATTGGGGAAGAAAGTTTATTAGTTAGCTTTTTCTCACTTTAATGACACACCTGATACAGGTTACTTATTTGGTTCACAGTTCGAGAGGCTTAAAGTTCAAATGGCATAGTACAGACTTGGTGAGGGCCACCTCTTGGCTGCATTAGGTCATGGAAAATAGCAATGGCAGGAGTACACACAGGAGTAAGCAGGTTACATCTCCATATAGGAAGCTGAGAGGGGACTAGGATAGCCTCTTTTATAAAAACCCTTGGCAACAACTGCCAGGTGTTAACAATGGAACCATCTTTCAAGAATATGCTGCCCCAGGACTCAAGGACCTTTCACTAGGTGCCGCCTCTTAAAGGTTCCATCACCTCACAACACTGCCACCCTGAGGACCAAACCTCCAATCACATGAACCTTTGGAAAGGGACACAGTTAAACCATATCCAAACTACAGCAAAAGTCAACAGAAATGGGACGGGAAATAAAGAATAAGTACCAAAGTTGCAACAGAAATTTCAAGATGGTTATCTGTGAAACAAGGAGTTATGGATGCAAGTCAGTTTTCAAGTACCATATCTGGCCTTCAGCACTGCTCTTTGCTAGCCCCAAAGCTGCAAGTCTGAGTGGTTGTTGTCTAGCTAAAAGGACTTGCTCTTTTCTATTAATATTCAGTAACACCTGAACATAGTTTGTTTCATTGAGTTATCTGTCACTCCCTCCAAGACTGGTAATTGACGTGTGAACTGTATAAACTATTTGGAAAGAACCTTTGCACATGTATCAAGAACTTTCAAATGGTCCCAGGAATTTCACTGATAGTAACTGATCACATATGATAACATACAAGTATTATTTTAAGTTCTTTACATGTATCAGGATAGCTAAATCTCATTAAGACTTATGAGGTAGGTTCTATTATTGGTCCCTTTTTACTGATGAAGAAGAGTAAGAAAAGTAGAGTTTTGATATGCTTTACCCACATTTACACAGCTAGTATTTTGTAGAACTAAAATTTAAACCAAGGCATTCTGACTTCAGAGTTGGCATGCTTAGCTCCATACTGCACTGCCTCTTCATATGTGGCTTAAGATATGTGGCTTAAGATCTATATACAAAGATATGCATTACCATATTATTTATCCTAGAGGATATTTTATGCTTCTTAAAGATATAATTTACTTGCAGTAATGTGTACAAATCTTAAATGTTTGGCTCAATGAACTTTTTAAATAAATATACCCATGAAACAATCACCCAGATCAAGTCATAGAACATTCCAGTATAGTGAACTTCCATATGACTCTATTTTATCAATAAGCCAGAGGTTTTCCGTGTCTAACTCCTATTAACATAGATTGATTTGACCTAGTCGACAACTTCATATAAATAGAAACATATAGTAGGCAATTTTTTTGTGTGCCAGATTCTTTCATTAAACTTCTTTCATTGGATTCTTTGAAAACACTTATCCATTTTCTTGATGTATTTAAATAGTTATTTTTTTCCAATTAGTGTGTTTCATTCCATTGTACAAATCTACCATAATTTGCAAAGCCTTCCTCCTATTGAAGGACATGTGTCTTGTTTCCTGTTTGGAACTGTTATAAGTAAAGCTGCTAAATACTTTTTTGTTTATTTCTTTAATGGTTATGTGTTTACATTTCTCGTAAGCAAATACTAGGATTAGAATTGCTGTATCACAGTTTTAATTGATAGTTTTTCAAAGTGCTTGGATCAATTTTCAAGGACACCATGAAAGCATGAGAGTGTTAGCTATTCCACATCCTTGACAACACTTGACATGGTCAATCTTACTAATTTTACCGTTCTGGTGGGTTTGTGGTGGTATTTAATTGTGGCTTTGTCTTGAATTGCCCCTAGAAATAAAGGTGCTATGAAACGAAGCACTTTTCCTTGTGCATGACCATTTGAAAATCAACACCCACTCAAGTATTTTGCCCTTGTAGAGTTAGGTTGCTCTTGTGTTCTTATTGATTTTTGGAAGGAGTTCTTTATACATTTTGGATATGTGTATTATAAGTAATGTCTTCCATTCTGTGATTTTCCTATTTGTTTTGATGAACAAAAATTTCTAACATTAATAAAGTACATTTTATGAAAAATTTCCATTAAGTTCTTTTCATAACACATCTTTCTTTACATTAAAGTCAGGATGATATTCTCCTGTAGTCTCTTCTAGAAACTTAGATGATTTAGATATCACATTTAGGTTTTTAATATACTTGGAGTTACTTTCTGTGCATGGTGTGAGGTAGGAATCAATTCCTATTTTTCCCACATCAATATTTGATTTCCCTTGCACCATTTATTGAAAAGTCCATCTCTTTTCTACTAAATTGCAGGATTATAAATCAATTTAGTCTACATGTGTAAATCTATGTTTAGACTATTTATGTTTAATTGTTCTACATTCTAACTTAGCACCGAAATTGTACTGGCTTTATTACTGTAGTTTGTAAAAAGTCTTGAAGCCTGATTAAGTCCTCTGGCTTTGTTCTCCTTCTTAGATTATTTTAATGGATATGTTTTTGATGTGTAATAATGAATAAATTGCAAAAGAAATTATAATATGTCATAAAAATGCACTAGCATGCACCCATGAAAATCAAGTTTATTAAATTTAGAATGGGCAGCATGATTAAGAGGGGTTCATTTCAGGTATGCAAACTTGATGCAACATACAGAAATCAAACAAATAGACTTAAGGACAAGAATCACATGATTATCTCAATAGATGCAGAAAATACATTTGATAAAATACAGCATTCATTCATGTTCAAAACACTAGAAAAAATAGGGATAGAATTGCCAAAGCAATCCCTAGTGAGAAAAGTGAAGCAGGAGGCATCACAATACCAGACCTTAAATTATATTACAGAACTTATACTAACAAAAACAGCATGGTATTGGCATTAAAACAGGCAAAAGATGAATGGAACAGAATAGAATACACAGAGACAAATCCACATATACAGTTACCTCACACTAGACAAAGGTGCCAAAAACATACATTGGAGAAAAGATAGTCTCTTCAAAAAATGGTGCTGAGAAAACTGGTAATCCATATGTAGTAGAATGAACTTAACTCCTCATTTGTGTACAATGAACCAAAATGCAGTCTTAATGAACATTGATGCAAAAACTCTCAACAAAACTCCTATCTCTCACACTGCACAAAACTCAACTCAAAGTAGATCAAAGATCTAAGCAGTAGACCAGAAGAAATCTTGCATCTACTAGATCACATCAGCTTAGGAACCTAAAGCACAAGAAGTAAAATCTTAAAAAAATCAGTAAATGGAATGGCATCAAACTAAAAAGCTTCATCACAGAAACAAAACAATCATGAGCATGACATAAGAGCCTACAGAATGGGAGAAAATCTTTGCCACTTGCACTTCAGATAGGGTGTTAATTTCCAGGATATACAAAAACCTCACACCAAAAAAAAGGCAATCAATAAATGGGCAAAGGAACCAAACAGAACTAAAAGAAGAAATACGAATGGTCAATTAATATGTGAAAAAATGTGCAACACCTCTAGCAATTATAGAAATGAAAATTAAAACTTCACTGTGAGACAGACATCATTACCCTATGTACATGTATGATTACGCAAATGGTATGAATCTACATCGTGCACAACCACAGAAATGAAAAGATGTACCATTTAACCCAGCTATCCCACTCCTTGGTATATATATCCAAAGGATTTAAAATCAGTATACTCTAGTGACACAGCCACATTAATGATTACAGCAGCACAATTAACAATAGCTAAGGTATAGTGCTAACTTATGTGCAATAGATGAATGGATAAAGAAAATGTGGTATATATACATAATGGAGTATTACTCAGTCACTAAGAAGAATGACTTTATGACATTTGACAGTAAATGGATGGATCTGGAGACTATTGTACTAAGTGAAATAAGCCAATTCCAAAAAACCTAAGGTTGACTGCTTCTGCTAATATGTGGAAGCTAACCCATTATGGGGAAAATGGGTAGAATAGTTTATTGGATTAGACAGAGGGGAATGAAGGCAAAGGTGGGGGATAGGAAAAGGAAAGGCAGTACAATGAATTGGACATAACTTTCCTATGCTCACATATGAATACACAACAGTGAATCACACTATTGTGTACATCCACAAGAATGGAGTCCTAATTAGAATACTGTATATTCCTTGTTTGAATAATTATATCAAGGTGGATTTTACTGTCATGTATAAGTAAAAAGAACTAATGAGAAAATAAAATTTGGAATGATGTGAGAAAACATAAGAAGTAATACTGAGTGAAGAGAGAAGGGCATCAACTTGCAAAACCTGTTTGACTTACATATGCAAATTAAAAAATAAATAAAAAATAGGATGAAAAGAAATATGCCAAATATCAATTGTGGCTTTCTTCAAAGGAAGTTACAAATATCTGTTTTTCACTTTCTTGTTTGATCTCAGACCAATTCATTACTTTGCAAGATCTTGTATTGCAGAGGCGAAACCCTGTGAACTATATTTCTCATGCATTCTCACTTTTTGTCACTCCATCAAGATTTGCTAATGGAAAGTACTAGATAGAAATTGGGGTGGGAGGAGGCAGGGTATTTCTCACCCCTCTCTGCTTGTCAGGCAGCATTTCCAGAGTGGCTGGATCTTCTCAAAAGTTTCATCTCCCTCTGGGTGGCTCTGGATTTTTGGTTGGATAACACCACTTCTTTCCTTCATCCTGTCACTCCGAAGGGTGGCAGTAAGTTCCTGGCTTGCTTTCCCACTCCCGGTTTGTACTTTTACGTCTCCCGAGGTATATGAAGTGAGTTTCTCACATTAAACTTCCTTTATTGAATTACTTGGTGTGGGTTTAATTTTTCTAACTAGACTTGTACTGACCTGGTAATTAACTGTTTTTTTATTGCGTTTTTCTGCATTTTTAGAAACACGCTCAGCTGCACATGAAAGGCTATTATATACATCTGTATATGCATGTGTGATGTATATATATGTGTATACATACATATATGTGTGTGTATAATGTACATGTCTTTTTTTCTTATCAGTTTTTACCTGATCTGCTAGATGCTAGAGAGAAACTCAAGCATTTAAGTGGTTTAACTAACAATTTTGAGTGTCTACCCTGGACCAGGTAAAAAACTATTAACAAATTGGTCACAAATGAATATGCTAGATGCTGTAGGTACAAAACATTGGACTGAGTTTTTGTTGCTTTTCTCTGGTCTAGGATTCTTTGTCTTTCATTTCTAGGACAAAAAAAGAGCATAAAATATATCACAGAGGAAATACTCAGAATGGAACAGAGAATAAATACATTTTAGCATAAAAAATTAGACAAAATTTGATTTGAATCCTAGAATCATGTGGGAAGGACTGGCTGGAAATGCTAACTCCTGGGGAGAAAGACAGAGAGAGAGATAATCTGAGAGATTATCTAGGAGAGAGAGTGCTGGGAAAGGGAAGGAGAGAAATAGAGGGGGAGGGAGAGAAGGAGGAAGGGAGAGAGAGAAAGGAAGAAGAGGAGATGAAAGAAAAGAGGGAGAGGAAAGAGGGAGGGGAAGAGGAGGAGAAAGAAAAGAGGGAGAAAGAGGAAAGAGGGAGGGGAAGAGGAGGAGAAAGGGGGAGGGGAGAACAGGAAAGTGAAGCTGGGAATCTGGAGAGTTCTGGCGTTGGTGGAGCTGCTCTTTGGAGAGACCAGTCCCTTCCTCCCAGTGCATTTAAATGTCCTTCCCATTGACAGGCGGCCCATAAGGGTCATAGACAGAGGAAAGTGGAATTGTTTTTACTTGGTTTTTCAGAAGCCAGGGGAAGATAAGTGATACTCTACAGACCAAGGGGAAAGGCCATGAGCAGTAGGCAGTGGCCTTCAGAAGTCTCATGGGGTTGGGATCCTCTGGGGCCTCTGTTCTCTCCACCTCTTACAAGGTCTTGAAAGGTCTCAGGATTCTGTTTCAGAAATGATTCCTCTGAGAGACAGCAGAGTGACCCATGCAGAACCCGGGACTCGGGTTCAGAATACCAGAGTATTCTGGCCATCAGGTCATCTCCCACACAAAAGTAGGGTGCCTAAGTGTGTTTTTATTCTGTGAGCTTCATAGTTTCCACATCTTCAATTTTGGGAATAATATTATTCACTTCTTTAATGTAACTCTGCTGCCTTTCGTGTTTAATAGTTCCTCATGTCTTTGCAGAGAGTCCACCAGCCTTGGTATGTCATAGGAAGCCTTCTTATCACCCCCGTTTCTCACTCTCTTTTCGTATCACTCCCATGGGTGGGGGGGTGATCTTCAATACCTGAAGACTTGCAGGTTTCTCAAAGTGTTGGCTCAAAGGTCTAATTCCTTGACACAAATAATTTCCTCTTAATGCAAAGTTTCTTTCTCCATTACCTAGCTAAAAACTTCTCTTGCTTGAAAACCAACTCTTTTTTTTTCCTTGGTGGAGTCTCCACTGGTTCCACAGGCCTCGTTAATGGTGCTTTCTTGGCTAATGTATTTCATCTGTGTAAACCTCTGACTTAGAATGTATAACTGCTTGTGCATCTATCTTCCCTAAAAGATGATGCATTTCTTTAGTGTAAATCTGTTTTCTCAGTGAGCACACCACGAATTGTACTGTATCAAGTGATGAGTAAATATAGGTTGAGTCAATAAATAACAATTTCGAAAGTTTTGAGGTCAAATATTTCTGATGAAGTTTTAGGGATTAGTGGAAAGGCTGACAGTGAGCCCTGCTTTTGACCCTGGTTCTTGTCTCAGTGATTCGACCCGTCTCCCTGGGTCTTGTTTTTCTCATCTTAAAAAGAGAAGATAGGACCAGATGGTCACTAAACTTCCTTCCAGCTCAAGTATCTTCTTCTTGTCCTAGCTTGTGAAACACAGCAGAGATTCTTGTTCCTTGGGCGAGGGACTTGCATCTGAAGGCAACTGGAAAGAACCACAGAGTATGGGGTATGGAGCAAGACAGAGATGTTCTGCTGGACTGAAAAGGGTGTCGGATTGAACTAGAAAAGCTAATTTCACAACTGTGATTTTTCTTAGATAAAATATTTCTTTTCTGGGAATTTTATTTTCAGGATTAAATGAATCAAATATTGTAACACTTTAATTATGTGTACCAAAACTAGTATTGTTAGTTTGATTAATATTTCTCTCACTAACTTTCAGGCTCAAGAGATCTATCTCAAAAACTAAAGGGGCTTTTGGGGATGATTTCTTAAAGGGATCATGGATGCTCAGTTATTGGCCAGGAATTTATACTCTTAAGCTCTCCAGTCAAAGGTTTTATAATGTTCACCCTGCCAACTGCTTGATTACTCAACTGCAGCCTTCAACTATTTCAGCTTTGAAGTTAGGCACGAATTAAACTGCCTCCAGCTTCTACATTTGGGTGAAACTTATTCAGTGGTAAATTTCTCATAAGCTGTGATCTAGTACCATCAAACAAATACAATGGATAATGCAAGCTGTGTAATAATTTCTCAGTGACCCTGGGATGGAACATAAAGGCTCCCAGGCCTCAGAGAAGTTGATATATATCTTACAAGTAAAGCAATGTTTCCTTTTTAACTCTTTCTTCAGTGGAAATAAGATACCAATCATTATCCCTATAGCTGCTTGTGTATAAATGCTTATTCATGATGCATATGACCAGTCACCCAAAAGTCTCAATGTTTTCATGATAATCAGATTGGGAAAAAAACATGACTTTCTCTGAACCCTGCCCCAGGTTTTTCTTAGAATCCATCTTTGGACCCACATCTGAATTTTCTAAATAATGTGAAATTAAAGAGGAGAGAAGCAGCAGCCCATCTGTCTACATGGGTCTTTAGTACCACTCATCCCTCTTGTCCCTGTTGAGGATACTGAGGAACAGCAAGCCCAGTAGGTCTGAGAGTCACAGGGCACCACTCAGGAATTCCTGCTGTGACTGCAGAATTGTAGGGCAACCAGTGGAGTTCTGAAATAGCTCCACAGACTCAGAGTATAGCTGGACTCCAAGGAAAGTGACCACTTGACTTATTCTCTCACCTCCCACCCAAGGTATCCTTCCAGAGAGATGGGAGAGAGCACCACACAAGAAAGGCAGTTTGTCAAGATAGGAATTTGCACATCTAATCTTTTTAGCGTAATAATGTCAGATTTGTTTATTCAGTTCAATGGATGCTTAACAATTGTGTTCTGTTAGTGGTTGTGTTTTCATATAAAAAACTATGAGGAGTGTAGTATGATGATAGAAGGGCTCAGTCAGAGAATTTGGAGCAAAATTCTGGCTCTGTCTTTTATCAACTATGTGCCTTTGCAAAAGTCACAAAAAAATTATTGGTCTCAGTTCTTCTCCTCTATAAAGTGAAATAGTCTTAACACCTTCCCTGCAGAGATACTGTGGTAACTAATGGGATCGCCCTCATAAGGCACTTAGAAGAATGCTCTGCTCCTGGATTTTTTCTCCATGTTATTAACTGCTTGTTTTTCTACCTCATGAGCTTCTTAAGGGCAGAGGTTAGAGCTCCGCTCATTCACCTAGAAATTATCAACCATACTACAAGCCAGGCACTGAGGTTAGAGATGGTTAGCATGCCAGAGTCTGACAACAAAATCTAGTGAGGACAACCAGGTGTATTTGTACATAGACTGAGATGAGAGCTATATATATGGAGGATAATAAGAGAACCTAGAATTGTAATGAGCACTCCTACCCAAGAGACCTAAGAAGATTTCAGTCTTGAAGCTTAAAAGGTGTATGCTAGATTAACAAGGCAGAGAGAACTTCCCAGGGGAAGTGCATGTATTCTCTATGTTAGATTCTTAAATAAATCTGTGCAAGCATATTTATTGATATATATATATATATATATGTATATGGCACACACATACAGAAAAATTATACTCATATAGAATATATGCATGCATGTGTGTATATATATAATATGTTCAAGATTGAATCTCATTATGATTGCAGATTTACTAATATGTGATTGCTTTAGACATTTTTATCCAATGTTAGGTAAATACAGGTTCCTTCTTAGAGAAGGTTCTTTGAATTGTTATCTAGTATTCTTTATTTATATGAATTTTTCTCCTTCAATTATTTTTGGTTGAATACTAATATTGTTGTTACCAGCTTTATTTATTGGTTATATTTTGTTTCATCCATTTAGTTTCAATCTTTGGACCATCTTTCTTTGAATGTATCTTTCACGAAGTGTATAGCTGGATATCTTAAAAATTCAACATGATAATCTCCAGATTTTAATAGATGAATTAATTTATTTAGAATTAATTTTTCAACATCTTTCTACTGCTTTATTTTGTGAGATTTGTTCCCTCCTTACAAATGAATAACATTTTATTGTTCTTGAAGCTAATATCCCTAAGTAATAAGTGTTCTTAATTTTTGTGAGTCTGATTATGTCTTTATTTCTCTTAGTCTTTGTTAAGGGATGAACTGTGTCTCTCAGCCTTCAAATCTATTGAAATCCTAACTCTCAGTACTTTAGAATGTGACTATTTTGGAGATTGGACCTTTACAGGGGTGATTAGTTTAAAAAGGATTATGAGGATGGGCCCTAATTCAATCTGACTCTGTCCTTATGAGAAGAAGGGATCTGGACATACAAAAAGACACTATGCACGTATGTGCACAGAGGACCAATCACATGAGACTATCACAAGACAGACATCTTCTAGCCAAGGAGAGAGACCTCAGGGGAATCCGAACCTGCCAATGCCTTCATCTTGGGCTTCTAGCTTACAGAAATGTGAGAAAATCAGTTTCTATTGTTTGAGCTGGACAGTCTGTTTTGTTATGGCAGACCTAGAGAACTAAAAGAGTCTTGAAAATGTTAGTGTAAGGGATAGAAATCTAAGTCAAATCTTTTCTGCCTCAACATTATTGACGACGTCTATTGTTGTCTGAACAATAACTGCTATGTTAGCTGCTACCAGCCTTGCTGTTCTGTGATAGGTAATCCGCCCCTTTTCTTTAACAGCTTTGACATCTTCTTTATATCCATGATGATAAGCACGTTTTCTGAAGAATAATTCTAATTTCATCTCCTGGCACTCTGGCATTTTCAATCTGGAAACAATGGTCTATCTTCCAAGTTGAAAAATATCTTATCCATCATCTTTTCAAATACTAATTTTTGACCCTTCTCTGGAAGTGAGCCACTAGTAGACAGTTTGGCCCAAGTTCTCTTTGTACAGCTGTTCTTCTCCGTCCTGGAGCTTTTTAGAAACCACAACCCTAGGCAACAGGTGGTGTCTCTCAGCCTCCCTTCATGGATAGGAGAGTGCTGCTTCAAGACTCTCAGTTTTATTGCTTGAGTTTCAAGCGGGTCCCTTGCTATATTTAGTTATTACCCCAGAAATTTGACTGTCAGCTGTCTTTGTTGGCCCGATGGAGAGTGTAGTGGGCCACACCTTTGGCCCCTGATTATTGCTGTGTGTTTAGGTTTATTTCTGGATTATAGAAATGCTTATCTTACTTTAAGAAAATTGTTATTTTTTAACTTTTCATTTTGAAATATTCTTGGACTTACTGAAAAGTTTCAGGGATAATCTTGAAAGTATGCTCTTCACCCAACCTCCCCTGATGTCAACGTTTTGTACAACACAGAGAGATTTTTAATATTTATTTCTGCAGTTTATCCCTTTTTTCTGTGAATTTGGCACTCAAACGCAATGGAAGCATGAACTCATCAAACCATCTTGACCAGAAATTCTGGGCCAGGCATCTTCTCATTGACTAACTCCTTAATCATCTATCCAATCATTCAACAAATATTTATCAAGCATTTATTATGTTCCAAATACTGTCCTAGGAACAAAGTATATAGTAGTGATTAAAATAGGCAAACTTATCTGTTCCTGTGTTGTTAAAATATTAGTGTTGGAGACAGAAAGTTAAGAGGATAAAAATGGTAACACATACAGTGATAAGAGCTAGGGAGAAAAAGAAAACATAAAAAGAGGATAAGAAGTGTTGGAGGCTTCTGGGAGAGTGTTTGCAGTGTTGAATAGGGAGGTTGCGAAGGCTACACTGGGAAGGACAACTGAGTGAAGACCAAAAGGATGTGGTCATGATTCATGCAGATATCCAGGGGATTAACTGTCCTCAAAATAACCTTGAGAATTATAAGCATTATAATCATAAAGAAACTGAGGTTCAGAATAATTCAGTACTTTGCTCGTGCATACATTCAGTAAGTGGAAGAACTGTGATTTGGACCCAGTTATTCCTGACCCCAGAACTTGTTTTCTTTTCTGGGTGGTTAAACACAGATCTGCAAAGAGATGTATATTCCTCTGAAGGCTGTATTCTGGTTCTTTTAATCACACAACTTAGTTCCAAGTCATGGTGTTCTCATACATCTTTCAAGAAAAACTCTAGAAATTCATTTACAGAGTACTTGAGGATTTTCAACAAGATATTTTCGTTAAGTTAGCTGATCTTCATAAAAAATAACTTTGACCTTTCCTTCCAGTGGTACAGGAGTTTGAGTGGCCATGGCCATCCTGGGAAGTGGACAGTGCCTCTGTGTGTTTGTCAGCTCCTACACCAATAGGGAAGATAATAGTTCCTTCTAGGAGTGTTTTTTTGTCTTCTGCTTCCTTTGGGCACTCATACCATCCACTTTAATCAAAATTACCACAGAAAAGGGGCCATTATGAGCAAACCCTACTGATGGTCACAAAGCAAAGAGAAAAACAGTGTATATTGCAAAAGGTTTGGATTTGGGGAGAATTTTAAAGGACAGCACACATAGTTATATCACATATCATTTTTGAAAAAGAATGTGACAATATGAACTTGTGCCAAGAATGGCCATTTAGTGTTTGCTTGTCAGACTCTCCTGGAGAGTTTAAAGAACTTTTTCTGGATCTTTAGAAACAGGACACAAATCTTGGTTTATGACGAGGCAGTTGCCTATTGTCCAGAAAGTCAAATGCAGATTCCTCCTGGGAGAATTATGACCTCTCCAAGAATAAATTTGAATCTACCTTTACAAATATTTATTAATTTTGTCATTGTCACTCCCAGCCCTTGCTCTTTGTTCCTTCTTAATTTCAGCATCCTGGGTACTTTGTTCTGAATATACCACACATATCTTATTTCTATGAACTTTTCCACCAGTATAGTCTAGTTTCAGTGAGCTCCTTGCCCAAAAAGCTTTCTTTCTCAGTCCTGCATATCAACGTCTTGCTCCTTGTTCAAGGTCTTACTCAGAGATTCTCCCCTCTTTAAGTCTTCCTAAAACTTCCAGTTAAAATGAATTCTTCCTCAATCTGTGTTTCTGTTACTAGGCAATGGGTTCCTCATTCTTGTCTTCTCCAAAGAAAGATTTCATTTGAGGGACAGAATAAACAGAATAAAAATAAACATAGTGAAGTGGTGGTACACCCCAGGGAATTTGGAGTTCTGGTACCAAGGAGAAGGGGTAGCCTGTGGTTTTCCATGGGACGTGTTATTATATTTGGTCTTGAAAACCTCCCTTCTCACCTATTATGTACCTGGGATGGCTGTTGCAGTTTCCTGCCCTGGCTTAGTGCCCAGCTGATTTTGCCATGTTGGGAAATTTCCCACTGGTACCTAAGCTAAACTCATGGGGGAGTCAAAACCACAATGTGAATGATATTTCAGTGAGCCTGGGGTCACCCAAATGACAGTGCCTCTGTGCTCTCCACGTGCTCCAAAGCTGGAAAGTCCTTTAAACTGGTTACTCCCAGTTTCTTCAGTTTTAAGAAGGCAGCTTGTAACCCTGAAGGAGGTGTTTTGTGGGCCAGTTTTTCCAGCACTGAGGTGGAGTGATCCTTTCTTGCTCAAGATGAATGAGCCTGAGTCCTAGTCTACCTCCCCTTGTCACCCTACTTGTGTTGATCTGCCTAACTATTTAATATTTCAATGAAGGAGAGGGGAAGGAGAATTTTATCTGGAAGTTACATTTTAACCAGAAGTTTTAGGAAGATTTAAAAGAGTAGAGAACCCCTGAGCAGGGTCTTGAACAGGGTCTTGAGTGAAGAGGAGGGACAGGGAGAGATTGAGGGTCTAATGTGACTTTCTCTCCATAAGTCCAAATGGGCGACATTGCTGTTTTTATCTTTTAGAGTCCCAGCATTGTTTTTCACATAATGAATGTTCACTAAATCCTTGTTTATACAGGAAAACAAATGAGAATTATTCTCAGTAAGCATATTAGTTGTTAGTGTGAAATGAGATGTTCTGCCTAAGTGCTAGAAATCATAGAGTTCTAGGTAGTTGAAATGGTCCTATAGTAACCTTGCCTTGTGCAATTGGTCCAGAAACTACCTCCCCATCTTTTTTTTTTTTTTTCTTTTTCCATTTCATCTTTTACCCAAGCTCTAGCTCACATCTAGTTGAACTTTTAGGAAGTCACTTGAGGGGTACGCTGCACTCTAGTTGAGGCTGCATATTCCACTGGGGTTAAGAGTAATAAGCATAGACTGCAGTTGATGCTTCCATCCATTACAAATGTCTCATTTAGCAGTGCAAGCCTGTTTTTGAGAACAAGCATGTTTTCCTCTACGTGTCCTAAACTGTGGACACATTATATGCATTTGTCCCATTACTGTTGCTGTTTAGTCTTTGGTTATAACTTATTACATTCATTAATTTATGGCTAACATTATTCTAGAGTTAACCATTGGAAGCCCATTCAAGTTGGCTTCTCCAACCTTTTTACATATTCTTGCATCGTTTGCTTATTTTTTCTTCTGAAGGTTATGTCAAGGTTGTTGTAAAACTAGAAAATAGAGCCTCTGTAATCCATGCACATGAATTTAACCAACTGTATTGGTGACCCTGCCCTTTCAGAGACTGAGATTTAGCTGTGCCCACATGCTACTATATAAAACCTGTATGTAGGTGGTTTCCAGATGGTGTTTGTGTGTACATTTGATTTTTTTTCAATGACTACTCTGTGGTCTCCCATTATTGGCTGTCTGTTCATAGTTTCTTTGAAATATTTTGTAGGAACCCAAACAACACAATTCCCTCTGGCCCTTGAGCTCTAAAACATACTCTTTCTGCATTGTTCTTGTACTGGATTCTATTTAATTAACATTTGATTTTGCATTGCAAGACCCTGATATACATTAGGAGGTCACCACCCAGCCATTTATCTTTTAAAGTAACTAGACTGGTTATTTTTTTAAAGTTCCATCAGGTTAAAACAGTTAGCAATTTTTCTCCTTGCAGTGTCCCTTCAGCCTGTACCAGACGGATAATAGATCAGTGTAGGTTCAGATGCATTACAACATTAGTCATCAATTAGGTTTAAGCCAGCACTGTAATATATCATTTATCTTGCCTGCCACGGCTCTTTTGAACATTTAATTTTTTAAGGCCTCTTAAGGTTTTTTTCCCCCTTCTTCCTAACTGGCCTCCTGCCTCTCTCCTTTGTCTCCGACACAGCCATCTCCTTAAGGAACAATAAAAATTAGATTTGTTTGACCTGCTCTCAGGGTTCGTTTCAGCAAGATGGATTTTAATAGCTTTGACTGGTTGGGCAGACGGCTTTTATGTAATATTCCAGACATTTACTTGCTGTCTTTAGCTGAACCCTGAGCAGGTGTGTGTGTCTGGGTGCCACTAAAGAGCTCCTTACTATTCCTTTCACATAAGATAATACTTGGGGAAATTGCTTACTCCTAGATATAGTGGGCGTCTCATTAAGAGTTAAAGACATTGGCATGTCTTTCTCCTCCTAATAACTGTTTTAATCTCCTGCATTTCACATTTATTGCGTTATTAATGTTAAAGGGATGCTCTTTGCTCAGTGAGGACTTTCTAAGCAGACTGGAGTTGTAGTGGGATCTCAAATTTTTCCAGATGTGCTATAACACCTTCTTTATGAATATTCTGATTCAGAGTCGGGTTTATTTTTCTTATTTTGAGGTAGATTGAAATCATGGGAGGAGCAAGTGTTTGTAGTGACCCTACTCAGGGTTTGAATCTTGATGCAGCCCTTTATCAGGGGAGCTGCTTTCTGGCTTTAAGCTAGTCACTCTAGTTTCTTGAATCTCAGGGTTCACCTTGGTAGAATACTAATACACTCTTCATAATGTAGTTTCCAGCTTTTAGCAAAAGCATGTGGTATGCTTGACATAATATCAGAGATTTTAAAAAGAAACTCTAAATTCATTTTGTTTCTTTGCAAGTAAAGATAATAATATTCATACACAAGCATATATTGAACATCTACTTGGCACCAGGTACTCCTCTAGGCAGGAAAAGTAGCAATGAGCAAAACAAAGAAAGATTTGGCCTTGGCAAAATTAAATTCTTATTGGGGAGACAGAGAGTAAAGAGAGTAAATTAGTAAGATTGTGACATGTTAGATAGTGCTAAGCACTAAGGAGAAAAAGATACATTAATGTTGTTGAAATTATTAGGTTATATGATTTATAAAGTTCTTAGCCAGAGTCTGGCCCATAATCAATTGTCCATTCATAACATTTATTCATATTAATCATTCATTCATTATTTCACACATTCATTCAACATATTTTATACATATTTATACACATTTTATATACTGTACTGGCACAGATGCTATGATCCTTGGTTGATTCTGGAACTTTGCATCAAAAAATTCATTCATGCATTCATTCTTTCACCTATTGAGCTTCTCTTTTCTGTCAGACATCTTGTTAAATGTAGGATATATGAATGAATAAATAGGCCCCTGTGTGCAAGTTGCTCATAGTCTAATGCAGTCGCAACCATGAGGGAGGCCAAAGAGTCACAGAGACAAGAGAATTGGACTGGGGCCCAGTAGGCGACCACACTTGGGAAGTGCAGGACAGGAGAAGGGACTCCACCAGGCAGAGACCTCTAGTTGTCTTGGTCAAATTTCTGCCAAAACAAACTTACCATTTCTCAATGATGTCAGAAAGGTTTGTGGATGACCCAAGGCTACTGGATGGACCCTTCTGGTTTCTCAGTTCTTTCTTAAAGTTCAACTAAAGATACAATACCTGGTTGAGAGCTGGCCAGGAGGGTGGTGAGATGCTCAGACCAGGTTGCTTTGCTGTTAAAGCAAGCCTCAGGCTTCAGTTGGAGGAAAAACTAAGTGCTAGTTGACTTGAAGTTTCTTATGCTGGAAAAAGATTTCTGGAGAAAATAGGCAAAATCAGTTAAGATTTTTTCATTCTTTTTTTTTTTTTTTTTAATGCCAGGGATTGAATCCAGGGGCCCTTAACCACTGAGCCACATCCCCAGCCTGTTTTTATTTTTTATTTAGAGACAAGATCTCACTAGATTGCTTAGGGCCTCACTAAATTGCTAAGACTGGCTTTGAACTTGTGATCCTCCTGCTTCAGCTTCTAAACTTCTGGGATTACAGGCATGTGCCACCGTGCCCGATTTGTATTTTAAAAATTGAGAGGATCTGATTTTAGTATTGACCCTGTCCAGAATTTACTATTTGAATATGAACTTGAAAAAATGTAGGGATTGGGCTAAATAAATTCTGGCTCTGAAAAGAATTCCTCCAAATTAGTGAATCACTTTGTAATCATTCCCATAACTACTCATTCATTACTTATTTTTTTATTCAGTCATGTTAAGCATCCTCTTCCTTCTAGGCAGTGTACTGTATACTGCTTTATAAGAAGATGTGGTTCCAGTATTCAAGAAGCTGATGCTCTGGATCTCATTTTTCAGAGATTATTTAATTTTTTTTACTTACTAGAAGACATAATAATGAAAAATAATAGGAATAATCTTTCCTCAGTTGTACTATATAGTATAAAAACTGTAAATGAAATATGACAATATATATCTCCTTTGTACCCATTTTATAGGGAAGAAAATCAAGACTCTGAGAAAGCTCAGGGGAGTGACAGAAGCTCATTACATGCCAGGTTCGGACCTGGGTGCTCCTATTGCAATGGTGAGCAAGCGTAGTCACCAACTATCCAAGACTGATGGACTGAAACTGTCCTGATTTTAAAACTAAATGCCTAGCATCCTGGAAAACCCTTCAGTCCTGAGAAAACCTGGGTAAATGGTTGTCTCAGATGTCCTATAAAATTACTCCCATATCTTAGGACACAGTGTTATACCAAGTACCTAAATTAAGTCAGTAAGATTTATTGATTTGGAATAAAGCAAGTGAAAATCTTGCTGAAAATATTTCATTTCTTTTCCCTGGAGACCTGAAATGTGTCTGGTACTCTTCTTCATGAACCCCCAAGTTTAGATGAATGTTGAATAGACAGTGTTTTGGAGAAACCAATGATAAGATTTAAAAAACTACAGTATTATTATGTTATAATGGTCGGCTTTGGCCCCTTTCCTTCACTATCTGAGTGCTAAATGGCAAGTTCAGGGACTACACTATTCTTTGAAGGATATATTACTTTGGATAATTTTGGAGGACAGTTTTACTTTGAGTGTGGGGCAGAAAGACAAAATTCCCCAAACTGTCATGAGTAAATCTCTTTGCATCTCATATAGCTCCCTGCCTCTATTGTCTTTTAAAAGTAGCTTTATTTGGGCTGGAGATGTAGTTCAGTGGTAGAGAATGAGCTTAACAAGTGTGAGGCTCTGGGTTCAATCCCTAATACTGAAAGAAAAAAAAATCTATAAGAAGCAACATTGTTCTATGGCTATAGAAAACTGATGACTAAGTCATTTCTTCAAGAGAAAAGAATGGTAGACAGGCAGAGCTCAGGTCTTTCACACAATTAGAAATGTTAAACTAGTCCATTTCTTTCCTGGGTCCTTAGGGCTTCCACCTGGAGAGAGACATAACCATGTTTACCAGCTCAACGCTTTTGCAGAGGTTGAGAAGATGAATATTTCCCCTACCCCTTGCAAAATGTCCTGAACTCCAGGAAGGAAGTCCCACATGCCATCACCTCATACTTAGACTATTCTCTTTTGATCACCAAATAATCCTGGCCTTGGTACTCAATCATTTGTGATCATGAACAGGTTGCTGAAATTTACTGAATTTCAGTTTCCTCATCTATGAATTGGGGGATCATGATACTACAACAAAGTATTGTCAGAAGGATTAGAGGCAACATGAGTAAAGTTGCATGCATACCCTCTGACCCTAGGCAAGATGAGTAATCTCAGGAGACCTTGGTTTGACCTGATGCTAAGCTACGACATTAGTGAAACAATTACTTTCATCAAAGTTACACTCAGGTTGAAGGATCAAATGTTTTCTGGAGCAAATATTATTGATTCAATTTGTAAATTTATGTATAGCAGTTTACTGATTTTTCATTTTTCTTACTAATCTTATTAGAATCAAATACTTTTATAAATGATAAAATTAATATTTTATTAAGTAATCAATATTTTTCCCAAGTCAGATTGAACTGATTACAGTTTCTGCCACTCGAATTTTCTTTTGTGACAATTCATTCCACAAAATTCAGTTTTAAAATGTATTCTTCTTTAAAAAGAGTTGGTATTTCAATTGATTTGTAGTCAGTAACACATTATCTTATATGGGATTTTGTCCATTGTCCATTTTGTTATGTTGTACCAATTATTTCTACTAGTGGTGTTCATTAGGAAACACATGGTCAATGGACATAAAAGACTGAGGAGATAAATGGTTCCTGTCAGCTTTTCCAAAGTAAAGAAGAGAGAGCATTAGGATAGCAAGGAGAAGGTATAACATGGGTCAGAGTCAAAATAGTGGAACCAAAATATCCTGCTTCACTCCCCATCCTGCCCCTACAATTCTTCAACCTGCATTGGCATTCACCTGAGCTGGCATTTATTTATTTATTTATTTATTTGTTTATTATTTGTACAGGGGTGATGGGGGAGAAGAGGTACATTACAGTTCTTTGTATCCTTCTTAATTTCCTTATGTATTTCAAACTCAGCGTCAACTTCATTTTAGTCCTTGCCAGCTCATTCCAGCTGGGTTTGCATCTGAATTTGAAAAGATCCTGTTTTGGTAAAAACGTTGTTCTGAACACAAATTTTTGGTGAGGAGAAAAAGACATTGTGACCACGAATCTCAGCATAATGCCTAACACTGTGACCCTGAATAATAGGAGTTTGTTCTCTTCTCTCCCTTGGACTTCTTTTCTTAAGGAGACAGTGTGGCCCAAGAGAAGAGTACAGCCTTCAGAATTAGACTGATCTGGGTTAAATCTGGATTTAGAGTTTAGTTCTTCCATTTCTTAGCTTCATTTTTTTAAGAATTGTTTTGTTTCTTTGAGCTTCAATTTTATTAACAAACAAATGGGAGAAAAATATTCCTTCATCCTAATGTTGTTGCAAAGAGTAAATAACAATATATACAAAACATTAGTCCATGCATGGATAAACATAACCCCTGCCCATACACAGTTAAGGGAGGGATTCAAGACACTGGCAAATAATGATCAAATAAATTATTGCAGTCTTGATGATTGCAATGCAAAGAGTGCTGTACAGGCAGATAACAAGGAAATATGATGTCATTGGGTTTGGAAGTATCACTCAAAACATGGTACCCATGAGGATTAGGCTACATTTTCATATATATGTGTGTTTGTCTTAAAATGTAGGTGTGTGCATGTTAAGTATTTGTGTGTAGACAGTGAATTACAGTATAGTCTTTGGAATTAAGCCAACATGAGTTTGAATCTTAGTTCCTTTAGTTACAAGTGAGTTTTGACAAGGTATTTAATTTTCTGAGTCTCAGTTTCTCATCTGTAAGATGGGGATCACAACACATCTACTGTCATGAGTTGTCATGAGAATTTTCCTCCCTTTCCTCCTCTAACCTTTATCAAGTGCTTTCAACATGCCAAGTCCCATACTCAGTGCTTAAAATCTATGTGATCCCATGAAATTGGGAATACTGTATTAATATCCTGAGGAAACTCTGGTGATGAGATGTTAGGCAACTTGACCAAGGGTATATACATTCATGAGTGATGAGGTAAGACAGAATTTCAACCCAAAAATCTAGCTCACGAGGCCATGTCTTTTGCTCATGCTAATTGCAAGGAGAGAGAACTGTATTTGGGGTGTGTATTTGGGGAATAGTAATTTGCATTATTCCCACCTATCTGTCCAAGACCTAGAGAACACGATGGGGCCTCTTGAAGTGCACCCTGAGTGAATGACTGGACTGGACCTGGCAGGGGTAGTCACATTGTAGAGGTGGGAGGTGGAGGAAGGAAGGACTAAGGACCCTCCCCCAACTCCGGTATCTTCAGAAAGGCTTTCAACACCCTTGATTGCTATGTGCTTTGACAAATGCATAAAATATGGTCCCCTTCCAGCTGCTTACTTGGTCCATTTCTGGAATGATGCCAGCTGCCTATTTGATCAGCTTTGAACAGCAGTGAGGTAGTTAAGGCTGAGCAGAGTGCAGCCGACTGAGAAAATGGGTAAATATTTTATAGGCTGCACAGTAAATAATGTATATATTCAGAGAAACAAGGTGAATCTTTTATAGGCCTGAACCCCTGTTAAATCTGCAATTAAATGCTGGTGCTGGAAGACATAAAAGCAAGTCCTAAATCCTCCTTCCTTACTGAGAATCAAAGAACTACCCATAAGCTTTAGATAAGAAGTTCCATGTCTGTTCCCTGATGCTGAATTGCTTAAATTTAGTATTTTTTTTCTAAAAAGAAAAAGTTCTTTTCCTTATTCCAAATGCTACTTAATATATTTGTTAAGGGACTGATAGATGAAGATGGTGAGAAAACAAGGTTAAGAGAATAATTCTATAAAATGGGCCCATTGTGTTGACCCCCACTTGCTTTCTTTTCTAAGAAGCAGTTTATCTGCAGCCCTGCCTGGCCTAAGTGGACAGGATATGTCACATTCCTTAGCCAACTACCTGTTCACTGCAGGAGAAATGCAGGCCCAAGATAATGTCAACGGGAGGAACCCAGGAGATTTTTGGGACCAGATTCTGAAACTCTGGGAGATAAGGATAGTTCCTCCTAAACAAAAAAAAACAAAAAAAAATCTGTAAAAATGTATGGTTAAGAATTCAATTAGAACTGGTCAGCATGGGCCAAGGCAACCTAGAGTTGCCATGACAGTGGGAACTTGAAAGTCTGATGTCACCCTACTGTCAGTCAAGTCAAGAGGTGGATCTGGGTAGGACTCTCTGGAAACTTCTCTGGGGTCCCCAATAACACTGGAGTTCAGGAAAGGTGTGTTGTCCCTCTCCTCTCTGAGAGGACCCTCTGAGGTCCTCTGAGGGGACCCTTGAGAATGTCCCCTTTCCCTTTTGCTATCCCTTCCAATAAACTCATTCCTGTTACTCT
The DNA here is from genome assembly GCF_902686445.1 of Sciurus carolinensis. Classification (NCBI taxonomy): domain Eukaryota; kingdom Metazoa; phylum Chordata; class Mammalia; order Rodentia; family Sciuridae; genus Sciurus; species Sciurus carolinensis. Next base: position 161,767,198 of record NC_062213.1, read on the forward strand.
GAGCAACATGTCTGAAATCTTTCTGACTGATGACAAGAATTGGCATTTAAAGGAGGTATTTGTGCTGCCCCAACTCTTTAACATATTCACAAACATTTTTCAAATACATTTATGTATTTTTATATATTTTTCGAGTTGTGTATCTATGAAAGAACTTCACCTATGAGATTTATTTTAGTTCTCAGTGCAATTTCAGTGAGATCCATGCAGCATGCATATGATAAATATTTGGTATTTCATTTGTTGAGGTTCTGCTTTGTACCAGGATCTCTTCTGGGTGATATGATACCAGAGTCTGGGTCATACAATCCAGTGGTGGGAGATAAGTAATAAATGAAGTTCCAGAGGAAATCAATTCCCGAGAAAAGTGAAGTAGAGAAAACAGGGAGAGATCGTTTCAAGGAGACGCCTTGCCTGTGAAGTGATGTTTGAGGAGACACAGTATGGATGGTAGTGCTGAGAGACCCTGTAATCTCAAGGTATTGTAGTGAAATCTGTGTTGGTGAGCCCACATCAATACCAAGGCATTCATCCTCTCATCTTCTGAAAGCTGCCACCAAAACCACTTCTGAGTTTCCTTGATCAAGCTTTGCCTCCCTCTCAAGGAGCTGTCCATAACCAAAGACTAGCAGGGTTCAAAAGCTTGACCTCATTTTAATGGGGGATAACTGTTGACTGGAATCCTAGCTGGCAGTGAGGACCCTATCACTGGTGATATGTTAAGCACAAGAGTCTTGGCATACCCATCAGTACAATTGTTAATACTTCCATTAGTAGTTGTGTTAGTCAGCTTCCTCTGGCTGTGACAGAATCAGAAGGAATCAACTTTAAGGAGGAAAGACTTATTTTGGTTCATGGTTTCAGATGTTTTAGTCTGTGGTTGGTTGACCCCTTGCTTTGGGTCTGTGATGAGGCAATGCCATATAGTAGGAAGCACAAGCAGAGGAAACCACTCACCTCATGGTGACTAAGCAGAGAGAGAGAGAAGAAAGGGTCCTAATATCTACCTTGAGGACACACCCTCAGGATCCTCACTTTCTTCCACTAGCCCCCATCTCTTAGAATTTCTACCACCTCTCAGTAGTGCCATAAGCTGTGGAAGAAGCCTTCGACATATGAACTTTTGGGCAACATTTAAGATACAAATCCTTAACAGGGTGGAATATCAGTAGGAGAAATCATACTATGCCATTGCACTATGTCAGGTGTTAAAGGGGTTTGGGGAAAAGTGATCACAAGGACAATGGAACTGGATATTTGAATATAATCAATGTATTGGAAAAATATAATGAAGGTTGGAGGTGAGTAATCACCAATTTGTCCACAATGTGAAATTCAGAAGTACTTCTGGCAGTTTATAAAGAAACATTTGTTACTGGAGTTGGCAGCAGAGAAAACTGAGTCTCAGGCCCAGAACTTAATGATAAAAGTAGAAGAAATCTAGACAAGATAGTGATCCCATCCACAGTAAGCTAGCTACACCAAGGTCTGGCCCTTCACTGGGAAGGGACAGGAACTGAAGACTTGGAGTGGGAAGATCTAGGTTGATTTCATGAGACATTATCAAACCCCCAGATGTCTCTGTACAGTTCTTGGCCTGTAGAAATAGCATATTCTTCCTTGTTAAAAATAATGCTCCATTGTGATATATATAAGTATCACAGAATAGTGGCATTATGGCATTTTCCCATCAATGGATAGAACTGGAGACTAATCATCCTAAGTGAAATAAGTCAGTCCCAAGGAGACAAAGGTCAAAAGTTTTCACTGATATATGGAAGCTAATACAAAATAAGGTAGAGGGGATAAAAAAAAAATCAGTGGAGTAGACAAAGGGGATTGAAGGGGAGGGAGGAGGAATGGGATAAGGAAAGAACAGTGGAGTGAATCCAACCTAACTTTCCTATATACACATCTGAATATACCATAGTGAATCTTACCATCATGTACATCCACAAGACACTAACTAAAAAACACTAAGTAAATATCTGAAAGATCAGTAGAGTAGAATGAAGAGAATGGGGAGGGGGGATGGGAGGGAAAGGAGGAATAGTGTAGACTGAAGTAGAGCAATTTATATTCCATGCTTTTATAATTTTGTCAAATTAATTCTAATGTAATGTACAACTAAAAAGAACCAATAAAAAGGAAAACATTATATTATAAAAAGAAAATAAATAGTACTCCATATCTATTTGAAGATAGGGCAGATGCCTCACCTTGCAAGGTAAAATCCTAACCCCACTCCTAACCCCTGCTGTCCACCAAGAATCCACTTCCACTTCTCATGGCCAGCAGGCTGGTAATTATGTCAAGTCATGATAAAACCAAACTGAGAAAGTGCTGGTGCTTCTAAGGGAGAAGTGATTATGCCCTGAAATAGATAAAGGATTCAGATAACATAAACCAGCAGAGTTGGAAGGGTATGTTTGGACCTGGTTCCAAATAGCAATAGATCAAGGAAAGCAGGACCTAAAGTGGGGTCATTTATTGGAATGAGAATATTATGCCATGATATAGGATTTAACGCCCTGAGAGGGACCCTAGGAGATGATACTAACATCCTACTCTAATGACTCTGGAAGCTTCATGAAAGTTTCAACATTAGGTGATATAGGATTAACAGAGGACCATGGAAGATGGGAGAAGGAATTAGAAAGAAGTGTGCATGTTAGAAAACCTGTTAGTTATAATTTGTAGGGCTCACAGGACATGGTTACCAAAGCAATGGAAAAGGTACAGTGAGAGAGCAAGTATTGTTGAAAAGCATGTGTTTAAGATAAAGCTGGACAATGGTGTCACAGAGCTGGGCTTCCCAACAGCATTGAGGATGATGGAATCTCAAAATAATAAGGATCACTTGGTGGCATTTAGTCACTGGAAGCAAGGTCAGGGTAGCAAGGTCAGGAGGACCCAATCCACAGAGAGCCATGACAGCAGTCAATAGAATACAATGTTTTTAGAGGTAAACTTGGTGCAGGGTAATAATGGTCCTGTTCAATCTGTACTCAAAAGACTTTAGAATGAATGATCAGGAAATGGCAGTTTCTGGACCTGAGTTAAAGTTTAGAGTTGCAATCTATGGACTGAAGGATAGGCCATATTCTTGGGATAAAGAACCCTGCAATAATGAAGAAGTGCATTTGGTAATGATTTCCATGAAACCTTTCCAAAGGGACTTTTAGCCTTTAACTTGAGCTATCACATATTGGGAATAGAGGAATGTGTACATATTTTGCAGACTGCTGATCACACAGGTTCTGGGTTGACATTTTAAGTTAGGAATCAGAAGTATTATCAAGGTCTTCCTGTTAAAATAGGGGTATATGGGGACCACTAAATAAATGGAATCTTGGCCCAAGTCCAGGTCACAGTGTGTCCATTGGGTCCACAGTCCCATCTGCTGTATATTTTTATTGGTCCCTAAGCTTATCAGTGGAATGAATGTAATTGGTAGTTGGCAAATTCTTCACATTAGTTCCCTGGTTTGTGACTGAGATATTGAAGCAGGAAAGACTAAACAAAAACCTCTAAAACTAGCCTCTGACTGGCCAATATAGTAAATTAAAAACAACATTCCATCCTAGGAAAATGTAAAGGGGAATAGAGGAAATTAAAATTAACCTTAAAGACTAAAGGGATGCAGGGATGGTGACCCCTATCATACTCCCATCAGTCTGATCCATCAGCATGGATCTCATTCACAAGATCTGATCTGATTGTGGCTGCCAAATGTCCAACCAGATAGTATGAGACCCTTCCTTAAAGAAACATACCAACCACTTGGGGATAAATCTGAAGGGGCAGTGATTCATCTTGATGGGGATAGATTTGCCTTTTCTGCTTGTAGATTTTTTTTTTCTGTTTGTAGGTCTTTGGCTAGAAATACCAAAGGATCTATAGCGTTTGACCCATTAACAAGAAATTCTACAAAATATTACACTGTGGAACCCACTTCCTAGTAAAGGAGATAAAGCAGTGGCACATAATAGGATTTATTGGTCCTGTCATTAATTGTATAATTCAGAATCTGCCACTCAGAGTGAGGGAATGGCCTTTTGAAGAATCATCTAAGCACTGGATTTGAAATGGGACCTAGTAAAGATGACCACCATCTTCCGAGATGCAGTAAACTTGCTAAACAAAGAACATTATACAGTTTTATGTCCCAGTAGGTAGAATTTGAGGGTTCAATAACCAAGGAGTGGAAGTGGGGATATCTTGATTACCACTACTTCTAATGATCCATCCAGGAAATTTGTGTTTTTCATCCTCATTATGTTGGACTCAGCAGATTTGGATGTCCTGCCTCCTAAAGAAGAACTCTGCTACAAGGTTCACTTCAAGAATCCCATTAACTTTAAGCTACCACTGTCTTCTGGTTATCTTAGACTGCTTAAACCAAAAACCAGCCAATAAAAAAATACATCAGTACCTTAGTCAGGGTTCATTGACTAATAATTGGCAGAGGATGGGGTTTCTGTTATGCAATGGGGCAGGGAAGGATAGGATTGACACCCTGGGGATTCACTAGGGCATCTTTTGGTATCCCCTTGACCAGTTTTAATAGTAAGTGGATAGGATGACTTGGGGGCTCAGATATACCATGAATAAGAGTCTGATTATCTGTGCTCCCCCACATAAACTACCCAGATTAGCAGAGGTGCTAGCAGGTGAGGGGCATATAAAATGAGTGAGGAGAGAGAAATTATGAGTATTTGCTGCAGCTGGGAGACCAACTGTAGTGTCTGGGACTAGTTCATCCTACTCTTCCTCCTGTAAGGTTCCTTGGGAAAGAAAACAATCTGAATCTAATAAGTTCTGTTCCCAGTTGAATTAAACTTCTTAGAAAAAGCAAGTGGATCTGAGTTGTGCAATTATAGTGTACCATTCAGTGTGTGGTGGATGTCGTGCTGTCCCCCAGGTGCCCTGTTTAGGAGTGAGGCCCTCATTCTTCCAGATGAGAGGTCCGACACACATACCAGCTGGAGAATTTTTTTTTTTTTTGAGAGGGGAGAAGCAATGTACAGAATGCCAAAAGGAGGACACTTGATGACTTCCAGTCCCATCATAGAGTAAGATTGAAGTAAAGGTGGGATTTGAGCTCAAGAATTTAATTTAAAAGTCATTCTGTCATCTCAAGAGGGTCTTTGTAGGCTTCTAGTCCTAAGCCCTGGTTTTGCCATAGGACACTAAAACTCTGGCAACTAAATGATTAGTTCAAGACCAACACCCAGGTCTTGTGACTCAAGAGACTCAGATTCCTTATGTGACGCCATTTTCAGTGTAATTCAACATACCTAAATGTGGACTAGCTAGCTGTCCTTTGAGGTAGACTCGAGGAGACAGGCTGTCAAAAACTGTCTTACTGGTCACTTGGGTCTTTCTGATCCTCAAGGAAGGACTCCTTTAAGGGTGTCATCTTCCTATCTATGTTGACAAGAGTGATTGAGGACTTCAGTAAGGTCAGTCCATCACAAGCAACTGCCACAGGTGGATGCTTTAAAAATGTTTACCACTTGAATGAGGTACACAATCTGATGGAGGGGAGGGGGTCAAGTGGGTTTTGGGACCAACAGGATGGCATTATGTCTAAGAACCATATGGGCTTTGTTATTAGATACATCTGGGTTCAAATCCAGGTTCAAAATCATTTGCTGGTTGATTGAATTTAGATCAGTTCCAGTCTCTTTAAGGTTTAGTTTCCTCATTTGTTAAATGAGAGATAGTAATGCCTACCAAAGAGAACTGCACTTTTATTAAATGTATCAAACATGTATACAAAGCTTAGCATAAATAAGCGTTCAGTTAGCATGAGCTATTACTAGCTACACTTTAGGCTGAATCTCCCCTTTTCTCTTTACCTTAAGTTGTTTGTGGATCTATATTTTTTGTTTGTTCTGCTGCTAAATGTGTTCAACTTTTGAACTTGATTCTGACTATCAGAGTTACATTTTACTTCTTCCTTCCCATTAACCTCAGTGTCCTTTGTCCTTTTCCACTCACTCTGAATCCAGGTCTGGACCCCTCTCCTGATCATGGAGTCCTTACTATGCACTTAAGCTCTAAAAAGTTTAGTAATGTTCTAAAGTCCCCCAGTTTGCAATTTGTGGAGCAAAGTTTCACAATCATGCTGTCCAAAATCAGAACCTGTGCCTCCACTTCCAATAACTGAATTGCTCCCATGGTCAGTTCTGCTGCCCACCCAGGGACAGATTTCCCAGGAGCTACTATCAACCTGTGGCTCCTCACCAGTCCTTGTGCTTGCTTCCTTTCATAAGAATACTGGGGCTGACTTCTATGAATCATGCAAATAAATAGTACCTGAAAGATATCAGTCATCCAGGGAGCCATCCTGCTCCCTGGCTACTTTGCCTCTTGGAATTGTCCTTTCTTCCCCTGCGTTGCTTGGAGATATTTGTGCCTCTGTTTTCTCACCACTTTAGAGATCTTCAGGTTTGTGGTTGCAGACAAAAGCTAGTTTTATAAATTGAACATATCTCTTGGGACCCAGGGTGAATCAGAGAGGGTCTGAGCCATGCCTGGAACATATGGCCAATTCAACCAACTGACTTTGAGGTGCTTCTCTTCTGGGTCAGGTGAAGGTTGGCTCAGAGCTGCTCTCTGCCCTTCCACACCGTCCTTAGCACAGGAGGCAAACGCGTAGCTCCCTGTTGGTTTGTACCGTGTAAGTGCTGCCAGACGCTGAGGGAGGAGGCGCTGTTTATGACCTCTTCCCAAATGTTAAGCTGCCATTGTTGGAGCCCCTCCTAGGATATTGGGTGAAAGACTTTATATCATCATGTCATTGTGTCCTTTTAAAACTCTTGGGCAATAATATTTGTATTTCTGTTTGGTAGATGAAGAAATGGAAGTTCAGAGAGATAAGTTAACTTGCCAAAACCACACAGTAAGTGACAGGATTGGATTTTGGGTACAGATCTACTTGATTACAAAGGTAGTTATCTTATCCAGTGAGCAGAAGTTGGAGACTGTGTCAGTGGGCTCACCCTGGGAGAAGACTTCTGTATTAAGAAAGCAGGAAGAGAAGCAATGGAGAGAAGGCCCACCTTGGCATTGCCCTATACTCAGTTCTTCATAATCTGGGCTAGAGACAGACTGTGCAGGGCTCAGCGTGCAACAGCTCCAGCTGTTCTCCTCTCTCACTCTCCCTGGGGGTCCTCTGGGGTATGTCATATTTCTCTCTAACATTCTTGGAATATTTTATGATTCATTCTTGAAGCATGAACTTTTTAACTCTTTTCCCGTGGAAGAATTTCTTCTTCCTTAGCTGCAGGCCTGCATGGAAACTCATAGAACTTTTATGAACAGATAAGGAGAGACACCCTTTGGTGTTCAATCTACTATTTTCCCAATAAGCCTGACTTGCTAGAATCTAATCTTTTATGAACTTGTTCTGGAGACAATTGAAATTGGAAGGGATCTTATTTTTCAGAAAGGTGACTTGACCAAAGGCACAAAGAAAGATAGGAGCTTGGGTCTTGCGACTTTGAGTGCTGGGCTCTTTGCAGTGTGATTTCATAAATTCACAGTGCCTGACTTAGTATCATTTACTAAAATAATTGAGGAAATGAGTCAATTTTCTTAGTTTGGCCAATGGCACTCATGATTTCACATAATACTTTCTCAGTTCCGTTATTGGGGAAGAAGAGTTGAACTGAGCTGGCCCTTGATGACCAATAAGACAAAGTCCACAAGAAGAAAGTTCTCTGGAAGCAGAGTATGTACTGCTAAAGATTCATGGTTTCCCCCCACTTTGGTGTACCTAGTAACCCTGTGAGAAAGATATCATTATCTCTGCTTACTGTTCTGGAAACTGAGGCAAAGTTCTTCCAGTTTGTAACAAGACCAGGATCCAATCTAGATCAGTTCAACAATAAAGCCTGAGGTCTTTTCACAACCCGATAGTCTGTAAGAACAACTTAGGTCTTAGGAAAGTTAAATCTCTCCAAAAATTAAAGTGTTCCTTGCTCGGAAGCTTGGGTAGTGATTTGAATTTTCTGAAGGGGGAAAGGGGGACTGCCACAGCAGCTGTTACACCCCACTCCATTCCCTGAGCCCCACCCTTCTGACATCATGGGTGTGCAGTTCCTTGCTAGAAGGACCCACCTACAGAGGCTCCACCCGGTGGCCCAATACCATGAAAATAAGCCCATCCTATGAGCCAGGGGAGTCAGTCTCTGATCCCAAGGCAGAGCAAGAAGCCAAAGACTGCATAAATTTGGGGCCAGACATCAGAGCCTAGGACCCAGAGGTAAGCTGCTGGAACCATCCAAGAAATTCCAGTAGTTCCATCTCAGTGACTTAAGATCACAGTTCTGTGGAATGCTATGGGTCCCATATTATTCAGAATATAGTTTCAATGCCTAAACTGGCACACAAGGTCCTCTATGAGCCAAATCTTGCTTTAGTGCCTGTCTTTCCTTCCCACTCCTATGGCAAACTACACTGAGCTACACAAGCTTTTCCTGACCGGGCTCTTTCAACAACCTGATCCTTCTGCCAAGAAAGGTATTCTCCTCTTCTTCATCCTCCTCTTCCTTTCTTCTTTTATTAAGTCTTTCTCTTGTTACCTGTTCATTGTCTGGATAACTCTGACCCATATTTTAAAACTCAACTCTTCTACATCTCTTCTGGGAAGTCCTGCTGAAAATCAAAGTCTGGGTAAGATACTAAGTTTATCATGCAATTATCCTTCATTATACTTCTCTATTTGATTGCCTGCCATCACCTTGGGCTGTGAGTGATGCTATTGCAAGGACTGTCATAATCCTCAGCAGTCTCCAGTGCCCAGGAAAGACTGGCCATCATCATCAACAAAATATCTGGAAGAGTTGGTGGGTACATCTCATCATCAGAGAAAAAAATCCTTTTATATCTAATCCTATAATGGAGATGGCATGCAACTTGTATTTTCTCAACCCACTAACTGAATTCAATTCATATGGACATTGGGGGTTTTCTTCCTTCTTTGCATCTCCTCTTCTTTTTCTTCACCTACTTTTCACTCTACTTCTTCCTCCCCTGCCCAGAATCTCAGGTCAACCTAGGCAGCAGCTAGATCTATAAAGCTTTGGGGCATTCCAATTCTTAAGAGTGCAGCATCAAACCAAATCTGTATTTTTCTTCCTAATGCTGACTGACTTTCTTAGAAAACCTTTCATGTATTTTTGTGTTGATACAGGCTTCCTGTCTTTATGGTGTCTTACTTATAATCTCTTCTTTGCAAAGGCTTTGTGGCAGGAGAAAGAAGAAAGCGAGGTGGAAATAAAATATTATCTTAGTTCCTTTATCCTGCTGTAACAAAATACTTGACATTGAGTAATTTATAAACCACACAAACGTATTGCTCACAGTTCTGGAAGCTGACAAGCACAAGATCAAAGCACCAGCAGATCTGGTGTCTGTTGGGGGTCCATTTCCTGGTTAATAGATAAAGTCTTCTACATGTCCTCACACATTGGAAGGGGCAATCTAATCTCTTCCCAGAGGTCCAACCTTCTAATACCATCACCTTAATGATTAAGATTCAACACATGAACTCAGGGAGACACAAACATTCAGATTGCTGCAAGGGCTGTCTTTCATGAAAATATTTAGCATATTAAGAAATCACAGGAGTGTAGGAAGGTAGGGAAGTATTGATGTAGCTATGGCTATGGTCAGAGTGTAATTTGTCCCCAGCAAAATTTATGTTGAGGCTTTAATCTCCCACTGTAACAATAGTGAAGTGGTGGAGACTTCAAGGGAGATAGTTAGACCTAGGGGCAACACCCTTGAAAGGCATTAATGTCCCTCTTGGGAGACTGGATTAGTTCTCACCAGAATGGGTTTTTGTAACTGAGTGAAACTGGCCCCTCCCTGGTCTCTTGCCTCTTCTCCCACCATGTGACCTTTCTCTTGCAGACACTCTCGCCATCAAGTCCTTACCAGAAGCAGACACAGATGACATGGTCTTGGACCTCTAAAACCATGAGCCAAAATAAACTTATTTTTCTTATAAAATATCCAGATTTAGATATTTTGTTATATAAACACAAAATGGCCTAAGACATGATTAATCTCAGTTTCTTCTTGTCTTTTTATCCTTCTCCATCAAAATTCCTGATTTTAGCTCTTGGCTTTGAATATTATTTTCCTATTCCTTCAGGATTCAGAGTCATCTTCTCCTAAAAGTCATTATTATGATCCTCTGAGTTATGTGCCCACTCATTTATGATAGACAGAGATCTACCATCCAGATACCCCTTCAAGTAAAGGCTTGCCCAGATGCCAGGAGTATAGTTATTGGGCAGTCTCTAGTTGTTTGTTCCTCTAGGGTCAGCCTGACCTGCAGAAAAATGCTTTGCCTGAAATCACACACTTGTAGTCATTGGTACTAAGCAAGACAAGTGCATAAAGGCCTAAATAGCCTAGCCAGATGGAAGACATCACTGTTGGACAATTAACTCTAGAGTCCCTTGCTGGATTGGCTGAGTTTTGGTCAACCATGCATCAAGGTTCAAATTATTCCTCTGCCCAAGCCTGCTTATATGCCCAATCATATTCATATGTGGAAGTCCTAACACTCAGTGCCTCAGAATGTGACTTTATAGAGGTAATCAGGTTAAAATGAGGTCAATAGGGTAAGACCTAATCCAATATGGCTACTATCCTTATAGAAACAGAAAATCTGGAGGTAGATATACATAAGAAAAGAATGCTATATGAACATTCAGATAGCCATTTGCAAGTCAAGGAAAGAGATCTGGAACAGATTCTCCCTCACAGACTTTAGAAAAAACAACCCTGCCAATATTTTGATCTTGGAAATCTTGTTGTCAGAACTGTGAGATCATATGTTTCTGTTGTGTAAGTCACACAATTTGTGTGGTACTTTGTTATGGAAGCCCTAGCTAACTAATACAAGGGATCATTGAGAACCATTTCGGAAGCTGCCTGTGATGGTTAATTTTGTGTGCCAACTTAACTGGGCATGGGAAGTCCAGATGACTAGTCAAACTGTTTCTGGGTGTGCCTATGAAGGTGTTTCCAAAAAAGTTGGGCATTTGGATTGGTGGACCACATAAAGCAGATGGTCCTCTTCAGTGATCTATTTCACCAAAGACCTGAATAGAACAAAGAAGTAACTTTGTAAACTGAGACTATGTAAACTGAGATGTCTATCTCTTGCATTCCACATTCCTCATTCTCAGATAGTGACATTGACTAGAATCTGCACAACTGGCCCTATGTATCTCAGGCATTCCATATTGCCAGCTTTCCTGGCTCTCCAGCTTGCAGACAGCAGATCGTAGAGTTTCTGAGCCTCCATAACTGTATAAGCAAATGCCTTATAATGAATCTCTCTCTCTCTTTCTAAGCACACACACACACACACACACACACACACACACACACACACATATCTATCTATCTATCTATCTATCTATCTATCTATTCATCCATCTATCTGTCTCTCCTATAGTTCTGCATCTCTGGAGACCCATGACCAATATATTACTTATCTCAGAGTCTTAAAAGGAACAGCCTGATGATAAAGAAGGAGCTGATTCAGGAGATAAATAGATGGAAATTTCAGGTTCTGTCCAATGGATGGGAGGTAGGGTACATCCATTGTACATGTTGTGCCTAACCTTATTTATGTAGGGTATAGGGGATCAGAATGAGAACTGAAGACTAGATGCTGATTCACAGTACTTTGAATGGATTCAGGTGGTTAATGGCAAGTTCTGCCTGCAGGAGAAAGTAGCTGCTCCCCCACTGCAGAGCAGTCTTACTTCCAGGATTCTGGAGTACCCTGAAACAGGTTAGGATGTTCAAATTGAACATCAAATGTTTATTTATCATCTGTTCTTATCAGCACTGGAAAAGCAAAGGTAACTAATCTATTTAATTCACAACTCTAAGTAGGACCTTTCAACAACATGGTTCCTTTCTAAACATGTGGTTCCTTACTAAATAAAGTACAGGCTCCCTAAGTGCAACATGCACAGCCCTCCACAACCTGGCCTACACCTGACCCTCACTATCTGGCTTCTCCTCATTCTAGTTCCATCTAACCTGGCTCTTCTGTGTCATTTTTATTGCATTTACTATTCTGGCCATTCTGAACTACAGTCATGTGCAGCTTAATGATGGGGACACATTCTGAGAATGCTCTGCTAGGTGGTTTTATTACCTTGTGGACATCATGGAGTGGACTTACACAAACACAGATGGTTCTAGTCCATCCTTGAGGTGGCCTCTTGAAGCTTCAAGAGATATTGTGAACTTGAAACACATGAGGTTGCTGTTGATGTAACATGGAATACTGTTTGAAGGTAAATATTTTTGTATAAATATAAATACTATACTCTGAAACCATGATAAAAAGTGTAGTATAACATACTCTACATGATTGTAGGTGCTATACTTTTATAGGGTTGTCTGCATGGCAGGTTTGTTTACAGCAGCAATACCATAAACACCTGAGTAATGCATTGTGCTCTGACGTAATGATGTCTATGACATCACTAGGTGATAGGAATGTTTCACTCCTTTGTTATTGTATGGGACCACCATTCTGAATGCAGTTGATCACAGATCCAAATGTCACGTGGTGCATGACTGTGCTTATAAGATGGACCATTTCAATCTTCTAGATCATGAATGCTATTTAATTCTGTCTAGGTCTTTTCTATCTTTAATTTTTTTTTTTTTTTTACATCTACTTTACTAAATTCTACCTTTCCTAAAATGAAATTTTCCTCTAGGAAGCCCTTTCTGCTCCTGTAGGCAGATTCTTTTCTGGCACTCCTTGTTTTGTGGAAGAGAAATATGCATTACTTTTTTTCTTTCATATAATAATCTTGGAAGACAGGATGTGTGTATCCTCAGTGCTCAGTATGCAGCCCAGAATTGAACTCACTCAATGTCAGTTTTTCAAAATGAATGGTTAAAGGAAAAAAAAATGAATGAATGAAGGGTGATTCTTATTCCAAAGAGAGGCAGGTAAACAAGCCAGTAACAGAGCAAAGGACCCAGTAATAGCTGATTTTTTTTTTTTTTTTTTTTTTTTTTTTTTTTTGTGCTGCTGGGGATTGAACCCAGGACTTTGTGCTTGCATGGCGAGCACTCTACCAACTGAGCTATCTCCCCAGCCCATAGCTGAATTCTAAACAAGCATAGAGGGCAGAGTGCTAAACAAGCATAGAGGGAGAATACTCAGAGAAGCATCCTGGGAAAGGGGACATTAAGCTAAATCTGAACTGGTCCCATTGTCCTACATAGAAATGAGAATGTGAGATTTAGTTGGCTAAAGGCAGATCATGCCTTCAACGTGTGAATGGGGAAAGGCCTTTCCACAAAGGGACTAACTGGATGCACACAGGCAGAGAGACATGGGCGAGTGTGCTGGGAACGACCTGTCAAGAAGCATGGTGCAGCTGGGCAAGCGGGGAGTTCAGACAGTCATAGCAACCTGCAGGACCATGGAAGGCCTGGAGCACCAACCAAGGAAGATGGTGACTCCACTGCCCAGTTCTGGAACACAGAACACAGAGGAGCTTGATGGGGCTAACAGAGAATTCCACTTGAAAATGGGCTGTGCCAGAGACTTGCACCTGGAGCCTCCTCTCATGACACCTCTACTTAAGCAGAGAATGAAATAATTTATTTATTTTTAATCTGAGGATTGAACCAAGGTGCATGCTTGAGTGGTGGAGGTGGGGTGACTGTGGGCAGGCTGGTTCTTGTAAAGAGAGGCCCCTGAGAAGCTGAGCTGGCGTGCTCCCTTCCTACTCCCCACTCGCCCATCAGAGAAGATGCTCTTCTCAGAGAGGCTGCATCTCCCTTCTGGGAGAAGGCAAGGTCTTCTCCCCTCTTATCTGCTCCCCATGGCTGCTTTGCTGGGGCTGTGGACATAGAAAAGTCACAAGAGTAGTTTAGATAAGATGCCTTTTAGCATATTTGCCTTGAAAGTCACCTTAGGTGCTGGGGGTCTAGGTTACCTGTCCCTGCTCCACGTGCCCCGCACTCATCTGCAACACTGGCACTCTCCCGACTGAATGGAAGTGGCCTATTGTCTCCTCTGCCTGCCATGCTGTACTGTGAGTTCCCTGAGAGCTGAGTCTCACCGTCTGGGGACTCACTTTGGGACTCCTATGTATTAAGGTTGAGTTGGAAGAGATCCTGAACAGAAGGGTGCACAAGGAAAACACCTCACTGTCTTTATCAATTCAATTCCATGCTTGGCTCTGTAAAAGTTCACATTTCTTGTTTATTCTGTCCCTTGGTGTCACCTGTCAGGTAAGATCAGACACAAAGGATAAGTCCAGGGACTATGTGAGGTTGTCAGAGCCAGGGCAGACCAGTTAGGCATGATGGCAGAGTCCCCAGGGCCAGCTGGAACGCGCCTGCTGTAACCACATCTCCAGGCCTGGTATTGGGCCCCTCTAATTTGGTTTTGAAAACATGTGGTTTTGTCCTTGTTCAAATATTGATTTTAGGTAACTTGAGCCTGGCAGAAAAGGCCTCTGCCGGGCCAGTGGGGCTGTTTGTTGCCTTAATGACATTTCTGTGTGTTTGTATAACACGGGCTGGCGGTCGAGTCGTCGCTCCCAGGGAAGATTTACGGGACTTTACACTTTGGAAGATATTGAGGCAAACCGTTGATGAAGGCCTAGGGCATAAATCACACCCGCTCGGGCTGACAAGGGGCACTTTGGAACTTTTGCCAGCTGCCTCTCCCCTTATGTGGAGTGAGGGTTTGGACCAGGTCAGCTGGCTTCACGGCGTGTGTCCTACAATCCCTGGAGGAGAGCTTTTGGGCAGGGTTCCATGGCCCTCCAGGACTTTATAGGTTTTATAGCAGGGGTTCTTACTAGATTTCTGTGAGTAAAAATGAAGTTTTGAGAACTCCAGGAGTGGAAGACTTTGACGTCTCTTTCAGACCTAAAGCTCTCATACTGAGTTGTCCTGGGTCCTAACGGGAAGCAGTCGGTTCACTCTTCATTGAGAAGAGATTAACGAAGGGACTGTTAACAAAGATATAAGTGATGTCTAGGGAAATATATGGAGTGGTGAAGCAACTTTGGTGTGTAACAGAGCCCATAGAGAGGGTCAGCTGTGGCCTCAGCAGAGAGGCAGCTGATGGGAGGAACCCACTGTGGCTCCAGAGGAGGGAGCCAGCAATACATGCCCTAACCTCTCTCTTGCCCTCAGATCTCCTGAGGATGCTCCTTCAAACCCAATTGGAAGTCACAGGTGGATGAGTTCTAAGGACACTTGGCTCCTAGACCTCTGAGAGCTGGTAGACTAGCTCTATCTTAAGATATAGGAAGTCCAGGGAGCCCCCAAATCTTGAGACACTCTGTTGTACTCACAGTACAGCATGGTATGTGGAGAAGGCAATAGGCCCCTTCCATGAGTAGGGCAAGTGCCGGTGTTACAGGTGAGTGCAGTGGAGAGCGGCTGTGCAGGGGTGAATGGAAACCATCTAGCCTATATCAGGAGCTTTGCATATCATTGCAGTGTAGCAGAAGGTAGGAAGAAGGAGCCTCCACTTCTCCTTGAACTCCTCTCAATTATCCTCCTTCATTTTGGCATCACATCTTCATCTACCCTCTTTCTGGTCTTAATCAAATTGGAATTTTGTGATTTCTTCAAATCTTTTCCAGTGCTATAAAAAACAATTCCATCTCTATCTAAAGAGGCAAATGCTGGACAGTAGAGTTTAAAGGAAAAGAGTAAAGATATTGACTATTGATGAAGAGCATGGACCTTGAGGTCATACACAACTGGGTTTTGATAGCTGGGTGACTTTGGGCAAATTACATCACCTCTCAGAGTCTCAGTTTCACAACTGTGAAATGGAGAGAAATGGACTACCTTTATAGCATTTGGACAAAGACAAAAATGAGTTTTAACATATAAAGTACGTAAGAGTTAAGCACATGGTTTAGCAATTCGTTGGCAGTAATTATTATGCCCAAATGAGAGCACACTGGAAAATACTCTCCTGTACAAGGTTAGTATTAAAGTTCCACTTTTTTGATTTTTGCATACTTATCTTCTATCTCTCTGCTCTCAGGTTTACTGGTCAAAATTCAGCAATTTGGAGGAGTTTAGGGAGGTTAGTACCAAAAAATAAAAACATTTAGTAATGTCATCTATAACTCTCCAGCTGACCAAGGTACCTTGAACTTCAGGGTCTGCCCTTGGGAAGTCATCTCACTGATTCAGGACTCAGATCTCCAGATCTGCCATTCTCAAACATCAACAAATAGTGGTATCTTTAGAGTACACCAAATTGTCTTGGAGCCCCAGCTCAAGTCAGCAGGCCCTTACTTCCCCTCTTTAGCCATGAGAAGTTCAGCCAGGGCAGGCTGGCCCCAGCTGTGCTCCTTGGCACACAAAGCTCCTGTCAAAGTCAAAACAGAGTGAGCAGTGGGCACAGTGACGGAAGGCAACGGCCTCCTCCTCCTCCTTGTTACCCCAAACACCATTCTCCTGGGACCAAGGGAGACAAATAACCAGTTCACATGTCTGCAGCTGGCCCTGGCCGTAAGTCTGCACGATTTACCTTGGCTCTCAGTGGCATTGAGAATGAGGTCATTGAAGGAGGAGACAATGGAGAGAACCTCTGGAAGCGCAGCAGTAAAATGTACCATTGGGAGGCAGGGGTCTTTAGCAGCTGCTTTTGAGGTAAATAACTTCAAAGAGTCCTTGTCTGGAAGATAAACTGTGCTTCTATGCATACCAGACGCCATCTTTAGACTTTTCTTGCATTTGATTGTTTCTATTGAATCCATTTCCTCCAGGTTCAGGAAGATGGTGCGGTAAAATGAGTAAGACTGGGGATAAAAGATAACAGACTGCCACCTCCAGACAGGGCCCACGGTGGGCTGGGTAATCCCCTCCACGCCCACCCGGCTAATGCTCTTTTCCTGGTTCCCCATGTGCCAGCCCCGCAGGACATCTTCCTGTTCCTCCACCCACTAAACTCCCCGACCTGAGGCTTATATACTCAGTCTTTCCGGAAAGCTCTTCCTTGCCATTCTTCCCTTGGCTAATTTCTGTACATTCTTTAAATTTCAACTAATATGTTACCTCTTCAGGGTCTTTCCCTAATTCCCCTATTGTTCTTTTCTCCTTCCTGATGACTGAAATTCAGTTGTTATTATCAGAGAGGCTCTTTTGAACTCTGAGGTAGAAGGTAAAAGTGGTAGATGGCTGAACTGTAAGATAGATGGAGATCAAATCTCCAAAGTTTTCATAAAGCTGCCTAGCAGTTCTGAATTACCCGCCTCTGAATTTCTTTTTCATTTTTCAAGTCAAGACAAAATTCATATGACACAAAATTGATCATGCACCATTGTAATGTGCACAATGCAGCAGCATTTATTATTTTCACTATATTGTGTAATACTCACCTCTATCTAGTTCCAAGACATGTTAATCACTCCCAAAGGGAACGCCATCCCCATTAAGCAATCACCTCCATGTCCTCCTCCTCTCAGTCCCTGGCAACCACCACCCTGCTTTCTGCCTCTATGGATTTGCCTCTTAAGGACATTTCCTATAAATGGAATCACAGGTGATCATTTGCATCTGGTTTCTGTCACTTGGCGTGTTTTGTGACTGAATATTATCCCATGTTACGGTCATACCGCATTTCTTTATTTTTCCATCTGTTGATTGAGCATTGGGTTGTTGCTAATTTTGGGCTATTGTGAATAGTGCTTTTAATGAACATTATGCATAAATGTCTCTAGATTTTTTTTTCACAACCCAGAAATACATTTTTATCTGTTGAACCCATGGTTATCTTGATTTTTGTCACCCTAAACTGATCATACTTTTAGCTAATACAAGGGATCTAGCAGCTACAATTTTAAAAGCTGCATCTTCTCCTTATGTATCCCATCTGAAAGTAGAAAGTATTAACAAACAGAAAGACATGGGTTATCATTTTCTCCCCACCACCACTTCCTGTGCTTCTCTAGGCCTCAGCAATCTTATCTATAAAGTGGGGAGAAGCAGGCCCTGAAGGCAGAGCTCTAAATCAGATAACCTCTTGAGGTCTCTTTCATTTGATTCTTCAAAGGGCTGGTGGTCACAGGAAACTTGCAGACCTGCCTTGTGTCACTTTGGAGCACTTCCCTAACTGATACCCACCCTTTGTCCCTGAGCTGGACTTTTTGCTTTCTCTCCCTGCCTTGTTGCACCTCTAAAACTGCAGTTTCTTGGTCCACCTCAAATCCACTCTTACATGACTTTTTTTTTTTTTAAGTAGAACATACTATCCTTTAAATTGGGTTCTTTAAAAATATGCTCTCACAAATCCAGTACAGAAAAGTCAATCACAGCAACCTTTATTCCAGGTGTTTCTTCTCATTCAGCTTCCCATCATTCCCAAGGCCTTCTGACCCCTTGGGCTTTGGTATCCAATTTTTGCTATCTCTTCAGTTCTCCTTGATGAAGACATTATTTTATCTATTGCCATTCTCAGCCTTACCCCACTCCATCTAATGAGTGTAGCCACAGCTGTGCTTAGAGTCCTGCCTTGGACCATGGGGCTCTGGTGGCTGGTCCAGGCTCACCTCAACCCACCTCCAGAGGAAGGGAGTTCAGATAGCTTCTTGGTCATGGCTGCTTAGAAAACAAGTACTGAAGAACTCCCTGCAAGAAAGGCCTCAGCCCATCAGTTTCTTACCAAGAAATAAAATCTAGAGGCAGAACCCAATCTTGATCCTGGGGGGAATCCAGGTAGAATATAGAGAGGAAAACAATACATGGAATTCTTTAGCTTAAGTCTGAAAACACATTTCTAGCTCCACTTTCACTCTTAAATATAATTGTGAAGATATATTTTGAGACCTTTTCTCCATTATTCCTTTCCCTCCAAATTAATTCAATTTATTAATATATACAAGGGATATGTTCAATTAAACTTGAAACACCTTTACAGTTAATAATAGGTTTTATATATATTTATATATATGCTTATGTATATATAAAATACAAGTGTTTATAATATGCTAGGCACTGTGCAAATCCTTGACATAGATAATTAATTCCTTACAGTTCCCTATGTGATAGATCAAATAATTATTTTCATTGTATGAGTGAGAACACTGAAGCATTTCAGGCTAAATAACTTGCCCAAAGTATCACAACTGGTAAAGGTTCCACTCAGGTCATCTGATTTCAGTTTATACATACAACCACTCTATTATACTCAAAGTGAAATGGAAATGTTTAGAAATATTTCCAGGCATCCAATTATCCATTCATAAAACTCAGTACTTCTGCTGGATCACTGGTTGGGATAAAGAGGCAACTAAGAAGAGGTTCTATGCAAGCCAAGACAATACAAAGAATTTCAACATCATCAGGTGTATCTCAAGAGTTCCTAACTCTCAGCTTGAAGCACAAGATAGTTGTTAATGATGGGATCCTTCTGAGACTTCCCATCCCTTCAATAGTCAAGGAGAAGTTAACAGCAAGCTGAATAATGGAACACCCAGGATAATAAGCCCTGTAAAGCAAAGACTTATAGAGGCAATAAAGTTAAGAATCTTGAGATGAGGAAATTATTCTCAATTATCCATGGGATCAAGGTGTCCTTCTGAGAAGAAGGCAGAGGGAGATTGGCTTTGACACAGACAGATGGCAGTGTGATCTGAGGCAGGGATTGGAGTGATTCAGCCACAAGCCAAAGAATGGTGGTAACCACCACAGGCTGGAAAAGGCAAGAATGGGCTCTTGCTTCAAGTCTCTGATTTTGGACCTGTAAAACTGATTTCAGACTTCTGGTCTTTGAAACTGTGAGAAAATACGTATCTGTTTTTTAAACAACCAAGTTTGTGATAACTTTTTACAGCGGCCATAGGAAAGTAATATACTAAATTACTATACCCTGTTTCTGTGATGGCCCCTGAGGTCATTAGAACCCAGGACAGGTATGAAACATACAAAATAGGAAAATGAGTTTCAGAAGAGTAAGTTGACTTGTCCAGGATTATACAGCTAATCGGTGGTTGAGCTGAGATTAAAACCTAGTTTGAATGCTCAAGCTTTGCAAATCACTTTATAGTTTATAATACCTTGAAATAATTGTCTCTGTATTTTCATGAGAACCCAGAAACGTTTATTCTTTTTCTTTTTAAATCTTTTTGATAGATAGGTAATCTGATGCATTAGCTCACAAGGAGCTGGGGTTGGAGGCCTGGCAGAGTCCTCTGATTCCCTGCCCTGGACTCCCACTCTCTGGCTGATGATGGATTTAAATGCTGGGTGAGGAGGTCCTGTCCTGCACTCCCTGCCAGCCTGGCTCAGGCACCTCCAGCTTATCAGTCTGACCTTTGGTTTTCCATGGCAAACCCCTTCATGCAGGAAGCTGCCGACAAGCAGCCAACAGCCAACATGCTGGCTCCATAAGGCTCTATTGTCCTTATTTAGAATTGCTTTCACTTAAACCAGCCTGCTCTTGCAAAACATGTTTATTCTGGTTTCCTCTCCCTCCTGGCTGCCTGACCAGTATCAACCCAGAAAGCAGCAGCTCCAGTTCTCAGACCTGGGCCAGAGAGGGCAAGACAAGGAGAAAAACAGGAGGCCCGAGAAAGGACATGGAGGGCAGGATGGGCCTTCCCAGGTTGTAGGGCAGATGAGTTTATTGCCCTATCTTTGGGGTTACTGTGTGACCCCTGAAAGAAGGCAGCCATTCAAAACTCATCCCTGCCAAGACTAACCTCTGGTTAAAAAGCATGAAGAACTCAGGGGTAGAGCTTTACTTTTCTGAAATCCAAACAGTTTTAGAGTAAACATAGTATTGAAGATGAAAGTTTTAATAATATAGCCACTTTCTTTCATTAAATACTTATTATAAACCGAGCAGTATTGGATCCTTTATGTTATTTATTTCACTTAATTTTTTAGGATAGCCATGCCAGATAGGCATCTATATTAAGCCTGTTACATAGGTAAGGAACCGAGACTTATAAAGTCCAACGTCCTAAGCTGTGGGAACTGAGATCCGAGGCCAAGTCTGCCTGGTCTCCGGAGTTCATCTTATACAAAACCCTTTGTTAGGGACTCCCTGGTCCAGCCCCCTTGTTACAAGTGTGAGATTCAGCGAGAGGAGAGTGACTTGCCCAAGGTCAGTCCCCAGGTCTGGTTTTGCAGGATTCCAGGACAGGGTTCTTTCCAACATGTTACCTAGTGTAACCTAGTGTGACTAGAATTTAAAGAAGAAAGGCAGTTCAAGACTGGCCACTTGCTATAATTTGGAAGGCTTGTTCTTCCTTCCCTTCATTGCTTTGTATTCCTTTTTAGAGTTGCTGTTATCTTTGGGGCCAATATACTTCTTCCATGGGCATATCCAAGCATAAATGGCAGGGAGAAGAGAGGGAAACCCTATAGTCAAAAGGGAGTGTGCTTGCCAACTTCTTCATAACGACTTTACATGGGGAGCATTTTATGAACATGGCTACTGGGATCATCTCATTCTTCTGGGGAGCATCCTTCGTTTTATAGGTGAGTAAAGTTCAGAGGCAGTAAGGAATTTGTCCAAAGGCACACAGCTTATAAAGGGGTTAAGCTGTCCTTAAATCTGTGTCCTGTGTCTTCTGACTTCTGGTGACAGAGCACAGACCTTCTAGGTAGAAGCTGGATTTCTTTCAGGCCTGAGAGTTCCTCCTCCAGACATCACTGTTTTTTGCCTTTTAAATGTGTTCGTTTGCTTTGTTTTTGTTTTTTAAATTAAATTAAATTAAATTTGTATTTTATTTACCTTTTAGAAATGGATTATGTTGAAAATACTAATCTTGCTCCAAGGAAAGAGGAGGAGAGATGGAAAACTCCCAAGTGCATTTTCTTGGTAGTAGGGGAGGGGTGATATTTGGGGAGGAAAGCAACCCAAAAAGCAACCAACAACAACGAAAATACTTTTCCTCTCAAGTCAGTTCCTCAGGGGATCTACAAGCTTTTCTCCAAATAACCTTTCTAAAACCTGTGCCACACACTGATGGGAGTGGACTTCTTCCCAGTACTGACCCGGTATCCAGTTCCAAAGCAGAGGTCAACATCTGCACGAAGACCAGGCTCCGCAATTAAAAGGGCTGGGTGGGGGATAGGGGTGTGACCTCTTCTGCGCAGTGGCTCACAGGGGAGGCTTCTTTGGGGGCTGGCCCGAGTCTATCCACTGGAGAGCTTGTCTCCCACCCACCCCTGGGGCTTTAGTCTCACTTCTGTTCTAGTTACTCACTCTTTGCTTTTCCAGGGGTGTCACAGTTTTTGAGAAGGTTCATGGCTGGCTTTACAAAAGTTGGTTCTGGGCTCCCTTTAATTTTTCTTTTCCCATAGCACCATGGGGCATATTCTCCCCAGAGCAGGAAGGGAAGCTATGGTCATTTTGCTGTAGTCATGATCATCTTTGTCTTTCCTCTCTCTCAGGTGCTACTGAAGATAAAAGAAACATGCAAACTTCAATGACTCTAAATGCTAGACCATGTGCTAGATTATTGGGCAGATTAAATTTGGAAACTTCCCTCCCCCTTATGGAAAAATCCTAAACTGTCAAGTGTTTAGCAAATTGTTGCTGCCCAGGATCTCTGAAGATCTCAAGGATGGGGGTGTGGGCAGTGAGGGTAGTGGGATGGGGAGGAATGTGCTTCCCTGGTTGAATCAAAGCTGTTTCAAGCCCCTGAGATGCGATTTGCTGACTGGGTTATATGAAGCAAACCTCTCACTCTTTCTGAGGCTGTTTCTAAGTCCAGGAATAGGACTACAATGCTTGCTTCACAGAACTTTTGTGAAATTTAATAAAAAATAAATGTGGAAGCCAAATAGTAATTTGAGCATCTAATTTGAATCCGCTACTCTACATTAATGACCTCAGCACTCACACAGTGTCCTGGCAACCTGTGCTTCACAGACCTTTAGAGTTAAGGGAATTGAGACTCAGAGAAGTTAAGCAACTTGCCTAAAATCACAAAGTAAGCCGAAGAGCTGGAATTCTAACGTAGCTCTTTTCATTCTAATGTCTAGGAAATTTCCACTGCCTCACCTTGGCTCTCAGTTGTATATGTGGAAATTACTCCAAAAACAGTAAGGCTGTCTGGAAATTCCTTACCTTTCTTCTCCCCCTCTCTCTCTCTCTTTCTTTTCTTTTTTTTTTTTTTTTTTTTTTCTGTACTAGGGATTGAGCCCAGGGGAGCTTTACCACTGAGTCACATCCCCAGTTTTTTTATTTTTTATTTTGAAACAGGGTCTCACTAAGTTGCCAAGGCTGATAGCGACATCGTGATCCTCCTGCCTCAGCCTCCCAAGTCACTGTTTACAGGCACACACAGGAAGATTCAATGATTCATTTGTTTCATGAGCAAACACTTACTGAGAACCTATGATGTTGAAATCCTAGGATGTAGTCTAGAGACATAAGTCACTGATTCAGTATTCCCTCCTTTGGGTTCCAGTTTTCCCATCTATAGGATAAGAGAAGACTCTCTTAGATTATTTTTAAAGTTCAATTTTATTCAGCTCTGACTTTATATATATATAAATATATATATAAAATGCAATTTATACACATATATATAATATTTTTTAAAAAGAATGAGTTAAATTGAAAATGCAGGGGTGGGGAGTGAACTGGTACTCATTGTGTGTCTATGATATGCTGTGAACTTCTTGATCAATAGTCTCTGAATGTGACTACTCCCAGTTCCTTTCCTTCTTGTGTATTTACACTGCCCCTCACATCAAAAAGTGAAGTTCACTTGAATTTAATGTAAGGGACCTGAGCATCTGCAGATTTTAGTATTTGATGTGGGTCCTAGATACTGAAGGATGACTGTACTGACTCGTGGGTTTTGTTGGATCACAGCCCTGTTGTTGTAGGATGGGAAGTCTATGCTGCCTGGAGAAGCCGTGTTTAGGTGGTCCAATTGACTGCCCTAGCTACGTGCCTAGCTGACCTCAACTACAAGAGCCACTTTGAATATCCTGTCCAGTTAACCTTTCAGGGGACTCCAGCTCCAGCTGACCTCTGGATGCAGCTATATAGGAGACTTAACAAGCACCACCCAGGCATACCACAGAACCATAAAGGTAATCATTATTTATTTATTTATTTTGGGGTACCAGGGATTGAACTCAGGGGCACTCGACCACTGAGCCAGATCCCCAGCCCTATTTTGTATTTTATTTAAAGACAGGATCTCACTGAATTGCTTAGCACCTTGCTTTTGCTGAGGCTGGCTTTGAACTTGTGATCTTCCTGCCTCAGTCTCCCAAGCCCCTGGGATTACAGGTGTGCACCTCTATGCCCAGTTATTATTGTTTTAAGACACTAAATTTTGTGGTTGTTTGATAGGCAGCAGTAGATAATGGAACACACACCATTTAATCACCTCAATAAAACTTGCCTTTTTAGTTTATTTTTTGAAAAGGACACCTAAAACTCAGAGAGTTAATTTTCTGAAGTCCTATAGAAAGTGGCAAAACTCTATTCAGATATTGAATCCATTTGATTCAAACCCTATATTTTTAACCCTCATTACGAAGGGATTCTTGTCATTTATCCATTTATTGGTAAGTATATTATATTTTGGTAGACAACTAAACATGGATAGTGCCATATATAATGATAAAATATGGGAAAATTATAAAATAACAACTTGACTTTCCTTTGTTAATTGTCTATCAGATTCTTAAAATGTTATTTGGTTATTGCATGTAAAGTTAGAATAATTCTTTCTGCACTTTAGTGTTATTTTAGCCAAATCGCTGAGACAAGTCTTTGTGAAGTCTACACACTATCCAGAGGCGCCCTATGTCTCCCCTTCGTTTGGTGGTTCCTGTCTCCAACTTTGCAGCTATCTGTCTCTGTCACTGGCTACTTCCATGGCACCTGTGACCTGAACCCTGGGATCTGTCCCTTTGTTCAAAGATCATTCAACAAATAACTGAGTATTGATGCTGGGCAGGCACAACATGTGGTACCACAAATTCAGAAACTAGGATCCAGGTGATGAATGAATAGACAAGTAGGCAAACAGCCACCACCCAACCTTGGGAAGGAGATGGCGAGGCACTCGTGAGGTCTGTCCACTAATTCCCCGGGATCTGTCAACACGCGTTCATCTCCACTTCCTCTACACTGCCTGCCCTGAGCTGTTTGTAAGTTCTCAGCCTGCCATCTTGCTCCTCACCCCTGTCTCTGCCCAGCTTCTGGAAAACCTCTATATAGTTTTATTATCTTTATCAGCAAATTTATCAAATCACCCTATAATTGTCAGCTACTTTGTGTCTCTCTCCCTTTAGATTGAGTTCCTTCAAAGCAAGGATTGTTTTCTCATTTTGTTTTCCTTGCTTTTTTCAAACAATAGACCTGATTTACAACATGTAATGACCACCAATAAAAACAATAAAGCTAGGTTAATGAATGCAAGCTCAGTGTTACCCTTAGCATTCAACTTAATCCTGCACTTTGCTTTGGTTGTTGAATTTGAAAAACCTGAATTTCCAGATGAGCAGTTGAGGACATAGATTTTTAAAGAGCAAGACTCACAATCTCAGGGGAGTGCAGTTCACAGAGTGGGCAGGCAAATGCTTATTCAGAAGGTTGCACGAAAATAACCTGGTAGCCTTTGAAGTCATCGGATAGTAATTTGTGCTGTTAAAGAAATAAACAAGGTAAGTTTAGATTGTGTTTTGGTAGGTCAAAGAAGATAGAAGAGGACCATGCTTCAAACATGTTTCAAGGAAAACTTTGGATAAGATGTGGGAAAGACCTCTTTGAAGAGGTGATGTTTGAGGAGTAACTGAAGATTGTAAATAATCCAGGTATGCACAGCACAGAGGAAGAACTTTCTGGTCAAAGCAACAGAATGTGCAGAGGCTCTGGAGCAGAAAAGATTCTCTATGCACTTTTCTTTTAGGAAATCAAACCAGATGCATGTAGATATTCTCAGTGGCCTCTAATGGACTCAAACATGGAGATACTTGAGCAGGCCTGGGTGGGGGTCTATTTTATTGCTGAGGAGTAGGACAAGAATGTGATGCTCACACACAGTTGGTTATTAACAGGGCCATAATGAGGTCCCAGCAACACTGTGACATCAAGTCCAAGAGTCATAACCACAGCATCAGAGTCCCACAGCAATAAGGTACAGTCATTCCTAAAACCAAACTTTCTTCCATAAGAAGTCAGGGACTCTTTGTCAGGGCAGGATTTATAACCTAGTAACTGAGGACAGAAATAATTGGTCACATTAGAGCCTGGCAA